>NW_024881781.1:0-725398 GCF_019059575.1 Amphibalanus amphitrite
GTTGAAGTCTCGCCGTAGCCCGCCGGTTTACTGTCTAGTGCTCTATATGGGGCGAGTCGTCGACTGGGGACCATTCTGTAATTCCGGCTCATTACCTGGCATCAAATAAATACAACATGACGGCGAAACATGAAACAGGACGTTAAGTGTTTCCATGGGTAGTGAATTTCATTTAATCACACTCACTTTATATCACCACTCTATCAATTAATCTCATGGTTTGTTTATTGGTAGCGTGATACCTATCACACAAACGGCACAAAATAGCGACAGCCGACAAACCAAACACGCTTAGAAACTAGTAGATGGTCGACTGGTCGGGTTACTTATAAGGGCACCGTTGTGTCGGCCCGTGATATTCCATCACCACTGCCAGCGGCACGGGCTGAGGACGCTTCATCACGCGGACGTGAGGTTTCAGTGAAGCTGACTAGTGATTATCCCCTGCGCAGTCTGAACGATCGGAAATCCTCTCGTTGTATATGTATACCCCTTCCTCCATGTCGTCACGGCCTGCACGGCGCATGGCGGCCAGAATGGCTGTTTGTTTTCGCTCCGACTGTAAACCGTCAGCGCGACCTGCAGCCATAAGGTAGATCCAGGAGCGCAGTTACTCTGATGAAGGTAAACGGATGAGCCTTGGAATTGTAATTAACAGCTGTTCCATTCCAGTTCACCAGTCGCGGCGCTGACGAAATTCGATGCGCAGCACTTTTCGGAAAGACCTTCAATTCGTTAACAATTTTTTATATCAACCGGAGCCAGCCGCGAGCGTCCCGAGCGAGCGTCAACGTCAGAAAATACCCCAATAGGCAATAGGCATGAATATTAACCCTCGCCCGCACATGCCATTTTCCCATCCTAGAACGCACATGGGGGGGGTTGCCGCCCCCCCCCGCGCCATTTCGTTCCTGTTGGAGATAGAGCTTAGCGGTAAAGACCAAAAAGATTCTTTGGGAAGAGACGAATCCAATGATACCCAGTTTTACCTTCTCAGGTCAGTCATTGACCGGTCAGGTCAAACTAAAAAATGTTGCTGTTTTTGGTCACCGTTGGATATCAAGTGCGCTGCTTATCATACACCGATGACGATGCCGTTTTCTGGTGTCAAGCCAGCTAGAACCTCTTTGTCACACTACCCGACCAGGTTTTTGCTGCTGAGGTCATTTCAGGTCAAGTTAGGTCAAGGTCAATTATATGTGTTTGTATGTCTGTGTGTGTCTGTGTGTATACTGATGTGTGCACCGATTGTTTATGTGTCCATATTACATGAAATCATGATCTGAGAAGCTTTTACCAAAAATAGTCAAAAAAAAATTCACAAAAAGTAAATTCCGCTTGCCTAAAACGCAATTATCTTAGATGACCTAGGTTGACCTTGACCTTGACCTTGACATCTGTACATCGTCGAACAACATGTTCCATGATAGGTGGGAGGTAAGACTGGCAAAAAAGGCCGAAATCAAGGTGTCAAAAGCTCACAAGGCCCATAGCCAACACTAGATGTTGAGAATTGGCCATTTGGGTCATGACATGACCTGAAAAACAAGGTCATATCTCTGAAACCAAAAACCACAGAAACTTGAAATTTTCAGTGGACATCAAGAAAGGATAGAGGAGCAGCTATACGAAAAATCAGCCTTCTAGCTTGAAAAATGTTGAGTGCAGGGCAGAAAGACTACCTGGGGGGTGGCAACCACCCCCCCCCCACCCCATGTGCGGGCGAGGGTTAAATGTATGAAGGTACAGTTGCCTTATTGAATGTGTCACATGCAAATAATGGGTGATTATCTTTTTTGCACCATATGGTCTCATTGACATAACTGGCTGGTTGTTTGGTTTGCACCAACAATCGACAATCACGGTGAGGTGTCATCGACTGAGACTAAAGGCGAAAATGTGTCTTAAGTGTGCAGTCACAAGCTGCGCAGCTTGCCTCTGAACACGTCATCGGGCGTTGACACAACGACGTGGCAGCTGTGTGACAGTGACATGACAGTTTACATAATGTCGGCGCTGTCAGGCCTTCGTCCGTGCTGTCCGCCCCAGCTTAGTCAGACAACTCCGTCCCGGCTATTAGCCGTTTTCAGGACGGCCATCTGGTACACATTTGGTGCACATCTGGTACAGATTAGGTGCAGATTTTCATAAAATGAACATATTTGCTGTAAAAGAAATTAGGTGCAGATTTGGTCAAATCAGGTGCATTCGCCCAATATAGCCCGTCGTGAAAACGGCTATTATATCATATACTGCCCCAGCCTAACGTCTGTGCTGCCAGCCCTATACCGTCACACGCGCGCTGACACGGCGCGCTGACCCGCTGACCCGCTGTGCTGACCCGCCCCGCTGACCGCCCGGCATGCCGACACGAGTTAGCACTGAGCGTGTCGCAGCTCCGGGCCCACGGCCAACCGGATACGACTGACGAGATCGCAACACATCACTGCACCGCCGACCGAAAATATTGATTGGGAAGGTGGTATGCGTAAATATGTACCTAAATTGTACCCGTAGGTAAATCCGAAATCGGGATATATTATTGTTTATGTGAGTGGAGTGTGACCAGTACAGATCAACCATCAGTGATGTCGGTAAACTTATTTATAGCTCAACTTTTAATTGAATGCGAATCGCAATATAGCTCATGCATAGAAAACTTGTTCGTTGAAAGAAGAAAATGACAGCTAAAATCAAATGTATCGACTGCTTTACACCTATAACCTGTTTCTGACAAGAATAGCTGGATGGGCAGACAATATCGCACAGATGTTATATAAGTGGAAAGTTTTAATTCACCAGATAGAGAACTGTAATTGCTCAGGGCTTATGAAGAAGGACGAGGATCATCTATTGCAAATGGTCGACAGCTCGACAACGACTAAACTCAAATAATAATGCTGTACTTAGTTGACAACGGACTAGTGCACCGTGACCACTGTCCACCAAGAACGTTCAATTACCGGCGAGAAACGGTCACAGGTGGCGGAAAGGGGGGGGACACCGGGGCACCGTGCCCCCCTTTGATTTTGGCATTTTAACATTAGCCTTATGGGCGTTGCATGGAAAGAATGGGACCAAAGAGCAGTCGTGCAATTATGGTTGATCGTTTAAGTTAGCCTACTCGCTATTCCATTATCGTAAACTACTTTAAAGGATAGCAAACTCCAGTTTGACCCTTGATTTTAATTTGGATTGGCCAGAAAATGCGTCGGATGGTCGGATCCTCCCAACACTTAACTGCCTTCTCGGTGTCATATTGCACTTTGTTCCATGATTTACAAGTACAGACACTTGAATCTGCGGCACAGCGGATGTTGAAATGCCCAAAGCTTAATTTCCGTTCCCCGTAGGGAGCCAGCGAGCCTGTTTTCTACATGAGCATACATTAACGCCATTGAATGGAAGCAGGTTTCCACTTTGTTGCACGAGGTCGGCTGATCTGGTCAGTGGCCATGGCGCTCTCCGGTTTCGGCCCTGTTTCCGTCTGTTTCCTTCTGGCTGTGTGTGTCGCCGGGACAGTGGACGTTACTGTGTATGTGACCCGCTCAGTGGTGCACGCCGAGAGGCCTCTGGTCGCTCCAGTGGCCACCCCCTCGGCGCTCACCTGCGCGATGCTCTGCCGCCGCTCGGAGGGCTGTCTGAAGTGGAGTCGCCGCGCGGAGGGGCCCGCGGCGGCGCTGTGTTACCTGTGGCCGATCCACTCTGCCGACAACCCGCTGACCGCTGCTGCCGAGACGGTGCACCAGTTTATTGTTCCTCCCGGGTACGTGCTGTCTCCGTCTAATCGTCGAGTTGCCTACAGAGGCCACACAGCAGACACGCCGGGTGGGTATGGCCTGATCGACATGTGTCGCAAAGATGACCCCGAGTCCGTGCCGGCTTTTCCAACAAACGACGAAGAAATCCGTGGTCTCGTCAGTCTACCGTTCGACAACTACTGGACCAGCATCAATGACATACAGGAGGAAGGCGTGTTCAAGGACCTGTTCCACCAGAGGAAGACTAATATCGACCCGAAGTGGTACCAAAGCATCTACAACAACAGGTTCACGGAGCATGAGAGCGACTGCGTGTTGATGTTGACTGGTCATGGCTTCATCGCTCGTGAATGTACTAAGATCCTGAAGGGGTACGTTTGTGAGTATCGTCTGTAGAGGCAATGCCGCCAGGCGCCAGTGACTGGGAGCTCTGACATCTCGTCCCTGATGTGATATAGGCAGTATAGGCACATAGACACCAGGGCATATTTTAACAAATTTTTACTGCGTCCCAAAGTTGAGCAGAGGGCACGTGCTACGACTAAGGGCACAGGGCAAGGAACAGAGTAGGGTACTGAGGAGGGCAGAAAGTAGAGCATGGCAGGTTACAGGGCATGGCACAGGACATTTTAGAGGGAAGGGTGCAGGTCAGGGCACACAGCAGGGCACAGGTAAGGGAACCGGATAGGGCATAGGGCAGGGACGCAGAGGGTCAAATCAGCAGGGGCTACGTCCCAAGGCGAGGGGGCTGCGTCCCAGAATGGGACGCAGTAAGTACCTTAAAATATGCCCTGATAGACACTGAGGAGTGAGGAGGCGTGAATTCGTTCTACATGCAGCCTAACGCTTCGATAAATAACTAGTTTCGTCCGATTTAAATCGCTTCTGCTTTGCTCGGTCGATGTTTTGAGCATCAGAACTTAGCTTAGAGCTTGCTTGGCCTCGTTTTCGTAAAAAGCTTTCGCAGAATGCATACTCGTATAGTTTTCACGGTATGATAGAAAGACGAAGATCTCGTATCAGCTGAGATTTCGGTCTCGCGTGATGAGCTTTGTTCTTTGTGAAACGGGGTACATATGACGGAATGCTGATTGCTGAGCATGTGATATCGTTTCTGATGTCTTACATACTAAAGCTTTGACCTGCCTCCATGATTGAAGTGAGTCTCGCAGGGATTTCTTTTCACCAGACACCAGCTATTTCTTTTCCTACTCGTATGATGAAAAAAGATCCTGATCCTATTCATTGAAACGGCCTACGATTGGTGACTGGTAAACCGTCGCGACGCCGTCCTCGGCGGCCCCAGGAATCCAAAGGACTGGATCTCAAAGCCTCGCAGGTGTTTAAACTTAAAACGGTATAGGTACGCGATAACTCAGAGACGGATAATCCTTACACGAATAATGCAAATTTGCTAATAATCTCTGTTGCGCGTCGGCGTGTCGTTTCATACGCAGAGTTAGCGATTGCCGATTATGTCCAGGTGGGTATATGAACTCCATCGTTCTTACTCATTTTGAAAATAAATTGATTGACGCTCATATTTGCCAAACACCAATTCTTTGTCATGGTCGGCGACGATTGACAGGGATGGGTTAATTTAGATGCCTATAAATTGCCGTTCTTTTCGTTCGTACCGCACCTTTGGTAGAAGTACAGCACCAAAAGCGCCAAAAGGTGGACAAAATAGCAAATTCAAATAGTGCTATTGATTCAAATTTATTGACTGCGGAGGAGAACCTGCCCCAGTCTTCCATGGGACAAAGACACACGCTATTAAAATTGCAGTTTCCCGCATGAGCCGAATATGAAGGCATAAATAAAATGCAATTATTCATTTGGTAGATAGGTAGGTACCTATAACACAGATGGTGTAACAGAAAGAACTGCCACGGACCAGACATCACAACCGGTTTCTTATTCACCCAGATCCAGTCATCATAACACGAACTGATCAATTGGGAGCGAAAAACGGCGATCTTCTCGCCCGCCTTCTCTTCTTGTTTTCAACAAGCGGTTCAGAAGGGTTGGCATGAGGACACCTGTTGATCACGGTTATAGGTGCACCTCTGTCCGGCGGGACAGGGCGTCTTACAGGCCGGCAGGCAGCTCTTGTTGCAGCCGTAGAAGCAGCACGCCCGGCCCTCCGAGCACACGGAGTTGCCGGAGCAGGAGTCCACCCGGGGTCCGCGGCAGCGCACGATCGGCCCCAGGTCATCAAACGGACACTGCAGCGTGGTGCAGACGGAGCTGAGCCCGTCCTTCTGCAGTTCACACTCCTCGCCATCGGCACAGGCCGGCTGGCACACGGGGAAACAGGCGCGCGCGCACACCCGACGGCAGCAGCCCTGGCCGGCCGGACAGTCGGCGTTCGACGAGCACTTCTCGTCGATACCGGCACAGCGGACCCGCGGACCGAGACGATCTATGGGACACTGGCCGCCGCCCGCCGAGGAGCAGTACCCTACCAATACACAGGAGGAGACGTCAGAGAGCTGAGCGGAGCCTACAGGACTCGCTTAGATAGAAACATCTTAACCCGGCAGTTGCTGGGGTATTTCGCCACCCACCGTTTGCTGGGGGGGGGGGGCGTTAAACGCCCCCAGCCGATAACTCGAGAACCAATAGGCGCAGCGAAACGCACGAGGCGGCAAACGAAAGAACGCGACGAGACGCTTCAGATGAGTACTTCAAAGTTGAATTTTGAGGTCACAGGTCAGGTCAAGGTCAGGTCAAACACCTGAAATCGGGCTTTCAGTAGCATGGACCTCAGGACTTCGCAATGGGCGCCTCTCGTCATAAACTCTGTCAAAACGGTGCACAATCCATCATATAAGGCCTACAAGAGTGTCAGCTCCATGCAGGGGTCAGTCAAGCATAGGTCAGGGTCAAGGTCAGGTCAACCGGGCAGGCACATATCCCCGAAAATAAAAACTGATATTCGCAGCCTGTGACACATGTTTTATGGGTAATTTGGGGCGTAGAACACGATGGTGGCATTCATTTTATCATATGTGTACGTGTTTGGCTAAAGAAGTTCAATTTAAGAAATTCATGTATCATGGTCGTGAAGTAGTCACGAGAAATTGCCAAGATTCAGTTCAAGATTTTGGAAAATGCGGAACGATAATCAATAATCGAAGATAGCCATTTGATTTTCCATGGTATTGGCAGTCTAATGGCGTTTACGGCATGTCTATATGTCTATTCTGTGATTTTATATGATTTTTTGAACATATGCCGTTTTTGGTCGAAAACTCAGAAATCATGACGTCACTAAAACCTCGATATCTCAAAAATTTTCCGACCGATTTTTTTGACACTTTGTCACATTAAACTTCAATCAATTCCTTACAGGTACCCAAAATTTGGCGCGCCTGCGGCGCGCCGTTTTTATGCTATGGCCCGGCGAAAAAAGTGGGGGCGTTTAACGCCCCCCCCCAGCAACTCGCGGGTTAACTCGTCGCGGGAACCTCTCCCCCGGTTGCGGGATACATACCTACAATAAAGCTTAGCGACCCGACTAAATTACTACGGAACAAATAGGACACAAACAAATAGGACCTACTGACGCTCATTATTGAAAACCGTCTTGCCGTCCCTTTTCATATCTCACCTAGAGCGGGCTCGGCCAGCAGCGTGGCGAGCGCCAGCAGCGCGATGACCGAACGTCCTTCCATCTCGACTCGAGCTGTCAGAATGCTGCGGCGGCGCGGACAGCCCGCGATCGGGGCCGACCCCGCGAGGGGAGGCACGTCACGCTACGTCCGGCCCGCGGCGCAGGGTTTTCTGCTGCCCGCAGACTGCGCGACTGTTCTACACGAGCGCTACGGCGCAGTGGTGATTCAGGGTTCTGCGCAAGACAGAATTTCTTTACGAATAGTTCAAGGTGACTGCGTTGATAGCTATAGCAGAGCGTTACGTGTATTGACTATTGGCATCGCCTCGTTTTTAAAGTTTTTTTCTTATCAGCTGCAAAGCTCGCGAACTAAAGAGAGCTAGAAGAACGATCCATAGCTCATTGAAAAGCAATTAGGCATGTACATTGTACAGGATATTTGAACAGATTTGAAGTCGGATAATCTTCTCGCTTCCGGCCTGCTGAGATAGACATGTAAAAATGAACGATTTGTCGAGCATGAGACCTGTAAAAGTAACATATCTCTGGTCAAGGTCATAACCAGAACCATGAGACCAGCTCGGAGGATGTCACACCATCACAATCCCCACGTTCCTTCGGCCTACATTACCATCATCCATGTCGTCAATGTCACAAATTAGCGTCTCATTATTATTCATATCCGTCCCCGCACACAGAGCATCCTCCCAGGCAATAATTGAATTTGGCTGGCCTATTATGCATGTGGATTAGCATTATAAATGCGGAACATCGGCATGACTTGCCCGTTTGGTTGAGCTGTCAGCTCTGCTGTTCCCATTTAGGGAGTTACGTAAGCTAAATAATGTTGCATTTGTTCAACGAAGGGAGGCATTTGAACAACGGGCTGATGGGGATCTAATTATTGATATTTGACTTTTTTGCCAAACATCACGCAAAAGACATGCAGATTGAACAAGAACACACTTTGGGGTTCAGCGGGTTACCCCAACCCACGCAAGTTGATCAATGATTCATGGTACAATTGCCAACGTAAATCCATTCCTTGAAATTCGTCGGTGTAGGGTACCTACCTACTTCTGATGCCTAGGCCCGAAGTACCTACGAAAGTTCAACAGATACCTACATATGTCACCGATACAGCTATATAGTTTCTTAATAAAAAAACTGTAGTTTTAAATCAGCCAACAATCACATTTTTAAGATGCATTAAAATCGACAATTTTCACGTTCAAGTCATTCGTCATGACATCCGCCGATACAAGAGTGAGAAACGTTGTACCTAGCAACAGACTGTGCCCACTGCCCATTACAAATGAGGAAAAAATGGTTCCTGTCATGATTAATCTCTGTATTACATTTTATCGTCGTTCATTTCATATAGGTGGTTTCCAAAACAAAATTTTTACACCAAGCGGATACATCGTTAGCTAAAACACGCGTGGGCCATCTAGCCACATATCCTTCATGGAAGAAACTTGTTCAGCGGACAGCGAACCCACCAAGCCACCGCTGAATGACCCGGGCATTGAGGCGACGCTTTACATCGGCGCATGCACTCGCAACAAATGCGGCAGATTCAAGGCTAACTGAGAGTGCGCGTTAGTACACATCAACACGGGTGCCCAACTTGTTCACCTACATGGCGTCGGCATCTCGGAACTATGCATCAGTATCCAAAAAAGGATTAGCGGCGGGCGGCATTGTAAGTAGAGGGACCTCCTCCGGCCGATCTCAGCAGACATTATGTGTCCATCACACTATTCAACCGTCCTACAGCGGAGTAAGGAGCCCTCAACCCGAGCCCTGAGCCTGTGGCGTGCCTGACGACTGTCCAGCGTCGCTGCTGGCGGGCTGCTTGTGCTGCCGGTGGCCGATACAGGCCTTACACTCGTCCTCCTCATCCGAGCTGCTCTCCCCGAACGGCTTCGGCTTCCGGTACACGCAGCAGCACTTGGACTTTTTCTTGTTCATGTGTTCGTTGTCGACTGTGCCAGATTGCCAGCCCACCTGCGGAACGCAGCACCGCGTGACTTAGGAGCGGGTCGTAGCCAAGACTACTTTACTACTCAGTCGTAGCTTCACATTTGCAAAAGAAAGGATTAAGATAAAAATACATAATCAACAAAGATTATCAGCAATCGATTTATTAATTAAGCAAATTAATCAGCAAACGATTACTGGAAACATGAAATGGGTTATGCTTAAGGTTTTACACCGTAACAAGCTAAAGTAATACTGTTATAAAGGTAGGGTCGTAGGGTCGACTATTTTTTATTCACTGGGGCTAAGGTCAGGATCTAGCGCGTTCCTGGTTTATAACGCATGCTGAAAGATACAGTAAACCTGGCAAATCATTCTCGGTAATGCAACAAGCGACAACTACTACTAGATGCTTCACCCACAGCGGAACCACCGCATGCGACAATGGGCACCGTTCCCCGCCCCGGTGGGGCCACTGACCCTGCGGGGGTTGTTGGGCCGGACCAGGCGCAGGTGGAGGGTCGGCTGGCCCGTCTCGGCGGGCTCGGCCGGCACCGTCACAGTCTCCGTGGCCACCACAGTCTCCCCCTCGGCCGGCGCCGGCTGAGACATGGCTCACACACGAGGCTACGGTCACCGCTACGGAGTCACCTCAACTACCCGCCTCCTGAGACTGATGGCCGCGCAAGGGTGAGGTGATCACTTCCTTTCAATCACCAGAGGGCCAGGCTCGAACATGTTCTGAATCACCACCTGCGAAAACAGTGCATCGAGTCAAACACAACACAAGGTGAAAGAAAGTATCCACTCACCCCTGCTTTGCTTGGAAGACATTAACATGTTGATCAGGTAATCATTCAAGGGCCCTTAGGTCAAATAATGATCTCAACTCATACAAATTACAATTTAGGTAAAAATACAATTTTGGGACATTGATGCAAGGCATAAGTCAGGCATGAGGTAAGGTATTGCAGGCACATAGTTGCATCTGATCATTCATGAACTGCAGAAAAATCTTTGCCACATCTCACCTGATTTGAACTTTATAAAACTAGATTAACCTACAATGCTAGTTTCCATCAAAAATGATGCATAAGCAATTACCTGTCTCTTCAAGACTTCCAGGAGATTCGTTGCCCTGTCCTGCTCT
The DNA here is from genome assembly GCF_019059575.1 of Amphibalanus amphitrite. Classification (NCBI taxonomy): domain Eukaryota; kingdom Metazoa; phylum Arthropoda; class Thecostraca; order Balanomorpha; family Balanidae; genus Amphibalanus; species Amphibalanus amphitrite. Next base: position 10,514 of record NW_024881781.1, read on the forward strand.
GCTTTGACCTTAGCTGGATCCTGTAGTGCCCTGCCTTCGCGGAATCCGTCTTTGATGCGACGTAGAAAATATGACCTGTGTGTGTGTGACAATAATCCAGTGTAACTACACACATAAAAAATCACAGTAACTATTTGATTCTAGAAAACACACAAAAATCATGTTAACACTCTGATAGAATATAAAATTGAGGAAACTGCTAAAAGTAAGCTAGTTTGAGTCCTGGTGAGCGGCGATCATGTTGCCCAACAAGACGTCATCCCCAGCTGTACTTAAAGGATGGGGTGGTTTCTCAATACTACTGTGACTTAGGGGAATTGGAATGGGAAAGAGAAAGAGGAGGAATAGAGACCCTCCAGAAATTGGGCGAAATTGGGTGTCTGTTGGGCGGAAGACGAATAAACACATTCCAAATCACCAATATACATGTCTAACTAGTGTCATGGTCATCATATACAACATATATTTCCCAACCTGCTCTCCTAGGCATAAAACCTCAACCTAATCCCTATTTTCCATGAAGCACATTAACATCGACCAACATAAATTGGATAAAAGCGATCGCTCATTTCAGAAGCTTAAGCAAGGAGATTTTATGACAATACCTGAAATTGTAAGAAGAAAACTTGGCACTTTCTCTCAGCAAGCTTCGATAAAGCGAAAGAATTTGCAACTTCGACATCGAAAACGCCATTTCAACATTGATATCACAATGATCACAATTGCATACTCATGGTGAAGAAATTGCGTAATGCCTCTAGAATCTCATGGTCGGTCAGATCACATGATGTCGGCATAAATGAATACTTACAAGCATAAATTTTTGTTGCATTTATCAAATACCGTCATTGATACTTAAATAAAAAGATTTTAAATAAACCAAAATATTTGATTTAATTAAAATGCCTTAAAAGCTGTTAGAAATTTTCTCAAATTCCCAAAGTCACGTGGTTTTAACACACTAACCTAACCTATCTACTGAACTGCGCCACAATATGAACAATGCATGTATTGTTTTTATTTTGAGAAAAGTACCGCGCGGTGAGTGTCAGTGTGCGCTGTTCGTGGGTGTGTTTGGCGAGCAAGTGCAAGTTACAGCGGCAAGGTGGCAGGTGTGTTGTTGGCGTTCTCGCGATTTTTGTGATTAATAATAAACATTGTTTTCTATTCCATTGTATTTATTGTTTATGAATTGTTCCCACTTCCCATTCAATTTGTTACATTTGTTGTTGTACTTGTCACTTGTCAGTCCAGTTTAGTTAGGTGGGGTCCGGCCAGTCCAGATTATTAAATTAATTTCTTACATCCTCATTTATCATCATTTAATTACATCATCATCCAACCTGTTATGGATACTCAACATTAATTAATTTATTTATTTTTTGTTTCACCCGACTGCCAAAAGCCACAAAAAGCGAGTATTATGACGGAAACTGGCAGACAGAGACACACCTGCACCCCATTCGCACATTTCATACAATATTGATAATATGTTCAATTTTTATACTCTTATTATTCTCACCAAAAATCAAAATAAATGCTCAAAGAAGACACTTGATAGTGTTACATAGGTTCCTAATCACACAATTTGCCAGCATTTGCTGTATTTTTAAGGTACTTATTTGCTAAACTTGGCAGTAGGTACTTGTTAATTTACCAAAATATTGTGAACTATAATGAATTTGCTGTGCTGTAATAAATTGCTGAATTATTTTCAGATAAATTAGAAGTACGCTGAGCAGCAACAAATCAACAGAAGATGGCTGCAAGGAGAAAACCAAAAGCGGGAAGAGGAGGACGTGACCTGTCTCAGGTACCTATGTGCTTGGCTGCAGGCTGGGAATCAGTTGAACTTGAAGGAAAGTCTCCCAATGATCTTAGTAGTACTGTTGCTCTATCTACCTCTCCCAGTAGCCCTCTATGATCCCATGTCAATGTGAACCCTGCATACCTCGTGTGCATCCTTAGTCTGACCCCCCTTTGGTCTCTATTTGATGGCTATCCCCTGTCTGTGTGACCCCATATGACCTTTGCATGCTCCCCACAGTACGGTCTGATGTCGGTGGGTGGCGCCGACATGGCCGGCCTGGCTGACGACGGGGAGCTGGACGTTTCTGACGCCGCGCTGGAAGACGAGCTGGCTCAGCTGCTGTCTGGAGCTGAGATACAGGCACCACGACGACCGAAACCCAGTGAGTTTGGCGAGGGAACCAATATAAAGACGTCTCGCCGACCGAAACCCAGTGAGTGACTGGGGTAGCTACGCACAGGATTGTCCGGAGGATTGTCCGGGGCGGATATATCCGCATCGCGCCGAACAAAACCCAGTGATGAGAAAGGGGCGACGTGCTGGTGCAGCGCCGACCAAATCCCAGTGAGCGAGGCAGTGCGGGGGGGGGGGAGGGCGACATACTGGCACTTCCCAAATACTGTGGGCCGACATACAGACGCCTCGTCGAACGAAAGCCAGGTGAGTGTGGGAGCGGGGAGGAGGCAGATACTAGCATACTTCGTTTCTTAGATCGCAAAGCCGCTCTGTCCCAACTACCAATAGTATTGGCATGTTCTGATAGACCCGAGTCGTCCCTATGCACCTATTCGGGCCATCCACCTATTTTAATCGTGTTCAACCTCTAACTTCTCGATTGTCACCCTCCCAGATAGACAATTGGGGCTTTAGGGCATAGTTGGCACGCCCTAATGCCCCGATAAACAACAACGTAAGACTAAACAAAGCCGGCGATACGGTGGGCGCTGTCGTTATTCTCCATTCTAGTCGCATTCAGCGGTACTCAGAGCGATCAACCGTCAATTGAGGGCAGCATGCACGCATTGGACCAGCTCCTACCCAGCTGGTCGCTTTATGCACTTTTCTCCCGCCAGAGTCCTTGTTTATTGTTGTGTGAGGCTCATGTGCAGTGTAAGAACATGCATTTGCAAGGCGGGGAGACTGGCTGCGACGGAAGAACAATGCAGCTTTTGTATTGGTTTGACCTGTCTCTGCTCTTCCTACTAAGTGCATATTTCTTATCGGTGTTTCTCAGAATGCGTATTGCGTATAACTGGTAGTTTAATTTTCTTGATAGGTAATTAATGTTATCGATGGTACGGGCGTTAGTTATTACATAGTCTTGTTGCGTCATGTTACCGGCCTACTCTCTCATCAAATCTCTCCTTTTTCTCTTTTATTTCACCCCTGCCTTATTCGCCCTTTAGCTCTCTCCACCGTTTACCGTCGTTTACCGCCGTTTGCCGTCATTTACCGTCGTTACTTACAGTAATTCAGGATGCAGCTGTCCTTCACCCCGATATTTCCCCTCCGCAGAGACTGCTGTGCCGGCGGACCAGCTGGCCGCAATGACGGCAGCCTGTATGAAGGACGACGACGAGATCTCGGACGTGGACGAAAACGACCCTGATCTGCTGGTGAGGGCCGGGACGGGATAGAGGGCGAGAGGGAGCGAGAGCATGGGACGGGATAGGTAGATTACAGAGTTTGCTGATGGATGTGATAAGAGGTTTGAATGACCCTTATCTTGGGCTAATAAAGATATGAAGGGGAGGAAGGAGTGAAAAACTGTTGACATCAGTGATAAGAGGCGTCAGTCTGAAGGGGACTAGTTATCAATATTTTAACATGGTCTCTGTCCGTCAGTGCTGCTCGAAGATTTAAGTAATTAGTTGCAGTGTACTGGTGGAGCGTTTTATCAATGATGTTCGATTATGTGTGGTAATGAGTTTATAACTCAAAGTAGGGTAGAGAAAAGTCTTCTCCATTTAGCCGGGAAACAGGACTAATCAACATTCCGTATTCTGTCCCAATCACCTTGGTCTCTGTATTAGCTCTTCTTGACACTCGACACTGACCGCCACGACTGTCCTGTTTCACCTCAGGCGGAGCTGATGGCCGTGTCCGGTGACGACGCTGCCCCGGCGCCCTCTCCCGTCACCTCCCCGGCCAGGGCGGCCCCGCCTCCGCCGGTACCGAAACGCGCCGCACCGCCCGCTCCGGGCCCCGCCCCAGCCGCCGCCCCGGCTCCGGCTCCGGCCGCCGCTCCGGCTCCGGCGAGCGACATGGCCACTCTGCTGCTGGAGCGGCTGGAGATGTACCGAGTGGCAGAGGCAAATGCCAAGGAGGCCGGGCAGACCAGTCGCGCTCGACGGTGGGTCAGGGTTAAAGGAACTGTAGTGGGCGGGAGTGTGGGGGCTGTAAAATCGAGCAGACCAGTTGGACGGGGCGCTGGGCTGAAGAAAAGGGAGATCAATAGACACTGCTAGGGATGCCTTATGAATCGTGAAGATGGTCTTTTTTGTGCTTAAGCAACAGTAGATCATTCTGCTGATACCATTTTGCAGTAAACGCTTACTCAAGTATCAAGCGTTTGCCCAGCACGGGGATTAGAGACCGAGGGCGTGCGTAACACCCCGTCCTCCCAGCAAGTCGATTTGGCGTAAAGCCACGGAAGCGCCCATTTTCAACGTTGTAGGTGACCAGACGGTTGGCTACTGTTAGTCCCGGAACAAATGACGTCCCCGCAATATCAACAACGTCTAATGGCGAGACCCGCAATCCAAACAATCGTAATCCGCCGACGCGTGAAAGTATCATATATTGTGTACCAGCCTATCATTTATGATTGGTGTATTCTGTCAGAAAACGACACTGCATTATTTTCTTTTATTGCCGGCATATCGTAACCAAAAATATATCATCTAATACTGTACAATTCTACCTATCCCCATGCAACACATTGAGCCTCGCCAAAGAATACACCGGATGGATTTCCATCTGGATGACGACTGGTGATTAAATATGTGATTGTGTAGGCAGACGAGGCGTGATGTGTCGTCGTTTTGCTCTTATATGACGTGATAAGCAGTATGTAGGACTTTAGAGTAACCGATCTCTGTGAACGTCTCAGGTTCGGGCGCGGTCTGAAGACCCTGGAGGACCTGCTGAAGAGGGCCCGGGCCGGTCGGGCTATCGATGAGGAGGACATTCCGCCGCCGGTGTACACGGCCGCCGCCCACAGCACTCCCGCCGCAACCGCCCCCGCCCAAAGCCCGCCGGCCGCCCCCGCTGGGGAGCAGGCCGACGCGCCGCCGCCCGCCGAAAACGGTAAGTGTGTGTGTGATGGAACGCGATTGTACGTAATGTGCGATGGTAGGCAATGCGAGGTTGCGCAATTTGAGATATTAAGTGCAGTTGGATGTCTACACGTTGGTAAGCTTGTAGTGATAGCGATAGCTGATCCCGTGGAACCGTGTCTTTTTTTTGCATGTAACATGCTATTGTTAAGTTGTCAAGCACATACGAGAAATTCTCGGTGTTTGTGATAAGAATAAGATGACAGACTTCCGTTTCAACTATGATTTTCATCCAGGATCTCTTTAATCCGTTAGGCATCAGTATTTGATGAAGTTTTTAAAAAGTTGGTGCTGTTTGAAGTTCACTTTGATAGATTTAATTAGAATTCACTTCTTTGAAGCTATTCTTTTGACTCTGCAGCTGCTGTTGTTTCTGTGCTAAAGCTCCTGGCGACAGGATATTTGCTTGTTGAAGTTTGTTTTTGCAATCCTTTTTTCTCAAATTTATGCATTTTTTAAATAGCTGGAGCGCTCGAATGCATGCATTTAACAATATAAAAACTAGGAACTAAGTAGTGCTTTCACATATTCTTTTACTTAGAGCAGTATTTTTTATGGATAAGTTATTAGTGATATTTTTCATTAGCACTACTACTAACCTTCGATCAGCACTTAAGATCACTTCATTTTTATTCTCTCCCCACTCGATCCCCTACCTTTGGCCTCATCGGACTAAGTCACATCTCCAACCACACCTGACTTTTCCCTCCCGGCAGCTCCATCGCCGTCCAAGGCGCCGCGGCCGGACGAACCGGCGCCGTCGCCCTCCGTCCACCCCCGTCTGGGAGAGGTGCAGGACAGGATGGGTCAGTACAAGCACGCCGCCGTGCTGGCCAAAAAGGCAGGGGACAAGGAGACAGCCCTGCAGTACGTCCGGGTAGTCAAGGTACGTCAGTAGCTTCTGTTGTTGTGTCAGTGCGCAGTTGGGCGTCGCCAGCTTAGTGCGAATGTTATCGCGAAAATTCTTTAAAAGTTACTTTATATGCGACCAAAAATATTTGATTTTATTGGCGGCTCTTGACACTTTGTTTTGTAGACATTAGCATGTTAACGGTTGTTTAAGTACCCTTAAAGTTGAGATATGTGTTTCATATCATTTTCGCCGCTTTTTTCGTGAAATAACATATTTCACCGCATTTTATAAAATCGAAGCCATCAATTGTGATTGCCGCTCACTTGCAACAACGATCCCGACAATCCAGTGAGGTACGAACTTACTTTCAAGCAGTCTATCGGGCTGTCTGTCTCAGTTTCATAACCCTTCTCCCTGTTCTTGCAGGCATTTGAGCAGGTGATAGCAGCCATGGAGGCGGGCGAAACTGTCGACCTGAGCGACATGCCCCCTCCGCCACCGTCCGCCGCCCCCGCTGCTGCTGAAGGCTCGTCTTCGTCCGGAGGGCGCCCGCCGCTGCGGCGACGCTCCACCCGCGGCGGAATTCCGCTGGACGAGCCGTTGGTGGTGCCTGAGGGTGGTCCTCCGCCGGCCGACCCGTCGCTCTATAATGCACCGCCGCCACCGGCTACAGTGCTGGATGCACTGCAGCAGAGATTGGAGAGGTACAAGGTAGGTACGGAATACGAATACGGTGAGGGAGTGGAACAGAGATATTGGCATGAAGGTGATATCCGAATCGTTTGTAGATGTATGAGTCGGTTGACGGCTGCTGCTTATTTGCACTGGAATATTGACGGCTGTTGCTTATTTGTTCTGAAATTTTGGCGTCGTTGGCTATTTTCACGACTTTGCTGATAAAATCGTGGTCTGTTCGTCACCAAAGCTGTATAACTCGTTCAGGTTCCACTGTTTCCCTAGACTGATGTACGTCTGCTTTGTGGAGCATTTGAGACACGTTACATTGCACGTAGCGCCCTAGCTGTTAACAGTTTGGTTTTCGCTACGGTCTGTTCTTTGACCTCGACCTGCTGAACTAAGCTAGACTAATGACACGATTCTAGACTGTGTCCCTCCCTCCCTCGCGTCAAATAGGACTGACCCTTCAGTTTCCCTCGCTCCGCAGCAAGAGGAGACTGAGGCGAAGGAGTCGGGCAGTGGCAGTAAGGCGCGTCGTTACGGCCGCATCTGCAAACAATATACGGACGCCATCCGACGGCACCAGGCTGGCAAACCAGTGGCCTTCGACGAGCTACCCACCCCTCCCGGTGAGCGCACGAGCGACCCAGTCAGAGCCACGTGTTGATACTACAATCTGGAAGCGATGAAAGTTTGGTCTCATAACATTCAGCCTTTCTTATGGTGTTGGCGTCATTGTCTCTGCTTAACTTACGATCGTTGTTCCGTTACATTAAGACAGTTGTCAAATCGAGTTGTCGAATCAATAAACTGGTTGCTGAAATCGCCTCATCACAAAACAAACCTCATGAGCCAGTCGCCTTTGGGCCACCGAATGCTGATGACATCCGATTTCTCCGGCAGGATTCGGGCCGATTCCAACCGAGGGTGCCGGTGCTGCCTCCCCTGTCCCTGCTGCGCCCCCCGCCCCCGCAGCAGCAGCAGCAGCGGCAGCAGCAGAGAAACCCAGCCCAGCCGGCGCCAAGCCAGGCGTCACCCGGCAAAAGTGTGAGTGCCGCTGTCGAAGTGTCCCTGTCTTGTGTATTGGTGGGGCCTAGGGAAAGATGGAAGTGCCCTGTGCTGTAAATATGAGGACTGCCCTAATAGCCAACTGTGACTTAATTTCCACAATTTTACTCGGTTATTGATAATGGGTTGGGCTCGACTAAAAAAAAAAAAATTGCCGACTCGACTCATCATTCAACATCAGAAAGCCCTGACTCAACTCTGACTCAAACAAGGAGCTGATTTTTTCCCTTGACTCGACTCATGACTCAAGCGGCTCAATGAAAATATGAGTCGACTCAAACTTGACTCAAATTTTTTGTTGAGTCAAGTGAGTTGACTCAAAATTGACTCAGACAAAAAAGCTGTTGAGCGGGGGTGTGGGGTGTGAAAAAGTCCGGCAGCAGGGCCAGGGCGAAGTTATCAAGCGGGGGGGGGGGGGGGGGCGGGGGAATGAAAAGCTTGTTTCTGGAAAGTTGAGTCAGCTGACTCATGTTCCTAAATGTTTGACTCAACTCAATGTCAAAAGTTATTTTACTGACTCAACTCTGACTCAACTCAACGCCTTAATATTTTTGTCCGACTCAACTCTGACTCAACTCAACAGCTCAACAATTTATCCGACTCGACTCAAATCTGACTCATTTGAGTCAGAGTTGAGTCAAATTTCTGACTCGACTCATGAGTCAAGCACAACCCGCCGCCCTGTCCTCATATCAACATGTTTTTTTTTTTGCCGTCAACTGCCCTGAAAAGTTTTCATTTTTTATTTTTGATGAATACGAAGCTCGTAGATCGCCGTGATTGGTGCCGAATGCCGATACTTTGGTCTCTAATGCACACCAATTATCTTTATTATATTTTTAATGCTCTAGCGATGCCATCTGTCGCAGATAGCCGTCTCTTCGCTGCTGCCTATGTCTGTACTCGTACTCTGTATCCGCACCAATAATCAACATCGCTCGAGACCTTAGCTCAACGTCCGCCTTCAACCCATCCTCAGCCATTGGCCAGCAGACGCGCCAGCAGAAGCAGCGTGCCTTCCTCGACCACCGCCGTAAGCTGTTCCTCCAGGCGGCGCTCCAGGCCAAGAAAGACGGTGACAAGGCGGCCGCGCTCGAGTACCTCCGCTCGGCAAAGGGCTTCGAGCCGCTACTAGAGGCCACAGAGAATGGCCTACCCGTTAACATGGATACGGTGAGGATGCCGTGGGAAGGGACAAGGCTGGTAGATCGGTGAACTTCGACGGAGTGGGTGGAATGGGTGGAACGATGGACTGAAAGTGATGGGGTGACGGGTCAGGAGTAGAACTGATAGCTGAAGATCGCTGCGCCCTCTGCCCCTGTTAGACTCTGTTTTCCTTTTTATACGAGGATGAAATGGGAATATGAAACGGTGATTTGATATACCCACCAAGGGGGAGGGGGTCCAGGGAGAGAGGGAGAGCACAAATCCATTATCCATTGAAATAGAATTTATCTTTACAGTTAATTTTGCCTCCCTTCGATACATTACGTCACCTTCTACTCGAAATGTGCTGATGCGTAGTGGCAGCACACAGCCGCCCAACCTAAGCCCGCCCTCTGACCGCCCGTCCTCCGTCGTGCAGCTGCCGATCCCGCCCCAGGAGCGGGCCAAGGCGACCACGGCCGACTTCGAGGTGGTGTCTCGCGAAGAGGCGATGGACGCTTCGGCCACCGGCGACGACGCCGAGCTGGCCGAGCTGTTCCAGAAACTGGAGGCCGACCTAGTGCGACAAGCCACGGTGAGAGCCGAGAGGTCTAGGTTAGGTGAGAGGGTGGGTTCACGGAAAAAATAGGGAAAAATAGGGAGAGATGGGTAGGTGACGATGAGAGGAGCAAAGTCACGGTTAGCGGAGTGGGTTTTTCTAGAGTGATGTTACGTTTAGAGGTTTTACTTTGTCGAACATCCGCTCTTGCCGACTTTGCTGAGCCGGCCGCTACCCGCGCCCTCTGGCTTCGTGTCTAGTGCTGACTATATTCTCTGTCTGCACGTCTGTCTGATGCTAACTGTCTGATCCTTCCTTTCTCGCCTGCTCAGGTGTGTCAGACCAACCGCGACCACTACCAGAGCCTGGGCGAGGTGGCCGAGGCCAACAAGTTCGACCGGCTGGCGCAGAACTGTCTGAAGGATCTGGATGCCCTGCGGCACGCCTACCGACGCGGTGACTTCGTGCCCAAGTTCCACTACGAGACCCGCGAGTTCCAGATCGTCAAGTGAGCCAGTTGGGACGGGATGATGGAAATTTTATGGAGATGAGGAGTTTTAGTTGGGACTTGTGACGATTTTGTTTTCATGGTACTGTGAAATGTTTTACTGCTTCATTCCGGTGTGAGAGCTCTGTCCCGACTCTGCGGAGTGTCATTCTAATTCTCGGTTTATGAAAGTCCTTGGAAAGTTTAATGAAAGTCCTCGTCCATTAAAGAGATGTTGTCCCTACGGGATCCCTATCCCAGTGTGGGAGTCTCACCCCCGATTAGGAAGGGTCAGCCCAGGTCCAGATGTAGATAGGCAGTCCTTCCGGTCATGGCTGGCGTGTTAATACGTCCAGACTCGCTCGGCTGCGAGCCGGTACGACGCCGGCCTCTGCGTGTTTATAGTGTCACTGGGAACTCTGGGCGTCAATCGCCTCACGCCACAGACGCGAGCCCCCGGCACGCCCCACACCTCAGTCTGTGCCGTTTCTGGTCGTGTGATCGGTCTGGACAGACACGCCCCCACCCGGCCAGAGCGGGGCTCCACCCGTGCCCCTCCAGCGACAGACAGCCTCCTCGGCCCACAATTACAGGGCCATGTGAGCAGACGCCACGTGCTCACTGACGAACCCTGACCTTTACGGACACTTGTACGGGCATCCGGTGGCCGAGTGACAGCTATGACGGGCGAGGGGAAGGTTTGCGTAAAATTCAACGCCGCTTCGTTTTTTTATGGGCATTTTTTGTGGTCCTCACACATTTTCTGTTTACGATTTGGCGGATAAAGAAAAGAAAAAAAGAGAATGAATGAAGCGTGTTATGACGTTTGTGTCCGTAAACGTTATTAATTAGTTAGTTAATTGATTTATGTAGTTTTGTGTGACTTGCTGCCATGATTCCTACGGGCTGTTAGCCTCATTAGTGTCGGCTGTCCGGTGTGGTGTATGTTTTTACATCAGTGTTTTTTTGTCGTCAGTTTGCTTTTCGCCGATGTCCGTTTCATCATCTGTCGTTAACCGGTCTCAGTAATTCTTCAGACCGGGCCACTGACCATATTGTGTTACCAGTGCCTTCGCTGGCGATGTCCGGGTCTGTACTCGTTACCAGATAACCCGTATTAACCTGACGAACTCATTGATTCAATTTGCTCTCATTCCGTGTGTCTCCCCCAGGGCTTGTACGGACCTCAACAGTAACGACCTGGAGCTGACCATCGTACGGGGGGTCAACTACAACGTCTCCAATCCCAAGGACGTCGACACCTACGTCAAGTGGGAGTTCCCCTGGCCGCAGGTCAGTCGACGGTGATGCCTCCAGTTGATAGTGATATCTTCTGACCTAGGGTCAGGTCATTCAGTGGGGAGTTCTGGCAATAGTTCGGTGGGGAATTACCCTGGCCACAGGTCAGTCGGTGGCTTGTTACCTTTGCCTCAGTTCAGTCAGATTTGTATTGGCTCCAGCTGGGGTCAGTCTGTAGGGGAGTTCCCCGTATCCTTGGTCAATCAACAACAGTTTCCCTGGTCTCAGACAGCAGCTAGAGATTCTCTGACCTCCATCAGGTCAAACGTTGGGGAAGTCCTCTGGCCCAATGTCTGTAGTTCTCCCGACCCTAGGTCGGTCATTAGGCACCACCGGCACCAGTCTCCCTGACCTACACCACTCCATCGTACCCACCTACACTATACCGTCACCAACCCCCTCTCTTCCGCCTGGCTCCACCATCCGCCGCTTCTCCAACTGGTTACATAAGCGATCGTGACGTCACCGCCGCCCGTTTTGGCGTAATTGACGGTTCTGCCGCCGCCGGCTGCCGTCTGGCGTCGCTGCTATGTCTGGCAGACTGGTCGGCAGCAGGAGTAGTTTTCCACTGAGGGTCACGCGTCCCCAGCGGAGAGTGTCAACGTGAGCAGCTGTCACGCCGTAAACACGGGCCCGGGGGCAGCACGTAATAGTGGGGAAGTCATGGTCAGAGGTCCGGAGGCATAAACAGTTTGCTAATTCTGATGTTAAATGGAATGTGTCGTGCCTTATTTACAATCGGAGGCGTCCCTTTATCCTTGATGTTGAACGCATGATTATGACGTGCTGTGGAGGGAATGGTGTGACTACGACACATTCCTGTTTTCAACTGCAAGGTGATTTAGGTGGTAGTGCAAGCTGTGTTTGAGTTTTTTTCTTCTTAGATTTTGAAGGTTAATTATTCGAACCCCTTCAAAGCAAAATTGGCAATGTCAAGCCCTTCCCCGGGATCAGTTCGCCCATTTTCTGAGACATTGCTTCATTATCTCTGCGCTATCCAGTCGAGATCCCGTGACATTCCAATGATACCTACTTAGTCTTAGTTCAGTGTGTGGTTCTCTTAGAGACCCGGATCAACGAACCCGTTGAGTGTCTGCCGAAGTGATGATGCATGAGTGTATCGCTCAAGGCTAGCCTTAGATACTGGCAGGATGACTTGGGCAAAAAACATGACTAGTCGGGCTTAGAGAGACACAGTCAAGGCTGTGGAACGTCACGGTGAAAGTTTGTGGTTTTCTGATGGCGACGAAAAACTACGAAGCTACATTCTTAGTCTCATTCTAGATTATGCTCTCAGTTCATGATGCTCATATTAACCCTAGAACGCCTAGGGGGGGTTGTATCAACCCCCCCCCCCCTGAGGTTTTTTCGAAGTGCACGCTAAACGGCTTGTCGTAGCGGGCTGAAATTTTCAATACTCTCTGGGGCAACCTTTGCGCATCTTTTGCCGAAAAAAAAATTGATCGGGTCATGTCAGGTCACGGAGTTATGACGTCATAAGAGGTACAGCCTCCGGCCGGATTTTCACAAACTGAGTGCCAACGCCCGAGGTTTCCTGCCGGTGGTACGGACATCGGTTGATGGATCGTGATGAAACTTCCCATGCATGTTGGGGCAAGTATTGGCTATCATATGGTATAAGAAATTTGACCGGGTCAGGTCAGGTCACGGAGCTATGACGTCACAAGAGGAACAGCGTCCGGTACTATTTTTGAAAAGCGCCCGAACCACTATTTTGCTAATTCTTGTCACCTCAATGGGAATATGCAGCAATATTAGCTTCTATAGGGAGCAAATGGACCTCCCAAATCCAAAAATACAATCAGATTTCAAAAATTTAAATTTTGATTTTTCGAATTTCTGCCGCCGACTGTGACCTTGCCGACTTCCGGCGCTCCCAACGCGCCATTTTTAGAGCTAGGGAAACGAAATACATACCAAACGATAGAGAATTGATCAAGGAACACGATAGTGAAGGTTTCAAGTCGATATCTCCCACCGTTTTGCCGCAATCGCCGCCGAAAGTTGAAAAAAGTCTATTTTTCCGAAAATTTGACCTTTGACCGGTCAAAAGTAGGTCAAATGTTGACCTAGGACCAAAAAATATACCACCAATCGCGAGATCTCGTTGAGAGCAATCCGTTGGTTTTTTCCGCTAAGCTCTACGACCTTCCGTTTCGAAACGCCAGGGGGGGGTCGTAACAACCCCCCCCTGGTCGTTCGTGTTATGAGAAATGGCCTGGTCGTGCGAGGGTTAAAACGGTCTCTTTGAAAGCAGCGTTTGGGGACCTCCTTTACCGTGAGTCTGATGAGTTATTATATAACTGATGGTTCTCGAACGTTACGGGTTGGATGTAACGGATCAGTCTGGTTAGGCGGCACTTATTCAATGTAAAACATGCTGCAAGTTCGGCTAGTTTTCAGCATCAGTGGATTGGATTTGAGTCTTTCATTGTCTTTTCAACTATTAATTTACTCATCTGCGCAACCTGATGTCCTGTATTTGGTTCCCGGTTGCGGTGGTGACCTGTTACTAACCACTGTCGGCAGCTTATCAAGCGTCCCTCTTATACCCTCTTACCTGAAGTCAACTCGTGGTGACCACCTTCGGAACCCGTCGCGTCCGCTGTATTGCCCTGCCGGCTTGTGACGCTTGCATTTGGAGGCGGATAATTATCTTCCCCTATCTTCTCTCCTCTTGGCTCTCTTTCTCCTCACCACATCTCCTTTCTCCATTGTCGCGTCTCGTTTCGTCTCTTCTTTCCCTCTCCCTCTTTCTGTCACAGCCCTTCTCTTATTCTCCCTCTGCTTACCCTCTCTTCCGTCCTCCCTATCACATTCTCTTATCTCTTGCCTATCTGTTATCCTTTTCGCTTACCTTTTTCTCTTGTCGTTTCCTTGCTCTCTGTCCTCTCTTTCCCAGTTTTTCCTCTCCTTCCTTTCTTCCCACGTACCCACCTCTTCCCATCACGTGCCCACCACGTCACGTGCCGCGGCCGGCGGCGGCAGTGGGGTCGCGCGCCACGAGGTCAACCCGTGGTGACCCCGTGTACGGAAGGCCGCCGCCGCGGGCCACGATCCCACGGCGTGATGTGCGGATACTCGGAACGCCCCCGCGGCTGTGACGCTGATGCCGGCTCCCCTGCCGTGCGCCCTCGTGGGTGTGTTGTGTGTGTGTGTGTGAGGATTACCGTGACGTGTACAGGTGTGGGGATGGAGGGTGCGGTTTGTATCCGGGCCCCGTGTTATCAGTAACGCGAGGTGTCAGGCCGCCGTGTGGCACACGGTGGCTGGCCCGGGTAGTAACAGGCACGGATGACACTAAAAAATGTGAATGATGCTTGTCAGTGAGTCACTGTCTGTATTTAGTTGGGAAGGGCAGACGGAAAGTATTTTAGGGTGACATGCAACCTGATGTAATGATAGGTTTGTCGACTTTCCTGTTTGTCGGCTGTTGGCGCTTGCGTGGCTCGTTGTTGAGGTGTCGTCATTTTGTGTAATCCGTTTCTAGGATGGATTTTGGATCTGAAGGCTTTTAGAAACATACTTCACCTGCCGAATCCGTATATTTTCGCAATGCCAATGCTTCTCCTTCTCTAACATCCTTCCCTTCACTCGACACTTTTCTAGAGCCACTCCCCTCACTCGGCACATTTCCCTAACGCCGCTCTCCTGTCTTTCTACCGCAGGAGGCGCCCACCTACGACAAGACAGGGAAGGTGAAGAACACCAACAACCCAGAGTACGACGCCAAGTTCATGATCGCCATCGATCGCAGCTCCCGATCCATGATGAGGATATTTCGGCGACAGAGTATCAAATGCGAGGTCTGGGAGAGAGGGTAAGTGAGGTTTCCCTCCCCGCTCTGCAGGGAGTCAGGAGCTAGGGAGAATGTACAAGCTGTTTTATTGTATATTGCTGGTATTGTCACTGCTTCTGCTTTAGCTTGGATATCGCTTCATTTGTATTTGCGCCGCGAAGGGAGACCAATTAAAACTTGGTTAAACGCTGACATTGCTAATACACTGCCTTCATGAAATTTGCGAGCGGACCTGTAATATAAGGAATACTCGTGAGTTACCGCTACTAACTAGTGTAATATTCCAGCTTGATTTGGAAGGCGATGGTCATGTGATATCCTTGAACATGCCGCACCCGAAGTAGTCCTTAAAGGGAGATAATGACCTTTTTCCACAAAATCTGAGTTAGGACCATTTTCTGACAAAACACAACAAGTTATAATGTAAATTAAAACCATTTTGCTCAATTCGGTACCTTGCCGCAAATATCTCAACTTGAAGTCACGTTAGCGGGGAGCGCTGAAAATGACCGTTGAATAAGTACTTACATCACTTTTTGGTACTTGCATGTAATTTTGTAAAATGAGCGTATTCCTTACATTTGATCTTCATCACATCTAGTTAGTTAATGGTCGTCTATAGTGCCTTCAAAAGATGTTCATGGTTTCGGGGTGGTTTATGTCTAAATTTACGCAACTATTTTTCCTGTTCATCATCTGACGCCATATGCTGCTATTTTAGTAGCAACGACTCAATTTTGAATCGGTCCCGCCGACTGCACAATAAAAGAAGATAGATACAACACTTTTGCGGCATCACTGAAAAACTTATGCAGTACTGTTATCAAAATTCTCATAATACCGTTCGACAAACCTGAAGTCTTTTTGAAATAAATATGCTTGTATTTTTCGCTTCAGGCTCTGACGCCAAAATAATGAATTTCGTAGTCGCAATCGCAAGATTTGGCTGCGTTTCTGGCGCATGCCGTTCATTTGTGGCGCAAAATAATACTTGGAAACAAAGAAGAGTAGGCACTATGTACCCCCGAATTAGAATCTAATTAATTCTAAACCGAATTAACTCTAATTCAAATTAGAATCCTTACAACCAAGCAACGACAAGGCGATAACATAAACAAAAACCCAAGCGTCGCTGTTTGAAACAAAAGCGCCATATACTGCGACTTTTTTATAGAGAAGGACAACGCTTTTCGGTGGGTGTTACAAGTACTGCAAATACTGCTTCTTTTTTGCAAAAATAAAAACCTTTTTCACATACGAAAATGTGCTAGGAAATTTTCATATTTTATAGAAACTACAGTAGAAATCAGGGCTGCGGAGTCGGAGTCGGAGTCGGAGTCGGAGTCGGTCGGAGTCGACAGTTGTGACCGGAGTCGGAGTCGGAGTCGGAGTCGATTTTAGAAACCCGAGCCGGAGTCGGAGTCGGAGTCACCGAAAATCTGTCGACTCCGCAGCCCTGCTAGGTCTGCGGAGTCGGAGTCGGGAGTTGGAGTCGGTCGGAGTCGACAATTCTGCCCGGAGTCGGAGTCGGAGTCGGAGCTGGTTTTTGAAAGCCGGAGTCGGAGTCGGAGTCGGAGTCGCCGAAAATCCATCGACTCCGCAGCCCTGGTAGAAATAGTATAGATGTCGAGTAATTTTTATTTAAGAAAAAAGAAAGCTCATTATCTCCCTTTAACCCGCGAGTTGCTGGGGGGGGGGGGGCGTTAAACCCCCCACTTTTTTCGCCGGGCCATAGCATAAAAACGGCGCGCGCGGCGCGCCAAATTTTGGGTACCTGTAGGGAATTGATTGAAGTTTATTGTGACAAAGTTTAAAAAAAAAAATCGGTCCAAAAAAAATTGAGATATCGAGGTTTTAGTGACGTCATGATTTCTGAGTTTTCGACCAAAAACGGCATATGTTCAAAAAATCATATAAAACCACAGAACAGACATACAGACATGCAGTAAACGCCATTAGACTGCCAATACCATGAACAATCAAATGCCTATCTTCGATTATTGATTATCGTTCCGCATTTTCCAAAATAAAATCTTGAACTGAATCTTGGCAATTTCTCGTGACTACTTCACGACCATGATACATGCATTTCTTAAATTGAACTTTTTGAGCCAAACACGTACACATATGATAAAATGAATGTCACCATCGTGTTCTACGCCCCAAATTACCCATAAAACATGTGTCACGGGCTGCGAATATCAGTTTTGATTTTCGGGGATATGTGCCTACCCGGTTGACCTGACCTTGACCCTGACCTATGCTTGACTGACCCCTACATGGAGCTGACACTCTTGTAGGCCTTATATGATGGATTGTGCACCGTTTTGACAGAGTTTATGACGAGAGGCGCCCATTGCGAAGTCCTGAAGTCCATGCTACTGAAAGCCCGATTTCAGGTGTTTGACCTGACCTTGACCCGACCTGTGACCTCAAAATTCAACTTTAAAGTACTCGTCTGAAGCGTCTCGTCGCGTTCCTTCGTTTGCCGCCTCGTGCGTTTCGCTGCGCCTATTGGTTCTCGAGTTATCGGCTGGGGGCGTTTAACGCCCCCCCCCCCCCCCCCCAGCAAACGGTGGGTGGCGAAATACCCCAGCAACTGCCGGGTTAAAACCTGGCGCGAACTATCGACTCAACACTCGAGGACCAACCAGAGCAATGCAATCAATGTCAATAGGCGTTCTTGCTTGTGCCGAAAATGTCACATGTGCGTCCAAGATAGAGTAGTAACCACTCGAGCAAACCAGCCTGCATCACTAAATATGCATGGCTGAGAACATTCATTGGCAGAATCTTAGCTGGTCCGATAGGGCCAACATCGCTGCTCAAAAGATCAATGTGAGGTGCAGATAGAAACTGTTCCATAGATCTGGCAATGTCGCCTGATCATGTAACCTTGACTCGGCGGCTGTCGACGAGATTCGTCAAGCCATAAATCAGGAATTTTGCACTGTCATGCTTACGAAGCAACCATTATTGAGCCTCGGAGGTGATTCCAGACTCCCAGTGAACTCTTGAGCACCGTATGGTCGAGTCATTGTACAAGTTAAAGGGACCCTCCCACCTTAACATTAGATTTGAGTTGAGATAGCCAAAATGGGGTCCCTGGCTCACAATTACCGGTTTCGGCACTCACAACATCGAGAAATGCTTTAAATCGGAAATATTGAATTTCAAAATTGCAGCATTTTGATTCAGAGGGGCTAATGCTTAGGAATACCCCTCTGAATGTGTGACGTCAGCGCAAATATCTAACGATTTTTAAATGTTTGACTAAAACGTTTTGTAGCACGCGGTGGTATATGCTATTTGCGCGCAACATCTGCCGCAAACGCCGCACTTCTAAAATAAAGTCGCTAGAAACAGCGGAGATCCCAAAAAAGTAAACAAAAGTAAAAGTCTAATATCTTGAAAACCGGTGAATATTTTTCGGTGAAATTTGGTAGATATTCGTTTTCGCTCTTTCCGAACCGAGCGACATCACTTTCATGCCAATTCATAAACTTTTTTGAAGGTGGGAGGGTCCCTTTAAAACCTTTCGTTTTTTTTTTGGAAATCCCTGTAAGTGGTTAATGCTTTTTTAAATATCTTTATTTGTACTTCTCGAATATTCCGATCCACATAAATAACATTTGTCATTTGAGGTTACCTAAGTGTTGCTCTAGTTTTGACATGGATCGTTTCCCGCGTCCTACATAACCAACTGGACAGTGTTGTTTATATGATGAAGCTCTTGTTCGGCTTTCGCTATTTCCATTCGGGAAAATTGCTCTAACCTTTGCCTGGAGTAGTGATCCCAGCTGGCCCGCCCTATTTATCAATTTCCAATTTATCTCCTTCCTGGTCACCATTACTTGCTAAATATCTTACGAGTCTCTCTTCTGACCCGTCTAACGCTAACTGCTCCTCCGACTTGACCCAGCCCAGCTCAGCTCAGCTCAGCCCCGGGTCTCCCCGCCATGTACAGTCTGCTCCGCGCCGTGCCGTCCGCTCTGACCGCACCCGCCCGCTGACAGGGCCCGCTGGCGCCGCTGCCGCTCACCGTGCTGTTCTATCGGCAGTCATCTGTTTGGCTGGACGGATCAGCTCATCGGCACCGCCCAGGTCAAACTGGAGGACCTGCAGGACAAGTGCGTCGTCCACAAGGCCTACAACGTGAGTACCTACGTACGGTATCGTCCATAAGGCCTACAACGTAAGTACCTGCGCACAGTATCGTCCAAAAGACTTACAACGTGAGTACCTACGCACAGTTTTGTTCATAAGACGTTCAATCTGCGTGAGTACCTGCGCTTCACGTCGCCAACAAGGACAATTGCTACAACGTGAGTACCTAGGCGTCATGTCGCCAGCATGGACAAGGCTTGCAATGGTTGTTGATGGATGGACGGCGATTGACAGTGAGTAGGTAGGAGTGACAGACAGTGAGGCCGGGTTGTTGGTTGCGTGGTAGGTGGCGTGATGAGCGAGTCAAACGCAGCTCGGTAGATACGATGGCAGCCACGGTGACATAAATGTACTGGCGAGAGCGGCAGTATAAAGGCGACAGGCAGGACTGTAGAGGCGTGAGCGGCGATAGAGTGGTGGAAGCGTTGATAGAGTAAGGGGCGACGACAGAGTATTGAGAGATATGACAGGGTGTAGAGAAGGGGATATTTCCCGCATATGAAACTGCAGTTGATATAGATATCGAAGCGCAGTCTGGAAGCCAATTTAATTGATTTCGTGAAGTTGTAAAGCCGTACGATATCGTACTGGTGGGTTACATAAGGTCAGGAACATATGCAGTAAGCGGCCGATCAGGAATTGGGAATATGGACTGCGGTAGATAGCAATTTTCCGGTCCCGTTTCTTTTAGCCCAATCTAACTGCGGTTGGCATGGGCTGTATGATATCACTGGACGTAAAATAGCATGTATCGAAAATATCTTCCCACCACCGGGCTGGCAGCTCGTGAAGCTCAGCTGATCTTTTATTAGGTGAGCCCACGGCCACTGGTATTTTTATTAGAACTCTGTGAGACCTCCACGATTCCTAGTCGTGGTAGGAATAACATTGAAACTCTGTGAGACCTTCACAATTCCTAATCGTGGTAGAAATGATGTTTTCGTGACGACGGAAAGTTCCATAAATAGAAATTAACAACTGTCGCCTGCGGGAAATATTTCGCCGGTGATCATTAAAAAGTATGACAAACCTCATTCGAGTGGGCGTTGTTCTACTGCTTTTGCCTGGTCAGCCCGTCCATTTGGACAGCGCCGGCTAAGAGGAACGCATTCGCTCCCACTGATCCAGCAGGCTCCTGACGGCTGGGAATCTGACCTGTCCCGACTGTGTCGCCACAGCCTCGTTAGCCGTTACCTTCACCTGACCTCTCCCTTCTGCCGCTCACTGTAACACCCCAGTACGGATCGCGTGCCCCGTCATCCAGTCCCGAGGATGACGGCTGCTCCCGCTCGCCCCGCGCTCCCCCTCTCTCCCCTCTCTCTCCGACAGTGCGCAGCAATTGCTCGGTATTGCGCAGCGCCCGAATGCTCCCCTGAGAGTTGGAAGCGCTGCGTGTTACTTGATGATATCTAGGTATGGCACGCGGGTACTGGGGTCATGGGGTACCATTTTCACCTATAGGTGTACTTTAGATTGACTTGTTAGATGTGTAGGATCATTCAATTTGGTCCAATTTATGGCGTCATGATACGCTCTTTGTCCGCTATAGTTGCTCCTTGCTATGGCTGCTCCTCTAGACTGCGGATACTTCCGGGTTTGGAGTAGCTAAATAACTGGAAACAGTTACCGCAGATACACGAGCAAGTAAAAACGCATTACCAACGGATTTCGTATTTAGCATTGGCCGCTAATCTGCTGGCAATGCTCATTTACTTTGCTGATGTTTCTGGGATAAATTTCTAGACGACATGGCTGTCATGGCCTAAATACGAAAGGCGGCTGGTCAACCGCAGGTTTGGGTTTGGGTAACATACCCATGTCACCTCCTGAAGGATATTTATTCTTTTAGGAAAACAATCAAAAACGACCAGTGTATGCCTACATGCCAGCCGTGTGATTGCCTGACATTGTTTTGTCGGTGATATATCATGGTCCTGGTGCCGGCTGTGAATGCGGTACACGTTCGGACCGTACAGTAGGTCTATTAAAAAAGTCCCCCGCACCAGTGGGCGCTGCATTCGCTGAGCCGAACCCCCGTCTGCCCGTCCCATATCGCGCCGGGCTCAGGTCAGGTAGCTGGTAGGGTCAGCGGGACCGCTCGGTCCGGCCCGCGGGCGGTGGACGGGCGGCCGGTAACGCTTTCCGCCAGCCAGCCGTAGAATCCAACAAACGGGACGGCCACCACTCAGCACAGCGAAACCGGTGTTAAAGGGACCCTCCCACCTTCAAAAAAGTTAATGAATTGGCATGAAAGTGATGTCGCTCGATTCAGAAAGAGCAAAAACGAATATCTACCAAATTTCATCGAAAAATATTCACCGGTTTTCAAGATATTAGACTTTTACTTTTGTTTACTTTTTGGAATCTCCGCTGTTCCTAGCGACTTTATTTGAAAGTGCGGCATTTGTTGCGCGCAAAGCAGCATATACCACCGCGTGCTACAAAACGTTTTAGTCAAACATTTAACGGACGTTCGAAAGCCTGATGACGTCATCAGACTCCCGTAATGGTTAAGAGATAGGGACCACGCTGGTCCCACCCTGCAAGTAAAGGGAAGAAATTTCTTGAACACCATAAAGCTGCGGGGGTTGCGACCAGGATAAATGGTGGTTTCTGAGCCTGGCCGCAAACTTGGCTATCTCAACTCAAAACTAATGTTAAGGTGGGAGGGTCCCTTTAAAGAATGGCAGTGGATGTTCATGGCCACAATGATTATGAGATAGTCATTGTTAGCCCGTGCCCCACAGGAATGCCTAGACTCGCACGCCCTGTTGGAGGGGAAATGGGGATTGAGCATCATTCTTTAACTCAGCTTTGGGCATTTAAGTGGTATTCGAAGTAGCGTCAAAAGTAGCAAAAAGCAGAAAAAAATACTTCAGCCAATTTTAGATCGGGTCAGAGCAAAAGATCATGTCACCAGAGGTCATCGATGGAAAAATTTTGCTTGGACAGGGTGCGTTGCGCGCACCGGTGCATTGGGTTTCCAATTTCCATGGAAACATCAACAGACTCGGAAGCTCGTAACGCTAGCGTGGAGCCGAATTCATATCAACCGCCGCAACAATGCATGGCAGCGCAGCGCAGCGTGCTGCAGCGCGGGGCCGTGAAACATCGCCCAGGGCTATCCATGTGTCAGGGCAATCCAACCCACGTTATGGGCTCGGCCCCAGCGGAGCATGAGGCCCAGAACTCCCGCCCAGGCCCCCTGTCTCCCCAATTCCTGTCATCCTTCCCACTCTGAAATCGACCGAAAGAGCCTAACCTAACGCAACAAGCAGCTCGTTTACCGCTGTCTGAATAATATTGTCAGATTTAATTAAGGTCAACGGCTTAGCACGTAAATAACAGCAACTGCCGTCTGCCACAATCGGTATTATGAGAAAACCAATCGCTTTTCCACAAACACTAAAAGTTTTAAGCTAAACTTGCATGAAATTAATTTTACCAGCCTCGTGTTCCTCTTATCAAAACGCTTCGAATGATCAAAAGTTGATCTTTAAAGGTCATTTGAAGAATTTGGCCTATGTTCAAAGACATGACCTGACCAGAAATGGTCATGATGCATAGCAGGATATTAGATCCGTATCGTGGAACATTACAAACACTTAAGATGATTTCATAACTTAAGCATGTCTATCAAAATATTTATTACATGGCTCATGTGTAAGCTGGGTGTGTGATCATGCTTACGAGTATGTTGAACGCAACTGATAATGCTCAGTTGGCCACAATTTCTATATTTAATTTATCCTCCCGGATTTCATATTTCTATTAATGACACCTTGACGATGTCGAGAAAAAAAACGCTTAGGAGATTTAACCCGCGCACCGACGGGGGTCTGCGCCAACTCAGGGGGGCGGATGACCGCCCCCCCCCCCCCTGAGATCTCGAGAACGAAGCAAGATAGCGACAAGCGGTAAACGGCATCGGATACGCACGGACAAGGTCTACAATTTTTACTAAGGTCATTCTCAGGTCAGGTCAAAGATGACGTCACAGGGGTCGAAAAAGTCAAAATGGCGGCGCTAGATATGGAGAGAGTTTTTCTCGAATAACTTTCGAATCAGTCAAGATAGGAACAAACTAAGGGCATCATCGTGATCCTCTCGTCAATCCGCATCGAATGATATATATGTTGACCTCGAAAGGTCAAGGTCAAAGGTTGACCTCAGGTCACGTGACCTCGAGGTCATCATGTATATCATTCGATGCGTCTTGACGAGCTGAACACAATGAGACCATCCACGCGTCTGTATCTTGCTTCTGTACGGAGTTATTGGCCAAAAACCTTTGGTGACCTTTGATGACGTCACATGACCTCACAGCTGCCCAACAGCAAAACAGACCTCAAGGTAGTGAAGGTTGATCGTATATGAAGTCATGTATGGTATATGGGGCCATTCTGACCCGTTTTAGTGGTAAAAACAGGGAGTTGATTTTTCCCCCATTGACTTATAATGGGGAGGTCGCGAAATTGACCTGACCTTAGGTCACCGATATCAAAATTCCGAGATATACAAATTGTAGCTACTAATGAGTAACCTAATAATATCCTGCGACTTTCAAAGGCCTCCGACATCTACTGTAGCTCTGGCACGGTGACAAAGTTGCAAAAAAGTGACTTGAGGTTGGGTCATTCAAAGTGACCTGGTGACCTGACCTTAAAAGGTAGGAGGTTCAAACTTGCACACCATGTGTAAAATTAATGAAGGTATAGTCATACCAAATTTCGTAGCGCCGCGGTTTTCCCGCTATTCGCGAAAAACCTCAGGGGGGCGGATATCCGCCCCCCCCCCGTCGGTGCGCGGGTTAACAGCCTGAGATACATTCAGTATAAGGAAGGGTCAAGTCTAGGGTTACTTTTACAGGAAAAGTCGAGAGGGGGAATTAAGTTCGGGGCAAGGGCGGATCCAGGGGCATCTGTAAGGGGGGCCCAATGCCATTAGGTTTTTGTTAGGATGGCACCTGCAGAACCTTACCTACCCCCCAAATCCTACTCTCCCCGGATTCTGGCCACTTTATATTGTTAGGTTGCCAAAAAAAATAGCTTAAAAATATACGTAGGTAGCCTTGGCGGTAAGGGGCGGGGGAGGTCCCTACTTGACTGCGCCCTCGCAAATGTCAATCAGTAGTATCAACCTATTACCCTGGCCAAACATCAATTAGCGCCTTTCTAAATAGAGAGAGGTTAACACGTGACTATTTTTGCTAGGCCAAGACCGATTGAAGGACCCTGGTTCGAAGGAAGACCCCTGATTCGCAGCGTGTTATGCGTGTTAATGTTAGAGGTCATGACCCCCGTCCCCCGCCAGTTTCTATACGCCGACGCCTGTAGCGATATGTCAGTGATTGCGAAGAGACGGAAGAGACAAGACAAGAGACGGTCCCACCGACCATCCGATCGGTATCGGGTCAAATCTGTAGTTCCCGCTGCACTGAACGTAAAATGGTTGGATGGAACCTCAAATTGAAAATTATCTAATATAAGCGCCAGCAACGTTGATTGATGACTAGAGTCTGATCAACGATGATTATAGAATCTGAGTAGCGAATCGATTGAAAATGGGCTCAAAAATAAATTTGAAAGGGGGAAATTCCTGCTTCCCTCTCGGGACTGGAGGTCACCCCACCAGCCAACCTGTAGTTGATGTCGGTTCCATTCCAGGACACATAATCCTCTTCGGGTGACCGTTGGGGAGACGGCTGGACCGCCCCGACAGGGCAATCGTCCCACGGGAACAGTCACGCTTCCGCAGATCACTGTCGCTGGCTCGCACAACCAAATTACTACACCAGAGCATAATTATGTCATAGAGCTCTGCAAGGGCCTTCTCAGACCGAAAAAAAGATGGCTCCCAACAAAACAAACAATTTTATCATTCAGTATTGCATCTCATCAGGCACCACATGTTTTCAGAGTGTTTATTATGCGTTCCGTCCAAAAAAAGCGCATTTCAACTTTCTCCCATTGACTTCAGCGATCTCAAAATTGACCCGACCTTTCTGTCAGCAATGCCAAACTTGCAAAAAAAAACGTTTCAAATACATATACTGTTGCCCATTGAAATCGCTGAAGGTTCTAAAGCGATCGGTTAGTCGATGTATTTAGATATGATGAGCACAGGAACTTTCCTTGAGGTAAGGTCATTTAACGTGACCTGGTGCTATGACCTTGAATGACTTGACTTGGGCGGGAAAAATGGGTCATTTGAAATCTTAAAATGTTAGATTTTAACAATAATTGCAAACACTATCCCGGCCAAATAGTGAGTGAGAAGGGAGCGATTCCCCAACCCCATGTTTAGCTCCTATAATTGACCTAACTGCTAGAGCCTCGCGGAAAAAACGAGCGCTTGCGTCGTTACGTGACGCAGCGACTGTTACCCCATTTTAAAATACCAGTGACCTCTTAGGGCAGGTCAAGGGCCCCAAGGCATTGGATCGGTTTTTGGTGAATAACTTCGCCAAAAAATGGTCGCATTATCGTCATTTTGATACAATCGTGTTTTCTGTTCTCAGACGCGTCGATTTATATGCTTTTTTGCTTAGGTGAAGCAATTTAGGATGTTTAGGTCAATGTCATGTTAGGGCAACACAGGTCACGAAGCTGTTGAAAGGAGGACATGTTGCATAACATTTGATTCGGCAAGTCTTGCAGAGTCCATTGATGGCTGTCCCGACTGGCTAGCTCATTTTGATCGGGAGTTATTGACGAAGCACTCCTATTGACGAGCACTCCGTCACGCAAGGTGAACAATGCAAATGCAAAAGTGAAGCATTAAACCTTGCCAAGAATGTATGAAGTCACGATTTCATGTGCTTGAGGTATAGTTTTTAGGCCATTTCCGACGCCAAATTAACAGTTTCCATATTTTTCCATTATGCTTATAAGACACTAAGTGCGTTACGGATTTGCATCATTTTATAACCGACAACCGTGCAGTCTGCAAAGGTTTACTTAAGACGTCATAGTTAAGTGACCTGACATGAATGAAAACGTGGTTGATTTCAAATGATCCGGCTTGAATCAAATGTAAGGCATATGAAATGTCAGCCTTCTATCATCAGTGTGCTTTGAGCTACCGCAAAAAATACATGGTGGCGGCATCCATCCCCTTTTCTCGGCCGGCGAGGGATAAACCTCGCTTCGAATTATTGCACATAATGGATGCGACCGAAAACAAAGCATTTATCTGTGTCTAGAACGGCCGCTGACTTGTTGGACAAGATCCCCAATCTTAATTTGCTAGATGGGAATAAAATACTCGGCATATGATACATATATACCCCAAGATTTGCCCTCCCGCTAAGTCAATTCTAATCATCACTGTCGCTTTTTTATCCGAGATGATGTCACCGCTAAACGGGTTGTTTTGTTTGCTTGCTTGCGTTGAATGGTCATTACGGATTATTGAAGGATTATGATATAATAGGAATGGGGCCAGGGAGGATATGCACTGCAGTGCAGGTGTTTAATTTAGATCACAAAGGCATCATTTCCGGCATCGTGCAGAGTCACTATCTTCCCCTCCTCTGCACTGCGGCATCTCTGCGCCCCACACACGGCGTCCTCACTCCACGGCCGGCCGCCGCCAACTGACCCACTCGCCGGGCGCCGCGACCTGACCCGTGTCACTGCCGCGGCCTGCGCAATAGAGTCGGGGCTGGAATCCGGGGGTTCGGCCGGCCGGCCGCCTCTGGAGCGGGGGACTTTTTTAGTAGACCTACTGTACTGTTTGACGCTTGTTTTTGTGACCTCTATCGTGGGGAAACAGACTCTCGTACCCTTCCGTCCTCACCCCGTCCTGGCCCGTCCGTTCCCACCGTCTGTTTATAGTGTCCGTGCATTCGGGCGGGGCAGTCCACACTGGCCCTGGTGCGTGTCAACAGGCAGCAGCTGATGGGGCGCAACACCCCGTCACACCCCTGTGTGGGGCGTGGCGGGCGCGGCGGCTGGTACGGCGCCTTACACCCGTCACACCCCTGCCGGGGGCGCGCCGCCGCGCCTCCGGCAGTGACCACGCGCCGGCCGCGTGTGCCGCCCCCGGCCGACCGTGCCGACTGCGTGCCTGCCGAACGGAGCTCACTGGGTGTACTGTTCGCTGTACGGGTGGGTCACGAACGTCCTTACCACGCCGACCGACCTGCCCATCGGCGCCGTCACGCGGGCACCCCACGTGATCGGCCACGACGGTGCCACGTGATTTGTGCACGGAGCCGCCGCGTGGATCAGCTGCCACGGACATCTGTTTGAGGCAGGACTGCGGCGTTGGTTATGTTCGGCGCAGCGGTGGGGTCCAACAGAGGCCATGGCTGGGGAAGCAGCTAATATGAGACACAACCCGGTGCGCAGGCTACTGGACTATTCCACAGGTGCGCTGTTGCAATGGGGTTCGAGCTACGTTGTTTTCCTGATACAGCGATGCAGCAAAATGTGCGGCTATATTCGATTTCAAGGGTCGCCAGACGCCACTCACTGGCTAAAGGCCTACAACTGAGTCGGTTCCTGCGCGCGGCGGCTTGCGGCAGCGTTCCACAAAATCAATACCCACTGGCCACTACCCAGGGTCTGAACTTGACACCGAGTTTATCGCTGATGATTTCCCGAGAATGGGTCGTAGTTAGTGGAAACTTCTCAGACGCGTAGTTGTGGCTGTAGCGTTTCGACATGCGGCTTGCACCGTCGGATTTAGCTTCAGAAGTCTGGACGGCTGACGGGTTTGCAGATCAAAGTGTCCGAACGAACGGGTTCCAGAAATCAGCACTGACCCGTTGACCACGAAGAGAGATGTTAGCTAGTGCATGTTTGTGTATATGGGGGCTCGGCGTACGTCAGATGATGCTTGGAACACCCAGATATGTCTGAACTGTTTGTAGCTCTGATCGACTCACCAAGCCGTCACAGTACCTACTTCATAAGAAGTAAAAAGACGACTGAGTCTCTCCTGCTTTGAATTTGAAGCGCATTAATGGTGGACGTTTTCCAGGCATCGTCTCCACACGAAAGCGGACAGTTAGCGCTGTATGACCCCGACCGGGCGCCCCATTTTATTCAGTTAGGACACCTGCCCTCGAAGTGGCCCTTGACCGCGCGTCGGTCAAACGTCCTGGGCAGAGCTGTGAATTGGGAAGAAGAGGTGGAGAGTCTATGCTGTCTGGGGTGGTTCATATGGGCTGTCTTTAGGGGCTGACTGTGAATCATGACTTGGTAAACCTTGGTTTACTGCACGACTTGAGATAGAATGCGGCGTTATTTGCCCTCGTGTTTGTCATCTTGCTGACGGTGCCCCGTTATCGTTTGTCATTGTTTGTTTTGTGAGAGGCATGCCCCACCGATACACTGCTGACTAGGTCAGGGACCACCGACGGGCAGTGAGTCGGATTTGTCCGACTTTGCCCTGCTGCAGCTGGTTTTCTGGCTATCGATCGTGTATTCCCCGTGGCGACAGACGGGTTTTTTGCTGGGCGTTGGAGCAAAGTCCATAGGTTTGACGCGATAGTAGGATGACGGGACAGCTACAAATGTGGTTACCGTCTCTGCAGGATTTTTGGACGGCTTAGATTTGTCACCTAGCGTCCAGCACCTACCAGAGTCCGTCAATTATACTCTTGTCGTCCTCTATCTCCCTACCGTAGACGATTTTTGCACCGGCTCGTTCTTTGGCGGGTGGTCGGGTCGTCTGTGTGCTTTCGCCCGCTTTTACTGTTATGCAATGGGAGATGGTCCAAGCGGGCATTGCTGCACTATCAAAATGCATCTATTGAGGGATGCTGTGACCAGTGCGTTGGGTCGATCAGAGAATATAAGTTATGATGAAAGCTTGCAACAGAACGGCCAAGTGCCATGCTTCCTCTTGTCGACCGTATGACATGTTTGGTCCGGTAAGGTTTTTAGCACAGCCCGCTTTGAACCCGCCACGGAACTGTGTCACCTCCGAGTTCTAAGCGGCTCGACAGACCGGCTATCACCGCCGGGGGCTGCGCTGCTCTCCCCCCGCGGCGTGTCCTCGGCCTACCGACCCTGCCCACTGGCCGAGGACAGCCCGGCCGGCCCGGTGGAGCACGCACCCACCGCGTGCGCACGGTCATGTGCCCCCAGTGACGTCACGTGACGCGGCACTGACGTCACTAATGAAAACGGCACCCGCTTCAGCCGCCAGAGCTGAATCCAAATATTACTGAGCCGGCTGATCGGGAGGTGTTTTGAAAGATGATCACCCAAGGAAGTGGAGTAATAAATGAATTAGGGCTTCTGATATTCTTTTGAGATGTTTCTGCGAATTGTTTTTGCTCCAAGTGCAGCGTTTTCACATTAACACCTTCCCTGGATTTTTATATATCTATGCCTTAGGTACTCTGCTCACGGATTGTATTGGAGGTGCGTGGAGGAGCCGTGATCTGCTTTAGATTCGTTACTGCCATCGGCTGCTCCCGTTCGTTGTTCAGTCGGCTTATACACTTGATCTGTTCTGAATGTCGCTAAATTGATGACATAACGCATCTATAACCAAGAGAGCTTAATATTTTTAAAGACACCTTTCTTAGTGCTTGAAAGAATCTCGAAATATAGGTATGGGGGATGCCTCTTGGACCTCATAATGTTTAAGTTCTTCTCGCTGTAGGTAAATAAAAAAAAGCTTGTTTTGCTCTTTCTGCGCCATCATGACTTTTTGTTTTGTCTAATGTCATAGCATAAGCATCGACGCTATTGCCTATCACCAAATATCCTAAAAACATCAATAACCTATTGAATAAATGCTCATTCATTCGCTTATCACTCCACTCGACACTCGTTCACGGACATGAAATGAAATTTAGGTTTTTTCAGTGGCCTTTTCTGTTGAAGTCGTGTACTTAGCAGTGGGTGATGATTGCTCGGGGGTATGGCAAGTGAAGTTTGAAGTTTGAATGTTATGTTGAGCCTACTGAGTTTTGATTGATGTGCCCAATGTGCCCAGCGTGTCATGCTGTCGTGCCACTCGGCGCGTACCTGATGTCGCGATGATACATATTTGTTGACCGTCTCAGGGCATTGAAGAGCCGTCTACTTTATCACAGTCATTCTGCTGTCGAAGTGACATCCGTTGCTGAAGTCATCTCGCTTTGGGGTTTCCCCCCTCTTCGCCCATCTCATTGCAGCCAATAAATTATTTTCCGCTCGCCGCCTATCGTTGGACCGATAGGATCTGGAGAACGGCTCCCATTCCGAGCTCCCCTCCCATAGCCCACACGTTTTGCCCCACTCCGAAAGGGGGCGGGGGGAGGGGGAGGTTGAACACAAGGTATGTCGAAATTCTCAGTGCAGAACTGATGAGATCTAGTTTCTCGGGATATAACTGGTGTGCGTAACTCACATTTGGCGTCAGCCCTCGGGCGCACTGCTGGGACCGAGGGTTCGCCCGCCCCCCGCCCCCGCCGCACCCGTGAGGAGGGACGCTCTCCCCCCCCCCCCCTCTGTTCAGGTGATCGTCCGGCCTTGTGTCCTGCAGCGGGCCAGGCCACTCCCCCGGCTGACGCCAGCGGAGGGGGCGGTCCGAGCGCGCCGCCAAACCGCAGCCAAACCCACCGCCGAGGCTGACGACCGTCCACGTGGGACGAGCGTGCTCGCTGGCAGAGTGGACGGTTTTCGCCAGACGGGACCGGCGTCAGCCCGACCAGCTGTTACTATGAAGCAATTTTGATAGTGCGGGATTGGTGATATACGTTTGGTGCGTTTAGAGCCAGATTTAGGAGCTGTGAAGGCAGACGATCCCTGTCAAGCGACATTTTGATGGTGTTGTTGGCTTAGTTTCGGCCGCGCTTTGTGAAGAATGTTCGTCGGTAGGGCGGACGCACGCTGTATCAGCATAGAGAGCTCCTGTGTCGTTTGCAACCCGGCCGTTGCCCAGCAGAGCTCACTGCACACCCTGCTGCGTGTGCCTGTATGTTTGTGCCATCCAGTTGGCGCATTGGTCAGCGGTGACGACTCTGGCAGACTTCCTCTATGGCGCAGATACCTCCAGTAGTCTGGACACGGGGGTGGGTGCCGAGACGCATCGTAGAACGCACCAGGGACATGGCAGATGATATTGAAATCCTGGTTTCATCCTCTGCCACTCACTGCTATCGGTCAACCATCGGTGGAAGACCGTCATCAATAAGTCTGAGCACCGTGCAGACTGGCGTACCTGACTGCATAAGTGTCATCTGTGCTATCAGTGGTCAGACTGGGACAGAGTCCCTTTCGCGGGCTAGCCGCCCACTCGGCCAGTTTACTATTCCCGTGGCAAGGAACAGTTTTTCTTGGTAGTGTCTGTTTCCAGGACCACTTTACTAATTTGGAAGCAACGACCTATGAATGTAATGCAACAAGCTCTTGCAATGCTCTCTTGGGGATTCCTGTGAGGTTGTTTGAACTAACTAAAGTCGCTCACATCAAACGACTTCCTTTGAGCCCGGCCGTCCACCGGGACAGCCACAGGTGAGTGACGAGCGTGCTGTGCCCTCACCCACTCGCTGGTTGGGCGGGGCGGGTCAGCTCTCCAGCGGCGGGGGCGGGGCCTGGCGCTCCGGCGTCACCGCCCGCTGATGACGCCAGCCGCCAGATGACGCCCGTGCGGCGGGCGGTGCGTCAGCGTCAGCGCTGGCCCCGCCCCCGCCGAACCGGTTCGCCTGTCCGCCTGGCCGGCCCGGAGACAGGAGATGACGGAGGCCCCGCCCCCTCTCCACGGACGGGGTGAACGGTATCCCTGTGCTGAGCCCCTCTCCACGGAGGGAGGGGGAGGGGAGGTGTCTCGCTGCCTTGAACTGCAAATCCCGCAACTGCGCACTGAAGTAAATCCCACATACTGAACTGCGCACTAAAATAGCTCTGTCAATCACATTTAACCTTCAGCCACGAGTTTCTAGTTACTTGTTGCCCCGGTGTATGCGCGTTCCGCAGCCTGCAGGCTACCCTTCCAGCAATCAGGGCTGATTGTAGAGGAAGCTCTATAGGGCGGGACTCGGAATAGAGGCTTGTTGACAGAGCACTCGACGTCAAAAGACCCCCTCTCCCTCAGCCCCACCGGGCTGCGTCACTGCGGTGACATTTGGCGGTCCTTTGATGTCGCGTCCGCCCAGTAACAAGCCTGATTGGAGGCACAGTGAGCCTACCACTGCAGCTCTGTGGTCGACCCACGCTCTGGCACTACCCGTCCTTTAGGTCAGGTCAACCCACGGCCTGGCAACCCGTCCTTTGGGTCAGGTCAATCCACGCCCTGGTAACCCGCTTGCAGGTCAACCCACGCTCCGGCAGCTTCCCTGAATGCGAACCTTCGTTCAACAGTCCGTGTGCAGGTCGAATCAGCCCACGGTCCTAACCTGCAGGTCAATTCAAGTCCCGACAGTCTGCCTTGCAGGGTCAGAGTCAACCCACGTTCCGGCAGTCACCCTTGCAGGGCTGCCTAGGTCAGCTTCCGCTGCAGCTGCCCGCGTGCAGGGTCAGCCCACGGTCCCGGCAGCGCACGGGCAGACACGACCCTTTGCAGGGTCGGCGTACGCATCTGGCCGAGCGCTGGGTTACCACCGTTACCCGATACCGGTGTTATTGAGGCTTCCCTTGCTGTGTGTAACAGAAACTCCGGTCGCTGCAGCGGAGTGGCTCCGGGCGTTGCAGCGGCTTCGGTACGCCTCGGCCGTCAGGTTCTCAGGGAGTGCCTACTCTCGACAGCGCCAAACGCGCCGGTTTGCTGCGGGCTGGCTGCCGGGCGGTCTGGCCGACAGCCAGCCAGCAGTGCACGTATTCCGTTCATCTGGGGAAATTTGCCGGCAACGTGGCGCAGCTGCAGTCCAACCAGTGGACACAGTGTACCGCGCACATCACATCCGTTCAAAAAAGCTCACTTTTTTAAGCCTTCAATTAAAAGGAAAAAGAGTTTGCACCTCGACCCCACCTACATACAAACGGGCACAATTTATATGTAAATGGAAGCGTGTATCAAGTACATTATGTTATTATGCATTTAATTAACCCTCGCCCGTAAACGGCGATCTGCCACCTTCGCCCATGCAGGGGGGGGGGGTTGGTGCGACCCCCCCTTGGCGTTTGAAAACGGAGCGTCGTAGAGCTTAGCGGAAAAGACCAACGGACTTTTGCCGAGATCTCGCGATTGGTGGTATATTTTTTGGTCCTAGGTCAACATTTGACCTACTTTTGACCGGTCAAAGGTCAAATTTTTCGGAAAAATATACTTCAACTTTCCGCGGCGATGGCGGCAAAACGGTGGGAGATATCGACTTGAAACCTTCACTATCGTATTCCTTGATCAATTCTCTATCGTTTGGTATGTATTTCGTTTCCCTAGCTCTAAAAATGGCGCGTTGGGAGCGCCGGAAGTCGGCAAGGTCACAGTCGACGGCAGAAATTCGAAAAATCAAAATTTAAATTTTTGAAATCTGATTGTATCTTTGGATTTGGGAGGTCCATTTGCTCCCTATAGAAGCTAATATTGCTGCATATTCCCATTGAGGTGACAAGAATTAGCAAAATAGTGGTTCGGGCGCTTTTCAAAAATAGTACCGGACGCTGTTCCTCTTGTGACGTCATAGCTCCGTGACCTGACCTGACCCGGTCAAGTTTCTTATACCATATGATAGCCAATACTTGCCCCAACATGCATGGGAAGTTTCATCACGATCCATCAACCGATGTCCGTACCACCGGCAGGAAACCTCGGGCGTTGGCACTCAGTTTGTGAAAATCCGGCCGGAGGCTGTTCCCTTTGTGACGTCATAACTCCGTGACCTGACATGACCCGGTCAAATTTTTTTTATCAAAAGATGCGCAAGGTTTGCCCCATAAGGTACCCAAAATTTGGCGGCGCTGCGCGCCGCCGTTTTTGCACTATTTCCGAAAAACCTCAGGGGGGGGTTGCACCAACCCCCCCCCCCTACATGGGCGAGAGTTAATTAATACAAGCTGTTTGCAACTGCCAATTATCGAGCTCATGGCCTTGAGTGGGCTCTCTGGAGCCGCATTTGGCCCATGGGTGGGGTATATACTCGTGAGATCTAAATCTCGCTATGGAACGACTTGCATGCACCATCTTGGTTTTTGCTGATAAGTTGGCAAACCGTGACGTCGTGACTTTCATAGTCTGTGCGTGTGCTCAGTCTTTGACAAAGCTTGTGGGAAGTTAAAGGCGTCTCACATGAGCTGAGCAGCTAGACATGAAGTTTGCTGGAATGGTGTTTACAAGAGCTCGCAGTATTATTTGGAATTGTTTCTTGATGTTTGGAAGTCGAGAAACGCGGAAGGATTTTTGGTGGAGCAACTGGAACTGGTCGGGGTGCTAGGTAGCAGTCAACCGTAGAACTGAGATAAGAGTGGTGACACGACGGCGATGTGGTAAGGCTTATTTCGGAAGTAGGTGAGTTTAGACATAGTTTTCTCTCGGAAGGATTGCTGAACAGGAAGACCGTGTTGGAAAAATAGGCTCTACCGATACCGACAACACTGAAATGTGTGCAGAGGCATTTCAAGTTATATAACGTTGAAGTGACTCTGTTTTGGCGTTTTAGGCCCCATTGGTACAAAGCTGAAGACCTCCCCCTCTCTCCCTCTCGCTTCTCCCTCCCACATCATGCATCACCAGTTAATAACTTGTCCGGCCTTTCGTCATCCCGAGTTCCGCTATTGCTAATAAGACAAGTGTCGATGTTCCGATACAATCAGCTGGGGCGGATCACTTGCCGGCCCGAGCCCTGCCCGCTGAGCGCCCCTCGTCTGCGTCTGCACTGATGCTGTACCGGTGTCAGTTACATCAGATTTCTGTGCAAGTCTGTCTGTGTGTGTCATAGGAGAGGTCTGCTGTGTGGTCTGTCATGTGGTATGGCTTGGCAGTCGGCTGGGTGGCTGCCGCGACCTGCCAGGGTCAAAGGTTAGGCCGGGTACGGGTCGACAGAGACTGAAGATTTCAGTGTTCGAAATACCCGTCGTATTGATGTCTATGTTGCCGTTACACTTGCCTTTGTCCCAAAAGACTATGGGAAGGCGATGTTGTCAGGCATGCGTTGGATACGCTGTGATATCTTCCTATCGATTTGGTTTATGTAGGTTTTGGACGGCCAGTGTTTCCGCACTCCTGTGGAACAAACAAAGCCTCCGTCATCGCCATACAAACCAGGCTGGCCGTACCCGATGCCCTCGCCGTGGGCCCAGCCACTGTAAATAGAGCGTCAAAGCCGCCGGCCGGGGCGCCGTATGTAAATCGATCGAGCCTGCTGACCGTCACTCTGTGATAAACACGGCGCCACCTTTCACCTGTGTCAGGTGTGAGGCTCCCACCGGCCGTCGAACTTTGGACCCTCTGCTGACTGGTACGACTACGCGCCCGCCTGCTCGTGCTCCCCTCGCTCGGCTCGAACACCCCACCTGCAGCTGGGGGTTCATAGGTCACCTGGGAGCTGGCGCGCGGCGTGGCGTAGCAGGCCAGCCGGGGTCTGCATACGACCCGAGCACGGCACCGGGGCGTGCTCTGAGCGTGATTCCTCGTGCGCGGAGTACGGAGAACGTCCTAATGACGTCTTCATGTCCGTAACAGACTGGTGACGAAGGAAGCCAGGTCTGGAGAGTATCCGAGAACTGCTTGGCGTCACTGAAAAAAGAAGCTTTCAGCTAGCTTTCAGAGGCTTCCCTGCTGAATCGACGAATGGTCTATCGGTTTGATGATGAATGCAAAGAAGAGTGTCATGTGTGGTGTATGACCTTTGGACTTGCGCCCTCCAGCCCGCCGTGTCGAGAGGAGTGAGATATTTGGGCAGCTCAGGTGTTTAATCAGCTGACGTGGTGCTTGCTGCCCCTTCAGGCCGACACGTGGGGTGTTTGTTATGATAACCCCGGGCGTTGACCTGACCTGGTGACCCCAGACAGCCCCCGGGGGCATCTCTAGTGGAGTGACCAGACCAGTTGGCTCGTGGGAAGGTGAGGGTTCGGCCCGCTGAGGCCCGCGAGGACACTCGATGGTGGCCCCTGAGTGTTGTGTCTGCTCTGCGGGTTCATGGCTACTCAGTTGTCCCGACTGCGAGGCCGGGGAGGTGCCGCGCCTCATAACAATGCGGACGCGTGCACGGGGCCGGTACGCCAGTGACGGGTGATAACATCGGAGTGGCGGGAGAAGATGGATGTTTGCATTGGCAGTCAACAGGTCCTGCATTGTCGAGTGTTGTGACAGAATTGATTGGGAAAACTATTGAATGCATAACTTTCGGTCATCAAACATTACAAAGCCACATTGTTCACGCAATCATTGTTGGGAACGAAACGGTTACCACTTACCAGACATATTTGGATCGGCGCCTACAAATACATTTCATACGGCCCTCCAGGTGTAAAGGTCATTTGAGGACTGAGGTCACCAAAGGTCAATTCTCAATCCTACCCTGGAGCTTTTCCAACCAAAAGTGTATCAATCAACGCGTCTTGACAAGACCATCGCGTTGATAACATGGTTGCTTGCTTTAGCTTTTCGCCAGAGACCAAATGCTGATCTTGTTTTATTTTTTTATTTTTTTTATTTTTTTTCTTTTGCTTTTGACCGTGAGGTCAATGTTTGATCTGAGACTTTAATGTTGACTTCCTCTCGTGAAAAGCAGCATGCTCGTTCTCCTAGAAAGTCTACGTCAATAAGGGATCGAATACGAGGAGATGAGTGCCATTTCCTCATCTGTGCCGTCGAAACATGCAGAATAAGTAATGGGTTGGAGTGGCCGGCTAGGGTTAAAAAAGAAGACATCGATTTGATAATTAGTTTGCCAAGTTTAGCTGAACTGAGTTATGTGGAAAGGTCATCAGTGCGCCTTACGGCCCAGGTCAGGTCATTATTTACCGCTCAGTGCGCCTTAAAGGCCGGTGCGTCGTTGGAGCTATTTTCTACCTTGCTGGCCGCCCCGCCTTCCGCGTCGGTCCGGGACGCCTCTGGGCGGCCTTGGCACACATCGCGCCCCGCCTGTATGTCTGTCTGAGACTCTGAGCAGTGTCGGATGTCGGGCGAAGAGTACATACACAGACGGGCTGTCGGAAGCAAGTGATAAAGGGCCGGTTGAGCCGTGAGCGGTAGGGAGGTGGTCACTGAAATTGGTTAAGACTTCAAGACAGGGCTGTTTTCCAAGGTTCTCCGATGCAAACGCTTTGTATTTTCTCAGAGAAAGAAAACACGGGAGTAAAGAACCTGTCGTTAATTAAGACGGTTTTCGTTTATTACTATTGAAATTTACCATGTGCTTGCACAAATGCACGCCACACGACTACTCTCCATGATAATTGGTATAAAGTGACCTTCGGCAGCATCAAGCAGACAGATAATATACCCGTGGAACTGCGCATGTAAAGGAAACTGTTCGCTACCCCCGCGTAAAAATATTGGTACGCGAAGGCCAAATTCAGTGATAAGATATGTCCATGTATGTACTTAACGACCTCTGACTGCTGATTTTCCTTGCTGTATCGCCGTTTGGGGCGTGTTGCTAAACCTTGAGTGGTTTCTTCCCACGAACAGGTTTTGCATGTGTGTGAGCTCGGGCCGCGCTCTGTCCTGGTCTGATGAAATGGGCGGTCCGTCGAGGCTGGGCTGGGCGATCACAGCTCGGTCTGGTACGGTCTTGTCGTGCGGGCCCAGCGTGTGCGACGGTGGCACAGACATCAACTGTTCGCTGCACATTTGCACAATGCACAGTTTCAACGGTCCTTGCTGCCACCTTGCTCTCACTCCTACCAACGACAAAGTAATGTTGCTATTAGGTGCACCAGGAAACGCATCGCCTCGCTGCTATAGTTCTTCAATGCACATTGCGCGCGGAACATTGTGTTTGCTGGATGGAACAGGAACTAAAACAATCGATTAGATAGCGGTTCAGGCCCGCCATCGCGCCCGCGTCATTTGTTACTATGCCGATTTTCAGCGCGCGCCGCGCACTTCCTGCATGCTATGATGTTGTGGGCCTAACAGAACAGACTGGCCTTGCTTTTAAAATGTGCACCCATTTTCAGTTACGGAGCCCATGGCATTCTGGTATTGCTGATATTGCGGACACCCCTGTAACAACGCACGATCTGACGCCGCTTGGTCACCTGTCCGCACTGTCGCGGACGCAGTGGTTACATCAGCTGACTCTCAGTCCGGTCGGACCCGGCTCGGCCGCCGCGCGGCCCACCGGACTTTGTCTCCACAATAGACCGGTCGGCCGCCACGGTCTGTTCACGTGGCGTGCATGTTTGTAAATACACCGGACCCGGCGGTCGCTCTCTGAGCCGACCGCAGTGGCGTCTCAATGGCCACTGCGCTGTTTATGGAAGGAGACCACTGCGCCGTTTATGGGCGTCGTTGTACTAGGATGATTTGATGTGACCCTGCACTACTCTGCTCGATGTTAGGATATTCAGGGGCTTGGTTGGCTTCTGGTTGCTCAGCAGTGGGTTGCCCGTTCGTTGCATGCAGATTGACTGCGGGCAGCCACCTCCATCAGCGTCTGCCATCTACTAATGGACGATCAGGAGATCAATCAGTTGATCATACTATCGGAGTGACTGGCAGTTGGGATCAATCAATGAGTCTGAGGAGGTTGGCCCAGAAAACGCCGATAACTGGTCGACTAGGTATGTTTTGTAAATTGGTCCGCCTGTCCTGTTCTGTACTGGTCAATCCATCTCCGTCGAACATTATTGCACGAACTAATGAACCTGTCGTGTTTGAATCGGTCGACTGTTGGGAACAAAGAGTTGTCGACCTAGGGGCGTTAGCGTGTCATACCGTGCCGTGCCGTACTGCGCAGGCTCGATCACAGTGGCACGCGGTACGCCCCTGCGGCTCTGGTTGCAGTGTCAATATTCGATTTCCTTTCGGCGTATTCAGTGAAAACAAGCTAGCGAATGTTTTGCTAATCGTTTGACCCATGCTGTTCATATTTTTCTAGGATAATTGTTTGGATGAATTTCATTATTTTTTCTGGTAGTTCCGATGACCGGCTTTCAGTCGTTGTCTTCCATTCCTTGGAATCCTTGGTACGGGTTAGATGAGTTCTAATGGTGCACGTTTGATCCATGTTCTGTCGCGCAGTGCCGTCCGTGTGCAGCACTGTTCAATGTCAATCTGGGGATCCCCGCTGCCTGGCGCCGCGTCGGATCGCAGGGTCGCCGTGCTAAACACAGGCGGAGTGCACAGTGCACTGAGGTGCCGGTGAGACCGTCTGTCCGCAGCTGACGCTCCGTGCCACCGCTCCCTTCCCTCCCCACTCAGCGCGGACGTCAGTTGGCCGGTTTGACGGCTCTGCGGGGACAAAGTGCAGCGCGTCACGGAGTCGGCTGATGCAACGCGAATGGTGCGATGGACGAACGGTTTTAGGACGACCCCCCCCCTCTCCGTCGTGTCGACGTCCGAAGATGGGGCGCACATGCCGCTGGCACTCATCTCTACAGTGTGATCAGCATGTGGATGGGACGAAGTTTATATTGGCGTGACGTGGATTCGTTTCTGCAGAGAGAAGTCGTTCTCTTGTAAGCTTGTGACCACGACTGCGAATGGGGGGAGGTGCGTGCGAAGGGCGCCGTGCTGTCGAAAGGTCGCTTGTAGCCTTGTAAAAGACTTGTGGGTGCATTTTCATCATTGTGGGTGCAAATTTTAGGATTGTGGGTGCATTTGCCCCCACAAAGAGATATAAAATTACACCCTGCCTCCGTCAGTGAAATGCATTCAATGCGATATTGCGGCCGCAATTGCATTCATATCCCACCTGCAATGGCGCCAAATGTCCGGTCTCATCACATATTCCAGTTGCCCGTCCCGCCTCGCTTCTCTCGCTTCTCCCCAGGCTCTATCCATGCCATTGAGATTCAGCGCAGCAGCGATACACCTTGTAGTCGGTGTGGGATGTCGGACCTGTAAACGGTCCATCGATCTGGGAGCTGAGTGGGCCCATCGCTCTTTTACCGCAGCTGGTAACGCCTAGCTTGACGATGCTGTCGTAGACAGCGGTGCTGGGCGGAACTACCGGTCGATTGAGACGGGGCTGATATCGCGTAAGCAAGGACTGAGGTTCGGTGAGGAAGGGACTGGGCTATTGCTAGGAGGTTAGTGTCTTTTGAAGAAATTCATTTTATCTGCAGCGTATCATGCCGACGTGCCATAGTTCGGTAGGCCTATAGCATAGCATTGCAGTTTTTAGAATTTATCAATGAACATAATCTTAATGATGATGTAAGGCATTGAAGGTCTGTGTTCTTCTGGAAAAGGCGCGGGTGCCCTAAGAATATTTGAAGTCCTTTGACGATTCCTGTGTTGTAGACTGGCGACTCGAGACCGTCGTACTGAGGTTGGCGTCGTTTGTTTGGTCTCTTCCTGGGAAATATTGATCAGTAATAATTGCGTAGCTCGGGACTGTGGTTTGCTGATGTCAAATATTGTGAATGCTGCTGCGCACTAGCACTGTACCGGACGGCTGTGGTTGGAAACTGCGCCATAGTCTGCTCCGCAAACAAGCTGCATCCTCCCACCTCAGCAGAGAGGGGTGGTGCAATGCCACCCGACCCGAGCGTGTTCGGTGCCTGATGCGCCGTTTCCAGGTTACCGGCCTAGCCAACTCCCCGCCCCGTCCGCTGACCTGACCGACCACTCTCCACGGCTGTGGCCCGTGGCTTCCCACCGCGCCGCGCCAGGCGCGTTCAAAGGTCGCCCGTGACGGCCGGGCGATGCGTCACATGTGACGTCGACCGACAGCCCACCCTCAGACGGAGTGACGCCCCGAGAAACGACGGCCGACTTGGCGCCTGACTCACCGCCGCATGTCACCGACTAACAAACACACACACACTCACACGGAGGGAGATACGTTCAGACAAGGACCGTTACATTATTTAATATTGAGTTGGCGCGCGCGTATACGTAGTAGTTTTCACCTTGGATGCCATCAGCACTCGGCGTGGTTTACGATGTAGGTGAGTGGGCTTCTGTATGGGGAACACGACACTGCTGATGGGATGCAGGACATGTGTATTGTGTTGTCTGTGAGCTGGCCATTGCTCGGACACACCGATCGGTGGTCTGATATTCACTGCTGTGGGTGACGGACAGGTCGCGGAAGGGCGAGGTGTAGCTGGAGCAGGCCCGTACTAGACCACCCTGTGTGTGAGAAATCCGTTTTGCGTCATGCATGTTGGATCGGTGATCGCTGCTATAGAGTGTAGTTATGTAGAAGGTTGCAACTGCAGGCCATGTAAGTGGTGTTGTGGGCCAACGCTTGCAGCCCTGTGGCAATGTCAGAGCTTGAAATCAACACTTGATGTCTGTGACCCTTTTTTAGGTCATTTTGTTATGGTATTCCGTGTCGGCATTTCGCTGTTTGTAAACTAACCCGTACACCATGAAGGGAAGCTGATGGGTGTTCTGTTACTTGTTAGCATTCCGTAACGATATGCCGCGTTAGCGAATAGCCACCATACCTCTTCGGTCTGCTCACCGTTTGTCGTGAACAAGCCGTGTTGTAATTCCCGATGTAACACCGTTATGTCTGCCTTGCCCGCAGATCGTCGAGGGTCGACGCACGGTCAAGGGCAAGCTGGAGGTCAAGATGCGCATGCGTAAGCCGGCAGTGTCCGACCAAGTGGAACAGATCAAGGAGAAGTGGCTCGTCATCGACAAGCTGTAGGCTCAGCTGCACTGCCTGACGGACATTTTCAGCTTGGTCTACAGCTCTGCCACCAGCCTGTGCACGCAGCAGTTCAGCCTGCTCTTTAGCCTAGAGTGGAGCGTTCAATCTTTTCACACTCTCACACAGCTTCGGTCCAGAGTGCAGCACAGCCGTGTTGTAGAGCAATTCGGCCTGGGGCCCCTGGGGGCCACTGCTACTACTATGTTGGTGGTTTGCTGCCTGGTGGGTGTCAAACACTCACACAAGTTGCTGATGTAGGGTATTGATGCTGAATCGGTGCTGTATGCGGGCCAGTCTCCTGGCCTAGTTCGCTGGTATTACGAAGTCGCCTGTGATGACTACATGCTATAACACAGCACCCGGCGTTCCTATGTAGCCGTGTTGGTGGTGCGTACGCTTTGTGGCATGTAGCGCAGCTCTGCGCCTTTAGGCGAACGCCGTGGGTGATGCTTTACGCGATGAAAGACTGCACGACTGACTTCAAACTCTGTCTACTACTGAGATGGGATGGCGTTGATTATATGCGCCGCTGCGTTGTGACGGCTCGTGTAGGGCACTGGGATGCCATCGCAGCTGAAACCTTTGGCCTCGGGCAGTGCCCCTGGGCGGGCTGCGGAGCTCCGCCACGCCACGCCCAGCCCCCTGGCCTTGCCCGCACTGGCGGCCACCGGGCGGCTATTTCTGTTCGTCCGTGTGGCGTGAGGCGGTGCAGGGGCGGGAGCTGCGTGTGCGAGCCGCCCATCGGGCAGCCAGTCTGGCTGAGGTCCAGTTACACTACTGAACTCCGGCCCAACACAGCTGATCTAGCAGGGGCTCTGCTACGGAACAGGGCGGGTGCTACGCAAACTGATGTGATGGATTGCACGCTGGTCGGTGTGTCGATGTGACAGGGCCATTAGGCTGGGTGCTGTGTATACTTCTGTGGTCGCGGGCGCGGACTAGACGGACACTGCCGTCCGACTCCCAGGCCCGCTACGCTCTGCAATGGAGATCATATATTGGGGTCGGGGCTATTGTGATGTCTGCCTGTGAGCTATCACATGAATAAACATAATGATGCAACGCATTACTCTTGGTCAATGGGGCAGGATGCATTCGCCATGAAAATTAGTTATCAACAGGATGGGAGTGACAGTAATGTAGGTATATCTGGGATCCGTGGTTGCCATTCTCGCGCGTTTTCGCTCGTTTGGAAGACGGTCTCACCGGAACTACCCCTTGCTCCGTTCCCCGTGCCGTTGCCGTGCGAAGACCGCTTGGCAACGGGTCTCTCAGTCTCCGCACGTCAGTCCCGATTCCTGAACGTTTTGTCAAACTCGGCAAACTGGTGGGCGATGTTTGACATGGCCGCCCCCGCACTGGCCTTCCTTAGTGCAGCGCCCACAGCTCGAATGAAGCCAGTCGTGCACAGTGCAGAGCTATATTTAGCCACATCCGTCAAACGTATGACCATCGAAGGCACGTCAAAACCGGCTGGGGTTGGTGGGAACCGGTGTTACGACTGCCGACGGGTCAGAGCCGGTGTCGCTGGCTCAGCAACGCGACTTGAAACAGGCACTACAGCGCTGACTGAGCCTGACCCGACATTAGAACCCACTCGAGTTTGATCTTGTGTTTTAGTGCGTACTGCACAGCGGACATAATTGATGCTGACGATAGGAATACCTGCTCGAGCGATCATGACTTTGATCGCGAACGCCACCTGGCGACGTGTTGATTGAATCAATAGTGTGTGTATCCGTGTTAAGTTAAAATTCGTTCGATGTGTGGCTGGCCCAGTGGCGACTGACACCGCGTGCCCACTCCGACAGTGTTGCTTTCCCCTACGGGAAGTTCCCTTGCGCCTCATGCTTTTGGTCATGAGCTTGACTCTCGATCTAAGCGATCGTAACTGCTGATGACAAGTAGTCTTGTCATCAGCCCGTAACGACGGACACCATCTCGCACCATACATCACGCAGTAAAAGAGGATGGTCATGTCACGTAGTGTGTATATTATTACAGTCATTAAAGCTGAATACACCAACACATAAATAAAAACAAAATAAATACACTCGGCTGCGCGGAGGTACAAACGCCGCTTAGGGCCGGTGCTGCGTCAGGTACTGTCTCTCCGAATATAACCTTCTCCGCCGTTCTCCATATTGTCTTAACGAGTTTCGACCGTTCTCCAACTCGATCCAACAATGTCTGTCACAGTCTGGACAACTCCACACTCTCGGGGACGCCCCTCTCCCTCAGAGATCGAGCTCAAGAGACGTTTGCGGCGCGGCGCTCAGACGGCCGTGGCGCTGAGCTGGATGAAGAACGGCGGCAGCACCGCCCTCTGGCGCGTATCCGGCACACCGACTGTCTTGCGGTCGCGCGCGTGGCGGCGCATGTGCTTGGTCAGGTGGTCCGAGCGCATGAAGCGGCGACCGCACACATCACAGGCA
Organism: Amphibalanus amphitrite; assembly: GCF_019059575.1. Classification (NCBI taxonomy): domain Eukaryota; kingdom Metazoa; phylum Arthropoda; class Thecostraca; order Balanomorpha; family Balanidae; genus Amphibalanus; species Amphibalanus amphitrite. The sequence goes on from NW_024881781.1 coordinate 54,834, forward strand.
AACTTCTTCTCGCCTGTGTGCGTGCGTTTGTGCCGCGAAAGTTCGTCCGATCGCGAGAAAGTGCGGCCGCACTCTGGCCACTGGCACACGAATGGCTTTTCACCTAGAACAACGGAGAACAATGGTCAGATGGGCGCATAACATGGTGGGTCAATGCTTCTCGAGTGAAGGAAGAGAGCAAACGATGCTTTTTGATTTCATCGGTCACTGGGCTAAACCGGTTTTTTGGTTGCAATGAGTCATTCAAAGAAGCCGATGTGTATGTATATCGTTCCCACCACATGGAAGCTTTGCAGACATGTCCTCCTCACGTCAACCCCCTCAGTTGCAGGCTTGTTTATCGAACGCAGTGACGTCCCTCCCCTCTGCATCCTGCATGTCCGGGTCGCTGGGATCGCGTCCGCACATCCAGCGAATCATCTGCTGCTTACCCCGATTTGCGCCCCTCCCCGTCGCTTGCATCAGCCCGCACTGCCGCACCCTTCTCCCTCCTCCCCTTGGCGTTGGCCGTCGCTTTGTCACCCCGCCTGGCAACCGGGCACCCAGCCAGCGCTCACCTGTGTGCGTTCGGACGTGGGCCTTCAGGTGACTCGACTTGAAGTAGGTCTTGTCACAGCCGGCGTGCTGGCAGCAGTAGGCCCGTTTCCTGTCGGGCACGGGCGCTGGCGCCGTGAGCTGATGGGCGCCGGTCGCGGTCAGCAGCTGCTGCGGCACCTGAAGTACGTGACCGGGTGCCAGCAGCAGCGGCGCGGAGCCGGCCGGCACCGAGAGCAGCGGCAGCAGCGGCACAGGCCGCGGCGCGATCGTCACCGGTCGCGCAGACGCCGAGGGTGCGGCGGGGGCAGCGGCCGGCCGCGCCGCCGGCGGCTGCGGAGACGCCGTGCCGTCCTTGTGGGCGCGGTAGATGACCGACTGACGTGCGGGAGGCTGCCGGACCGCGCCGGTGGCTGACGCCACTGACGGAGGCGGGGACGGCGGCACGGAGCACACTGATGTGGCTGATGGGGAGGCGGGCGAGGTGACTGATGAGGCGAAGGGCGACGACGAAGTGGCGGACGGCGAATGAGGTGAACGTAGCGCGAGCGGCGACGGTGAGCGTTCTGGCACAGGTACAGACCGGTCACACAGCAACTGGAAACAAGACGGCACCCCGTCAGAACAAATTACGTAAAAAAAACATGCAAAACTTCTGCTTTCGAAACAGGAAAGGTTCAGTCTCAGTTCGAGTTTCGAGTCCTAGCTGATCTCGGTGATCCAACTTCGCCGAACTTAAGCGATTCAAGCGCAAGACATAATAAATAATTTACGTGGAGCACAGAATTCAGACAATCCGCCCACCACTCGCCAACTTTCCTCAAACTCCAGTCATCCCTGAGCCGCGATGGCGGATCTCTGATGACGTGTTCCTGGCCGCCCACACGGCGTCGCGTCATCCTCCCTTCCCCTCCCCAAGCCGGCCGCTCCCTCACCTTAGCCAGCATGGAGTTGTGCCGGTGCGCGGGCGGCGGCGGCGGTCGGCGCGGCGCCGCCTCCTCCGGCTCCGTGTCCGAGCTGGGCGCGCTGTGCGGCGGCGTGGGCGCACTGTGCGGCGGCGTGGGCGCCAGCCGCGTCGGACTCGGCGCAGGGCTGGGCCTCCGCGCCGCCGACAGCGTCAACAGACTCTTGGCGGCCAGCATCGCATCCTGCGACAGGAAGAAAGCGGGGTTAGTTCGTGATGACGCCCTCCCTGTCGTTCCCGGCACTTTGTGTCATTTTTTCCCGGCGCTCGGCGGTAGGTCATGGGTACTGGCCGGCAGTCCCACCTAGTCATAGTAACAAAAACGGACCCTTTCTCTGACTCACGATGCCGCCGCGTCTGTTCGCGGAACGAGCGGCCCCATAAAAAGCGTCGTCGCCTGTGACGCATCAGTAAGACTAGCCCGGCCGATGGGCTGATAGATAGGCCTCGTAGTCTGTCACCAAGGAGACTGCCTATCTAGGAACTGTGCCAGTAGAACGGACGCACACGCGGATCCGCTGTTCCCACCGGTGCCCCTGTCCCAGCCAGTCTCTGGTTGTGTGAGTAAGGTCAGTAACAGGGTACGGGTGTCCTTAGAAGAGACAGTATGTCACACTAGAAGACGGATCGCCCGCTGAGCCGCCCTCGTCACTCGCTGTCGAGGTGCGCGTTATCTCTCAAACCACCCACACGCAGGCAGTCAAACCGGAAAGGAGAATCGGACGCTCATGAGGCCATTATGTAAGCGTCTGGCGCGTCGGGCGACGATGCATTCCGGGGGGCCGGTTCGGCGGTGGTGCGCCGCCCGTACCGTAAACAGTGGCCCGGTGGGCGGGGCGCCACATGGGCACGTCGTGAACGGTCAAAGGTCAATGAGTACGCCGAACCGCGGCGGTCAGCCCCCGGGAGACCAAAGTCCAGCCGGGAAAATCACCGCCGATGACAATGGCAGTGATTTGTCATATGTGACCAACGGGTTTGTGTGTGGGTGGAGGAGAACGACTAAGCTGCCCCGTGTATCCGGGTGTGACATGAAGGGAAACTGTGGACCGTGACTAAGTCAGTCAGTTAGTCGACCCGGAGAGTGGGGCGGATCGACCGGAACTGTCAGATGGCAGGGTGCCGAGTGGTCTGCGTGCGATCGACCGTGGTCCAAGTGGGTGTCACTGGACCGCAAACACCCCTCCAGCCAACACCCCACCCCTCCGCCACCCGTCCCTACCCTACCAGGCTGGGGAGCTGCCAGCGTCGGACTGGGGCTGCCCGCCGCGGCCCCGCAACCTTCACCCCATTCCCCGTCCACGTGAACAGCGGATGATCGTGCGTGACGTCACACGCCGCGCCGGTGACGTCACCAGCCCGATCAGCCGGTCGGCGCGTGCAAGCCAAGCCCTCCGACGAGCGGCGCGTGTGGACGACGGCGCCGACGGGAACAAAGACTTCCCGTACGCAGACGCGGGGGCGCCGAGAATATGGCGACCGCGACTCGGCGACTGATGGAAAATTGTGGGAGAAGTATTGATTTAGAAGCAGCGAAACCAGGGAATGATGGGAAACATTTCCCTGAGATAAAAAAGAAACGATGCCTTTAGCAAGTCGCGCCGAAATGCGCCTTGTCCGGACCTTCGTTTCGGACGTTGATGTAATTATTGTGAGGGATTATCGACGTGATTGCAGTGGCGGATCCAGGGGGGGGGGGGGGCAAAATGGGCATTTGCCCCCCCCAAACGGCATGATTTTAACATTACGCCTATGGACGATGCATGGAAAGAATCGATAAATTTTTATGGTTTGCCCCCCCCCCCCAAACCTCTGAGCTGGATCCGCCTCTGCGTGATTGAAATATTCAATAAGTTATTATTTACTTGCAAAGAAACGAGAAACTAACTGAATCATGCAAAACATTTGCAAGTGTTCCACTTCGAGGAATGATGTAAATTTACCCTGTCTTATAACGATCGTTGACAAAGTCAACAACAACGATCCATCACCAGACAAACAAAACCGATAAATGACTCGATTCAATCATGATTTTCCGCGATGGAAATCGCATAAAACGAGAAGACCGAAATAGAAGACGATCATTGTTGCCAGTAGCCAGCTTTACACAGCTAGATAAACTTTACAACAATCAAGAACGTAAATATTCCACTTATTCAACCGCGAAACTGTTACAGCATTCAATACTGATCCATTCAACTCCCTCGGTGTTGCATAAATTACGGTAAACGGTGCTAAAACGATGACATGACTTGTAAACATCACAGAACACAAAACGATCGTGATGATGATGCAGCACAGTGGACCGACTATTGACATCAATAACGATTTGCATACAATGTAAATCGAATTAATATCGCTGTGCGTTTAAGTTTAGGAATTATCACTAGCGAAACATACCTTTGAGTGGTTGTCCTCGAGTCTCGGAGACGCCGGGGGCGACAACAGGAAGTGCTCTAGCAGCATCCTTCCTCACTGAATATCACTGAGCGACTTCAAAACAGCAACGCGCCCTGCACACACCCACCCTTCTCTGGTCGGCACCGCCAAATAACAAAGCTCGCTCGTGTCGTTTCTGCGCTGGCGCCGTGCGGGGTTCGTACCTGGGCGGGTGTGCGTACCGACCAATGAGCGGCGGGGGTGCGGCCCCGCCGGCCAATCGCCGGCCGCGCTGTCCACGTGAACAGTGCGTGCACCGCGCCGGCTGTTCACGTGAAGCCAGCCCGTTGCGTCACGGGGAGGGCATGGTGCGGCGGCCGCGCTAGGGGCGGGGAGGGGGGGGGGAGTGGAGGACGGACGGGGGTGGGGCTCCGATGGAGGTCAAGCGCTGGAAACTGGAAAGTGACGCGGGAAGGGGGATTGGCCGGTGCAGCCTGCGGGGAGCGATGGACGGTCGCGGAGGCCGGAGGGAAAGAATGAATACAAGACGGTGCGCTTCTTCTTTAGTAGCGCAAAGTAAATGTAAATTAGATGGTGTACGAGTAAATGTTATTTTGCAATGACACTTTGAAGAAATATTTATGCAATGAGGCTAAGTCACGTTGAATTAATAGTAACGTTATTTTCATGTTATTGGTATCGTAATATCTAAAGTCGGCGAAAACAAGCTCACAAATTTATATAATTATTTAAACCTCTCCCGTCTTCAGAATACTACAAATGTGTTTAAATGTTTTTATTCCATTTTACCTTTATCAACTATTTAGGTACGGTACTCAAGAATGTTCATAAGTATAGTATAACTATTATTTACAACTGTTAACATAGAGTAGAATTGCTCATAAGCATACCTAACTATTATTTACAACTGTTAAGTGTTAACATAGAGAAGCGTAAAGCGAGAGTAAAATGATAATAGTGTGTTATACCTATTGAACTGAAAAGGAAACTATGACCTCTGGCAGCCTAATTATCCTTTTCATTTTGATTTCGTTTTTCGGCAATAAGTTTGCTTAATTTTGGTGGGTTGCGTACAAATTGAGACTCGCCTTATTGTTTGAATTGTTAATAATTAAGACGAAAGCAAAACATGCCACAAAAACGACAGATAAACATCGCTCAACAATTTCGATCACGTAGGAACTAATTGGGACCTTTCGGAAACAGGTTACAACAATAAGTAAAAAAAAAAAAAGACCAAAGCAAGCATATATGCGCTTACTGATCTCGCGCAGTTTGTTATCATCTGTGAGTCTGTGCCGCCGAGCGCCGGTGCATTGCGGGATAGTATACTTCTCTAGACGACAGCTGTAGCCGACCGAATAACAGTGTCATATTCAGGGACGTGGTGCGACCTGCTGTGTGGCCTTTCCTAGTAGTTTCCAGATCATTTGTGCAGGAGGATTATGCGCTACTGCTAATGTCCCCCGCGTTTTGGTTCGGTTGTTTTCTACAAGGGTAGGTATACTGTTCCGCAAAACACCGGAGCACGGCAGTATAGCCTAACCATCTGACTTCAAAACATGAGCAAACGCTTCTCGTTAATCAAGCTTACTTTCAGCTAAATTTACGTGCAAAACAATTGTTGTCCAGTCGAAGTGTTTTAATTGACAATGCAATTAATCAACCGCAAAAAATATCATTTTTTGCTGGTCTCTCGTAAGTCGTCACGCATCTCAAAAGGTATACGGTCGCTTGTAGGCAAGAGCTCAGAAAACGACGCGCAATTATCATCAAATCAGACCTTCCGGTAACAGACTTAGTAGCTGTTATGCGTAAGGCTGGTCACTGGTTAGGCTGTGCCGCCGTGCGCCGGTGCCTTGCGGGACAGTATCAAACTCCCAAGGACAACTGAAACCGAGGGGGGCCACAGCGTCAAATGCCTTAGCAACGTTCTGCGACCCGTTGTCCCAGAATGTCACAGACGTCCTCGCATTCGGTTCAGTTGTTCTCCAGAGGCGGATACTGTTCCGCAAGACACCAAACGCACGGCGGCACAGCCTAACCAGTAACCACCGACCAGGAAACCGCTGCCTCAAATTTCAAGAGCGTGGAATTTGATTTTGATTTTTATTGGTTCGGTCCACAGAACATTGGCTAGCAGGATGGGCCTTGCACGAGCTTGTTGTTTCCATTCGGTTCCGTAGATGCATACCCTTGAATAAAGCTTGTGGGAAAATTCCCTTTTCAGGCCTCTTCGCCCTTTTCTCCAATAATTCCCCAAGAAGATGGGCCAAATGGCCCCCATTGTCCTCGCTTTGACTGCGTTCCTGACCCCTCAGTCAGATCGTGTTCGTCGCCCATGGAACTGTCATTGCACCAAGTAATATTTGTGAAGTTTGAGTACGTAAAGCCGAGCCGGCGTTTTTTTTTTGGGGGGGGGGGATTGATCACAGCGGATCGATCTTCACTTCTTGCCGACTTATCTTGCAGCGTTCCCAAACCAGAAGGTTAGCGGGTCCATCAATGCGCAGCAGCAGTCGTGTCAAACCGCCGCTCCCGACCCCACCTCTCCCACTGCCAGCGGCCTGCAACCGCGGCTACCTGTGCCTCTGGCCGGGAGCCAGGGGCGGGTCCCATACCCCCCGCCGTCCGGAGTGTTCCGGTAAACAGCTCCGAGAAACGACCGCCGGCTGCCAGCTCGCCACGGCAGCCCCGCAGGGCCGAGGGTCCACTGCGTGACACTGCAGTCCGGTGTGTGATAGGGCGGCGCGCACTGTCTGTTTGCCATTGTGGGTTGTGCAATGTGCATATTTATCAGATGTGCACCGCATGCGATGAAAGTTTCATCATGAAACGTTGTTTCATTTCATAATAAAGGGCATACAAAAAAAGCTAGACATTACTTTATATTTTAAGTGAAGACATGATTTCCGAAGCAGCGACCAGAGACATGCACGATAAATGAATTGTTATCATTAGAATGTTTGTAATAAATGACGTAATAATACAAACGCCAAAACCGAGTTTACATAAATAACATAAGTCAAGGAAATATAACTCTAGTTTAGTTATATCAAATTAGATATCAATTCATTTATGATAAGAGAGAGAGAGAGAGAGAGAGAGAGAGAGAGAGAGAGAGAGAGAGAGAGAGAGAGAGAGAGAGAGAGAGAGAGAGAGAGAGAGAGAGAGAGAGAGAGAGAGAGAGAGAGAGAGAGAGAGAGTTGGGCTGCTGAATTTTATCCTGCTCTCTATCACACGCGATGCCAGAATCGCTGCCAGACTCGGCAGTGACCTCAGACGGAGGGCGCGACTACTGCCGACTGTCTCTGAGGGATGACGAGTCACGTGACACTGGTAGGGTGCAGGGAGCCGCTCATGGTTACCAGGTGAACAGGGACACTAACACTGCAGGACAGAAACATCAGACATGACGGCACCGCGGTCCGCAACCGCCATCACGAGACGAGATTCTGCTTCAGGTCGGCCAGACATCAAAAAAGGTTGACAGCTCGCAATTTTTACGGCATTTGGCAAACCCGCCTAGCGTGCCGCAACCTACCATACCATTCTCGCACGACATTCGTCGTTATGACGTGAACTTATTAATCCGGCCGCCCATGAGTGCCCGGCCGGTCAATAATATTTTCAATTGTTTGAAAGTCAGCCATAATTATTCAGCCTTTTTGCCATCCTGACGCTCTAAATGGATGCTTAGAGCATAATGGATGCCAGATTCGTGATCAGCGGCTACGAATTCGTCATATAACACCTTTTATTTGTCAAGATCAAGCAAAGGTCATTCGGGGCCACATGAGGTCAACTTAAAACTTGACCTTTTCTAATCAATACATGTCATTCAACGCGTCTTGACAAGACGAATGCGTTGGTTACCTACCACTATCATACCTAGCTCTAGGGCCATTGTTGTTGAAGTTATTTGCGAAAAACTGAATTTCCGGCTCAGGTTCGTTGATCTGAATTCTGACCTCAGGTCACGAATTATTTTTACCAGTCATATGCTTCACAGCCGGGCTCGAAATTTGTCTTTATCTCTATACCTCTATTTTTGGCAGCTGGTTGAAGATCACGTCTGTGACGTCGAAATTTACCGTGCAAGGGTCTAGGAAAATCGACCTTGTGACGTTATCAAGGGGTAGGTCCAAATGTTTCCTACAGGAGATGTGGTGAAATTGATGGGGAAAATGTACTGAAACTTTAACGCTTCTTTCCCCAAGGTTTCGGAAGCTATCGCAAAAATTCGTCGGGGGGGGGGGGGTAAATTTTGTCCCCCGGGCCCGCGCGGGCTAATGTAGACGTCGACAGAACAACTATTACATAGCATCCTGCATCTCTGCATTGACACAGTAATGAGTAAAACCCTTTTCGATTTTCCCTTTTCCAAATGTCGGATGTCTAGCGAGTGAACCCAACGACCTCTCGTCACGCCCGGTGCACATGTTCGTGCTTACATAAGTTCACCACCATCACGGCTGGCTATTTTCGCTGGCGGACACGCGGATTATGAATGCGCCTACTGACGCTGGACTGGGTCCATTCAGACGGGTCGGGACCGCGCCGTGCCGCAGTCGCCAAGGCGCACAAGCGTGGAGCTACGGGCGGGTCTGTTACATAATGTGACGTCATGGGTCCGGGGCGCGGCTCCCGACAGATGACGGGTGGAATTGGAAGGTAGACCACCACACAGGTATCGCACGGTCATTCACGGTGCTAAGTTGTACTCCAGATAGCCGATACGTGGGGTCAGCGGAGGACTCCGTAATGTGAATTCGAAAAGTGCTATGGGAACTGACGAGGAAGGTAGTTTTCCAACGAGCTCATGGCTTTTGAAAGCCATTGGTTGGGCATTTTGGCAACGGCAGACTCCTGGGAGAAAGGAGGAAGACCATAATCCACAACTAATCTGATAATCCGATCTAACACATATAGACGGGAAAGGCGTTTTAAGTTATTTTTTATAGAAGGCACACCCCTCCCAGCCTCCAGGGACGTAGCCAAGGGGGGACACGGGGCCATGGGGAACCCCCTGAAGGCGAAAAATAAAATAGAATCAAATAAAAATAAAAATGAATAAAACCAGCTGCACCACACACCCCAAAATAGTGGGCCAAATCCGAGGAGTGTTCCTTTTTGGAGGGGGTACGACACTAGGAATGACACTAGGCCGCGACCTGGTGGCCGCTCCCTAAGCAAAATCCTGGCTACGTGCCTGCCAACCTCTTAGCTCAGCTCTTGGGTCACGTAGACTACCAAGTCAAAGTACGGGCAGACGGCCACCATGCAAGTATAACCCACGAGGCAAGAGCACGAGGTCATACGCTGACATCACTCGGGCGAACTTCCGTGCCGATGTCAGGCCGAATAGCGACGCGGGATGACTGGTTGAGATTGAGTGGACATTTCTACAAAGGATCCAGGCATCACGGGGGCTTCATATTTCATAGAAGGCTCCTAAGCCGGTCCAATCTCTGTGCCGTTTGCCGTTTCTATTCTCAGCGGGCTCTCAGTGCAGCCACTGGGCGGAGCTGGCAGTGGCCGTTGCTCGTCATGCTCAGTGCGTTGTCGCAATGCGCATCCCCTGTCTGCCGCCCCCCTCCCCCCGCCGCCGACCCCAGCCAGCTCGGCACGCACGAGGCCGCTGAGTGACTGGCTCTGAGCCGACCCTGCAGGGGGGGGGAGGGGGTCCGGCAGCGTTCTGTATCGATTGGTGTGCTAGGAGGTCACCACTGGCGGTCCCAGGGGGGGGGGGGCCACGGGGGCCATGGCCCCCCCTTTGGTGCTGAAAGGTGGGGCCATACTATCTTTTGGCCCCACCTTTCAGATCGAACAAAAGTCCTAGAAAAGCTTTTCGTATGTTTCATTTTCTTTCTTGCGCCATCAAAGGACGTAAATTTCACTCATGAGTGGGCTCAGTTTCGCATTCTATCAATTTGGCGGTCAGCGTCGCTGGCACCGGTTCACGAGTATGGCCGGATCTTATATGGAATATCAGCGTGGGTTTACTTGAGGCTCTCGTAGGCCCAGCAATGGCTGGCATGAGATCCTCTTCGGCAGTGGTGGGTGGGCCCTGCTAAAGGAGATTGGCTCTAAGACACTAAAGTAAGACCTCATGGGTTGGTGCTGTGCACCTCAGAAGCCCGGTGGTGATGCCGTATGCCGGCTTGGTTTCTTAAGGATTAGCGTGGGAACTCCGGGGCCTGCATAGAGTTTGCATGAGCTAGTATGTAATCTCAGAGGCCTGTGTATTGTGTACACAGTGGTGGTCGCGGTGGGGGGGGGGGGGCATCAGGGCCATGCCATGCCCCCCCAAAGGTCAATAAAGGGGGCCATCATATCATTTGCCCCCCCCCCCTCAAACAACCAATGGGCCCCCATATAGGTGTATGGGGCCCTGGCAATTATTCGATCGTCACGAGGCTCAAAAAACCCACGCCCAGCTATTAATATAGCTCCCACCGGTCTTTGAGCGTCCTACACTGACATCTGAGGGAACTTCAGTGGCGGTCAAGCGCCCACGCTGACCGCTAAGAACCTACATCAACCTCTGAGACCCCATATCTGGCCTATGAGGGCCCCTAACCGGCCTCAGGGGTCCCAACCGGCGTCTGAGGGTCTCACACCGGTCTCTGGTGGCCTTATTTCTGTCTGTGGTGTCCCAAGACGAACCTTTAGGTGCCAATGAGGGCCCCGCACTGGCTGCTGAAGACCCGATGCCGGCCTCTAAGGGCCTGCATTGGCTTCTGAGGAGGGCCCACCTTGGCCTTTGAGGGCCCTATGCTGGCCTCTGGGGTCCAACGACGGCTCATGCCGGTCTTTTAGGGCCCCACGCTGACCTCTGAGGGCCCATGTTGGCCTGTAATGACCCACATTAGCCTCTGAGAGCCCAACTCGGTCACTGATTGTCTCTCAAACTACTGGCCTTTGTAGTTTGCAGGCCCTGTACTGGTCTCTGAGGGCCCTAAACTGGCCTCTACGTGAAAACATACATGGGTGGGTTTCTGAAGATCAGAGGGCTCACGCAGTCTCCGGCACAGCCTTACGTTGGTCCTGATCGAGATTACTTTACGTCCTGATGGTCCCGCGCAGATTCCCTCATATTTCAACGTCGGGACCCCATGAGCCGGTGTGGGTCCTGGGGCTGGCAGAGACTGATGAAGTCCTTAGGGCTCAGGGCCAGTCTTTTTAGCAGTAAGACTAGGCAGGTTGAGTGAGCCCCAATAGAGCCGTTGCGAAGCCTCGCAGGAGTCGCGCGCGGCCCGCAGATGCCAATTTTGAAAGCTCGGAACCCGTGGGGGGTCTCCAGAGGTCGGTGTACCTACTCTCTCCCGCCGCCACACAACTAGGTATGTGGCCTATATGGGTAAATGTCATAGTCTGAAAATGCTCTCTGGGTTTCACATGCTTGTTCAAAGCAAGAGGTATCTGTACTTTTCCGAATTGTTTTATAGTGGTAAGGTCATGAATCCGCGTGCCTGACCTTCCAGTATACCTATGCTACACCGATCCGTCGTCATGGTGCAGTGGGCCGACCGGTGGAAGCACCGTGGGACGGGAAATGGAACTGGTGATTTTGCCTTAAATTGAGCTTAAAGATTTCACGCAAGAATCAGATGGATGAAGCATAAGTAATGCCAACTGCGGGGCACCTCGTGGACGTAAAAAATTAGCCGATCACCCCCCCCCCCCCCTCCCGGTGACGGATAAATGTTATGTCCCGCGAGTGTGACTTTGGCCCCCCCTTTTGCTAGCGGCTGCGACCGCCAGTGGAGGTCACGTTACCGTCAGATGACTGCCGCCGCTGCCTCACGCACCGAGATGTGCCTGCAGCTCTGGGCGGTCGGTGCAGCTAATGACCAATCGATCTCAGGCCATTTCGGTCAGTTTGAACGGGGACGATACCGGAAGCAATATATACCTGTATGTATACCGTATACCGAGGTCTATAGGTCAAGTCATCCAAAAATGACCTTCGTACTGTCTGCTTAATGTAAGACGCTCCAATTCGAGTGCCGCTTACCTCTTGAGGCTACGTGGTCCAGGGGCCGAGTCTGAGGGGAGGGGGCTATAAAAACGCCCCACCCCGCCATGATGAGTTACGATGGAACCGCCGCCCTGGCTCGAGTTTATGCTCACAAAGGTGATTTAGGTAAACAAACTGTTAGCGCTGCGCGTGCCGTGTATACATATGTATGCGCAGTTACGTAAGCGTCAACAGGCAGAGCTTGCTCAAGGTCATGGTCATTGAACTGAGCAGCCGTGGTTGGTCTGGGTACAAAGGCCGCAGGCGATCAATGCGTTAGGTAATCGTGGTGCATTGTGTGATAAGGTCAGTGATGCAATAACGGCACTCTTCTGAACTAATGAAAAGCCTTTATCCTCCCTCACTCATTATTAGGTCTGTGAAGAACTCCACAGGTGTAATAATTAATAACAGAGGTTATTCAGAAGGCTCCTCTCTGAGGTCCACCCAGCTCGCTGGCCCAGTGCGTATCTATCCCGGGCTGTTGCGATGCCGTGCGGCGCCTCCGAGGCTGGGGCCGTGACCCGGCGGACACTACCGGATCGATGGCAGCTGCAGCCAGCGCCCCCTGCGGCCGGAGGGAGATCCCACCCTCCTGGATGGAAGCCACGGCCTCACGCGGCAACAACACTGCGCCGGGCTGGGCCGTCCTCCCGGCCCGATATAACTTTGCCTATAAAGGAGGTTGTTTTTCACGTTGAGGATGAGTGAGAATTGAGAAGGGAATAACATTTGTCTATCCCCTCCTCGCTTTATTGCGACATTTCGCATGGAACATATCGGTTGACCTTATACCTATCGATACGTTGGAATAGGTTATGTGGAAATGAAGAAGTAACGAAATTCTTCACGGTTTAGGTTCATTGAAAGGGACAGGGAAGCCTTGTCAGAATAAGAAATTCGTAGCTGTGCCTAGAAAATCAACTAAACGATTCGAACTGTGAGAATTAGTCCAATAAGTATCGCAGATCAGAGGCGTAAAGGCTAAAAGTCCTCAACAAATTATAGCACGAAATGAAACCAGCAGTCTGAGTCAGGAGTCAGGACATCACAACTTGACACTTTTTAGACGACGCTCCTGGCGCCTATGTAGGTTAAGTTCAACTTCTGGCCACAAGGCGACGCTAGGCGCAATTACTATACGGCTTTCCCATCCGTCAACGTGACCGATGAGGAATGGGAAGAACGTAGTGATAGGACACCTTCGCGCAGTCTAGCCACTTACACGAATGTTGTTACTGCGAATTTTGAGCACTCGATGCAGCACTCGCGTAAGCCAAGTTTCCTTGACATTTGTACACAAATCTCAGCTCAGAGGACCAAATGTTTTTGACACCACATGATCCCGCCCTTTGAACGCGCTGGTGATGAGCAGGATGGTACGATGGCAAATCTCAAGTCATAGCCCCGATCCTTGGCGATAGAAGTTACAACCCTCCCACAGATACAACCCTGCGATAGTTCCACACTGGTAGGTCCAAATCTCACGAGAATAGTGCGATGCTCAAAGCAGTGACCGTTCTCGACCAATCACCGTCTACTTCTGGGCGATACCACAATAGCTCGTTCAAGAGCCGTCATCAAAGCGTTCACCAAACATCAGTCATGAATAGTATGTATATTTTGTCGCTATGTACATTACGATATAGTAGCGCAGCGCGTAACGCCAGTCCCGCCGCTTACAGGGGGTGAGCGGTCGGCAGACGACTGCAGCGCCCCTGGCGGCCGCCGCCGCGAACAGGCGCCGCCCGGTGCGCCCTAGTTGATCCGCGCCGAGGACAGAGCAGTTCCGCAGGCCGCACCCTCCCGCGCGGGGACGGCTCCCACACAACACCGGAGACGCCCGCCGTAATGCAATGAATACACCACACAGAGGAAGAAGCCACGAGAAGCGAGTTTCCGAGAGGAGAGTAATACGACCGCTGCCTCGTGACCACACGCGCTAGGGATCTCCGCGCCAACGATTTCGCTCTAAAACACTAGCTCTTGGGTATTGGTCTTCATTGCATGATTCGTCCGCGCGGACCGTGTTTTGCGGTGCTCTATTTTGTCGGTGGCAGAGTAAGCGACGACTTCAGTAAGGTCAGCGTCCATGGTGACGGCACCGGCCGGCTGGCCGCGGCGCCACCGCCATAAAATACAAATACAATCAGATACCATTTTTACATTTAACTTAACAAAACCGATAGATGCTTAACAAAATAAAACACGTGCCTAGCGCCGGTGCCGACCGCTCGCAGTGGCCGCCGTCCGGCGAGCGACGCCGTCCCGTCCAGCCGGTCACCCATACAAAAGACCACCACGCGCGCGCGCGCTCGCACACGCCCATCGTATCACATGCACTGACGCTGGTGGTAGGTGGGCCGCGCGGTGCGGCAGCGGCGGCGGCGGCGGCGGGAATGTGCAGAGACGCCGGGCGGCGGCACCCTCCTCCGTCCCACGCGCCTCCAGCAGACCTGGCGGCCGGGGGACACGGTCAGATAATGTCAGGTCCCTACCACAGTGCAGAGTGCAGACCTGGCGGCGGCGGGTCACGGTCAGATAATGTCAGGTCCCTACCACAGTGCAGACCTGGCGGCGGTACACGGTCAGACAATAACAACTCACACTGCAGACCTGCGCAGGCCAGGGAAACGGTCAGACAATGTCAGGTCCGTCCCACAACAAACCTGGCGGCCGCCGGGACACGGTCAGCCACACGACGAGTGTCAGAAACAGTGTCATATCGGTGTTAGAGTGAGTTTGCGAAATTTGTGGATCCGCGGATTTCCTAGGGAATCCGCGAAGTCCCTAGTGGCTCCGCGGATGAACATCAAGTCTAGTATATTCGCGGATAAACGGGCGGGGATCCGCGGATGAACAAGACTCTTCAGGATAACCGCGAACTCCCTGAAGAGTTGGCGAGATCTGCGAACCACCCGGGGAATCCGCGGAGTAACGATTCATTCTAGTGAGTTTGCGAAGTTCCTATGCGTTTCATACAGCTATCTAGACTAGAATGCATGGGATATTGGGTAGACCATCTGCGACTTAACCCGCGCCCCGTTGGGGTCTGCCGAGCAACGTGCCCTATTGGGGGGAGGGGGACATTCCCCCCTAAGATCTCAAGAACCACGTAACATAGCGACAAGCCGCAAACTGTGTTGGATAGCCCCAGCGGGGAACTACCTAATGACCCAATTTCATTGACCTACTATGCATTTCAGACCCCATGAGACCCTACTTTTCGGCGATAATTTCTTCAATTTTTGTCCAATTAGCTTGAAATTTTGGCAAACGATATTTCAGCTCAAGCGCCAATTTTTGTCAATATGGTCTCTTAACAAAATATCAAAATTTAGAGCACTTGTCGTTGGCTCGTAATGTTAATCAGTTTTTGCACCCGGATAGAGGCTCGCTCGCTACCGCACTGGATTGGATAGGAGCGCTGGCCAATCACGTTGCGCCGGGCCCAACTAAACTCCGCCCACTGGCCGTGACCGGGATGGGTCTATGCCGCTTCAGTCGGTGTCAGCACCGCGGAGAGGTCGGAGCGGGACCACATACTGGAGACAAGTGGAAGCTGGCAAAGTTGTTTCGGGACGAAAGCCAAAAAAATTATCTGTTTGAGGGCATTTGGTATCCTCTTCACCTTATTTTGGTATTTAACCCTCGCCCGTAAACGGCGATCTGCCACCTTCGCCCATGCAGGGGGGGGGGGGGGTTGGTGCGACCCCCCCCCTGGCGTTTGAAAACGGAGCGTCATAGAGCTTAGCGGAAAAGACCAACGGATTGCTCTCGCCGAGATCTCGCGATTGGTGGTATATTTTTTGGTCCTAGGTCAACATTTGACCTACTTTTGACCGGTCAAAGGTCAAATTTTTCGGAAAAATAGACTTTTTCAACTTTCCGCGGCGATTGCGGCAAAACGGTGGGAGATATCGACTTGAAACCTTCACTATCGTGTTCCTTGATCAATTCTCTATCGTTTGGTATGTATTTCGTTTCCCTAGCTCTAAAAATGGCGCGTTGGGAGCGCCGGAAGTCGGCAAGGTCACAGTCGGCGGCAGAAATTCGAAAAATCAAAATTTAAATTTTTGAAATCTGATTGTATTTTTGGATTTGGGAGGTCCATTTGCTCCCTATAGAAGCTAATATTGCTGCATATTCCCATTGAGGTGACAAGAATTAGCAAAATAGTGGTTCGGGCGCTTTTCAAAAATAGTACCGGACGCTGTTCCTCTTGTGACGTCATAGCTCCGTGACCTGACCTGACCCGGTCAAGTTTCTTATACCATATGATAGCCAATACTTGCCCCAACATGCATGGGAAGTTTCATCACGATCCATCAACCGATGTCCGTACCACCGGCAGGAAACCTCGGGCGTTGGCACTCAGTTTGTGAAAATCCGGCCGGAGGCTGTTCCCTTTGTGACGTCATAACTCCGTGACCTGACATGACCCGGTCAAATTTTTTTTATCAAAAGATGCGCAAGGTTTGCCCCATAAGGTACCCAAAATTTGGCGGCGCTGCGCGCCGCCGTTTTTGCACTATTTCCGAAAAACCTCAGGGGGGGGGTTGCACCAACCCCCCCCCCTACATGGGCGAGGGTTAAACATCGAACCAGCTCAGAATATTCAGAATAATCAGAATCAAGGTAGGATCTATTGGAACGGAACCGGCCGTAGAAGGAAAGAGGGATAGACTCTTGGACTCTGAAAATTTATTTAAGCCGGAGTTGCACCTATCTCATCGTCAGGTTGGGTCAGGTCACTACCGGATTACCTATAAGATCATGGGTAAGCCTGTGCTTAACCCAAAAATATTGATATATTTGGCAGTGCCAATAAATGTTTCTGAGGAAGGCGCAGAAAGCAACAAAGTAGGATGAAGAGTCTCGGGCACGGCCGATTGCCTGGGGCATCGCTCCAGCGAAACGACCGTATTCGTGATTCGTGAAGCGGTGCGGGGCGCCGGGTGGGGCAGAAGCGTAATGTGTCGTATGGTAGAAATGGCCTTTATCGCGGTATCTTGTGTGTGTTATATTGTTAAGTCGTGCACAAAAAGAAATAGCAATGTGGCAGGCGGATATTGGGCACTACACACGAGAACGATCATCAATAAACTCGTATCTTTTTTGTAAAACTTAAGTAACAGTAGGTATGTCCTCAATGGTGAGGAAACTATCTCTAGGCTTTTACTTTTCATGTTTGCATTTCAACACACAAGCTCTGGGGGCAAAGTTAGTCTGGCGACCTCCTCAACCTAAGTCGATGATCAAATGGATTATTCCTGAAGGTCTTCAATGCTTAGTTGCACCGGGATGATATAAATCGATCACGCCGGCATACATTCATAATCAAATTTCATATATCAAACACATAAATTGCATCATGTTAATGGTGATTCTGTTTTGCAATTTTGACGTAGTCTGACGCGATAGGTACATAATCTTACGCAATCATTTGAAATCAACAACTTATGCGCGCTATTTAGCTCATTCGATGAAATTACGGCTGCAACGCCAACTGCACGGCAGCTACGGTCCATGCGAGCCGCCCCGGTGCGACAGCTACTGCCCCGCCCGCTCCACGCAGTCGACTGACCGGCCAAGGTCACTACCCCGTCCGCCGGGAGGGCGGAGCTTAATGGTCACGTGTTTGTGACGTCACACCTACGCACGGATAGCCTCTACTCCACTGACGGATTTACGGAGCCGATTTTAACATTACGAGGCAACGACAAGTACCCTAAAATTTGATATTTTGTTAAGAGACCATATTGGCGAAAATTGGCGCTTGAGCTGAAATGTGCATTGTGAAAATTTGAAGCAAATTGGACAAATATTGAACAAATTATCGCCAAAAATTAGGGTCTCATGGGGTCTGAAATGCATAGTAGGTCAAAGCGATAACGTCACAGGTCAGGTCAAATGTCGAATTTTCACCGTTTACAGGCATTTCAAGAAATGCTCACTCATTTTACAAGTTGTGCTTGTAAAATCGAGTAAAATGCATGTCACTGAAAATCAACGATTGGGAATTGTTCTTCAAACACATATTTTGCTAGTTTGAGGTCACTGATGCCAGGTCAGGTCACAGAGGGTCACAATATGAAAATATGATGTGATGTATGTTTTATGGTCCATTTTACATGACAAATGCGATTATGTGGGTAAGGCAGCCTTTGGGGCCAGTTTAGGTTATGCTCTGGTGAAGGTCAGGTCAAGGTCAGGTCAAATTAGCTCAAATTTCAAAGTTGATATTTTTGCGCGGGTTGATAGGTACGTGTTGGGTTCTTGTATCGGAGTTCAGCATTGCCCCTCCAGTCCAAATGTTCCCCAGAATAGATATACTGTGGCGCCGGGCTGGAGCGGCTGTAGGCGCGGTGCTGACCGGTCGGGTCAGGTCGGCTGTGGCAAAAGGGCAAGTTGGGGGGAGGGGCAACTGCCCCACCAACTGTACAGGAAGCTCCGCCCCTGAGGAAGAGTGAGCATTACTGTTATTCATACACACTCTCAGATGCCTTTCCAGCTTTCCATTCATGGTTGGGAGAAAAGTAAGCAGACTGGTCGCAGAAGTTCAACCACGCCAAAAATGGCCTGCCGTCTATTATTTAATTGCATATTGATATTTGCGAGCGACGTCTAAGCGGAAAGAGTAATTCGTGAACTCACTAGAATGAATCGGTACCTACTCCGCGAATTCCAACAGCAACTGGGAAAACACCAATAAGGGCGAGGGTTAACCCTATTCCTGGCGGGGGGGCCTCAGGAGCCCCCCCCCCCTGAGGTTTTTTGGTTATTTCTCCCAAACGCGTTGAGCTAGGAAGCTCAAATTTTCTGACTTTTCCTAAAAGGCTTCTACGCAACATGTCTGAAAATTTTGAGTTGATCTGACCTCAGGTCAGGTCACCAGAGGCGGTTTGGTGACCCTACCTCAGAAAAGTTTGCAATCACGCCAGAGCTAGAGTTTTTGACCGATCAATTTCTTCTCTTCAGGCTTTAGTTAGGGTACCAGTATGTGCAATTTGTATATCTCGGAATTTTGATATCGGTGACCTAAGGTCAGGTTAGTTTCGCGACCTCCCCATTATAAGTCAATGGGGGAAAAATCAACTCCCTGTTTTTACCACTAAAACGGGTCGGAATGGCCCCATATACCATACATGACTTCATATACGATCAACCTTCACTACCTTGAGGTCTGTTTTGCTGTTGGGCAGCTGTGAGGTCATGTGACGTCATCAAAGGTCACCAAAGGTTTTTGGCCAATAACTCCGTACAGGAACAAGATACAGACGCGTGGATGGTCTCATTGTGTTCAGCTCGTCAAGACGCATCGAATGATATACATGATGACCTCGAGGTCACGTGACCTGAGGTCAACCTTTGACCTTGACCTTGCGAGGTCAACATATATATCATTCGATGCGGATTGACGAGAGGATCACGATGATGCCCTTAGTTTGTTCCTATCTTGACTAATTCGAAAGTTATTCGAGAAAACTCTCCATATCTAGCGCCGCCATTTTGACTTTTTCGACCCCTGTGACGTCATCTTTGACCTGACCTGAAAATGACCTTAGTAAAAATTGTAGATCTTGACCGTGCGTATCCGATGCCGTTTACCGTTTGTCGCTATCTTGCTTCGTTCTCGAGATCTCAGGGGGGGGGGGGCCGAATCGGCCCCCCCGCCAGTTTCTTGTCCCGGCGGAGCCCGCCAGGAATAGGGTTAAGTCTCAGACGATCTAACCAATATGCCCTTGCATTCTTGATTCTTGTCATAAGATAGCTGCATGAAACGCAAAGGACCTTCGCAAACTCACTAGAATGAATCGTTACTCCGCGGATTCCCCGGGTGGTTCGCGGATCTCGTCAACTCTTCAGGGAGTTCGCGGTTATCCTGAAGAGTCTTGTTCATCCGCGGATCCCCGCCCGTTTATCCGCGAATATACTAGACTTGATGCTCATCCGCGGAGCCACTAGGGACTCCGTGGATTCCCTAGGGACTCCGCGGATTCACCGATTTCGCAAACTCACTCTAACATCGGCAACGCAAGGACATGTCATCCTCGTCCTCACAACCATCACACGCAATACCCACTAATACATACCACCCCACAAGTCACACAAGAAACACAAATGACTGAACAACCCTACAGTAATAGGCACAACAACTCAAGACAGCCCGGGTGACCCGGCACTGCCCATCAGCCCTTCCACCGGCCATGTCGGCCCGCGTTTAAGTGTTCTGTGTACGGCGCCCGTGTCACAGTGTTTGATCACATGTATGCAGTGTAGGTATGTATAAAGGGTGGCACTAAAACGAGGCTAAAATTTCGTTTTGAGAATTTTCTACGGGACGGGCAGCCAATCTGTTCTACCACCCGAGAAAACGTTGTGTGTAAAATATTTTTGGAAAATATGTTTATTTAGTGGTAGCTCAACCAGGTCAAAGTTCACATTTTTGTGAAAAACACAATTTTGCCGAAATTTTAATTTCCACGTGTATTTCTGATGTTCACAATGACATTGGACGCTGCCAAGACTTTATCGAAACGTTTCAGCACCTAAAGCTCAGATATATAGGTACATATGAGGCACATAATTCTTTTGAAGGTATGCATAACTTACTGCATAACTCCATGAAAAGAGAAAGCGGTATCATCCGTAATCAGCCAACACTTGTACACATCATTCGTCGGCTAGTCTTGCCTACTTAGAAGTTACAATCGCCTTGCGTATGTCAGAATGCTTGCGTCTTTGCTCCTCGACGACCTACAAGAGGAGCTGCTGTTAGTCTTTATCCTTCGTGGGGGTCAGATCGATTTCCTGGCCATCAACAAAATGCCTCGTTCCGCGAAGTCGTAGAGGCGTGAAGAGACCTCATGTAGCGCATGGCGGCGTTGTAGAATGGCTTGACCTCCAAGGAATCAGATCTTTCAAGAGGAAGTCGGTGTCCATACCGAGGATGCTGAAGAAGCTTGTGAAGCCAGTTGTGATATGACGAAGTCTGCCGTGGACTTGCTAGAGACTGAAGCTATAGTAAGTTCAACGTGGGCTCGACGGGGGGGGGGGGGGAGAGGGTTACTCGGCCCTCTCCTTCTCTCGTAACGATGCAGCCATCTCACGTTTAGTAGCAGCGATCGTTATCTCCTTCATTAGAAGTTGAGGGCGACCAGCCTCTTATTTAGATACCAGAGGTGACGGCTGAAGGCAATGGCTATCGTCTTGGACACCAATTCGAACACCAATTCGTCCAATTCGTACTCCAGGAGGGACTTGAGGAAGTCGAAATCTTGCGCTGGTGCAGACGCCAGAAGCGGTGCATTGAATCGAGCCGAAAACTACGTTGTTCCCACAAAGGTCACGATTTGTTGGAGGCTCTTCTTCTTAGACGTAGTGAGCCGGGATTGTGCTCGGAAGAGGTAAAACTTCATAGCGTAAATGGCATTGGTCAACCAGCACACAAGGAGCATATCGAGGCGAGCGATCTTCATACCTCGTTTCGGAGCACCATCGAGGACAGTGATGGCCAGCTCCAGCATCTCACGGTACGACGGAACTGTGCAAGAGCATCACGCGGGTTGTGGAGGTGGGACATGTCACAGTTTTTGAAGGTTTGTGGCTTCGTTCTATCTAGATGCCCACTTTTATGGAAGCGCTTAAACAAAACGTCTGGGCCGCTGGACGAGCCGAGGCAGGCTGAAAATGTCTTTATAGAACAAACTCGTAAATGTCGTGGCAAGTCAGGTGGAGCAAGTCCTGCTCAAGCCGCTGCTTGATGATCGTGCAGGCTCCTGCATTGAGACCGGTGTTCGATGCACTTGTGTCAAAACTGAGCGCTTTCACTCAATCATTCAACTCTCACTTATCGAGGGATTCTTGAACAGCGTTTGCTGTGGCCTGTCAATTTGAGCCTGGCTAGCGAAAAATGTTCTGAAAAGGCTTAGCAAAACAGTCAACTTATCTTTTTCACGTGCACGTCTTCTCCCTGACATCACGAAGACACGGAGACCTGCCCTGTTGCCGTACACTGGCAGTGTCCCCCTGCGCATCAGTAACCGGGGATACATCAGCAGAGTAAATGCGTATTACAAACGGATCACAATACTCAGCAAAGAAAAACCATTCCTGATACGCATTTATTTGCTCATGTAACCCCGGTAAGTGCCAGCAGTCTCGTGACCCTTCCCAACCATCGTAATACGAGAGAAGAGCTGAGGTTGCACGCCTGGCAGCGGGCTACCGTCACCGAACAAAATAAGCTAACTACGCTGAACGGCCATTGGTTGAATCACGCATTGCGTCACAGCGCGTTTGCGGCGAGAAACACTGTGGTTATGAAACAAATAGAAAGGCATCTATCATTCATTTAAACGTATTACAGCTCAAATATGACAATGCTTGGAATGGCGCGACACACATCTGAATCCCCGTTCACAATATACGTTTTCTCAATATGTATCAAGTATGACCCCATTGAGCTACCTCTAAATATAAAATATTTTTTGATAAAATTTCATGCAGATCATTTTTTCGTGAGGTAGAACAATATGGCTACCCGTCCCGGTCGAAATTAAAAAAGTCGAAATTAAGTGCCACCCTAGGTGGGGCGATGGGCGACGTATCAATAACCCGGGTCATTGCGGCCGTCGCTGTTTTCCAATAGCCCCCGATCATCGATAAGGCGGGCGTGTCCGAAATCACAACCGGTACTGGGGGCTCGTCCGTATAAATTCGCGGCCTGCCGCAGGCTGGCTCGGGTTGAGTCGGGTCCGAAGGTCACTCAGCGACACAGCGACACCGAGCGTCCGGCAGTGCCAGCCGCCGAAACACACCGGAAATCACGATATCCGGGGGTCAACGATCCACAGTGGGGCTCGGACCGCCTGTCGATGGCACCGAGGCATACAGACGCACATACAACAGACGGTAACGGACAGAAGGGGACGTAAAAACAAACTAAAACAATCAACAGACGGTACAATAAGGGCTGCGACACCAGCCTGCACGGCACCATGCTAACGCAGCCGACCCAAAGCGGCGGCACCAGACAAGGAACGGGAGAGGGGCAGTAGGTGGTTGACAGAACTGAAACATAATGCATCGGACGGTACCAGACAAGGGGAACGTTGGATATCGGACGGTATGTCTACATGCATAACTCTACTACTGCTGTTATAGCACATTACATACCGAACAACGAAACCCCAGCACGCATTGGTTGCATGCCAATAGGCTGCAAAGTCTGATCAATTTCACTATCGGAACCACCAAACGACTGCAGTGACCGGTGGAGTCAATAACTGCAGCAGTGCCTGACCCCGACCACTGCCACTAGACTACAGGTCACGGTAACCTTGCCTGGCAACATCGCACGCTAACAATGAATCTGATGGCCTGCGCTCCGCCTCACCAGCTGGACGGATCGAGCCGTGCTCAGAATCAGTAGCTGCCTGACTGAGCGGTGAGCAGCCGTATCCATAAACAACTAACCGAGGCCGCTCACTCAAGCTGCTCGGCCCGGCTGGCTGATTCCGGGAGGCCGCGGGGCCGACAGACACCAGACGTGGTGCCGTACCAACCACTCGACCGGCACAGCCTGACACGCTCGTAAAACCCGACCAATCTGGCTGTGTTATCGCAAATTCACGAACTCATGCACTTCTACACGGGGAAGAACCATCGTAAAGCGGAGATCCCGGGCTCAATCTAGGCTACCCTTACCCCTCTGCAAAACAACTCGAACAAAACAGTCGAACAGCTACCAGTTTCAGGGGCCCCGCCCGGCTCGAGTTCAAGTTCACACAGCATCACGTCACACCACACACGTGCCACCACATCTGGGGAGGGGGGTGGAGGGGGGGGGGGTACACGATCGATGACGTCCCCAGATGAGCGAGCACGTCGCACGGGTACGCCGCTACGCCCGGCACGGCACCGCCACGCTGGGCGAACTGCGGCGAACCGTCAGGGGCGCCGCACGAAAGAGCGTGAGCGGTTACGGGTGCGTGCATGTGTGGAAGCGAGCGGCGCGTGTGTGCTTTGTGTATGGGCGGGTAAGGGGTTCAATCAGCAATCAGCATGTCCAAAGCGTCTGTCAAGAGCGAACGTTTACAGGGGTAGTTGCTGACGCTCTAAAAAAAGTGATTGCGCTCGCACCAGAGACCAAGCTAGCTAAAGTAAAATGTACTGTTTTGCCCCTAGATATGCCCTAGCACTCATTAAAAAGAAACTAGGTAATTCCTTACACACACAAAATCGACAATCAGCGAGCTGATATAGACGGCTGATATAGCGGAAGCGAGTCAAGCACAGAACGTACATTTACACACAAATGATCGAAAACCCATTCACCACATCAATCATCAAGCTATATACTTCGTTACTCACACGCTACACCCATGCCCCACCGACAACGCACCCCTGCGTACCCCACTGGCTACTCACCGAGTCGGTCGGCGGCCGTCCCGTCCGTGCACCATCTCGCCGTGTCGGCCGGCGGCGGCTATCACTTGTTGCAGCAGCCGGCCGAGGCGCGCGGGTCGCCGTCACCATCGGAGAGCGTGCGGCCGCTGCCGGCGCCCGCCGCGCCGCCGCCCGGCTCGCTCTTCGGCAGCTTCTTGGCTGCGGGGTGCGCGCGGATACAACGGTCAGATGATATGACACATAGGAACGGGAGATAGGCGATGGAAGCAGGATGGAGGTAGAGGAATCGAGACAGGAAGAGGAAGAGGAAGAGAAAAAGGAGACGAGGGAGATAGTATAGGAGAGCACAATAAAAAACCTATGCCAAAAAGTCCGGCAGAAACAAACCTTTAACAACTCTCAGCTCAACATCACATTAGTCATCACGCCTCAGCCGTCTTCCAGCCACCCTGCTTCTCCCCAAAATTTCGTACCTCTCCCTGTCGCTTACCTATGGCTAGGAATATCTCATTGACGTTCATGGCCGTCTTGGCTGAGGTCTCCATGAAGAGCAGGCCGTTGTCCTCTGCGTACGCCTGCGCTTCCTCATACTCCACCATCCGCTTGTTGGCCAGGTCAGCCTTGTTGCCGGCCAGCGCGATGACGATGTTGGGTGAGGCCTGACGCTGCAGCTCTTTTACCCACGTCTTGGCGCGCGCGAATGTGTCCTGCGGAGGTGAAAAGGTAGGGGCGGGTCAGATATGGGGTCAGGGTGTCGGAAGAGAGAGAGAGAGAGAGAGAGAGAGAGAGAGAGAGAGAGAGAGAGAGAGAGAGAGAGAGAGAGAGAGAGAGAGAGAGAGAGAGAGAGAGAGAGAGAGAGAGGGAGGGAGGGGTCGGGAACAAAAAGGGGTTATGATATGTGGGATGGGGAACAAGGGACGATGGGAGGGGCTAGGGGATGAAGTCATGCTCTCAGCATGCTGACTGTCCCTCGGTGACGGCCACCGGTACGTCATCACTCCCTACCTGCCCCCCCCCTTCCCACCGCACCCGTCAGCAGAGCGTGATCCGATTGTCAGGATGCGGCTGATATACGGATCAACGGCGGCACAGTCCGGACAGGCTCCCACGGCCAGAGCCAGCAGTAAGTAGACCAAGGCACGGTGGGACTAATTACTCTAACCAAAAATACAATCTTACAAATATCAGCTGATGATGCTTACAATAGATCACGATTCTCATTCTAATGGCTTTGAAAAGGCAGCAAATTCGAATCCGGCGTAAGTAAATAGTAATATCGATTAAAATACATTGCTGAACGTACTGTATATCTGAACCTTGCTAAATTTACACCTGTCATCAACCAACCCATAGTTGAACATAAAAAGTACACATATTTCAAGTCGGACAATGAACGTCACAGCGGACCCGCACATTCCCGCAAAATTCCTCCAACAGCAGCGGGTGAATCATTTTCCTCTCCCGACACCAAATAAGGCAGTGCCGGTGACACATAATGACATTACTTGAGAAACCCCAGAACTGAACCAGACTTTGTCGCACCGCCTGCTCGGCTACTGATGACGTCACACTGGCGTCACAACGCCGGCGAAGCCCCGAGATACGGGCGGGCGCGTCAGGCGGACGGCAGAGCCCGACCAGTGCCGTGACGTCACGATGACGTCACCGGACGCCGACGGCGCGTGCCGGGCTGGAGGTGCCGCAGAGCTGACGCACGACTATGGACCATGACGAACGGCCGCAAGACACGCAAAACTGACAGCTCTCACTGACAACTCAGCCTACTTATTGACCGACAGCTCAGCAATGAGTGAGTTCGGTACAGTAAGCTACGTCACTGCACTCAGAAAGTGGCAAACTTAGATCCAGTCAAATGTTGCTCCAAAAAAGATAGTCCGCAATTGAGAGAAAATATCATTTTAGTTGCGGAATGAAAAATCTGATTCTTTTATATAAAGCCTGGTTACCAGTATTTAACAAGAGCTATCAAACTGACCTATAAAACCTGTATCAGTTACAAGACGAACACTCCGGGTTGAAGGGCCAATCAACGCTATCTTGCAGCGCAGCGTTCCGATACACAAGCTCCTTCGAACTCACTAAACAAAGCATAAACATAACCCAGCGATCACAGGACTTCAAAGTGCTATCCAGCGGCCACGATCGGCATTTTCAAGCAGACTTTACATTTCTAATTACGCTAACATTCCCAAAATTAGGCGTAACATTTCGACAGTCCACCACGATACCATCGGTTTGTTACCTATCACTTCCTTTCCATCTCAGAAACGGTTAGATAAAAGATATAATAGTCATAACGCTCCCTCGCGATATTGAGCAGCACGACGACTCTATCACTCCAAACATTTCCCCGTACGGACTGAGATTCAACGAGCGGACATACGGTCGGTATCGGGCACCTCTCACGGCTGAGGTAGTTCCCTATCGATGTTAGCCAATGTGACCGAGACAAACAACGTGAGTCGGTTGTTCTATCGGCCAGAGAGACACCATTCAACACGGAACCGACAGCGGCCGGGCGGCTGAGGTGGGTAGGTACTTCACTGGGGGGTGAGTCAACCGATAGCGAAACGGAAAGGTCGATTTAAACAATGCCGTCAGTAAAACATCTCGACTAGTTGCCGCGGGAGCTGCCAAAGGAAATCACTTTCCGGTGTTCGATCCGTGAGCAATGATACACGTCACTTTCTTATCGCTTCCGATATCTTAGCGAAGCTTGACTAACAAAGGAAGGAAGTCTGAGCACAACCGATCTCCAATATGAGCACGTCCGGTTCAGCGGTGTAGGATGACACTAGCCAATCACCGACGATCAAACGAACGGAATGACGTTTCCTTGTCAGAAACACTATCACGACCAAAATGGGGACTAAATTTTGTCTCCGGTCACTACCTTACCTACCATGCCTGATCCACGTCATCCCCGTCAATCTCCAAACCTCTTCAAAAGGGGGATCTCCTAACCTCTCAGCTCATCACTCCGTGAACTCTGTTCATCCACAGTAAATACATTCCACCGAGATACGTCGGGCTGGTGTGCGCCTCAGCCCACTCGCCACCGAGCTAACTGCCTCCTCTCACCTCCGCTCCGACCCAGGCTGCAAAGTGCCACACAATCCGGAGCCCGCCATACACTTCCCCTTCCCAGTTCAGTATATAACAGCCGTGACTTCCACTGCGGTCAGCGTCACGCAAACATCTCTCTCGTGACGCCGACCCCGGCTCCACAGACAATGGTCGCGCGCGTGACGATATGATAACGATCTGAAGGCCACTTCTTACCCGTGCTTAACAAAGTGGACACGAGAGTCCCCACTTCTGGAGACATTTCGCCCATTACTGGATGGACATCGGCACCCATTAGCCACCTTGGCTGAAGTGAACTGCTGCTTGCTGAACTTCTATTCTGATCCCAGCCAGGAAACAATGATAATATAAAACTATCAGTGGTTGAATAAGATCACAAACCCTATGGCTTACTCTGGCCCCTGTGGCCCATCATTTTTTATCAGGTGCATTCTCTGAAGAAGACCCATCGCTGGACCCCGGAGCACTCCACCCCACAGAAACCAGACGTACAGACCACTCCTCTCCCCATCCCTAAAGACCCTACTCCCTTTCATGGCACCTACCTGACTCTGAATATCGTAGACGACAATGGCGGCCTGCGCGCCGCGGTAGTACATAGGCGCCAGGCTGTGGTACCGCTCCTGGCCTGCGGTGTCCCAGATCTCAAACTTCACCGTCGTCTCGTCCAGACATACAGTCTGTGTCAAGAAGGCGGCTGTCGGAGAGAGCAGCTGTGTCAGAGGGGCTGCATGGGATGAGGGACGGGAGGAGGGGTACACCGAGCACCATCAGACCCAGTCTCCCGGTGTAAAGAAAAAGGGGACGACTTGTGACGACTTCCACAGTCCATACGGCAGTAGGAGGTACACGAATTAATGAACTTATGAATAGAAACGTGACGAAAGAAAAAGTCAATACCTTAACCATAAAAATGCGAAAAAAGACCGACAAGAAAAAAGAAAACAAGCGAGTAAAAAAGCACAGGGATTACAACAAAGCGGGGAGGAAGGAAAAAAAGGACAAAATGAAGGTAGCATGGGGTAGGTACTAAAGGAAGCAGGGAAGGAGGCAAAGAGGAAGCAATGAGAGCTGCAAGAAAGCAAGCAGGCAAGGAAAGGGGAAGGAAGCGACAAAGAAAGGAAGGAAGAAAGGAAGACAGCTGATGACGATTACAACACATTTCCTTATTGCTCCAAAAGAATAATATCCAGCCTAGATGACGCTGAAAATATGAACAGCTATCTAAGCAAGCGTATCTCTGATCCTCCTTGAGACATCAGATAATTGTACCCGTTATATAATGACCGACCTCGCGTCGACTCCGCGTCCGAGGGCGTTAGCGGTGTCCCTGCCGGTGCAGTGCGGAGTCACCAAGCGGTGCAACCGGAACCGCCCCAAAACCGGGCGTCCCCCAGTCCGGAAATAAGCGGCAAGTAGATTAGCGGCAAGCTCACCTCCGATTGTGCTCTCCTGGAATTCATGGAACTGTCCTTTGACGAAGCGCAACACCAAGCTCGACTTTCCGACGGCCGACTCTCCGAGCAGCACCAGCTTGAACTGGCAGATCTTGCCCTGCTGTCCGCCGTTGGGCCGCTGTGCTGATCCTGCCCGGCTGGCCATGGCCGCTCCCGACACCGCTGCCCGGGCTGTGCGCGACTGCTGCAAATGGGAGCAGAGAGACTCCGTGAGAACAGAGAGACACAGTAGCGACATGAGAGCATTGGGGGAAAGGGATCCGTCAGAGAACAAATCAGCGCAGGGGCTCCGTTAGAGGGCACAGCTACACACAACAGTGGCAGAAGGACAAAGAAATTACATTTAAAAACACACACAGGGACAGAGGCACAGAGCTGTGTGCCTCTGTCCCTGTGTGAGAAATTACACAAGGGACAGAGCAACCCAGGGATCGTTCGGTGTGTAATTAAGAGGAAGAGAATGACAGGCTGGAGTGAGCATTAACACCAGGCCGCAAAGCATGACAACTAACAGCAAAGCTGACAAGCCACAGTCCACACCCCACCATTCACACACTTCTGTACAAACTATCATCAAATAAGGCTTGGAATTTTTTAACACAGAACTTAAAAGTCAGCAATCTTTCAGAGAAAATATTTTTTCACTCTCAGCCCCAATTTTCAAGACAATTTTTCATTCACAATTTTATTCAGAAAGACCACTGATGCATGTAGGTTTGGTCTGAATCGCTTTCATCCTTAACTCTTTTTCTGTGGTTCCAATAATATCCATTCACTGGCTGAATAAATATTAAGTATTTTTTAGGTATTCTCTGGGCTTAATTTGACAATTTTCCATTCTCATCCCATTTATAGTGAGGAATTTTCCTCTCTGACACTTGAGTTGACATATAATGGTGGGACTCTGGCCCATATAATTTTGGGACACTGGGCCCATGCCTACAAATTTGGGAGACTGACTCATCTCAGATTGCTCAATCAGCCAGCCTGCTGTGTTTCTTGTTCATCATCATGCACACAGTGCCACAGTTTCAGCACAGCAACAAGCATTACCCACATCAATTAATGTTAAATCCCCACAACTAACCACATGATGAAAAATATATGAGCCACAATGCTTCGCATAAGCTGACTGATGGGATCGCCTCCTCCCAAATACACATAAATGCTGCTTGCCTGCTTGACAGCTCAAAATTAAAATTGAAACAATTCGCAGTTTGGCAATGGAGTATTGGCTTTATCAATCACCTTAATTTTTCATTCCCTCTGCTTAATTTTGCTGGAAGTGAATTCATTAGACACCTAGTGCCATTTTTCTAGTGACAGAAACTATCCAGCTGCCAGCAACCAGGTAATCAAACCTTGAGCCAGTTACAATGAAGCTTAACACACTCAATATCTAGCACTTTTAAAATAATTAATTTTAAAGGTGCAGAGAATTGCCCATTTTACTTATAAAACACTAACAAATTATATGTAAATATTTCTAGACAGCTAAACTTCTTGAGCACTGGTTCATTTCACCCATGATGCAAATCTTTGTATTGCATATTTTGCCTTGAAACTAGTAGCTACAAATGCAAGTTTACAAAATTAAATAATCCACATTGTTCAACAGCCTTGTTAGTCATTCAGAAACTGGTTAGTGCATATTTCCAGCCTGGTAGATTCATCCCCAAGGTTCACTAGCTAATTGTCACTGGCTCTAATGCTGTGCCGCACAGTCTGCACAAGAAGGAAAATGGAGCATAGGTACCTACTTCAAGTGAAATCAAAATAATCCACAAAATTACATAATCCACATTGTTCAACAGCCTTGTTAGTCATTCAGAAACTTGCTAGTGCATATTTCCAGCCTGGTAGATTCATCCCCAAGGTTCACTAGCTAATTGTCACTGGCCCTAATGCTGTACCGCACAGTCTGCACAAGAAGGAAAATGGAGTGTAATTCAGGCGAAATCATTAGGCAATGTGAAAACTGAAACCATAAGCAGCACGTTGGAAAGATTATTAAAGGTAAACCATGTAAAACACAATAACACACACAAAATAAAATCCAAATTTTATACACTTCTACTTCACATTTCTTAATACAAATAATGGCGCACAAAACAACAGATATTTTACAGTATTTCAAGGCGATGTAGAGTAAAACGTTATATCATTACCAAGTTGAAGTAGTAATCCAAGGAAAACCGGTAAAGATATGTCACTGGTCACAACGAAAATGGGTAAAAATTTAGGGCAAAATTAGCGTGAAAACCCAATTCGCCACTTTCGTGACACGTCTCCCTTGTCTTTCGGCTCAGCTGCGAAGTAGTGATGCATATTCAGCTACCGTCTGTTTTTCATGAAAAGTTTTACCTCACGTGTATTGTAATTTAACGGTGTTTTACACCCTCTTGGATTATTACACTATTTATTTCCTGACTTCCTCACCGTTTGTCCTTGAAATATCCTTCTTTTCCACTTTTACGTGAGATCTTGACATCGATATTTGCATCTTTAATACCATCGAACGCCCGTGACTTTCGCCTATCAAACTGTATACAGTTTACATATTTACCTGCTAATGCAGAGAGAAACTATTCTTGAAATAAAAAATGCAATGAATTTCAGGATTTGGGTGATCGCAACTCTTCCTTATCATCGACGTTCATCCGCCATGCTTCGTCCAAGAAGTACAAAATGTTAGCTGTTGCGTGTAGCCTCCGCTAGATGTCCGTACTGAAGCGACGTGCACTGTGCAGTCATGCAGAATTGCGACACCTATAGTGGATGGCACACACTATTGCTTGCATTTTAGCGTAGATGACGCTACAGGAGTGGCGTGTGATGTCACCGTGATGTCGAAATGTGGGATTACGTGACAAAAGATCGTAAGACAAAAGATCGTATGGAAAAAGATCGTACGAAAATGATCGTAAGATAAAGATCGTATGTTGTAAAAGATCGTACGGTAAAAAGATCGTAAGCAAAAGATCGTAAAGCAATTGATCGTATGCAAAAGATCGTACGAAAATGATCGTAAGATAAAGATCGTATGTTGTAAAAGATCGTACGACAAAAAGATCGTAAGCAAAAGATCGTAAAGCAATTGATCGTATGAAAAAGATCGTAGGAAAATGATCGTAAGATAAATATCGTATGTCGCAAAAGATCGTACGACCAAGGATCGTAAGCAAAAGATCGTAAAGCAATGGATCGTACAAAAAAGATCGTAGGAAAATGATCGTAAGATAAAGATCGTATGTTGTAAAAGATCGTTCGACAAAAGATCGTAACGTTACGTTCGTAAAGTAAATAATCGTATAGAATAGTGTTGTTACGAGCGAGCGAGCGCAGCGAGCGAAGCGAAGTCTTTTGAATATAACGGGAAAATCTCAGTATGAGCGGCCCGGCCCGGCCCGGCCGGTAACGCTTTTGAGAGGCTTATGTCTCAGCAACCGCTGAACCGATTGGCCCGAGGTCTTTTTGGCTGGGTAGCCCCATCCCTTCTTCCCCGTAATTGACTACTTTTGATACATCTCAGTGGCCGTCGTGGCACGTGCCACGTGAGAAGTCAAGGGTGTTCAAGCAGTTTTGCAAAAGTAATGATTTTGAGAGGCCCGTATCTCAGCAGCGGCTTGAGCGATTGTCTTGCGGTAATTTTTATAGGGTAGCTGCATCCCTTCTACCAAAGGTCGGATACCTACCCTTGATCTATGTGAGTGACCCCCAATGCTGGAGGAATCGAAATCGGAAATCTACCAACATAATTTCATAGATTCATACAAAGGCGCGGGAATCGGGGGAGGGGGCAGTGGGGGAAGGTTGCCCCCACAACTCTGCGGCCGTGGGGGTGGTGCCCCACAACTTGTCATGAGGCCAGGAACCGTTGGGCAGCTTGTCCTCCCCAAATTAGGGGTTGTGGGTCACAAAGGAAGAAAGCATGTAAGTGAAAAATCCACCTCTCTCACTGGCTCGGCAACTCATTTGGCAGATTCAAACCTTTATTCCAGGTTGCCAAAACGGTAGTTTCTTCACTCAAATGAGACGGAATACCTCACTTTTTTTGCAAATATTTTCTTTTTTTGTTGAAAAGGCCAAGGTCTGGTGCCAAATTTGTTCCCATTTCCGTAACTCGGTAATTACTGGGGCGATTTCGAACCAATGATGGACAATTGACATCTTTAACCGGCCTTCGATAACAATGACTCCTATAACTATTATAGGATTGGATTGAAACTAGGATCCTATAACTAGGAGAATTGCGACTTCGATAGTGATAACGCGATAAACATCTGTTGATGACTCGTAAAGCGATGACGATTCAATATGAAAATGTAACAGTGCGAAGGAAAAAGTACTTTTAACGCCGTTTACTTCAGCCGCTTAAGCAACATTTTAACCTTCCAGGCGGTGGGGGGTGGGGGGGGGGGGACATGGCTTTAGTTGTATTCACTTCAAATAGGTACATGAAAACGGCAGCACATACATTCATTTATTCGGCACATATACAACGCGTTGCTTTTAGGTGTCATTGAGCCATCTAAGCTCTGAAATAACATCAATGTATGGTCAAGCTTACGACGGCCACTTACTACGCGAACACAGAAATTGATAAGCTTTGTATGCGCTGGAGTTGGCCTGCACCATGTAAATACCATATTTTGACTGTACGATCTTTATCTCATACGATCATTTGGCGTACGATCATTTTCCTTGACGATCTTTAGCGAATACGATCTTTTGTCCATACGAGCATTATGTCGTACGATCTTTATCCATTACGACTTTTTGGCATACGATCATTTTCCTTGACGAACTTTAGCGAATACGATCTTTTGTCCATACGATCATTATGTCGTACGATCTTTATCCATTACGACTTTTTGGCATACGATCATTTTCCTTGACGATCTTTAGCGAATACGATCTTTTGTCCATACGAGCATTATGTCGTACGATCTTTATCCATTACGGTATTTTGCATACGATCAACTGCCTACGATCTTCTGCCATACGATCTTCTGCTTTACGATCTTTTGTCCGGTTACCAAATGTGGAATGTGGAATGCGATGTAGAGCTGTTCAAAGTCTTAACTCCTATAGGAGTTTAACCCGCGCCCCACTGGGGGAGGGCTATTTATAGCCCCCCTCCCGTTTTTCTGCAATAACTTCCAAACCGGTTGACGGATCGACGCCAAACGTTCAGTACCTTCGACTGCATCAATTTGACACCTTG
This sequence comes from Amphibalanus amphitrite, assembly GCF_019059575.1. Lineage (NCBI taxonomy): Eukaryota > Metazoa > Arthropoda > Thecostraca > Balanomorpha > Balanidae > Amphibalanus > Amphibalanus amphitrite. The sequence continues at coordinate 88,961 of NW_024881781.1, forward strand.
TGTCCAAATTTGAACTTCGTAGCTACCATAGGTCGGCCGGAAATGACGTCAGAGTGACGTCATGTTCGTCCGATTTCGACGCAAAACATTGAACCACGGCAATCGCTCCCAAGAGCTCAGTTTTTAAGCTAGATCCAATTTCTTTGCATGAAAGGACTCAGAATTGACCGCGCTATCAAACTGCTATCTCGGATTTTCAAAATTTTGAAAATTTCGAAAATTTTATATAATGATATTCAAAATTTATATTTTCATATTTTTTTCAAAAAGTTTTTGACTTTTCGAAAAAGCCGAAATATATGTGACAGAACGCATGATTATGACTAACTCTAGCAAGTTTTAGCTAAATATCTCCAAAAATGGCCAAGTTATACACATTATTGCAAAAAAATTCACAATTATTAATTTTTCAAATCAATTTTTCAGTACGTATTTGACATCGTACACCAATATAAATGGTACCATCGTGTTCCTGAGCTCAAACTGCATCCAATAGACACCTTTTTTTGTTGAAAAATTTTAACTTAAAAATTTGACCTTTTTTGACCTGAAAGTGACCTGACCTAAGCTAAATTCGACTCGAAATGACCTCGAATGACACAGACGAACTGCGCTTTTTGTCGGGTAGGGTCGTGCGGGGCGGCGCTGTTGTCGGCGGTGGCTTGGTTCGGCTGACCGGGAGAGGTGCCTAGACATAGCCCAGACATTTGGGCTGTGCACCAATCCCAGGACGTTCGTCATGCCTATATATGTTGCACATATGTGAAATACAGATGAGATGAGATGAGATGAGACGACATCAAATTCGAAGTCTATGGCCTAAATGGACCATAAAACATGTGTCACGTGACCGACGCATGATATAATATTTCCGTGACCTGTGATGACCTGACCCTGACCTGAAAATCAAAGTACAAGTTTGGTACCCTCAAGGTATCTAGAGCATCTGTTCACGAGTGTGGAAACCAAAAATGAGCCTGATCTGACTTGTAAGACGGCGGCCAGAGCCCAAAATGTGAACAAGCCAAAATGCTAATAATTTTTACTTTGACCTGACCTGTGACGTCATCGGTGACCTCGAGGTCAATGAAATTAGGTTTCGTTCGACAGTTTTTCCGGGGCTATCAGACGCCGTTTGAATTTTGACGATCGGCCCAGTAGTTTCGGAGTTAGGAGGGGGCTATGAATAGCCCCCCCCCAGTAGGGCGTGTTATACACAGACCCCAGCGGGGCGCGGGTTAAACTTCCGTTAAACTCGGCTGTCGCCTGTCGGCTTCCGGCCACGTAGCAATGAACGCTCGTGAGGTAGGTATAAACTGTAGGTATACCTAACTGTATATAAGGTAGGTACAGTCGTGTACAGGTTGATGGTCCCCTACTCTTTATCCACCGGGTTCCTATGGCTCAGCATTGGCAGCAGCCGCCTGGTACCGGTAGGCTGTGCCGCATGACCCGAGAGTGAAGCGGCACAGTCTACCCACGCCGTTTGACATCGGCTCGGGTCGCCGGGTGGAGCGCTTTGTAGACCAGCTGTTGCGTCAGAGCAGCGCGGGTGGGAGGGGCTCGTCTCGGTGGTTGGCGTGGGCTGGCGAGTGGTGTGGGGCGTGTTGGTGGACCATGGGGGCTGGGCGGGTGTGTGTGGTCACTTGCTGCATTGCACATTTTGCGTCGCGTAACAATTGCATTCCTGTTTTTGCTAGGCACAATGCACGGAAGACCCAGCGAATATAATTTACTTATATAATTTACGAATATAATTTACCACGGCGCTGCTCCAGAACCGCTGCGAACGATCTGAACATTCTCGACTCTGCTTTGGTTCTGTCAATTACTTAAATACTTCATTCATTGTGCTGAATACACGTAATTTACTTTACTTGTGCATTGTGCAAAACGTGATTTGGCACGGTAGGTATCGAGGCAACCATAGGTCTTGTGCCTATGCATGATGTTTAGGCAATACGTTTATGAAAACGGTAGATTGATGCTGGATGTCAATTCGTATTGCTAAATGTCGGCACGTATTACAGGGTGGGGCAGAAAGATTTACCTCTTGATTTTCTTAAATATTTCGGCCCCGAACAAAGATATCAAATTGATTTCTGGCACATATTTGCAGTAACATGTACACATCTCAGCGACGGCATAATGACTCAATATGGTCACCTTTGTCCTTCACCACTGCTTCGAAACGTCCCTCTGCGAAGGGGCACGAGCGCCGCACTGTGTCCCCGCCAAGATTCGACGGTGCCGTCTCGAGGGCCAGCTTCAGGGCGGCGATTCTGCTGTGTGGCACTGCACACACCCTCCTCTCTCAGATGGCCCAGATTGCGAAGTCCATCGGGTTCAGGTCTGGACTTGATGATGGCCGAATGTCTTTGTCCCAGAACCCAGGCATGTGGGTCTTCCACCACGGTTGAGCGATGTTGGCCGTTTGCGGCGGCGCACCGTCCTGGACGAAGACGTATCCGTCTCAGAACGACTGAGTGACCCAAGACAAAGCATGTTCCTCCAGCAGATGGACTTGAACCTCTGAATTCACTTTCACAGCCTCCTTGATGAAGACCAAGGCTCCTTTTGAGCCGTCGGATGCGACGGTAGCCCAAACCATGACACCAGCAGGCTTCAAGCAACAAAAAATGGTGCGAATAGCAGGATCGATGCTGGATGGACCACCTGCCAAAATGTTGACGCTTTGGGAGTGTCTCTGGGGCTCAGGCATGAAGATGTTGTCATTGGACCAGCAGAATGCCTTGTTACCGGCGCTCCTGATCTCCTCCAATGTCTTTTGGATCCTGTGTAGCCGGTTTTCTCTGGATGCCGCCGAAATTAGGTGTCGACGTTGCATCCTGTATGACATAAAGCCTAAGCCGTCGTTTATAATTCTCTTGGCGGTTCTGGGCTAAACAGAGAGTTCCCTTGGCAGTTTGCGCATGCTTCGCCTAGGAATTGAAACACCTTCTTGTGCACGATATAAACTAGCTTTTTGAAGCGGAAATCCCTTGTTCTGCCTGGCATGTACTTCGACGACACTAGCACTGTCTTTTTAAGTCATTTAATTATACTGCAAACAGTTTTTACGGCAACACCGAGCTGTTTGGCAACGCTTCGGGAGCTGTGGCCAACCTACTTCAGCGCCGCAATTTGGGCTCACTTAGTCATCTTCGCCATAGCTCACCAACAACTATTACAAAAGGTAAAAACGATCTTAAAGTTGATACATGAGTCAGTTGGGAAGCTGCATGTAAAATTTTATCAAAATCCGTTCATAACTTTTTAAGTAATGGACTGAAAACAAACAGGTAAATCTTTCTGCCCCACCCTGTAAATGAATGAATGAATCAATCAATCAATCAAACAATCAATAGACATGTATAAAACCGTTTAAATGGCTCGCAACCACTAATAGCAATCACACCATCCTAACTCGGAAAAGCAGCCGGAGCCCTGATGAGGCTCGAACCGGGACTCCACGCTGTAAATTTTGCCAATGATCCATCATCATTCCACCAAGCTAGAGTAACCGGCACCCGAACCCACAAAAACATTAATTGACTTTGCCGCCGACCTCCCGGCCCCGCCGCCCGCCCGGCCAGACTTTGCCCCGGCCATAGCCACCATCCGGTGTAGCTCAGCGTAGGAGTGCTCGACTGTCAAACTGACCGGTAGTGAGGGACCCGGTTCGAAACGCTTTGGATGCTGGATGTTTATTTCTCGGTGGGAGGCAACGTTTAGTCCACTTTTCAGAAAGATCATTTGGTGACTGACCTGTTTTCTCTCTTTGCTGCAATTCATGAGGAGACCGTATGCACCCTTACCTGTCCTTCCGCACCCCACTTGGGAGATGGGTGGTTGCCCCCCCCCATGGGTTTGTGAATATCTCTAAAACAAATTTTTGGAGGGGGGATACGATCGGTTCTATGCGACAAGTGACCACACACGCCCAGCCCCAGGTCCGCTCACTCCCTACCCATATCACCCCCTCCCCACACCACACTCCAGCCCGCCTCATCCACCGAGCCGAGCCATAACGAGCCTCAGCGCCCCGGGGCGCGACCTGTCAGCGAACACTGTTATATAATAACAGTGACAATATATCAAATCCGTGAACTCCTCTATGAATGTCGTCTCGCAGATCCGGCAGTTTGGGCTTCAACGACTGAATGTTGAGGTGTCCAATTATCAGGTCTGGTCCAGTGTCGCCGTGGCGGCGCCAGCTCGCGCCGCCTCGATGTCCCCGACGCCTGGACGCGCCCCTGCCCCCGCGGCGCACGCAACCGCCGCGCCGGCCCGCGTCCCCGACGGTTCGCTGACAGGTCGCGCCCCGGGGCGCTGAGGCTCGTTATGGCTCGGCTCGGTGGATGAGGCGGGCTGGAGTGTGGTGTGGGGAGGGGGTGATATGGGTAGGGAGTGAGCGGACCTGGGGCTGGGCGTGTGTGGTCACTTGTCGCATAGACCCGATCGTATCCCCCTCCAAAAATTCGTTTTAGAGATATTCACAAACCCATGGGGGGTGGCAACCACCCATCTCCCAAGTGGGGTGCGGAAGGACAGGTAAGGGTGCATACGGTCTCCTCATGAATTGCAGCAAAGAAAGGAAACAGGTCAGTCACCAAATGATCTTTCTGAAAAGTGGACTAAACGTAAAGCCTCCCACCGAGAAATAAACATCCAGCATCCGAAGCGTTTCGAACCGGGCCCCTCACTACCGTCAGTTTGACAGTCGAGCACTCCTACGCTGAGCTACACCGGATGGTGGCTATGGCCGGGGCAAAGTCTGGCCGGGCGGGCGGCGGGGCCGGGAGGTCGGCGGCAAAGTCAATTAATGTTTTTGTGGGTTCGGGTGCCGGTTACTCTAGCTTGGTGGAATGATGATTGATCATTGGCAAAATTTACAGCGTGGAGTCCCGGTTCGAGCCTCATCAGGGCTCCGGCTGCTTTTCCGAGTTAGGATGGTGTGATTGCTATTAGTGGTTGCGAGCCATTTAAACCGTTTTATACATGTCTATTGGTTGTTTGATTGATTGATTGATTGATTCATTCATTCATTCATTTAATACGTGCCGACATTTAGCAATACGAATTGACATCCAGCATCAATCTACCGTTTTCATAAACGTATTGCCTAAATATCGTGCATAGGCACAAGACCTATGGTTGCCTCGATACCGTGCCAAATCACGTTTTGCACAATGCACAAGTAAAGTAAATTATATTCGCTGGGTCTTCCGTGCATTGTGCCTAGCAAAAACAGGAATGCAATTGTTACGCGACGCAAAATGTGCAATGCAGCAAGTGACCACACACACCCGCCCAGCCCCCATGGTCCACCAACACGCCCCACACCACTCGCCAGCCCACGCCAACCACCGAGACGAGCCCCTCCCCCCGCGCTGCTCTGACGCAACAGCTGGTCTACAAAGCGCTCCACCCGGCGACCCGAGCCGATGTCAAACGGCGTGGGTAGACTGTGCCGCTTCACTCTCGGGTCATGCGGCACAGCCTACCGGTACCAGGCGGCTGCTGCCAATGCTGAGCCATAGGAACCCGGTGGATAAAGAGTAGGGGACCATCAACCTGTACACGACTGTACTAGGTATGACTGTAGGTAGGTATAAACTGTGAGGTAGGTATAAAAAGTAAGTGTAAACGTGGGGCATTCCACGATAGATCGTACCACTTTTTCCAATTTGACACCCTCAGGCCTCATCTCTCGGATTTTAACCCGGCAGTTGCTGGGGTATTTCGCCACCCACCGTTTGCTGGGGGGGGGGCGTTAAACGCCCCCAGCCGATAACTCGAGAACCAATAGGCGCAGCGAAACGCACGAGGCGGCAAACGAAATAACGCGACGAGACGCTTCAGATGAGTACTTAAAAGTTGAATTTTGAGGTCACAAGTCAGGTCAAGGTCAGGTCAAACATCGGAAATCGGGCTTTCAGTAGCATGGACTTCAGGACTTCGCAATGGGCGCCTCTCGTCATAAACTCTGTCAAAACGGTGCACAATCCATCATATAAGGCTTACAAGAGTGTCAGCTCCATGTAGGGGTCAGTCAAGCATAGGTCAGGGTCAAGGTCAGGTCAACCGGGTAGGCACATATCCCCGAAAATCAAAACTGATATTCGCAGCCTGTGACACATGTTTTATGGGTTATTTGGAGCGTAGAACACGATGGTCACATTATTTTTCTCTATGTGTACGAGTTTGGCTCAAAAAGTTCGATTTAAGAAATTCATGTATCATGGTCGTGAAGTAGTCACGAGAAATTGCCAAGATTCAGTTCAAGATTTTGGAAAATGCGGAACCATAATCAATAATCGAAGATAGCCATTAGATTGCTCATGGTATTGGCAGTCTAATGGTGTTTACGGCATGTCTGTACCTATATCTATTCTGTGATTTTATGATTTTTTGAACATATGCCGTTTTTGGTCGAAAACTCAGAAATTATGACGTCACTAAAACCTCGACATCTCAAAAATTTACCGACCGAATTTTTTGAAACTTTGTCACAATAAACTTCAATCAATTCCCTAGAGGTACCCAAAATTTGGCGCGCCTGCGGCGCGCCGTTTTTATGCTATGACCCGGCGAAAAAAGTGGGGGCGTTTAACCCCCCCCCAGCAACTCGCGGGTTAACGAATTACGATAATTGGTCAAAGGGGTAATCAGGGGCTCTGAATCCTCCTGTGACAATTTCAGGCTAATCAGATGAGCAGTTTTTTAGTCCTATAATGCATAACATGTTTTGAATCTTGCGTTGCAGCGCCAAGTTTGGCGGGCTGTAACTCTAAGACGGATAATCCAAAATTAAAGCTGCCTAGTGACATCACTTTTTACAGAAAGTTCAATTGAAGTCATTTTTGCCTCACGTTGACGTTTGCATTGCTGACCTTGCGTGACGTCATTCGTACGTCACTAGGGTCATAAAAGTTTTTCGTCAATAACTCTCGATCAAATTAAGCTAGATAGACGGGAAAGCTACCAATGGACTCGGGAAGACCTTGCGAATCGAATGATGTGCAATATGATCTCATTCACCAAGCTTCGTGGCCTGAACCGACTGTTAACCATCTCGTGTGGCGGCGCTATTTGTCCAGCGCCGCGCCGCGCTGGTTGGCTTTGCCGCGGACTCGGGGCGGTCACGTGATGCCCGGGGGCTGGCTGCCGGCTGGGCCGCCCGGTCGGGGAGCGGAGCCAAATGCACGGCAGTGTGCTGACCCGAGGTCAGCGACTAAGCTGACCTCACCAGAACAAACAGTATACCATTCGACGCGCCGGAGCTATGCAAACTCAAAGATGCTAAAATCGCGGCTCTGCGACCATTTGTTGCGAAGTTATCTACCAAAAACCGGACCCGTAATTTGGGTCACTTGAAATGACCTCAGGGGCCACCAATGAACCCCAGACCTGAAAATGTGGTATCATTCGATGCATCTTGTAACGGCGCACATGCTCGTTTTTTCCGCAAGGTTCTAGCTCCATTAGAGGCGAAACGGTGAGCTGAGGTCGTACCGACCCCCCGGAAACCCATTTTGTATGCATTAAAATGAGGAACTTATAAAACACCTTTCTAATTTTTTTTTTTTTGCATGTCGATTTCAAATGACCTGAAATTTATTTTGAAGGAATAAAAATGGCAAAAATTTTGGTCCCAAGGGCCGTTTTAGACAATTAAAAAAAATATTACGACTTTTTCCAATATGTAAAGCCTTTCTTTCCAATCTTAAAAAAGCTGTATTAATTTTTGATTCATCGTTAGCTCAAAGCTGTTTACAGTTTGTTGCTTGCTTAGCTCGTTTTTGAGTGATAGCTCTTCAAACTCACCCCTACAATCTGAAGTTTAGAAAATATTATGCAATGTGGCTCAAAAAGTTTTCATCTGAAAAGTCTGATATTTTGGCAGGTGTTTTTGGAGCCTATGATTACCCCTAGTAGCAATTTCCATTAGAATCTGAGAGGTAAGGGTGACGGGCCTGGTGTACGATCTATCGTGGAATGCCCCAACGATAAAAAATAGGTACCGTAAACGGGGGTGACTGCCTTGCTGGGTGACTTTGACATGCTTCTCAAAAAATGCTTTAGGGTGATCTCTAGTGATATTTTACGAAGAATGTAATAATTTTTAATGCACAAATGAAAGATAATTGATGGGCCATCCAAAATAACCAACACTGAGAGATAAGTTACCACTAAATACCTAACTGGGCTCCATTTTATTGGAGTCATTGAAATGGTCAAATTTGAAGAGGTCCGAACTTTGTATTATCTAACCATGTTCTAGACCAACCGCGATGCTGAAACTTGGTATGGTTGATCATGACAAGGCTGTTAAGTTAGCATATCCAACAAAACTGGCATTTGTCACTTCATTTAGCTATTTTTTTTTGTGGCGATTCTTCCAAGTGAATTGCAAGCCACATGGGGTGACTTTGCCACCATGTTATCAATGCAAAAATGAAATACTTATCCGATGCAATTCAAAATAAGTTTTCAATATAGCATCATTCTGATGTCCAAACTGGTTTTTAGAAAGTACAAGTTTATATGTTGAAAGTTAGCACAGGAATGCACAGTGGGAGTATAGAAAGGCAAAAAATACCAAAGTAAAAAAAATGGATGAAGCTGGACCCAACTTTTCAGTGCACAGCCATGAGCATCTACAACTCCTGAGTTTGTCAGTAAGACTGGCTAAAGAAATCTGTATCTTTTTATAGATCAAAACGCTGATAACAATTGTGTCGGACAGTTCCCGCAAGAACGTCCTCTTTCTGTTCCTCTTTATGCCGCTGGAAAAAAGCGGCAAGGTCCTAGAGTACCGATACAATAGTATATTTGCTTATTTATCGATTCTGAACCATTTTCAGTATCTATTTACTATCAAATGTCAATTATTCTCAACAAATATAATGCAGGGCCTCGTCTAAGGAATTTTCACTGGGGGGGGGGGGCAAAGACTGAAGGAGCCAAACCTAGGGTACCCCCAAATCCTGTTTTCTCACCGGATTTAGACCACTTATTTTTCATCACAGCCCTGACACCATGAATATTTTTTTTTTTTGAAAACTAAAAGAAAATAGTAGGCCATCCGACCCATGCTTGTATATTAGTTTATAGCCTCCTCACATTGCCTCGTCAGACAATAATTTTCACACTTCTCGTTGTTGAGCGTGTGTTTGAGTGGCAGTGCCGTCAGCCGTGTCTAAGGAATTTGCATGCCGAGCCTTATGTCGAGGGCCGCATACGCATTTTTTTTTAGAACCACATCGGTTTCTGATGGGTCCCTCTGAGCGCTCGATGCCGATCTCTGAGGGCTAATGTCAGCTTCTGGACCTACGTCGGCCTCTATGGTAGCCCACACTGGTTTTATATGATCCATACCAGGCTTTAAGGGTCAATCTGAGTGGAGACCGTATTTTCCCACTAGGGCCCCCTCAGACCAGTGTAATGCCTGTGTATCAACATGGAGACTGATGTCTTCTCAGGTGGATTCTCCGTAATCGCCGTGGATCTTCGACACAACCTTAAGGTCGTCACTCGTCAGAGGCTATAAACTAAACAAAAATGAAGGTAGTAGTGCTTTGAGGCCAGTTGGAAGTTGGGACACGAAGTGGCTGGCATTTGCCCTCCAGGACTCCATGCCGACTTCTTAAGATAATCCAGCTGTCAGAGTTCCCGTCCCCACAGACAGACCACCAATCTGGCATCTGCGCCTACGTTTGACCACTCAGAACGGGAGCCTGCTTCATTACGATTATGGAGCTACTCTAGCCGCACACCGGTGACCGTCCAGCCAGAAGTTGGACGCCGCTAGCGAGGACGACGATAGGCAAAAAGAAGAGATTGACGCCCCGAGGGGCGAGGACAGAAACAACAGATTGATACCTAAAGGAGAAATTTTTGCCGGTAGAGCCTTGGACTCCGCGTGGTGAGGGCACGCGTCCCGGTTATAACAGTCCAGGTTCGAAGCGCGACATCGCACGATCTTTATGAGCCTCCTGGCGAGTATGGTTACGGTTGGTGGCAGGCCGTAGCCATTCGAAGTCAGTGAGGGGACCGGCCGTGCGCGGCTATGTGCATACGTTAAACTTTGGGCTCTAAATTCTGTCATAGATCACGAATTGCGCGATCGGAGGGTAGAGGGCAGGGCCAACGCAAAGCTCTGCTTGGCGGGGGCTCTGTACTTGTGAATCCTTCCATTCAAAAGGTTCGGACAAAATTAATGAAAAAAGAATACCCGGGACACGGAGTTGGTCGCCTGAAAAGACGAAATGTAACGTATTGCTGAGCGAAAAAAGGTTCAGGTAAACAAAATAAACACATAATAGGCCTATGTAATGGGGTATTTCAATGTGGTCACATTGCATCGTTTCGTTTACGCATTTGTTTTTATGTGCACAGACGCCGCGAAATAAAAATTCGTTTGCCTTTTGACTATTGCCGGCCCCCCAGTAGGGACTTTTTGCCCTGACTGGGGGGGCCAGGTCGATGACTGCGGGGGTGCCCCCCCCAGTTAATATGTTAGACGAGGCCTTGATATAATGTATTATAAAAAGTAAGGCATCTCTCCTTTTTTGTACATCGTTTAAGAGCAAAAAACCTCGAATTGCTTTTTTTCCTATAAAACAATAAAAGATGGTTGCCCTTCCCCATACAATGGAACAAAAATGCTTGGAACGTATTTGTTAGCGTTAAAGGTAGTGTGCCAGCTTTCCTGGACCGTATGGAGTTAATGGCCCAGATAAGGAGAACCGGATTTTTAGAACTTATCCATACCTTCAAAACTCATGGAAACGTTTTAAATTCTTCAAATTTTGAGTACCCCAGTGCGAAATTCGCCCCGACGGGTTGTCGGTCGTACCCCAACCACATTTCACACCACTATGAACAATAAATGCACACACTGAAATCGCTATTACCGATATGCTCATCCAATCAAGTTTCGATAAACCCGTTCATCATCATCTCCTGCGGTTTCGAACACGCCTGTTAGGTGGTGCGGTAGACCGCGCCCAAAGCCAGGGCCCCGGTAACGTGAGGTAGCCGAGTCGGGGCAGCGTGCGCTGACCCAAGCCGGGGCCGCGCGTCCTCCCGGTGTCATGTGATAGCCCGGGGCTGCTCGCGGGGATGCGGTACACCGCGCCCAAAGCTGCGGCCCCGGCTTGGGTCAGCGCACGCTGCCCCGACTCGGCTACCTCACGTTACCGGGGCCCCGGCTTTGGGCGCGGCTTCTGCTCAATACTTTGTGGTGCGGTGGTGGTGTGTCGTCGGGCCGCGCGCTCTGACTTCGGCCAAGAAAAATGCGTCAGCTGATCATTGTCATTTCTGCCACTTGCGTGTGGTGAAATGGGGTCATAACTTAAGAGACGGCTTTTTCATATCAATTATTTTACATTAAATCATATTTCAAACCATAAATAATGTTCGACAGCCAAATAAAAGAAACAATACCAATACAGGCTTACAGTTTAAGGCTCGACATTGTGTTGTCTACGATTAGACAGCTGATAACTCATTCCCGTACGTCGTAACTCTATAATGACCTTTGCTTATTGTCACATGTGCGCCGCATTCGCGATTGTTGCCGACGCCTGTTTACAGGTCAGCCCACTACAATTGTTATACATATCGAAAAACCGATAAACTTTTAGGCGAAAAAGGCACTATTCCAGGCCCATTTTTGATTTTTTTTGCGATATTAGGTAAAAACAGAAGCTTCTTATCCTAGGAAAAATAAAATGGGAAATCTTTCAAAGGTGGCACACTACCTTTAAAAAACCATTATTTGGCATAGTGGCAAAGTCACCCCTTTTCAGTTTAACTTTGCCACGACTCATTTTCCTTAAAAATTTATATTTTTAGTCAAGATATAAATACGATAATAACAAAACCCAAAGAGCTAATCGTCATCCGTGTTTTAAACATAGAGTCATCCCAATAAGTTAACAAGTTTAAAACATACAAGCGTCTAAAGTTGAAGACATGGCAAAGTCACCCCCGTTTACGGTACCTAGCCACTTTTCTGAAATAACTTTTTGTAATGTCTTAGTATAGGCCAAAAGTCAAGATAGTTATACAATATACAGTCACCTAGTTGCATCTGGAGTAGTCAACTAGGTACAGGGTAGAAGGGATGGGACTACCCGACAAAAAAAGACCGTAGGCCAATCGGCCCAGCGGTTGCTGTGGTATAAGCCTCTCAAAACCCGTTACAGGCTGGGTCGGGCCGGGCCGGGCCGCTCATGCTGAGATTTGTCCGCGTTATGTTCAAAAGACTTCGCTTCGCTCGCTCGCTCGTAATTATTCCAAACCATCAGTTCACAGTCCACATGAGGTCAAAACTTTATTCCATGTCGGCACAACTGCTCCGAGCAATCACATCGGCTGTGTCAGGTCAACGGTTCAGGGGGCTCGTCATTTGCTTCATTCGCTCAGCTCGGACACCATGGTTTTTCTCGTCGATGTCAGTCAGTAGATTGCCGTGGGGGTGCCGTGTCCTAGCTCTGGCTACCTTCCTCTGGAAGGCGGACCAGAATTCTGGCTGGTCCTCCTGTACCACCACGTATCTTCATCGGCAGAGCCATGACGGTGGCCCCGGTGGCTGGCACACGACTCAGGTCGGCGACGTTCTCCAGTCCGAACTTGTTGCGCGCGAAGAGCGCGTGGTGCGCCTCCAGACGGAGGTTGGCACTCTGGTCCAGGGACAGACAGTCGACTCCAACACCCACCACGGCGTCATCAGCGGCCAGCTCATCGGCCGCCGCCTTACCAATGCCCGGAAAACGCAGCGGCGGCAGCTCGTGGGGGTCGAAAGAGAACCCCTGCTCATGGAACTGGTATCCTTCAGGCAGGCCTAGGTATCTGTTGATGTTGTCGCGGTGTGCCGCCTGTCCAGTACGCACGAGCAGGATGGTCGGGTACACAAACTGGCCGTGCTGTTTTCTCCATTCGGCCAGGTCTTCTGTGGTGAGGATGGAGTCGGGATCGGCCTGGCAGCGGTCAGCGATGTCTATCATCGCCGCGTGTCCCACCAGTCGGTCGGCGGGAATCTGGTCCACACTCCACGTGCCGTCGCGCCCCACGTGGATCGGCGCGTCCATGTGTGTGCCCGTGTGCTCTGAGGAGGCGAAGTTGTGCAGGGCAGCCCAGACGTCCGGGGTCACAGAGCCGTTGATCATCAGCGTGAGGTTGAAGCCGAGGAAGCCGGGCCAGTGGTGGCTGGTGTTGTCCAGGGGGTGGCTGAGATCCAGCCACTGCGGGGTGGCGGCGCTAGGGTGCACCAGCGGCAGCGCCTCCAGCGGCGGCGCGCAGAAGAGCAACACTACCGAACACCAACACCAGCTCCAACTCTGTGCACCAACCCACATGTCAGAAGAGCTGGATGAAGTTTGTCGCTCGAGTACGGCCGCCGGCCCGGTGTCACCGTCTCGCTGTAGATGTCGGTGGCCCACTGACTGTCCTGCAGGAGCACAGCCAGTGACCGCCGCCGGCTGCAACCGGACTGCCGGGCATCTGCTGCACGTGCCTCCGTGTCACTGCCGCACCACTAATGAATCGCTGCGCTGGTAAAGCAGATACAGTCGCTCTATATATATACACAGAGCCACGTGTTGCCAGAGCCAGAGTGTCTAAAGATAAGGCCAACGTCCAAATGTGCTTGGGTTCACTCACTGTGTAAGTTGTTGTGCAATATAAATATTTCAAAATCGCTGGTAAGATTGTCGTGTTATGAATTTCATACTTGGTCTAACCCTTTCGACATTATTAATAACTATTTGTGGGTCAGATAGTTGCTCAATGTATATGACAATCTTCACGGATTAATTCGCGAAAGTAATCTTACGTGAAATTCGTGTTTTTAGTTGACATTGTTTATACAATGTAGATTTCTGAGCTAGTGCAGACTACTTAATTTGTTCAGATTTTCAGAGATCTTCATGGATCAGCATGTTTAAAACGTAAGTATGCAGGATGGCCTCCGGACAGCAACAGCGTAGTTTACAAGATTCCGTGTTGAAGGGCCCGCGCGTGTACTACGGGGAAAGTAGCAGGGGTCTCAAAACTTGAGTTTGCGAACATAGCAGGCGGGATTTACGCAATCTCAGATTTTCTAAATCTTTTTTTGTTATCCACGCTGAAAAAGAAGGGCGTCTGCTTGGCTGGTCGCGGGCTCAAAAACTCAACTCAAGTCATGTGCATCAGAACTTAAAAACTCGACGAAGGATTACAGAAGCGGCGTTCATCACAAAATTAGCAAATACTTCGGATGGTTTTATCATGCTACTTTCGATGTCCGTTTTGTTTCTTAGGAAAGACATTAATTTGTATTTTGTAACTTGAAAATGTACATATTCATATACCTACATCATGCAAGATAGAGGAAACGGTGAAAAAGTGTCGCGCTGTATTAGAACGACGAAAATGTACCGACGACTCTGTACTTACAAGGCTCCAAACTCTGTGTGTAAGAATATGCCGTATCAACTTTGAGATCTGAGAAAGTAAATACCTATGTAATACGAAACGTTGGGTGGTTATGGTGCTTTTATCTTCACTTATTTATGAATTAGTTTGTCTAATTCAAAAAACTCACAGTGATCGCATCGTTACTCTAGACTAAGACCATTGACGACCATGAGTATCAACAGACCAAACTTTTATCAGCATAGGTCAAGTGACGAGATATCTGAATGAATTGACGTTACCATGCGCTGCAAATTAACTACACAAGGCCTTGATCATGAAGGTCGCAGACAGCTCAGATATCGCCCGTTCAGTCGAGTGTTGATTTCTCGTCTGAGTGCACGGTTCTGACTGAGTTCAGTTTGGTGACGTCTTTCAGTCACGCCCCAACTACTTAATTAAGCATCGTTATTTTATGCATAATTTCTCAAGGAAGTGTCTGTTGGCGTTCCCTGTAAGTCGCCGTCAATCGTCGATTGCTGCTCAGTAAGGCAGGTAAGTTCCTACATAGGATTAGTTATGTTTCAAATTTTATTGAACGCTCCTGACATCGGGATTTCTCTGTTAGATAAAACGGCTGAGAATAAAATCGGGTTTACTGTTATCTCGATATATGATAAAAGCTCCGATTTGTTCTTGAGCCACCCTACTCCTCAAAAGGGGTTGATCTTCTTTCCTTGATACCTCCTAAAATAATGCTAATATCGTAACTTGAACTTTCAGTGTACAGCACTTCATAAGACGTGGAGCACACAGCATTTATTAAGACGTGGAAATAAAGCTTAACTTACATACATTGGGGACGCATGGCATTGGCATCGTTCGTTTGAACCCACTGATCTTGCACTTTGTGTTGTGGCCGCAGTGGAGTCGCGCAATGGAGGCTCTCCCTGGCTGGGCCTGTCTGCCACTGCTGTTCCTGCTACTGCTGCACTGCCAGCCCCTGCTGAGCTGCCAGCCGTCTTCCTCCGGCGCCGTGGGTCCGGGAGGCGTCAGCGGCACCGTCCTTCCAGTAACGCCTAACACGGACACGGTGAGCCATTGGAAAGGCGATACAGGAGGCCAGAAAAGTGATACAGGACTCGACGGAAGATAAAAGACTCGGAAGACACGATATAAAGCTCCAGACAGGGATAGGAGTGTCCTGATAGGTGGCAGGACTTGATCAGTCGGGCGACAGGAGACCCCAGGATCAGGAATAGACAGGTGATACAGGCGATACCAATACGGAATCCTTGATCTAGCGATACATCACGACTCGCGATGTGGTCTTCGCTTGCTCTCTGCCCCGAATAAGCTGCCTTCGTATTGTTCACTATCACCAAAACCTTCCATAAATGCCGCCAACATATCCGGCAGATGCCGCCCCGGGGCATCACAGCACCAGCACGAGCTTCACAGACAACTTCGACAACCTCAGAGAAGCCCGATCTGGTGGAGCTCACCTACCAGTGGCGCCGGATCCCCGGAACGGCTCCGAACAGCACGTGCTGCGGCATCGTCGACCACCGGTCCAACGGCACCGGCACCGTCAACGGCACGATCGAGGGGCATGATCACTATCCGTGGATGGTAGGTGGGTGGGAGAGCGGCGATGGGTTGTAGCTGCACATGCCACAGCAATGGAAACTTTTTTAAACATTTTCTGGACATCATTACCGAGGCATGCCTTAAGCCTGCGTCTAAAAATCCGACGCTGATAGACGGTATGTCAAGTTTACTTTAGATCGGTATGATCTGACTGTCGGCAGGCAGCGCTGGTGGACGCCTCAGGAGAGCACTGGGGCGGAACACCTTTCTGCGGAGGAGCTCTGATCAACGATCGGTACATCCTAACGGCGACTCACTGCGTAAACTGGTGGCCGTCCGCAGTGGGGTCAGGTCATCCTCGGCAAGCGCGAGACCTTCCGCTCCTCCGAGACGGAGCTGCGTCTCAACGTCTTGAGGGTGAGCTGACGTGTGCAAACGGGAAATGGATGACATTGGTGCCCTGAAATGTTTGGAGCACCGGCGGAAACACATTAGTTTTCTTGGAAACTGACAAGAAGTCTGGCGAGGTGCGTATCTCGATGTCAGCCAATTCTGCGGCCCTTTTCGTATCCCGAACTATTCCGTTACAGATAATTCTCCATCCGGAATTTTATGCGAATATCTTGCACAACGACATAGCGCTATTGGAGCTGGAGACGCCGCTGGACCTGCCGGTGGGAGATAATTTCATAGCACCGATCTGCATGCCACAACTTCGGAGAAAATATTACAATGACGAGGCCCAGATGGTCGGATGGGGCCTTCATGGGGTGAGTCTAGCCGAGGCCGTAATGTACATAGGTCAGATTGGTCAAGTCTCAAAAGTACACCTACAGTTAGAAATAAAGACGTGCTCTGACACCTACATGCTCTGGTACGGTCCATTTGCGTGAACTGATAACCATGTACCAGTAAGGGAACGAGATCGAAGTACATATTTGGGTGTCTGTGCGAACAGGTGAATAATAAACAGAACAATCAATTTCAGATTGCATGGAAGCAAAGACGTACTAGGAAAGATGAGCAGCATCAATCACTGAAACACGTCGCAAAAATTACGCTAAAAGAACACCTCGCCAATATGGAATGATATTTGTAAGAAATACCTCAGACGGCAGTGTTCTTGTATATTCCTAGTTTTTTCTTCTTACCATCAGGCGCAACGGACTGACGCTCAGTCCATTGGCGGATCCAGGAGCGAGGGGTACCTATCTGGGGCGAATGTTCCACTGCGCCCGTAATTGACGAAGATTTACGTTTTCTTTACGATGAAACGAGAGCTAAACAACTTTTATGAGGACAATTTTGTCTAAAACTGAATATCGGTGCGTAATGGTGCCCTGACACTTGCACGACTTTCGGTCACGATTTTGTCGTCGCAAGCTGTGCCATTTTCGTGCACGAACTGGGATGGCTCCCGCACTGTTCACGACTGGTGCACGACCAGTTCACGACGATTTCACGAATAATTCACGAATGCGTGCCCATCCGTGTCCACATTGACACGGACTGGTGCGACGAGTTCACGCTTACTTTCCGCATAGTTTGCGCATAGTTTACGCACTTCCCGCATTGGCACGACAAGTTTGCGTAATTTGTGCCGACTTGGGCATGCCAACTAAAAATGGGTCCCATTTACCAATTTCTCCGTGTCCTGGCCTGACCCATCGTGAGCTTCAGTGACGCAAATGTCCCGACCGTACCTAATGTGACCAGTTTGACCTGGACTGACCTATCGTGACTGTGGCTGACCTCTGTGACCTGGCGTGACCCATCGCGACCTCATAGTGACCTCTCTGACCTAACCTGACACCGTGTGACCTAATGTGACCTCCGTGACCTAACCTGAGCCCGTGGACCTAGTTTGACCTCTTTGACCTGAAATGACCGTTAAATACATTTTCGGTCATAACTTCCCATCTAGGCGTCTAATCGACTCGGGAAAATTACCAAACAATCCCAAATTTCGCGCTGCGAAGCAAGCCGAGATCCACACATTGGCAAGGGCTGGTACGACGAGTTCACGAATACTTTTCGCGTAGTTTGCGCATAGTTTACGCACTTCCCGCACCGTCCCGACGAGTTCACGAACGGTTTGCGCATAGTTCACGATCCGGTCACGAAATTTTGTCGTGACCAAAACTTTGAACATTTCAAAGTTCTCACCCCGACATGGCACGAAGTCACGACGAGCTAACGCACACTTCACGTCAGTTTGCGACTAGTATGCGCACGGGCACGATTCGATTCGTGCCAATGCGTGCCACAAAATCGTGCAAGTGTCAAGGCCCCTTAAGGAATCAAAAGTCAATGAGTTTTTATGAATTTTAAGACACTTTTGGGAAGGCTCTCCCCGCAACGTCCAAGACCGCCTTTCGTGGATCCGCCATTATGCACTTGCAGTCTACCTACTCTTTGAAACAATTACAAACCATCATCTTCTCACAGTTCAAAGCAAATCCAGCGAGCGAGGAGAGCCGTCCACCCGTTCTGCGCAGTGTGCCAATGAGGACTATGCGCATCGGCCGCTGTTCATATCGCATCATAAAAACGACTGGGAAGATCTTCGTTGTAACACCGAGCACAGTGTGCGGAGGCCATCGACACAGCCGCCGGGCCTGCTGGGTGAGCTCTGTCCTTGCGCGAGCCTCGCTATTCAGTAGCTATACGAGTACGTAAACGCTTAACTTATTCGCACAATGGATAGGTATTTTAGTGCGATTCACTTAGAGTGGTTGAAACGTTTCCAAAATTTTCGTTTGCAATAATTACCTGGCTAAGAAGGGATTTAAGTGCGGGGAAGTTTATGATGATATCGATCAGCAACGTACCATGAATGAAGAAAAGCATATTACGGCGCAGTACAATATGTGCGTAATGAGGGTTCTTCCAGATAAGCATTACAACACTTTCTCACGGCCTCAAACATCTTTAACATTGTAACTCTCTCTCTCTCTCTCCTCTCTCTCTCTCTCTCTCTCTCTCTCTCTCTCTCTCTCTCTCTCTCTCTCTCCTCTCTCTCTCTCTCTCTCTTCTCCCTCTCTCCTCTCCCTCTCCCTCTCGCTCTCCTCCCCTCCTCAGCTCTCTCGCTCCTCCTGCGCTCTCTCTCTCCCTCTCTCTCTCTCTCTCTCCTCTCTCTCTCTCTCTCTCTCTCCTCTCTCTCTCTCTCTCTCCTCTCTCCCTCTCTCCTCCTCTCCCTTCCCCTCTCCCCATAGGGCGACTCGGCTCCCCGCTGACAGTTGCCGACCAGGACGAGCCGCTCCGTAGAATTCTGCTCGGACTGGCCATCTGGACCGTTCGACCGTGCCACACTCCCAGCCCGGACGTATTTGTCAAGATTCCTAAATACCTCGACTGGATCATAACCAACACAGAGAACGCCAACTACTGCTGACAGCTTTACAGCATTGCCGGAAGGTGTTGATTTATTGATAATATAAATGTATTATTCATTTTAGTTGATAATATTGCCGTGATACTTATAAAGGATGGCAGTTTTGCTGACGCTAAGTTGTCGAATGTTCCCCTTAGCTTAATCATGATGATTTTTTTTTTATTTTAAAGAAAGAGCAGCATACGAGTTTTGTTGACTGGTGTTTATTAATATTTTGTTGTGCTTCTAACTTCCATGTGCTGTAAATACAAATACATATGCCAACTATTCCTTGCCATCTATATATATTGTTGCATGTTGTAAATATAAAGCATTTTTATATGGAATGTCTAACAAGTCTTCTTTGACGGTAGGTATACCTTATATACCTTGAACGACTTTTCTGGACTTCCTAATCGAGTTCAAAATGACATCAAACTAGAGGGTTGGCAAACGTACAAATCCAATCACGTACCCAATCGCGTACTTTGTATGCGATTACAATCAGCGTAAAATCAAATTACGAAACCAGAACTATACGTATACCAGTCAATTCTTTATAATACAATGCAAAAGACAAAAAAATGTGCTGTTATTTGTGGACTTGAAAAATGACCGTATAATACGCAACTTAATGGCAGCTAATGGCCTAATGCACTGTGGATTTACACAGGACGTATTGGAGGTAATACAACTTGTATTGTCAAACCTTCCAAACGGGCTCCTTTCATGGCTGTTTCGCGATTTATTTGTTTGCACGAATTGTCCGTAGTCTGTCCGCTGACGTCCGAAATGCGCACATTATTATTACACATAGTGCATATGTACTACATATTTACATATTTACATATGTATATTATAGTGCTCATCGCGGACAAATGCATCGCTGTGCGTGCCTACATCAGCATGAGGGAACCTAATCAGCAAAAGGTTTTACAACAGTCACCGACTAATCACCGCTGGCCCAAATACCCTTTATTGACCATTTCGCCAAACACTGTTCGTCCTGGGCACGTGATTGAAAACAGCGTGCCTTCTGATGTGGTGATTACGCCTTTATACACGGCTGTAATCAAGACGTTGCCATAAGTCTAAGGTGAGTTATGACCGGGTCCGAGCGTAAGCAGCACGCTTCGCAAACAACAGGGAAAAGGAGTAATGCCAGAAGCCCTCGCCAGCCGGCGAGGACAGGACGTGGCCTTCAGGATCGTCATCGACCGAACGATCCTCAGAGCGCTAACTGCCGGTCCCCAGGTGCGTCTAGAGCTCCTCATGGGTGCTTCTGGCAGTCCTCGGAGCATTATCGCCCATCCTTAGCGCTTGTCCGCCGGTCCTCAGAATAGCCATGGCCACTGCCGAGCCCAGTCCGATGGCCGGTCCTGCCACTCTACGTCAGGCGGTGAGGGACGTGAGTCGTCAGTTCTGGGCGGACACCAACGTGGGCGGCCTGTCGCAGGCGCACGCGGCGCGTCTGCCGCCGCTGCGGCTGCTGTGGATGGCGCTGTTCGCCGTGGGCCTGGTGCTGACGGTGCTGGATGTTCAGCGAGTGGTGTCCGACTTCTTGACCCACCCGCACGACACCCTGCTGGACGTGGTGCACGAGGGCGCGCTGTCGTTCCCGGCAGTGACCGTCTGCAGCCAGAGCCGGCTGGACTGTCTGCGGCTGGCGCAGCGCGAGCTGCGGGACCCGGCGCACCGTCCGCTGCTGCGCACCGTCCTCCGCGAGTCGGGCTGTCTGAGCCGGCGCGGTCCGCGCTGCCCGTACCAGTGGGACGCGCTGGCCGGCCTGGCCACGGAACAGTGGATCGGCGACCTGCGGCCCCACTGTCTCCTCTGCGACGCTGCGCGGGTGTCCGGAAATACGGCCTGGATAGGAGCGATAAGGACCGGTTTGAAGATCTCTACGAACAGATGGGCTGCAGCTCCAGGTGCCTCCAGAACAACACCGTCCTCGGATCCGGCAGAAGCTTTCCTCCAAGCGATGGTGCTGAGCCTGTGACAGAACATGGTAATCAACTGATGGACAGCGATGAACTGAGGTCGCCTAGTGTGAACGCTGAGACAGAGCCTGCGCTGAGGGGAGCTAAGACCACTACCATCACATCAGAAGCAGACGAGGTCACGGTGACCACAGGCGAAGAGCAGCCAACAGAAGAGCAAGAGAACGTCACAGAAGAAGACGACACCACGATACAGTCACGTGTGCCGCGACGTCTCGTGGATCACATTTCATACGGAGAAAACACACAGGTGACCAAAGTAACTGACTCTCAAGTAAGAATTAGTTTTCCTTCCGTTGTTCTACGTTCAGTTTCATTCCATTTAACCCTCGCCGGCACAGGGGGGGGGGGGGTTGATGCAACCCCCCCTAAGGTTTTTCGCGAATAAATCGCGTAAAAGCGGCCGATCGCGACGAAACTTTCAGTACCCTCGCATTGATCAATTTTACACCTACCCTGAAAATTTCATGACCCTGACCCCAATGACCTTTGACCTGTGACCTCTTTTCCGAGACCATGTTTGGCCGAATCGCGATTCGGCGTATGTCGGCTCGACATTAGCCGCGCGTTTGCAAGCTTTTTGTGGTTTCAAACGTTCAAACATGTGATTTGATGTCGCTCCCATACATTAGGGTGGGTGTCAAGGTCATCTGAAGGTCAGGTCAGGTCATTGACCTTTGGTGACCTCGGGTGACCTCGGTTCACTTTTTCGAGTTTTACATGTTTCTAGGCTAGTTTTTGGAGCTGAATTCGAATTTAGCGAACCATTTGAACATTTACGAAGTAGTTTTGGTGCCTTCGTAACATGTTACGAAGCTGTCAGAGGCGGTTGACACGTATTACGAATACCCGTCACAACCCCTACCGGTTGACCTGACCTGACCTGACCCGACCGGTCTAAATGCTTAAAGACATCATCTCTGATCAAAACTAACACGATATTCGTGATCAGCACCCCGGAAAACCACATAACAGCCACACTTTACGACTTTCTAACAGGTCCCGATTTTCCCGGTTTTCGGGTCATTGACCTGACCTGGAAGGTCACCCGATGACCTAGGACCTTAAAATTGGGTATCATCGGCTTCGTCTCGTGACGGGCAACACGCTCGTTTTTTCCGCGAAGCTCTAGCTCGATCAGGGGCCAAACGCGAGGGGGGGTCGTACCAACCCCCCCCCCCCCTGTGCCGTCGAAGGACGCAAAATGGCCTGTGCCGGCGAGGGTTAAGGAACGGAAAGTAGTGGGATGAGCTCTCTCCATCGGTCGGGCGGTGGGACGACTCTTAGCTTTGCTGCTGGGGGCCTGGGTGACAGCTAGATCCGAATATAACGTGAGCGGCAAGGGGAATAGAATCCTCTCACAGGGGAGTCCGGCATTCAATCCACTATGTGCTTTAGATATCTACACTTGCCATCGCATCTTTGACTCCACACGGGCCCAACTCCAATAAAGTCCCGTGTACAGAGATGACCATGCTTATCCACAGGCACCGAGGAGAAGGCGGAACGCGGGCCCTTCTGGGCCTGGCATCCTCGAGAGGCCCGATCGGCCACCGCTGCCCGACCCTCAGACTCCCAGTGAGACCCACGACAAGAGCATGCGTTTCCTGGCGCACTACATGGCACTTCCGGAGAGTGTGCGCGGCGAGATCGGGCTGTCGTTTGAGGATTTCATCATCGAGTGCTCCTACATGGGCTCCGACTGCGGCGACCAGCGGTGAGGTCCTTTCCGTCCTCGTAGCTAAGGCTTACACGATGCAAAGGATGCCGTTAACCACGCGATCAACCACGTTAAATTTATTCAACATAGTGGGATATATCTGATGTGTTTGTCACAGTGTCGATTTTGTCTGTTGCAGCTTGTTCCGGACTGTGACCTCGCCTCAGTACGGCAACTGTTACACCTTCAACTCGAACGTCACCGAGTCAGAGGATCTGTACGCCGGGATGCGCGAGACCAGTCTCACTGGCGACATGTTCAGTGAGTTGCAGCGGTCCAGACACACCCCAACGATTCAGTGACGTCCTATGAAAGGCCGCCTGTATAAGAACACATACCTAAAGTCTATCGTCTCACTCAGTTAGTAGCAGCCCCCATGGGCTACATGGCTAGTCCAAGACTAGTCTTGCTCAGCTACTTTACGATCATCAGTGCCTCGATTGTAATTCTGACAACTGGATAAATTTTGGCACTTAATCATCACAACTTCGGCTGACCATTTCGCAGGTTTCAGTTTGATTCTGAACATGAAGGAGTACGTGTACCCGCCGTCGCGAACGGCGTCTCTGGGAGCCAGAATTGTGGTCCACAATCCAGATCAGGTGCCGGCCGTGGAGCAGAGCGGTCTCAACCTCTACCCCCAGACTACCACCTCTGTCGCCATAGACCAGGTGAAGTCGGATCTTTACCGATGAGTCCGCGCGAGCCACTGAGCTGGACACTGCGGTCTTATTGTTAGGGTCTGCCATGCTGGTCCTCCGCAAGCTACAATGACAATATGGCTAGACGTCAGATATCGGTCTCAAACGATATTCAGTGGCCCTAAATTATGCCACATATTTGCGCAAACATTTCCACCTATAAATTATATGTAGTTATGCTGTCATCAGTCTTTGTACCAATGCAGTAGCACTAATCAAGTGCGCTGTAAGTGGATAAATATGTGATTTGTTTTCACTTCAGTGGAGCGTTCAGCGTCTTCCGCTCCCTTTCGAGGCCGGGTGTGCATTTGGGTGGAAGGAGGTGGACTACGAGCCGTATTCCAGAATCAACGACTCCAGCGTACACGAAATGTACTCTGTCACGGTAGGTTGAATCAGTGTCCATTCCAAGCCGACCTCACTCAATGTCAGCGAAAGATCGGTACTTGCCCTGCTGTATAGTAGATGCATCGAGACGTTACAAGTATATATGACGACTGAGGTCAAAGCCAATCAATTCAGCGATTCCCTACCGTATTTATTACGAATAGCTTTGGCTATCAGCGTACGTATGTACAAAGCTGTACCATTCTTTGGCGTATTTCAGCGCTGCAAGAGCATGTGTCTGCAGGACGCCCTGATAAAGACTTGCGGCTGCTTCCATCCGCTGCAGGCGGCGCCGGAGGGGTTCAGGAGGAGGGGCGACGCCGCGCCGCCGGTGTCACCGCCCTGCCTCCTCACCACCGAGAGTATGGGAGCTCATTAGATGAATTAACTAAATATGTGAAAACTGAATAAGAGGCAGCTTTAAGATTCGGTGTTGAGCTTTTTAGAACTGAATGTGCAACAGGGTATGACACCAGTTTTTATTAGATCAACATGCAATTTTTTCTTGGCGTGAACAATTTGCTTATTTGTTATCTTCTTCTATAGTTTTATCCATTTTTCCAATTAACTTAGTACCAATAGTTGAACTATTTGCTTTTATTATCATGTTAAAGGTAGTGTGCCACCTTTGAAAGATTTCCCATTTTATTTTTCCTAGGATAAGAAGCTCCTGTTTTTACCTAATATCGCAAAGAAAATCAAAAATGGGCCTGGAATAGTGCCTTTTTCGCCTAAAAGTTTATCGGTTTTTCGATATGTATAACAACTGTAGTGGGCTGAGCTGCAAACAGGCGTCGGCAACAATCGCGAATGCGGCGCACATGTGACAATAAGCAAAGGTCATTATAGAGTTACGGCGTACGGGAATGAGTTATCAGCTGTCTAATCGTAGACAACACAATGTCGAGCCTTAAACTGTAAGCCTGTATTGGTATTGTTTCTTTTATTTGGCTGTCGAACATTATTCATGGTTTGAAATATGATTTTATGTAAAATAATTGATATGAAAAAGCCGTCTCTTAACTCATTAACGACGATAATTCCGTGGGCAAATTTCGGCAGTTTTTCTTGATGCCCTGTGCTTCTACATGCACTAGAAATGCACATACGGTGTATTGAAAAATAAAAATATTTTTAACATATATTTCTGGACTGGAAACTATAGTTGCCACTCGGCGTTGGCGTAGTCAAAAATTGCCGCTATCGTAACTTTTCATTAAACAATACTAATCGCCGGGATGCATTGAATCTATTTATGTCCCAACTTATCCCCCACGAGCCTTAATCCAATTTCCAAACAGAAAAAAGTGGTTACGCCACTTCAATATAAATTTTTAATAAGATAATTACGTCTAAGTAGTGGAATCTACACTATGCCCTATGGTATAAGCCTGTAGCCTGTGCCCAAAGCAGCTGCAGTCCTTGGTATCCAGGAAACACAGTTCATTTATCCATCAATAAGTGTTTTTCTGTACCAAAGCAGATGCTCTTTACCAGTCCTTTTTAACCATTTATCTTGACATGCATAAATAAAATCTGCTCGAAAACAATTCAACAAAGAATGCATATTATCTCATACGTAGTTCTCACCAGATCCCTATTTACTCGTACATGGTTGGTGGCAGGTATACCGTCCTATCACAAAACTTTCTACCGGGTATGATACATTTGTAAAAACTCGGGGTACAAAGCAACTCGATTATTCATGCCTATTTGCGAGCACGCTGATTACAGGCCTACCGGAGCCATGGAATTGTATAGTATATTTCTGATTCCCGCATACGTACGTACTTCTGCTGTCCTTACCTAACCAGTAAATCCGTTCGCCTTCGAATGTTTTTTAGACTGTTCGGACGAGAGTCTGGACAAATTGGATCCCTTTCGTGATCACGACTCGAGCACACACTGGCGGTTGTACTTCAGAATTAGAAGGGGGATATGTTGATTGACGAGTAAAAGTGGTGTAAGTACAAGGCGACCACCACTAATTGCACTTGAACACATTCCACGTGTCATAAAAATATAGTTCAATTTCATCTAGTTTAGGACAACTGAGCAGGCCCACATATTTTCTACCACCTGAATCCCCATTTCCTCGTTTCCAGCTGGCAGTGCCAGGAATCAGCACTGCCCCAAGTCAGGCGATGTCTCGCCTTTGGTTCACAATTTTCATTCAGTCCCATGAGACAACATCAGCTACGCACTGGCGGATCCAGGGGGGGGGCCACGGGGGCCATGGCCCCCCCCAAAGGCCTAAAGTGGCCTGTTTGGCCCCCCCCCAAAACGTCAGAAAAATTTCTAAGAAAATATACCTTGATGGAGGTTTTTAGCCACTTGGTGAAGTAAAGTTTCCACAGCATAATATGGAAGCAATATGGTAGCAGTGAGGGTCAGTCAAAAGTTGCGCAAGCGGAGTCGACCTTCAAAAAAAGACTGTTGTTGGCACGTGTTTATGGCGCGGCAGCTGGTAGTTGGCGGTGTTTCGCGTGGTGTGGCATCACTGGCGGATCCGGGGGGGGGGGTAGCACGGGAGCCTGAGGTGCCCCTGACAGGCCTGTGGTGCCCTTGCTAGGCCTGTGGTGCCCCTGGACCCTGGCAGGCCTGTGGTGCCTCTGGCGGGCCTAGGGTGCCCCTGCTAGGCTGCTGATGCCCCTGGGACCTGACAGGACTGTGGTGCCCCTGACAAGCCTTAAGTGCCCCCAACAGGCCCGTGATGCCCCCGACAGGCCCAAGGTGCCCCTGCGGCCTGCGTGATGCCGTGATGCCTGCGAGGCCGGTGGTGCCCCTGCGAGGCCGGTGGTGCCACTGCGAGGCCGGTGGGGCCCCTGACAAGCCCATGGTGCCCCTGCGAGGCCGGTGGTGCCCCTGCTAGACCGGTGGTACCCCTGGCAGGCCTGTGGTGCCCCTACTAGGCCGCTGGTGCCCCTGGGCCCTGACAGGACTGTGATGCCCCTGACAGGCCCAAGGTGCCCCTGTAAGGCCGGTGGTGCCCCTGTAAGACCTGTGGTATCCCTACTAGGTCTCTGGTGCCCCTTTGACAGGCCCATGGTGCCCCTGCGAGGCCGGCGGCGCCCCTGGCAGGTCTCTGGTGTCCCTGACAGACCTGGGGTGCCCCTGACAAGCCTGTGGGGCCCCTCACAGGCCCGTGGTGCCCTTGCTACTTGCTAGGCCTGTGGTGCCCCTGGCGGGCTGGTGGTGCCCCTGCTAGGCCGGTGGTGCCCCTGACACGCCTGTGGTGCCCCCGGGCACCAAGGGGGGTCATGACCCATGTGGCCCCCCTTGGATCTGCCACTGATACATAATATATTGATTTGTAAAGGCGTTATGGCTTGTGCAATATGCAATTGCAGGCACTTGGTATGCCTCACTTATCCCTTATTGGGGGCTCTGGCGGGCTCCTGAGGGCCCACGTCTATCTCCGGGAGCCCTTGACAGGCTCCTTTGGGTCCTTTCAGTTTACTATAGCATAAGAGGTCTCCATGCGAGTCCTATACATCTGAGGGCGTACCCTGACGTCTGAGGTACCCAACTGCAGCTCCAATAATCTCTTACACTGGCGGATCCAGGGAGGGGGCATTTAGGGCCATGCCACCTTCCCAGAGGTCTAAAGTGGCCCGTTTGCCCCCTCCCCCAAACGATAATGAAACATAGTTCGCAAAGGGACCCAAGCACTGACTCGAAGCGGGTTAATGGTCGACAAAAGCGATGGTAAGTGCTTACAAAGTAATATAAAGGCATGGGTCGGGTGGGCTACCATTTATATATTTTTCTTTCTAGTAAAAAAAAAAATCATAGTGTCGGGGCTGTGACGAAAAATAAGTGGCCTAAATCCGATGAGAAAACAGGATTTGGGGGTACCCTAGGTTTGGCTCCAGCATGAGTTGGCCCCCCCCCCAAAACGCAAGCCTGGATCCGCCAGTGCAGCTACGTGATCGTAACCTAAAGTTTCGTGTGCTGTTATCCTCGCACGAAACCCAAAGCACAAAGCCGCCTCCACCGTCTCATTCAGCTGAATCACCAGCATCTGCTGTGAAAGTTCAGATAGCAAGCAGCTTCATCGGAATCAATTCGGTATCACGACTGTGTCAAGGTCATAATCGGCGTCAATGGGAGCTCAGCGGAGGAGGTGGGGGAGCTTTCGTTTATGGGTCCCTGTTTGTAAACGTCATACAGCGTCTTTACGATGCTAAAAACTTAATTTGTTGATGCAAATAGGCTTAATACCTACGTGCCCCTCCAAATTGAAACACGAGCTGGTCACACGATTTAGCATCATGGCACGGTGCCTGCAGATGAGCATGCCTGAGTTTGGTTATGCATACTGCAAGTGGCGCGACTAACGAACGCTAGGAAAAACCAGCAAAGCATAGTCTTCGACATAGAAAGCGAGAGCGACTCTGGTTTATCCAGAAAGGTGATAGGTGATATCACACGCAGCAGGGTTTGAAAATTCTCGTACCTAAACTTCTCGGATTTCGGTTTGTTATAAATGCATTACTGTGCAATCGTAGGCAATCTTTATCGTATAAATGCCGTTTTAGTTCTCTTTCTTTACAAAGAAAACGAAACAAAATCGGGCAAGTCGGACTCTGTGAGCTATGAATGTCCGTAATGTTTCCTGCATCCGCCAGTGGAGGAACAGGGAAAGAGAGCGAGAGAGAGAGAGAGAGAGAGGGAGAGAGGAAAGAGAAAGCGAGATTGCATCCCATTCCACAAAAATATCTTCAGTAGATGATAAACATAAACAGATTTAACAATGTCGAGAATAGACCAAGAAAACAATGGATGGGGGTAGGGTTCACTATGGTAATGTATAGACATGCATGTATTTTTTAATTAATTTCTGCCTTAATTGTTAATTTATTTGCAAAAGTCCATGTAACTATGTCCCAAGGTATACACGGGGACAGTCTGGTTGAATAACATATGTTTCGTTACAGTATATCCGTAAATACAACTATTTAACTATGAACCGCTCATATTTTTGACTACGCCAACGCCGAGTGGCAACTATAGTTGCCAAGTACAAATCTAGTACAAATAACTACAAATGAGTAGAGTGCTTTCAAGTTTTGAGACACTGGTAGCCTGCCTACATCCTTTCTGGATCAAAATAAGCCGAAAATGCTCGGAAATACCGGACACTCTGGAAAAACAGCGTCGTTTTCTTCGGGACCGTCAAGCCAATATGGCGGCCGTCTCTGCAACGTCTGACTATTTCTTGATTTGTGAAGCATGTTGCGCACAGGACGTGACTAAAACCGTCTGATCATGATGAGAAGGGAATATGCTGATTAGGCATCCCACAAATGCTGTTCTGACGTCATTAACTTGCCTTCAGCAGTAGGTTTTTGTAGATGGCAACTATAGTTGCCACTCGGCGTTAGTGAGTTAAGTGAGTTAAGTTATGACCCCATTTCACCACACGCAAGTGGCAGAAATGACAATGATCAGCTGACGCATTTTCTTGGCTGAAGTCAGAGCGCGGCGGCCCGACGCACCACCACCGCACCACAAAGTATGAGCAGAAGCCGCGCCCAAAGCCAGGGCCCCGGTAACGTGAGGTAGTCGAGTCGGGGCAGCGTGCGCTGACCCAAGCCGGGGCCGCAGCTTTGGGCGCGGTCTACCGCATCCCCGCGGGCAGCCCCGGGCTATCACATGACACCGGGAGGACGCGCGGCCCCGGCTTGGGTCAGCGCACGCTGCCCCGACTCGGCTACCTCACGTTACCGGGGCCCTGGCTTTGGGCGCGGTCTGCCGCACCACCTAACAGGCGTGTTCGAAACCGCAGGAGATGTTCATGAACGGGTTTATCGAAACTTGATTGGATGAGTATATCGGTAATAGCGATTTCAGTGTGTGCATTTATTGTTCATAGTGTTGTGAAATGTGGTTGGGGTACGACCGACAACCCGTCGGGGCGAATTTCGCACTGGGGTACTCAAAATTTGAAGAATTTAAGACGTTTCCATGAGTTTTGAAGGTATGGATAAGTTCTAAAAATCCGGTTCTCCTTATCTGGGCCATTAACTCCATACGGTCCAGGAAAGCTGGCACACTACCTTTAATTAAGTACGTCGGGAGCACCATGCCGTTCTTGTGCCTGACCATTTCCGCTCGTACGTTTTTTTTACGATCACCGTACCTCCTTACCTCCTTCACCAATCACCTCACCGCAGGTGACGACCTGCTGTGTGTGCGGGAGCTCTTCGAGCGCCAGAACACGACGTGCCACTGTCCGTCGCCGTGCTACGAGACCGGCTACAACGCGCAACAGTCGATGACCATGTGGCCCAGACAGTCGTACCTGGTATGGATGTGATGGGTCTCTTCATCCGGCCTTTTTCTGCGGCACTGCACATATTATTCTCACTTTTCAGACACCAACAAATAACACGTCCGTCGTCTTCTTTCTGTGCATAAAGAAACAAATTTTCAAAGTTTGCAAAGCTGCACAGCAATGCATAAGGAAGTGGCACTGGCATCCGATGTTTTTTAACAAGGAAATTTTTGGCAAGTATACCTCTCGCAGCGTCACACAAAACTATCTGGATTCCCACTGGCATGATATTAAGTCTTCTGTATTTCTGCTCGCGAAATGTAGTATGTACATTGGCCACGATAGGAGTCGCATACCCCTTCAACGTTCTTCCTGTTCACAGAGCACTTTGATTGGACGTCTGAAGCTAAACTTCAGCAGTCTGTTGATGGAGGATGCTGAACGACTTCCTCAGAACATCCTCGAACTAAAGGTGTTCTACAAAACGCTGGACGTGCAGCGCATCCTACAAACACCCAAATACTCGGTAACGTAAACCCGCCCTTAAAGGGACTATCCCACCTTTAACATGGGGTTTGAGTTGAGATAGCCTTAAGTTTGCGGCGAGGTTCAGAAACCACTATCTATCTAGGTTGCAACCCCCGCGGCCTCTTGGTGTTGAAGAAATTCGTTCCCTTCATTTGAAAATGGGCCTTGTACAAGGCCCTATCTTCAACATGGAGCGACCGTTAGTGTGACGTCACCTCGTTTAGTCATTCTGATTTAAATGGGTTTGTTCGTTGAAAAATCGCTTAAAACTTGGTCTGAACTTTGTAGTGGTGCCTACCGAGTAAAAAGAATCAGCTTTATGACAGTAATGTGGCCTGGGGAAGGAGGTAATTTTGGGCTGTGCCGTCACATATTTGAAAGCTTGTGTTTGGAATATAGGTGAAGCCTAAGATGTTTAATGAAAAATAAATGCCAGAACCGTGTTCCTGGTCATCCAATCTATAAAGTCGGGCACAATTTAACTGGTTTTAACAACATTTTAGAAGGTGGGATAGTCCCTTTAAACAACTGTAAATCCAACCAATGTAAACTAAAGTCCTAGAGCTACCTGTAGACCTGTAAACCTGATGCAGCCTGCAAACCTTATGTAAACCTGTAAACCTCCAGCGGGATCCTACAAACACCCAAATGATAGGTTATTTCTCGGGTAACTTAGTGACCACTGACCATCCCACCTTAACATTAGTTTTGAGTTGAGATAGCCAAGTTGGGGTACCTGGCTTGCACTTATCGGTTTGGGCACTCACAACATCGAGGCTAGAACTGCTTCAATTCGGAGATTGAAGCAGGATATTTCAAACTTGCAGTTTTCAGATTCTAAGGGGCTAATGCAGTTAGCCCCTTAGAATTTGTGACGTCAGCGGAGATTTAACTATTTCTAAATCTTATACTAAAACCTCGGTAAAAATTGGTGGCATATACCATGCTTTACGCGCAACATCTGCCGCAATTTTAGGATGCCAAATTATTGCTTCTAAATGACGTCGTAGGAACAGCGGAGGTAAAGAAAAGTAAAAGTGTTATATCTTGAGAACCAGTGAATATTTTTCGGTGACATTTTGTATATATTCATTTTTGAAATTTCTAAACCACGGGACACCACTTTAATGCCAATTCATTAACTTTTTGAAGGTGGGAGGGCCCCTTTAACCTGCTGCACCCTGATCAGGCATTCGGCCGAATGCGCCGCGCTGAGGAGGATGGCAGACTCTTCTTTACTTTCGACTCTTATCGTGCAGCACATGTAGCTTGACTTACAGAAAACGAAGAGGAATTAGTTTATTTGCAAATACATTTGATATTAACTTACAACTAACGATAATAATTACATCTTTTGTCACTACATATTTCGATCCGTCGGCAACTGACGTGATGGGCTGTGTTTTCACAGTACATTTCCCTGGTGAGCAGTGTCGGAGGCGCCATGTCGCTCTACCTAGGGATATCGCTGGTCATGGTCGCCGAACTATTCGAGTATTTGATCCTGCTGGCCTGGGCCGTGGCTAAATTCTACACGAAAAGCCGTCAGGGTACAGCCCGTAAAGTACAGCCCGGTCGGTGAGGAGTGAATGCCTATCAAATAATGAGTGTTCTACATGTTGTATGCTGATGATTATGGTGATGAAAATGACATTTTCCATTATTTGAACAAAAACACAATCAACTGATAACTTTAAAACTTGTCATAAAGCTTGTACATACGTTCTTCTCTTATAACCATGGGACTTTTGTTGCCAGGAGCGGAACTGGCCGAGAATATGCCAGAAGACTTTGGTAAAGTACCACCGTCCTACACCGCCCAGACGACCCTGTACCCAGTGCCGTCGAAAGCCCTGTATCTACCTCCGAAGTCGCCACGTGCCCTGAAGTGGTAACAGAGTGTGAAATGAATGCATGTTCTGTCCCGTGTCCACTGACCACTGTCCAGTCCTGCTGCAAGAGTTCAGGACAGTCATTTATAAATGTTCAATGATTTGTGGGTTGAAAATGATGGCCATGGGGTGCAAGATGAAGTGTGTTGCAAATACATATGCTTTTTTAAATACTATGCATCATGCATATTCATTATTCATGTACAACTTTGACGTGACTCATTTTATAGTTTGCGCTGCATATCGTTTCACGCTCTACCGTCATCATCTATTGACATGTTTTATCTATATCCAGTTGTGTGTCACGTAACTTATTCAAAAATACAAATGCAAAAAAATGTGAGGAACATGTTAATGTAATACAGGGTTAACCGTCGTCTCCTCGGTTTTGGGTTACAGTTGGTATCTATGCGTCTTCAAGAATTAACCCGCGCCGGGCCGGGGGGGGGGGTTTGAACACCCCCCCCCCTGCGGTTTTTCGCAGATATCTCAAAAACGGCGGAGCGGAGCGCCGCCGTTTTTCGCACACCTGTTCATGCATCTTTTCCGCACATGTTGTGAAAATTTCAGACCCAGGTCGCCTTAGGTCAGGTCACCAGGTCACGCCAAGTGACCACACCTAAGAAAAAAAGAATGCTCGTCATAGCTACACCGATTGATCGATCGCCTTGAAACTTTCAGCAATTGATTAGAGCAACATTATCTATCAAATTTTTATCTCGGAATTTCGATAGCGGTGACCTAAGGTCAGGTCAATTTTGCGGCCTCTCCATTATAAGTCAATGGGTGAAAATTGAAAAGCGTCTGTTTTGCATGAACGCTATTCTAGAAACTCTCAAACATCGATATGTAGGTAAAATTGACACACTGAACCGGAAAATGGCAACTGTGACCCCTCGTTATGTCCACGAGGTCATCTCAGGTCACGAATAGAATCTAGCAGTTTTTCGCTAACTTCTGATAGAGGCGTGCTAGAGCGCTGAAAACGCCTTAGATGTGTTCGGCTCGACGTTGCGGATCGACTGATATGCAACATGACCTTTTCCGGTCAGGTCATGACCTTGACCTGAGGTCAAATTTTCAAGTTGACCTTTCAAGGTCAAATTATAGTTCATTCGACGCGTCTCGACGAGAGGAACACGATGCTGGCAAAAGTAATGTCATGGCTCTTTTGAGTCAAAAGCTATTGCCGAAAAAACGCTTTTCGTAAAAACGGCTATTTTTGGAGTTTTTGCCCTCTGGAGGCTAAACCGTTGGCCTGAGGTCAAATCTGAGAACATTGCTCAGAAAGGTTTGTAAAAGGGCTATCGAACGCGCTTTTCCGCGGCGCTGTAGCTCTATCGGTTCCCGAGATATTCGTTGGCAGTTTCCAAAATGTTGAAATAGTCAACATTTTACCTTTGGTGACCTCTGGTGACCTGACCTTTGACCTGACCCAAAAAATGACCGAAAGGTTTTCGTCCTTATTTTGGACGTTCTTTCGATTGCCGCTTACCGCGTGTTACCGGAGCCGAGTTAGAAGGGGGGCGTTCAGACACCCCTTCTAACTCGGCCCGGCGCGGAATCTCAGAGCACCGGCCCGGCGCGGGTTAAGACCAAATAAAACGCATTTGTTTCTTCACAATATCCTGTTTCTGGATCCCTTTACCTTAGCCTGGTATAAATTTCTCAGACTTGTTTTACGGCGCGATTCTCGCGTGTGACGTCACCGACCAATCGGACACGCCGTGCCCTATATTTGGGTTTCACGGAACCAGCCTTGCTCAGTGGGTGTTTCCAGCCCCCCCCCCCCTCTGACACCGCCGCTGTGAGTTTTCGAGACGCAGAAGCGCTGCGACCCAGCCAAGCGGGACGGTTCACCGCCGCCCTTGGGACACCTGCATTATGCAGCATAGACGGCGGAGGAGGCGCTATCATGACGCGGAAGTGGGACCCTGCAAGGACTATTTAAATCAGCCGCCAGACGGGCGCCACTGGGCCCAGAACCGAGCGGTGACGTCTGTGGACTGCGCTAAAATAGACTTTTTAAATCAGTCGCCCCGTGTGGTTTGAATCAGTCACCCGGCGCCACTGGACCCAGGACCGATCAGTGACATCTGCGCCACGAGAGACCGAACCCATCAGTGACGTTCTGGATCGATCAGTGATGGCTGGACTGAGTTGTGACGCCCGGAACGATCTGATGTCTCGTGCCACCAAAACTGATTGGATAGCGCAGCTTCAAATAACAAAATGAATGCCAGTAAATGAATGAATGAATGAATGAATGAATGAATAGCTTAGAGGTCTGTTCCCGTGAGCCACCGCTTATCACAAGGCGAGTCCTCTCCGAACCTGACATCATAGCAATATACTGTATTTATTATCTCAGTCCGTGTGACGGAAAAGCAAAGCAAAACATAAAATCGTTAAATAAAAAAAGTAAGCTTTAAAAAACGCTCGCCTGTCTCTACCCGACTACATGGCGTTGCTGGCAGATCACTAAGTTATTGAAATGCTAAGAGAGCTGAGGAAAAACAGCAGTAATGTCACGGAGGCACCGAAGTTGAGAGTCACGTCTGAACGGGTCGAACTCGAGAGGTGTATTGAGAATGATCATAGTTCGTCAGCGCCGGTGTCGGCGAAACCACAGCTGTGAGGCATCGTTGTTCTCTGCTTCCTCATTGCATCATGGCCGTGTGCTGGGGATTTTGCGCCCGCTTATGGCCGTCCAAGCATGCGTCACCAATCTCTGCCTGGTACGGGCCACGCCCGTCTTCCTACCAACCGGCCACCCTCGGCCTACATCGCCTTCCCATAGGTACTGCGCCGCCCGCATTGACCGGCGCAGGTGCCCCGGTAGCCTTGGTCGGCCCCTTGCGCAGTGACCCCCGAGTGGGCCACCAGGGCTTGCCGGCAAGGTCACGATCGCTCTCCCACCCTCTCACGGCAGCGAGGTGCCATCGTTGTAACGCTGATGGAACGGTTAATTGTAGGGGAAGTGGTGAGCGTGCAAGACGGTGCAAAGACCTCGTAATGGCAGAGATGTGCACTGTGCAGTGACACGGGCAGGGGGCATGCTAAGGTCCGTGCTAATGAGATGGAGAGGTACAGAAATTCCAGCAATATTTCTGAGCAGGTGAAAGAATCCGTGTTGCGTTCTAAGACTGAGCACGACATAACGCATCCGTGCGACGTCATAGTACTGCGTAATGCGTATGTCGTCCCACACCTGTCACGCCACAGCCGACGATCTGCCGATGGGATTTCTCCGTTCTTTCATGCCTCATCCCTCCGCCCTGTCGTGGTTACCCGAGCTGGCTCTAGAACGCTGGGCCGTCTCCGCCTCGCTCAATCGTCAGCACGCGTGACGTCATCGGCGTAGGGATTGGCCCACCCTGTCTGGCGAGGTCGCGGGGAGGGGGAGGGGGAGGAATGCCCAATACATAGGTACTGCAGCGGATTACCGGCTGCTCAGTGGAGCATATGCCAGTTAATCTCAGCCTGTATTCGTAGTGAGTTTGGTTGTCATGAGTTTGGGTGCTTTCTGAGTTTGATACGCGCGGGACGCAGATTGATTCTGATTTGTGTCCATTTCAAAGCCTATTCAAAGTCTTACATAATTCACTAAGGTACTACAATTTCTCAATTTCAATTAGAACCTATCTACAACATACATTTCAGCACTTCAAGAGCGGCCTGATTGGCAGTGAGGTGGAGATCCGTATGTGTTTATTACATATTTTTATCCGCGCTCAATTGTGAATATGATCAGACGGCGTCGGCATGTTCATTGCATTCACATCGAAAAGGACATTTGTTACATACATATGTGTGGGTATAAATGTGTTAAGTATAGCTCCCCAGCTTTGTGCGTAGCTTTAGATCAACATGTTTGCGTCATTATAAGCGCGAATAGTGTGCATGCTCGGTGATCACTCACCGCATGCCTGATTACCGAGGGTAGCTATATTTTACCGACTTTCGTGAGGTTTGTGACGAGCTAATTTAGTGGGCAATCGCCATTTGCCCTACAGGCTGAAAACAAGCAAAACGATATAATAGGTGGTAGAATGATAAATGTCAATGATCCTAAGAAAATTTGCAACTGTAACTTATTTATTTGTTATCGCTATTTCTGTTGCTTACTGTCTTGAAAGTTTATTTCTTATGTAATGCTTAGATCCCTGTAATTATTGTTACGTTTTAATTATTTAGATCGAAATCGTAAAATATTTATCAAGGGAAATAACAAGTTATCGAAATGTTCGAAAGCCCCATATACCTAAGGGCGATTAAATTAAGAAAAGTATGTGCACCAGGTGAGTCAATACTAATTCAGAATACCTAAAATGAGTAAGCTCGGAATTTTAAAAACTGGTCCTATTGTCCAAACAAGAATACCTAGTTATCAAATAATGGAACATATCAACCATGCAATAAGAAAATAAACAATGGCATTACTGGAAAAAAGGACGAAATTGCTAGACAATAACCACCTCACGTATACACAGACATTGGACAGAGCTTGGGACAGAGGCAGTTTCTACATAAATAGAAATCCAACCTTGTTTTGTCGTTTCTGCTTCTGACGTTTTTCTTGTTATCAGCAGGACACACAGCACAGCTCCGCCGTTTTAAAATGCGACTTGTGTGGTCAATTATAAAGACCGGTGGTCGACGAGCAACATATGCCATTGTGTTGCCTGTTGGTATTGCGATTTAGTGGGAATGTGTGGCTGTCTTAGCTCTTCGCGACTTGCCTGTTTCTTTCAAATATTGCCGTTATTGCATCAGCCATGCCTTGCAAGATAGAAGTCAGAGCGTCACTTACATACACCATTCCTTACTTTGATGCATCACAGTTGTTATCTTATTACCATTAATTTCATAATATCTTTAAAATGTAAATGTGAGTTTCTATTCATAAAATGTAAATATAGTTGATTACTGATTGCATTGCAATACCCAATTGGTACTGAGTATTTTAGTGAAATGGCAGTGCCAGTTACACACATTGCTCAATACTGCCGTACTGCCTACGTTATAAAAAAACGTGTTCGCCTCCCTCACTTCCTATTCAAGCATCGCCGTCGCCAACGTCCTTCGCACCACATACGCCGCGTAAATCCCGTACTATGGCCACTCATCGGGAAACTCCCACACTTCCCGAGCTAGCTGGAACAGGTGCCAGGGAGGGAGGAATGAGAACGAGGAGAGGAAGAAGCAAAGGAGAGAGGAGAGAGAGTGACAGAATGGAGGACAGTTTTTGTGGTGACCTGAGGCCTCTCGTGACCAAGGTCGCGTGAGGTTGCAGTGCCGCCCCGCACCCCCGCGGACCGGGGCCTCAGTCTGACCCGGAGCTGAGTTAAGTACACACCGGTTTGATGCAGTCGGGAATAAACCTACAGCAAGATAGCTATATCAGGGGTTCGGTGGATGCAGGGGTTCGTTGTCCCCATGGAGATATGACTTATGGATGATGAACCTCCATATTTAAGATCTGGTGGTCGTTTTCGTGTTAACAATTTATAAAAGCAGTTCCTCATTTCAAGTTGTATTTGTTAATTTGTCATCGGATCATTGCTTAAGAAAATGATTTTTTCGAACATTCTACGAATGCAAGACTGTCGCACGTAACATTTTGGCTTACGATTTTTATTTTCTAACTTTAAGGCGATTAAAAGGCACTCAAAATGTGCCTATTCGTTTTTAAGATACATTTACCAATATTTCAATGCTAATGCATTTGGGTCATGTTTTACATTTTACTGAAATGGTTGTCAATATCCATGTTATGGCATCAAAAAAGAGAAAGAGCGATGATAAATTTACAGCTCAGTTGCGTTACACACTATGCCGGTCGGTGCCATGCAGACGGTCGCTGCAGAGAATACAATCGTTCTCGGCTGGGCGGCACTCGGTCAGTAGCCCACTGGCCGTCTCAGGGTCATCAGGGGGAACATCGCACCTTGTCCAGCCGCGCCGGGAGGGGGCGGGATGTTCCAGGACCGTCACCACGCGGCTGGAAGTCCCAGTCGCGCTGCTGCCGGTTCAGGGCCGGCCCTGACCCCAGGCGCCGCCGTGCAGAGGGGCAGATAAAGGCGGCACCTGTCCGCTGGCCGCCAGTGGATACCTCAGAGGCGTGCAGGTGACTCGCTGCAGAAGAGACAGAACATACCTACTGAGACAGCGAACAGGTAGTGTACGGGATACGTGTGCCGCTTGCCTATTGACTTGCATAGCAAAGGTTTAAGTAAGAATTGCTTGAACTTTCAGTAGAGCGGCGCTAACATTTGCCATTTTAGGAAAGCACTCTGCGGTCTGCACTCTGATCAAAACTACCTAAGAAGTTAAACTGCCGCTTTATTTGATAGCAATTTTTAATACAAACACTGTAAAAATCATTTCGGGTCATAATTTACCTACGGCTTCCCTAGGTTACCATTTCTGCTCTCGCTCCTGCAGTCTTCACATCTAGCCCGCGTGATCTTCTTTCAGGATGAAGCTGCTGCTGTTGTCTCTGAGTCTGGTGGTCGTGCTGGGCGAGCACGAAGACCGTCACGCCTTGAGACACGCCCAGAGCTACCCGGACAGCTACTACCCAGATCGACACTACCCGGGCCCCTACCCAGACCCCTACCCGGGCACCGGCAACCCTTACGTGCGCCCCTCCGGCTGCAAGTACGTACAATCATAATTTTTATGCTCGGCCGGTCCCCGCTAGCATCATGAGTGGCGAGAAGATTAAAAATGGTTGAACAAAAATGATAGATAACCAAAACACGCTACCTTATCGATCATATAAAATAAAATGAGAACATTGAAACCTAGTCTCAGACCTTACGAGCAGTACCTACGAAAATAGTTTTGGACCTGAAGTGTTCCAGTGACTATTTCCACCTGTGCCCTTTCTGACACGTTCCCATTATCTGCTCGACAGAAACTGGTGCCGTTATGACGACAACTACCGTCCCGGCCTCTTCCACGGCCGAACCCGGTACTACTGCTGCGACCACAGCGCTCCGGTCGTCTACCCCAGGCCACCGTACCCCTACCCGACGCGACAGAGTAAGTAGTCATAATCGTAACCCTTTCTGAAACACCTGAGCTTGTGGTCTAGCGGCCGGCATTTTACGAATTTGGTGTGAACCGATTGAAAGGGCTCTTCATGGTGACGGGAGAGTCAGGTGTCGTCTCAGTTTAGAAAATAGCACACACTGAAAAAAATCGGGGAACCTCATTTCTTACAATCTGACACCACATACTCCAAAATACTCCTAAATTAGGCTCCGTTTTCATGATTTTAGGATGTCATGGGTGTTGTGACACCCGACACGGGAGCCCCATTACCTTTTGACGCCGCAAAAATGTACATGACCCCCTTGGGAGAGGTTCGGCTAGCGAACTCCCCAAAAATTGCAGGCCAAAAAATTGGAGTGTCGCTGAGACACCCCCGTTGAAACCCCTCTGGGGTGTCATTATCCTGGAGTGACACCCCGTGTTTTCAGCTTCAAATCCTACCGATAGATGGCGCAAACTAAAGTTGGTAAAATCGGGACCTGTTTTTCACGAATGGCTGGTGCATGTTTGGAGCTAAGGCAAAAGCGTGCATAGCGTAGAGTGGCCAACTATATCATGATGATATCTAGACTGATTACCGTGTCATACGTTGGTCGTGCACACTACAGGGCGCCGCAAGGCCGCGAACGGAAAGAGTAACTCCTCACCCGGTTATAAATATAGTCTGAGATTCTCGTTCCGAAGGAACTCACTGCACCCGGCACTCGTGCCGGGTGCAGTGAGTGCCTTGGGGCTGGGTGGCCTGTCCTCTGGACGGGCTCAGCCCCGGCGACTCACTAGGGTGCCTGCCCAGACCAATGTCTCCCCCTAATTCCTATCATCCTTCCGGCTCTGCAATGGTCTTGTCGACCGAAAGGGCCTAACCCAACAAAACAAACAAGTTCCGAAGGACATTTAATCCTCGCCGGGAGTTTTTCGGAAGTATAGGGGAGTGAAACTTCTCTGAGAGATTCCCTGCTGAAGGCGCGCGGTTCCCCGCGTGGGGGTCAGGAACAATATGGGGAGTTATATCAGAAAAATAGGGAAGTTGAGCTGCTATATTTTACACCCTAATTTGGGAGTTTGACACCCTGTCGGGTGCTTAGGGACCAAAAAGGGGTGCTCGGCTGATATTTGAGGGGTGTCACCTGCAGTCTAACGGAACCCCATGTGGGCCGGCGCTGACCCCCCTTTAGCGGCTGCGACTCCCCACTATGCGTCAAAACCCTCCTGGGGTGTACGCCAAACACCCCATTTATAATAGCTCAGCGACTCCCCTCAAAACACCCCACTCGGGTGTTATTTTTGACATGACCGTCAATACCCCGTACAGGGTGTCATTTTTTCTTTCAGTGCAGCTTCACGATTCCGGAAATTTTGTGAGCAATGAGAATCCATTCAAAACTGTCAGCCCTTTTTAATTTTTCCATTGCTCATTTAAATAAAACATCTGACGGCCATGACCCTGAACCTGTGCACGGGGTCTTAGACGTGCACATATTTATTCATCGCCAGGGAATATACCCCGGCCTCAAGAAGTCATGCTATGCACGTTGATCGAACGAACATGGGCCCCCGCCCGAGTGAAGTTCGATAGCGACGCTAACCGTCGTCTGTCAGCCCTTTGTTCTCCCTGATCAATGTCAAGCACATTGCTGCCTTCCAAAACCTTGTAGCATGCAATATGCATGGTCAAGATCGATGCAAGTTTGCATAGCGAATCTCACTTCCCCTTCAAGGGAAAAAATATTCAGTGATCAAAAGGGCCATTGAATAGGGGCGCCAGATAATACATTGTGTGATGGTGTTGCAGTTGAATAGAACATGCTTCAGTGGAATGACTATGAATGCCATAAAACGCGTTGCTGGTGTCAATGTCCATATGTTCGTAAGATGTTTTATCTGGGTACAGGTCGACTGATTGACGCAAAGTTCCCTTCCCCTACCCCTACCCCCACCCCTACCCCCACCCCTACCCGTACCCGTACCCCCACCCCCACCCGTTCGGCCCTCTGCGCCTGTAGAGATCTGCCCGCCGTCCCCTGCGGTGTGCACGCGCGTCTACTCGGCCTTCGGAGCACCCACCGAGTGCTACTCGGACTCTGAGTGCTCCACCGTCGACCTCTGCTGCTACGACGTCTGTCTCCGGCACAAGACCTGCAAGACGGCCGACTACGCTGAGGGCCCGGTGCGGCCGCGGCCGGTGCCCTACCGCCCCCGGCCCGGAAACATTTTCACAGGAATCATCGGCTCCCTGCTGGGCCGCAGCTCCTTCGATGAACCTCACTCGGTCGCTGCCGCCGATCAGCCTCAGGAGGTCGTGGCACTGAGGAGCGCCAAAGCCGATGATAAAAAGAAACACGAGTAGGCTGGGACTGAGGTGGACTGAGACGCGTATTTATTGCTGCTGTCGCAATGTGATCTGCAGTTGTGCTGTCGATGCTGCCAGCAAAGTACATAAATGAGTGGTTGTCAAGCGATATGAGCTCTGTCACCTGATTCAATTCGGGTGTTTCATCAGCATTTAAGCGAAAATGCCAACTCTGGCGGGGTGCTTCGACGCTGCCATTGTAATGCTTCAAAATGATGCAAAGGGATCGTGGCATTTCTTGTTGCCTGTCTGTGACGTCTGTATGGCGTGGGAATGATTATAAATGACATATAAGTGTCGCAGAAGAAAGACACGGTGCCAATCAGACATTGCTGTTTAATAAGCGCGGTTATTATCAAAGCCACAAACAGGTGTTCACTGTTCCGTGGATGAATGGTCCATCCATGAGAATATAGCAGTGTGTACTTTATTGAGGTGTGATTGAATATTGTCGAAATAAAAAAGCGTTTTACTTTGTATATACAGTTTGCAACTTGCTATCCTGTCAATCATCACTTGATTATGGTGTGCGCCCTTACATACCGTTTTAAATAAACTTAATAAAAAATTAACTAGAAAATCCGTTGGTTTATTAATTGATTACGAGTAAACGGATTACTTGATGTTATATTACGGTGATGACATTTTGCACTGGTCATAATACTTAATCGCTCTTCATAAATACTTTTGCTTTCCTGTTATAAGACATACCTTGAAACTGGAACAGTAAATAAATAGAAATTAAAGCCATAACAAAAGTGACTGATCACTGTTTGCCTCGTTTTGGAGCTCTGCTGGCCATAGCTTTTTTCGATTTAGCACCACGCTTCATAGGTCTGGTGCATCCTTGTTTGATCTTGCGTTTCAGAGGTGTGCCCGAGACCCTACTGGCTGAAGACGTGGTAGAAACTGACCTTGACCGTTTGACGCACGACTGAATTTTGGCCCGTTTTGTTCTAAAAAGACGTGGATGGGGAGAGTTGCGCCGTTTGAATTTTGGACGACTTGGTTGTCCAGACGTAGATGGCATTGTCTCTTGAACTACCTGATATCTAGGTCTTGATCTATCAAGCCTTGCATTACCCGATCCCGAAGCCCAGCTCGATATGGATGAGCAGGAACGGCTCTGTAAAGATCTTGGCACGAAATCAGACCATTGTGAAAGTGACGTGTTTGACGGTGAAGACGAGGGATCATCGGGTACTGAAAATCGCTTGAGCTGTTTCACGCGAGAAGGAACAACTCGCTTTGACGCT
This sequence comes from Amphibalanus amphitrite, assembly GCF_019059575.1. Lineage (NCBI taxonomy): Eukaryota > Metazoa > Arthropoda > Thecostraca > Balanomorpha > Balanidae > Amphibalanus > Amphibalanus amphitrite. The sequence goes on from NW_024881781.1 coordinate 132,506, forward strand.
GATGGTTTGACACCATTTCGAATTAGACCTACACTATGTTGCTCTTTTTCGTCACTGCAACCTTGTGCTGACAGCTTTTGAACTTTTTCCCTCGACTTCTTCGACAAGGTCTCAGAAGCTTTCAAATCGGTTGCGTTCTTCGGTGCTTTTTTGTTTCCCTTGGCAGGAGTCGATGTTGTTTGTTTTCTTAATCGAGCTTTTGGTTTTAAACTCCTCTTAGCTTCCTTCTTTTTCTTTAGTTCCTGAGTTTCGAAGAGGAAGTTCAGCTCATTCCGAATAGATCCTGCTGAGACTGGCTGAACTGAATCTGGACGTCTTTTGGAGCCTCCGTCCCCGGCCATTTTCCCTCTTTTTGCCATGTTTTCAGATTGTGAAGAAGTTGATAAATTTAATTGGTGACCAAAGACAAAAAATGTAATATGGACAATTAGACAAAACACAAACTTATATCGAAATAATTTTGAGACACATTAATTTTTCATAAAAAGTGATTACGCACGGGCAGTTTTGAGCTACGTGCGCACCATATGCAGAGACTTGTGTAGGTATTTGCTTTTGAAATTTTAGTTCAGCTACCGCGCAAAAAACATGTAGCTAAAAAGCAAGTATTACAAGATCTTCAAATATCTAACGGTTTATTTTAGCGACCCTTTATGACCATCATATCAGCCCTGACCACGCCGGCCGCCGGGGAGGGCGTTTTACCCCTTCATCTTAAGGTGCCCTGACACTTGCACGACTTTCGGTCACGATTTTGTCGTGGCAAACCGTGTAATTTTCGTGCACGAACTGGGATGGCTCCCGCACTGTTCACGACTAGTGCACGACCAGTTCACGACGATTTCACGAATAATTCACGAATGCGTGCCCATCAGTGTCCACATTGACACGGACTGGTACGACGGGTTCACGCATACTTTCCGCATAGCTTGCGCATAGTTTACGCACTTCCCGCATTGGCAGGACAAGTTTGCGCAATTTGTGCCGACTTGGGCATGCCGACTTGGGACCTCCCATTTACCAATTTCTCCGTGTCCTGGCCTGACCCATCGTGAGCTCCAGTGACACAAATGTCCTGACTACGGTCAGGACAATGTGACCAGTTTGACCTGGACTGACCTATCGTGACTTTGGCTGACCTCTGTGAACTGGCGTGACCCATCGTGACCTCATGGTGACCTCTGTGACCCAACCTGACACGGTGTGGCCTAATTTGACCTTTGTGACCTAGCCTGAGCCCGTGTGACCTAGTTTGACCTCTTTGACCTGAAATGACCCGTCAAATACATTTTCGGTTATGACTTCCCATCTAGGCGTCCAATCGACTCTGGAAAAACACCAAACAATCCCAAATTTCGCGCTGCGAAGCAAGCCGAGATCCACACATTGGCAAGGGCTGGTACGACGAGTTTACGAATACTTTTCGCATAGTTTGCACATAGTTTACGCACTTCCCGCATCGTCCCGACGAGTTCACGACGACTTCACGAACAGTTTACGCATAGTTCACGATCCGGTCACGAAATTTTGTCGTGACCAAAACTTTTAACATTTCAAAGTTCTCGCCCCGACATGGCACGAAGTCACGACGAGCTAACGCACACTTCACGTCAGTTTACGACTAGTATGCGCACGGGCACGATTCGATTCGTGCCAATGCGTGCCATGAAATCGTACAAGTGTCAGGGCCCCTTTAGGTTTTCTATTGGTACCTAATTTACGTCAGCAGACACTCCACGACAGGGTGGCTATTTCCTGTCAAATGTCCATATGCACATTCATTCCACTTAATGAAAAGTATGTTTTCAAGTATAAAAGAAAACGCTAGAAAGAAAAACTAAGAAACGCAAGAGAAAAAAACGTTTTACGCGAAAAAAATATGCATGAAGAATGACAAGCTGCCCTTTACAGTTAATTTATTGTTCATTCGACGACTCTATTCATGTTGAATCAGTTCTGTTATCTGTACCTTGCTAGCTTTGGATCTAAAATTTCTTGAAATTAGTGTGCATCAAATGTTAATGCAGATGAAAGGCATCCACAAAAACGTTAGATTATTTTAACTCTGGAGACTAACTGCATTGCGCTAAGGTCCAAGCTCAGTTGAATCAAAGGAAGCATCAAATCGCAACTTGCCAAATTAATTAGGAAAACCACAGCCGCATTTTCCTTCAACAGTCAGCCTTCCTGTCGACTTTGAGTCAGCTCAGACGTCACGAATTTCAGCATAATGTCAGCTCAATAACGACTATCATGCCAAAACCCATGAGTCCGATCTGCTCTCGCTGGACGGAGCCTCCTGCACCATCATGCAGATGCAAACACTGTGCAAGGCTAAATATGTGGGAACTCGTGCCCCACCGGTTGTCGCCATTATTAACCATGTTTTATGGCATGCCCAACTGGCGTGACCCATCTTAAGGTGGGTCTAGTGCACGACCAGTTCACGACGATTTCACGAATAATTCACGAATGCGTGCCCATCAGTGTCCACATTGACACGGACTGGTACGACGGGTTCACGCATACTTTCCGCATAGCTTGCGCATAGTTTACGCACTTCCCGCATTGGCAGGACAAGTTTGCGCAATTTGTGCCGACTTGGGCATGCCGACTTGGGACCTCCCATTTACCAATTTCTCCGTGTCCTGGCCTGACCCATCGTGAGCTCCAGTGACACAAATGTCCTGACTACGGTCAGGACAATGTGACCAGTTTGACCTGGACTGACCTATCGTGACTTTGGCTGACCTCTGTGAACTGGCGTGACCCATCGTGACCTCATGGTGACCTCTGTGACCTAACCTGACACGGTGTGGCCTAATTTGACCTTTGTGACCTAGCCTGAGCCCGTGTGACCTAGTTTGACCTCTTTGACCTGAAATGACCCGTCAAATACATTTTCGGTTATGACTTCCCATCTAGGCGTCCAATCGACTCTGGAAAAACACCAAACAATCCCAAATTTCGCGCTGCGAAGCAAGCCGAGATCCACACATTGGCAAGGGCTGGTACGACGAGTTTACGAATACTTTTCGCATAGTTTGCACATAGTTTACGCACTTCCCGCATCGTCCCGACGAGTTCACGACGACTTCACGAACAGTTTACGCATAATTCACGATCCGGTCACGAAATTTTGTCGTGACCAAAACTTTTAACATTTCAAAGTTCTCGCCCCGACATGGCACGAAGTCACGACGAGCTAACGCACACTTCACGTCAGTTTACGACTAGTATGCGCACGGGCACGATTCGATTCGTGCCAATGCGTGCCATGAAATCGTACAAGTGTCAGGGCCCCTTTAGGTTTTCTATTGGTACCTAATTTACGTCAGCAGACACTCCACGACAGGGTGGCTATTTCCTGTCAAATGTCCATATGCACATTCATTCCACTTAATGAAAAGTATGTTTTCAAGTATAAAAGAAAACGCTAGAAAGAAAAACTAAGAAACGCAAGAGAAAAAAACGTTTTACGCGAAAAAAATATGCATGAAGAATGACAAGCTGCCCTTTACAGTTAATTTATTGTTCATTCGACGACTCTATTCATGTTGAATCAGTTCTGTTATCTGTACCTTGCTAGCTTTGGATCTAAAATTTCTTGAAATTAGTGTGCATCAAATGTTAATGCAGATGAAAGGCATCCACAAAAACGTTAGATTATTTTAACTCTGGAGACTAACTGCATTGCGCTAAGGTCCAAGCTCAGTTGAATCAAAGGAAGCATCAAATCGCAACTTGCCAAATTAATTAGGAAAACCACAGCCGCATTTTCCTTCAACAGTCAGCCTTCCTGTCGACTTTGAGTCAGCTCAGACGTCACGAATTTCAGCATAATGTCAGCTCAATAACGACTATCATGCCAAAACCCATGAGTCCGATCTGCTCTCGCTGGACGGAGCCTCCTGCACCATCATGCAGATGCAAACACTGTGCAAGGCTAAATATGTGGGAACTCGTGCCCCACCGGTTGTCGCCATTATTAACCATGTTTTATAAAACATCGCTGTGAATGTGAATAAAACAGCGAATGAATGGCCACTAGCGGATGAATGAATGTGCCGGGTTATGCAATATTTCAATCACACTTCACACTGTTCTTAACTGGGTGTGAGCGAGAATGTAAGTAAAGGTTTTCGCGGTGAGAGCCGGCGTCAGTCCATCCGTACTCTTCAAGTCAGTCAATCCGCCTGTTCTCCACGCCAAACGCTGAGCGATTCACGGGATGATGAGATTGCCGACTTGTGGCAGAGAGCATGGCATCAAATCCATAGTTTCGAGCATAATATCAGTTGAAATAACGATACATTACACCCGAACCCATGAACTTTGAACCAATCGCTGAAGCGGCTTCTTCCAAAGGCTGCACCGGTCCGAGGATGGTGAAACTGGTAGGATCTCACGTGAGGTCCGCGCAGATATGAGCGAAGAATAAAAGCAGATCACAAAGCTAAAGAAAAAGTGCTTACGAGCCAGAGATTGCACTGAGATAAAAACATTATAAAAGATCCGGTGAAGTGTAATTGGGAAATTAAAAATTACAATAATAGAATGGACAGCGATTTGAAAAACGTTATGTACGATTTATGTATCATGATTCGCTATAGCTTACGGTTCGGACAAGCTGCATGTTTCATTTGATCAATAAATACTGAGATGTTTTTCATCGCTGTCAAAAAAAAGTGTTCTTTTTCACACCAGCGAAGTGCGTCTCGCCTTTCGAGGTCGCTGCGGCTGCTTACCTGTCATGGCGGAATTCCAAGCTGCTGCTCAATCCGCCGACCAGCAGACCGTCCAGACTTCAGATCCCGTCTGTACTGTCCCAGCTTCGTGACCCGTCAGCGGCCCTCCGGCTCCCTCCAGAGTCTGACGAGTGCCGGCGGGGTGCCCCGAGGGCGTCGCTGCCGGCGGGCAACCCGATCCGGCGACGCCAGCGGGCGTCACCCGGTGCTGAGGCGGCAGACGGACTTTGTACCGGTCTCCGGTTCGGGCAGCGGCGTCCTGCCATTGTTCGAGCCCCACCCCCGCTCCCCATCCCCACTGATCCAGTGAGCTCGACCTCTCAGATCGCCGAGCGGACTCGGCCGCCTCTGTTGGGGCTGAGCCAGCATCGCCAGACAGACAGACAGACAAACAGACAGACAGACAGACAGACAGACAGACAGACAAACAGACTGACAGACAGACAGACAGACAGACAAACAGACAGACAGACAGACAAACAGACAGACAGACAGACAGACAGACAGACAGACAGACAGACAGACAGACTGACAGACAGACAGATTGACTGACTGACTGACTGACTGACTGACTCACTGACTGACTGACTGACTGACTGACAGACAGACAGCCAGACAGACAGACAGACAGACAGACAGAGGGGCAGACAGAGGGACAGACCATCTGCGTTGGGTCTGTACTCTTTTCGGAAATGAATCGTGATTTGAAAAGTGAATTCAGTCAATCCAGTTTTTTTTTTAAACTGATCCTTAAAAATCACAAATGCGCCCTTGGTGCTCGTATCTCCCACCCGTGACCAAGGGCGCACAAGGGTAAGGGGGGCACGCACACGGGCCTGTGTCCTCCCCATTCGAATTGAGGGGACCCACGAAGGCTGCCCCAAATTGTCTACAAATGGGCCCCTAATCTTAAGAAAGCCGAAGACCGTCTAAAAATGAGCTGAAATGGTGATTGAAAACCAGGAGGGCCCATCTCGGGCCCCAGCAGGCCCATATAAGTTCATGTAGGACAACTTTTTCGGCTGGGACCTGGGGCCCTTCGGCATGAGGGGGCCAGTTTGCAGGTCGTGCCCCTCCATTCAAAAATCCTGTGTGCGCGCCTACCCGTGACCATCATCCGTGCCTGACATCCGTGTTACCAGCATGACCCGTGTCACCACGCCACGTGTTGCCGCCGTTCGACGCTCCCAATGTGACTCCGGAGCCGGACTCGGCGCTGTCTCCAGTCTCTCAGTGCTCTGGCGCCGTCTCTGGTAGCGCCGTCTCCCGGTGTCTCTGGCGCGGTCTCCGGTGTCATGCTGTTACCGGAGACCGTCCGGGGCAGCTTGTCTCGTGCCGGGCAGGGGCCGCGGGGGAGGGGTGGGTCGGTGTCGTCGGTTTGACCCGTGCCGGGCTGGGGATGGGAGGGGGCTGGTGGCGTCCGGTGGCTCCGGGTCGGCTGGCTGACAGGCCAGTGCAGTGGCTGCTCGTATCTGCCACAGGCGCCGCCCCTCCCCTCGCCAGCTCCCCACGCGCTCATGCGAAGTGTCACGTGAAATACAAAGTGAGACGTGGTGTGCTGAGGCGTACCTTATCCCACGCCGTGGGGATATTGAGCTCTTCATGTTTTGCTCTCGAATATCTCGAAAAAATGGCAAAGTAATGAGGTTTACCGTTAATGACATCCTTTATCAATAGACCTTACTTGCACATGTGAATAAGTTAGACCCAAGTCATTGAAACTTCTAGGGACCGTACCGTCACGTCGAGAATCCTTAAAAACAAGCAAAGGGAAAATTGAAGTGCTTTTGATTGCTTCACCGATTGAACGGTTGTTTTGAACGTTTCAGTGAAAGATAAAGGCGACAGGATCAAGGATGAATGAGAAGAAGGTATAGTTATAGTTAAATCTCAATTTATGTATTGCTGACCAAAGACCAAGGCGAGCTATTCATCGTAAGTCGATGTGATAAAATTGCACTGCGACTATTTTATAAAATTGCACTGCGACTATTTTAGACGAAAGTCGTAATAAACACAGACAAACAACGTGCATTTTCCTCGCTATCATATACAATACTGAACAAAAAGTCGCACTCGTGAGTCCGTGACTTAAAGGGACCCTCCCACCTTAACACGCGCACTGCAGCGGGTCTGAGCCGAACACGAACTGCAGGGGGGGGGTTGAAAACAACCCCCCCTGAGATCTCGAAAACGGCGCAACGTAGCGACAAGCGATAAACGGCGTTGGATAGGTTAAGATGAGATCGACAAGAAATACAAAGATCATTTTTGGGTCAGGTCAAAAACGAGGTCACCAGAGGTCACCGAAGACAAAATGTTACGATTTTCACAACAGGAATTTCGCAGTAGTTTTTCTTGAATAACTTGTCTTGCACACAAGGCAGAGGATCGATTCGAACGCCATCGTTCTTAGCTCGTCAAGGCGCATCGAATGATATATAATATGACCTCGAAAGGTCAAGTTGAAAATTTGACCTCAGGTCAAGGTCATGACCTGACCGAAATAGGTCATGTTGCATATCATTCGATCCGCATTGACGAGAAAAACACGATAAACGTCGAACGGAGTCTCTATCTCTACTCAATCTCAAGTTATTGAAGAAAAACCGCTGGTGACCTCAGGTGACCTAAGATGACCTGGAGATCACCTTCCAAAGGTCATAAGTGATATGTTTCGGTTAAATCACCAACAGGGACCTGTAATACTATGATCCTGAGCGTATTGAAGTCATAGGATGGCATTCAGAGTAAGTTGAAATTTCTCCCATTGACTTATAATGGGCCGGTCGCAAAAATGACCTGACCTCAGGTCATCGATATAAAAATTCCGAGATATACAAGTTGTAGCTCGTGATGACTTTAATATTTCCTGTGGGTTTCAAGATCATATCTCAACAACTGTGGGCTTGGTGGGATTGCAAACTTCGAAATTTACGTTTCGAGGTAGGGTCACTTGACCTGACCTGGTGACCTGACCATAGGTCACCTGGGGTCAAAATTTTTACTCAAGGTGTGGAAAAGTTGTGAGAACAGGTATGCAAAATTTGGCGGCGCTACGCGCCGCCGTTTTCTCGCAATTTGCGAAAAACCACAGGGGGGGTTGAAAACAACCCCCCCCCCCTGCAGTGCGCGTGTTAACATTAGATTTGAGTTGAGATAGCCAAAATGGGGTCCCTGGCTCACAATAGGGTTGGGACCTATCTGCATGCTCTGTATGTTTTGGTAAAATAAAAAAGCTCAGAATTTTTAATGATTTAATTTAAAATCACTTTGTTATAAAAATGCCTAGTTAGTTCAGAAATTAATTATTTGTGGCTGAAAACAACTTGCTTCTGATTGGTCGGGCAAATCATGACGTCACATGTAGGTATATAACTGTCTGTATATTTGGCGCAGTTGAGACATACATTTTCTATGTATTTTCCTATGGTAAATCGGAGTGATTGGTCGTGTTTTCAGTGTCTCTTTATTTTGCGCTGGTATTGCGTGGCTAAGAAGTTTTATCAAGAATGGCATATACTAAAATGTTCCTTTAATAATGGAGCTTCAATATCTGTGAGTTTTATTGGCAAGCGAAAACTGATTTCGCTGTTATTTTATCTGGAAATTACTCATTTTTTTTAGGTCAATATTCAAAATATTTTACGGGAACAAGTTGGCACTTTTCTTGATTTTTGCACTCAAATCGCGTGCGATTCAACTGTATTGGAACTTGCAAAGAAGCTTGGGGATTAATTAACTGTGTTGTTATGGCACTGTTTGCAAAGCATGGATAATGAAACTCTGCCAAAGACTTAGCTACATAGCAATGCCTCAAGTAATACGCAGGAGGGACAGAATTCAGAGTCCGATCGAGAAGAATCGGTGCAAATGCTACGAAGACCAGGCAGCTCTGATACAATAGCTAGTCGTCTCACTACTCTCACTCCATTAGACCAGCTGATTCCTGACAGCACCGACTCGGATGCAAAGATGGAGCTCATCTTCCAAGCCAGAAACCAGTTCTTTGATGGAAGATGTGATGCTGCCTCTGTCTCTGCCAGGGTTGTATACGACTCAATCAATAGCAATCAATTCAATCACGACAAATTTGGGAAACCAATCAAATCAATCAAGTCAGAGCAGTTTTCGGGAATTGATTCAATCGACTCAAACGCGACAATGAAAGGAATCAATCAACTCAATCAAACGACTCAAACCAAGACATACATTAGGTTTTTTGCCCCACCAACTTGGAAAAGTGTCCATAGCAGTCTGGTGTACCTACCTACCTACCTACCTACAGAAGAAACATAAAAATATTGTCATTTAAAATTATAAATTGCCATGCCATTCAAAGATTCTATGCAACAAGGAAGGATACCTAGTGATGGACAGGTGGATCATGATATTGAGGTTCAATGGGTAGAATTGGAGCAGAAGTTTCATTTAATGGGTGCAAAATAACCCAGTAGTTGACTCGCCCCTTAACCCAAATCACCACCTTTCATCTAAAAGTTGTCAATTTAATTTTGGCCATATTCCAGCTAAGTCATCAAGCCATCTACCCCATGTAAAGCCCCTGTCTGTCTCTTATGTGAGTTATGAGGAGCTCTCTGAAATGAACCCTAAACATAATTAACCTAGCTTTTCATGCCACACTGACACCACATGAAAGTGTTGAAAATGTGCTACAAATTTGACAACTTCATTAGGTATGCTTTATGAAGACAGCAGGAAAGCAGGTAGGTACCTACTTACCTGCCTAGATGTGTCACTGGCTATACCAACAGTACCAGCGAAGGTAGATAGGTTATATGTGAAGAATTCAAAACATTTTATTGCAATACAATTTGAAACTGTTGGGACTCGTTTTGCCAACAAGTATGCTAAGCTTTTATAAATCCTTATTCTACGTCTTTTGATTTTTTGGTAAGATGACGTCATTGATAATCATGTTGTATGGTAGATCATCATAAAATAAATCGGTTGTACAACACCAATTTCGTTTTAATTATTATTTCATTTGAAATAAAACCACTTTATAATATTCGGTAAAATATTTTAAGGAAAATGAAATATATTAAATATGTTATGCTTAGGCTCTCAGGAGAAAAGGATCAACAAACGTTCTGCTGCAAATTAAACAATGCAGCAAATTTAGCGAGACGAAAACGGCGCTTTTGTTTCCGTTATTTTTGTAGGGGTTTCAGATATTTATAGAGTTCAGTGGGTTGTTTCTTGAGGAGATGTGGAGATGTGAATTATTAATTAATCACACTTTATTAGTATATAGGGCCTTACACTTTATCATCTGGATTAAAAAAAAAAACGTTTCCTGCTGAGTGCAGAAAGGTAGGTAGGTGCCTCGCCAGGTTCTATCACCAGGATTGGAGCAGTTATTGCAGTTGAAAGTCAAAGTTGGCTTTTCATGTTTAGGCCCTGTTCTTTATTTGACCATCTACCCCATATTGCAGTGGTGTTGACAAGCAGTTTTCAGTGTAGTTTTGTGATCTTTGATGTCATCAATTGGTGTCATTATTTTTTGTCAACTAAAACTTATTTGAACTTTCCATTCAATCGACTCAATCATACGAGTCACTCTAATTTTCGGGAAACAAATCAGTCAACCAGTCGCTAAAGTCAAACGAGTCAGTCAACCAGTCATCTCGAAAAATCAATCGACTCAATCCAATCAACTCAAAATACGCGTTGAATCAAATCAATCAATTCAATCGACTTGATTGGTATACAACCCTGGTCTCTGCTTTGTTGGCCACTTTGGACGGGGCGGAGCTCCGCTCCTTGCGTGAGCGGTTATTCGCCTGTCATCCAGAAATAGTTCCTTCGTTTGCTGGCCGTTCCCTGATTAGGTGCAATACGGGGAGCTGTAATCAGGGAAGTAACTTCCCATATGAAAGGGGTGCAGGTGCACCCCCGTCCCCCATCCACTAGAAGTGCACCCCCATAGGATAAGCGGCGCCCCACACGCCGCCCCACACGATTAGCTCTAGAGCAGATGGCGAGGGTGATTTCTCGGCTACATTCCATCTCGGCGTCGTGATGCTTGTGGGCTTGGAAAGCGTCCAGTCGTATGTAGGGTAGTGTAGGGGTAGGGTTGAGTTCAATAAGGTCCTTACATTTGAAAGGTTTGAACAACCCGCAATCAGCACAACATACCACAAGTTAAATAAAAAACTACCAAACTCCGCCCAACTAATATTAATAAACATTACAGCCAAACTAATGGCCTAAATAAAGATATATCTCAAATCCTAACAGTTATCGCGGGTGATGGCGCCATGAGTTGCTATTATCCAAAACAGATGCAAATAAACATGTTTGTATGTCCTATGTATGTTTGTTTTAAAAACGTTGCAGCGGCGCTGGGAACTGCAGTCTTAGATCTGGGTATGTTTGGCATCTGCAACTCTTCATATACACATTAACCCTATTTCGGACGGGGAGACCTTTCAGGATTTTCTTGTACAATTGCCAAACGCCGCGAGACATTCAGCTCATATTTGGTGACTTTTCCTAAATGCTCATTGCGCACATCTCAGCAAAAAAAAAAAAAAAAATGCCGGGTCAGGTCAGGTCAGGTAACCAGAGCGGGTTTGTTGACCCCACCTCAGAAAAGTTTGCAAACACGTCAGAGCTTGAGTTTTTCACGAAGTTATTTCCTCTCATCAAGTCTTCAAAACAGTACCTGCAGTATGTGTCGTTTGTATATCTCAGAATTTTTTATCTGTGACCTGAGGTTAGGTCAGAGTCGTGACCTTTACATTGCAAGCCTATGGAAAAGTATTGAAATGCGACCTCGAGTAAACGAGTCAAAACCACCCAATTCTTTAAGAATTATGACAAATTATCTTATCTGTAATGATCCAGGTGCCATTTACTGACAGGGACACCGGAGAGGGTTATCTGAGCCGAGATCATGTGAGGTGATATCTACCATACATCAATGCTCACATGACAATGCTTTTGCTTACAACACTTACAATACTTACGATGAGACCAGCAAGCACTCTGCCGTTACAGTTCTAACTTCTGTTTCGAAAAACGACGTTACACACATTCGCTGCCAGCATAACATGTATTGTTTGACAGGAACAAAATACAATTGACATCTGAACCCCAAACGGACCGCCATCCACTCAAATTTTATAACCCTGACCGGTCAGGGGGCGAATGGAGGTCATTTCCTGGGCATTACACTCAGCCCTTGCACAAAATATCTCACCTCACAGTGATCATTACAACAATAGCACCGACTTGATAGTGGATTTCAAAGTACTTGCATCAGCTCTTCCTGCTATTGCAGACGATCATCTCCTCAGGGTAATGCCTTGTTTGGGACATGAACGAAGATCGTTTTCGGAGTTTCATAAGTGCTACTGCAACAGCCTGGCACAAAACAGGACTTGTACGCTCTTCTCTGCACTTTGCCCTTCAGTATATCACAAAAGAATTGTTTAGAATCCATCTTACGCTTCTTTCACAGTCTCCCTTGCCACCGTAGGGCGTAGATAGATTGCTGTTGCTGGTAAGTTAAGGCACGGTAGATAGAAATTACCTCGATTCTCAACGCCTTAAGTTATTTTCATAAAAAAAAAACAAATAAATGATCAATAAGATCAAAGATGACAGGAATGTAAACATTTTAATCGTAAAGTAGTCCAAATATTGGAATGAGCTTTTGCTTTTCAGCATCCTCCGATTCATCATCTTTATCATTTGAAAATTCGAGGTACATAAAATGTTTATCACGCGCTCATGTTAAGTGGGAATATAGTACACGGCAGACACATCAATTTTTGACACTGAACATTTCATCCGTAAATGTTTTAGCATAATTTATAGTTAAAAACAGCGCGAATGGCAGAGTGAAGCAAACAACATCTTTCACCCATTGATATAACATGTAATCTGTGGTGCGCCAGATGCGCCATTATTTGTCAACCGCAGAAGGTGACATGTGACGTAACAGCATCAAGAGCATCTTTTTCAAGAACTTTTCAAAACAAGTTTCCTATCTTTCTTCCCCCATTTCTCTCAGCTTATTGATTTTATGAGGCAATGGTATGCACCATAAATTCTGTGAAAATAGTTTGATCATTTTCATGCATTCTTAAAAAATCGAGTTCCCAACCCCATTACCGGTTTCGGCACTCACAACATCCAGAAATGCCTTAAATCGGAAATATTGAATTTCAAAACTGCAGCATTTTGATTCAGAGGGGCTAATGCATAGGAATACCCCTCTGAATATGTGACGTCAGCGCAGATATCTAACGATTTTTAAATGTTTGACTAAAACGTTTTGTAGCACGCGATGGTATATGCTGCTTTGCGCGCAACAAATGCCGCACTTTCAAATAAAGTCGCTAGGAACAGCGGAGATCCCAAAAAGTAAACAATCGTAAAAGTCTAATATCTTGAAAAACAGTGAATATTTTTCGATGAAATTTGGTAGATATTCGTTTTCGCTCTTTCTGAACCGAGCGACATCACTTTCATGCCAATTCATTAACTTTTTTGAAGGTGGGAGGGTCCCTTTAACATACGTTATGCCCATGAGAGTTGAGGACATGTCAGGTCATTGAAGCATTGAAGCCCAGCGGCAGTTGTTTTTCGACGCAACTTGATCATATCTTTTGTTGCACTGAAAATAATGTTGATCCTTCAGGACATGCGCCATACATCACAGGCACTCAACATCACGGGCATTCGACGGCGGTTCAACCACATCGAAGCGTGTATGTAGCATGCTCCAATCTAGGAGCATGCATACCTATAAGAACACCGGTATCGTCTTTCTCCATTGTCAGCTGGTAAGACGAGCACTCTTCCTTGGGGCCTGGGGAGGGGTTGCAGGTAACTACCTTCGGCTGGTATGCTGGATCTAATACCCGTGCTGTGGAGGCGCTCCAGGTGGGGCCGTCTTGGCTGCGGAAGGGCTCCAGGTCACTGGAATCAACTGTCAACATCTTTAGGACTTGGGAAGGATTCCTGCGCGTATTCGATTGGTTTTGGAAGGCCTTCTAAGCCGGGGTTTGTTAGAGCTGGAGGTCCAGTAGCGGCGGAACACCTTCAATTAAAGGGACCCTCCTACCTTCAAAAAAGTTAATGAATTGGCATGAAAGTGATGTCGCTCGGTTCAGAAAGAGCAAAAACGAATATCTACCAAATTTCATCGAAAAGTATTCACCGGTTTTCAAGATATTAGACTTTTACTTTTGTTTACATTTTGGGATCCCCGCTGTTCCTAGCGACTTTATTTGAAAGTGCGGCATTTGTTGCGCGCAAAGCAGCATATACCACCGCGTGCTACAAAACGTTTTAGTCAAACATTTAAAAATCGTTAGATATCTGCACTGACGTCACACATTCAGAGGGGTATTCCTATGCATTAGCCCCTCTGAATCAAAATGCTGCAATTTTGAAATTCAATATTTCCGATTTAAGGCATTTCTCGATGGTGTGAGTGCCGAAACCGGTAATTGTGAGCCAGGGACCCCATTTTGGCTATCTCAACTCAAATCTAATGTTAAGGTGGGAGGGTCCCTTTAAGGGGGGGGGGGGCACTGCCGACCTATGGTCCCATTCTTTCCATGCAACAGACTATCGAACAGAATTCAGGTGACGAGTGATTAGGTAATGTCCATTCAAGTCTGATCTTAGGCTCGTTGTAGGCTCTTAGCTAAACCATAAGATATCATTTAGCTCTTCGGGGTCAGAGACATTGTATTTTCGGACAAATAACGCTCAATAATGGAGTATTTATGACAAATGAACAGCACCTGGGGTTTGCCTGTATCGAATAAGTGCCTTCCCGCTGGCACCAGCAGCAGAGTTCATATGACACGACCCTATGGGCACAGGGGCGCGGGAACTACTTTCCGACTGGGGGGGGGGGGGGGCACACCATAATAGAGATCAACCTAGGGTACCCCCAAATCTAGTTTTCTCACCGGTTTTAGGCCACTTATTTTTCACCCCTCGGCTTTTTCAACAAAAAGAGAACATTTGCAAAAAAAGTGTGGTATTCCGTCTCAAAGCTGTGGGGGCACCGCCCCCACGGCCCCAGAGTTGGGGGGGCAAGCTGCCCCCACTGCCCCCCCGGCTCCCGCGCCTATGTATGGGCATGTAACCATTTCGAAATAGACACTAGACAGTCGAAGTAAATAGCATATAAACGGTGTACGCTTGTTTTCTGCGCTGAGAGAGAGCCCCTTCTGCGTCGACAGGTCTCTAAAACGGTATCAAGAGCACAGCCACGGCCAGATGTTGCATAGATGAGCACAAATACATTGCGAAACCCACGGGCGTAGGAACGTCATGAAAAGTGGGTGGGCCACCCTGTCAAGGGGCCTCCTTTTCCAGGGGCCTCCTATTTTCAGGGGCCTCCAACTTTTGCCTCATTCTGCTGGCTGCTTTCAAGTATGACCTCCAAATCTAGCTTCTGAGATCGGGCAGATGTACCCAGGGGCGTAACCGCTAAAGCGAACAGTGTGGAAAGTCCGCACCATTTTTAAAACTTCTTCCCCCCCCCCGATTTTTTTTTAGAATCTATTTGCCGCAAACGGCGCATGACCCCTGAAAACCCTTACACAAATGTCTTCCTCGTTTCCCAGGTGCCCCCATTAGCTTCATAGGCGCCCTCTTTGGCATATAAGCGCCCTATGTGCCTATAGTCATCAGAGACATCCCTATATGTCCCACAGTCGCATACAATGTCGCATACAATGTGCGCTTATCATAGGCGTCTCTCTTTTATGGACACTTGAAGGCGCCTCTCTTTGCCATGCCGGCGCCCCTGTTTCTTATGAATGCACCCCCATGGCATTGATCAATTGCAATTTGCAGACCTCTATCTCATGTGGACGCCCATATATGTACGCCTCAGAGGCGCCCCTCTTTCGCATTGAGGCGCCCCTATGGGCTTCATAGGCGCCCCTCTATTGCACGTAGGTGCCCTACTGTCTCAGAACCGCTCCCCTTTGGCATGCAGACACCCATCTTTCGTACGGAGGAGCCGCTGTGGTTCTTAGAGACGGCATGGTGCTCCCAGACGCAGATGGGGCTCTCGGAGTCGACAGTGTGGGACCTTCAGTCGCTGATGGGTGCCCGCCAGATGTGGACCCTCGGAGACGCCGGTCTGGGGCCCTCAGAGATGCCGGTATGTGGCCCTTAGAGACACCGGTGTGGAACCCTCAGATACTTCAGTGTGAAGCCCTTACAATTGCTGGTGTGGAACTATGAATGCGCTGGCTTAACCCTCGCCCGTATAGGGGGGGGGGGGGTCGAACGGACCCCCTCCCCATGGTTTTTCGCGAATAACTCGCGTAAAAAGCGGCCGATCGCGACGAAATATTCAGTACCCTCGCGTTAATCAATTTTACACCTACCCTGAAAATTTCATGACCCTGACCCCAATGACCTTTGACCTGTGACCTACTTTTCGAGACCATGTTTGGCCAGAATCGTGATTCGGCGTATGTCGGCTCGCATTAGCCGCGCGTTTGCAGTCTTTTCGTGGTTTCAAGCGTTCAAACATGTGATATGATGTTGCCCCCATTCATTAGGGTGGGTGTCAAGGTCACCTGAAGGTCAGGTCAGGTCATGACCTTTGGTGACCTCGGTTCACTTTTTCGAGTTTTACATGTTTCTAGGCCAGTTTTTGGAGCTGAATTCGAATTTAGCAACCATATGAACATTTACGAAGTAGTTTTGGTGCCTTCGTAACATGTTACGAAGCTGTCAGAGGCGGTTGACACCTACTAGGAATACCCGGCAGGACCCCTACTGGTTGACCTGACCTGACCTGACCCGACCTGGACTAAATGCATAAAGACATTATCTGTGATCAAAACTAACATGATATTCGTGATCAGCGCCCCGAAAAACCCTAATGCAGCCACACTTTACGACGTTCTAACAGGTCCCGATTTTCCCGACTTTTGGGTCATTGACCTGACCTGCAAGGTCAACCAATGACCTAGGACCTTAAAATTAGGTATCATCGGCTTCCTCTCGTCACGGGCAACACGATCGTTTTTTCCGCGAAGCTCTAGCTCGATCAGGGGCGAAACGGCGAGGGGGGGGGTCCAACGGACCCCCCCCCCCCTTATACGTTCGCGGCTGGAAAAACACCAATACGGGCGAAGGTTAAATCCCTCAGAGGCCGGTACATGGACATTAGAGCTCAGTGAGAGTTTGTGTGGTGCCTTCAGTGGCCTTGTGGAGCCGTTAGACATCAACATGGTGCTCTCAGGAGCCGGTGAGTCCTCAGAGTCACCGGTGTGGGGCCTTCAGAGCTCCGAGATACTGGTGTGGGGCCCCTTAGAGGTGTCGGTGTGGGTCCTTCAGATGTACATATAGAGCCTTGAGATGCACAAATGTGGTGGCCCACAGAGGCGCCGGTGTGGGGCCCCCAGAGCCACCGATATAGGGCCCTAAGAGACACTAGTATGACCCTCAAAGGCGCCGCTGTGTGGCGCTCATAAACACTGGTGTGGAGCCATCACAGGCGGGTGGAGCCGTTAGAGGCCGGAAAGGGCCCTTAGATGCCTACAAGAAGCCTTCAGAAGCCGGCGTGGCACCCTTATGGGGATAAGCGTGTCTACTTAGGAGCCCTTGAGGTGCTCTCATGAGCTCTGTGGGGCCCTACCGAGCCGAAATATGGCCACGGCCAGTTGCCGCCGCATGGCTCTTCGGACTATCATTTTCAGGGGCCTCATCTGCCTAGTTTGAATAGAAGGGCCTCTCAGACCATCAGTCTCATGGGCCTCCTCTGGCTAGTATAAATAGAAGGGCCTGTTAGACTATCAATCCTAGGGGCCTCTTCTGGTTAGTATAAATAGAAGAGCCTCTCAGACCATTAATCTCAGGGGGCCCCTGTGGACAGTATAAATAAAAGGGCCTGTCAGACCATCAGTCCCGGGGGCCTCCCTAGAAAAGTGTAAATGTGGATAGAGGGCCCCCTCAGATTCATTACGAGTGGACCTCTCTGACTATCAGTCTCAGGGGCCTCTTGTGGCCAGTATGCATATAAGAGCCTCTCAGACCATCGGTCTCAGGGGTCTCTTCGTGACTAGTGTGGATAGAGGGCCCTCCCAGACCACCGGTTTCAGGGGCCTCCAGTGGCCAGTTATATGAACAGAAGGGCCTCACAGCCATCAGCCTCGGGGGCCTCTTCTGACTGGTGTGAAAATGAGGGCCTCTCATACCATCAGTCTCAGGGGCCTCCTCTGCCTAGTGTGAATATAAGGGCTTCCCAGGCCATCAGTCTCAGGTGACTCTTCTGACTGGTGCCGGATTGAGGGACCTCCCAGACCGAAAGTTTTGGGGGTCCCCTGTGGCCAGTATGAATAGAAGGGCCTCTCAGTCCATCAGTATCATGGGCCTCTTCTGCCTGGTGTGATTATAAGGGCCTCTCAGGTCATCAGTCTCAGGGGCCTCCTCTGACTACAGTGTAGATGGATAGGCCTCCCAGACCATCAGTCTCAGGGGCCTCTTCTGACTATTGAGGATAGAGGGGCCTCCTCTGACTAGTGAGGGTAGGGGGCCTCGGCTAGACCGCCAGTGTCGGGGGCCTATTCTGACTAGTGTGGATGGAGGGGCCACCCAGACCAGTGTGGATATTGGGGCCTCCTCAGATCCACTAGGGCCTCTCAGGCCATCAGTCTCAGGGGCTTCGACTGATAAGTATGAACAGAGGGCCTCCTTGGATCCATCACGGCCCCTTGGAGTCCGTGCGTGGGGGTTCGTGGAACTTATTTTTACCGAGTTTGTTTATTCTGGAAGGTGACGACGTCCTCTCAAATCGAGACGAGGGGCCTCGAGTAAAAAGTGGGTGGGCCAAAACACATGGTTGGCCCCCCCACCTCAAAAAGTGGGTGGGCACTTGCCCACCTGGCCCCCCCTGTTCCTACGCCTATGGCGAAACCCATTCATAATTAGACAGGAGGGTCTCACTCAGCAGTCGGTGAGGCTGGTCAGCGCTGAGGCAGAGGTGGCGCAGTCTGGTGTGCACCAGTGATAACCGAGGCTGCACAGTGCTCATCACCAGGTGTCGCTTGGAGTTCCTCAGCGCTGCACCCAAGGCTGCCGCATTGTCAGTGACTGGGTCATGGGTGAGTTATCGCCTACCTTTCGGCATGGACATACCCATTACCTAGTTTATCTTAACGTCCAGCCTCTCCCTTGGAGCGAATCTGTAAAGTAGCCAGAGGCTCGACTCATAGCTTTCGAAATGTCAACAAACCACTCTACGGCCTGTCGAAGGACTGACGTTTTGCAATGCACACTGGTGTGCGGTTGTCATTATGCTTCCAAGTTCCAATAATACCATGCGCCAGGAAGCTGGCATGTAGCATACACCATCAGCACATCGAAATGCTGATGATGGTATTACAATACTACGACGGACTTTCAGGGTGAATTTCATTCCACATCAATGCACACATTCAGTTGCAATTGTTTACAGGCTATCGAGCGCTACGTTATTTTACTATTTAGCATCATTTGTCCGTCAAGGGGCTGATCCTTCTATGCCCAGTGTGACATTTCTTAGTGAAAGTGAAAATCAAATGATCAGAAAATGCAAGCAAGCTCACTGCGATATCACTGTTCGAAGAACTATTGTATATTTGATATTTCTTTTTTAGAACAATAAAGACATTGAGCTGTTCGATACAAATCCGATCTCTCCCGACCGGTGGCTCGTAAAAGGCAGGGTCACAGCGCAGAGTGCTATGGCGTGGTCATCCGCGCCGTCTGACAGGCATGTTCTCGAAAAAGGCACTGTAGCGAAGTAGTGTCATCGCTGGTGCGCAGTGATGGGAGATCGATGCAGATCAAAGGGCTCGCACCGAGTGACACATGCGTCTCTATTCTGTTCACAGCTTGATTCATGCTGGTTTAGCTGGACTCCGACTTATAATGCATAGACACGTATTCTACGTAGTGCTGCATTCGGACTACGCAGTGCTACGAGACATTCGGGGATAATTTGGGGTACTTAATACCGTAATACGTCTACCGAATTAGCCCTTGCACAACTGTTTCTTAAAAGATGGAATTTACTTTAATATTTTCTCAGTGTTTTCAATCGGGGCTTCATTGCCTTCTTCATCATTTTCAATTTCCTTCACTCGGCTACGTATTATTTACCTTAAATGTTTGATGATTTATTTCTGCTGCGATGACATAAAAAGAGATAATATTCTGGTTGTGATAAATATTCAATGGACACGGCTGAGACTTAATAATCAATTACATATAGTCACTTTGCACAATTCCATATTGGTGCTGCACGCCTCCCGTGGCCCTGGCTTGTGCTATATAACGATGTCCACCGGTTGCTGCAAGAGGTGCCAGAATCAGTCGAAAAGCCGCAAGAAGAAAGTGGAATTCCAGGGATGTGTAGAATCCTGGTAAATATAATGCATAAATGTGTGGGTTTATTATAAAGGTAGCTCACTACCTACGTAGCTACTAACTAAGCACTTGATGTAAGATAAAGTGTTAAATATTTCAGGCACCTATACGTTGTTTTGTTCCCCGTTTCGCTGGCTGTAGCCAAAAAGCCCAATTTTGTGGACGTGAGCTGGGCGGCTATTTAAATTTCTTCGTTTAGTTAGTATGCCGCCTTTTACTTTTGTAAAGGCCGTGACAAGTACCGACTGTTCCGCATCAATCCATCTGTGACGTTTGTTCAGCGAACTTCCGCAGGTGAGCTATATACATAAAATTTGTCACGCAAACAAGCCGTTATTTAACTCTTCGTTAGTAGGTGGGCTATTGCTGACCGTTATAGTAAGAACATTACCCTGCATTGGGTGCGGTATAAATTAATTTTTCACGTCGAAGATAACTATGCAGAGTGAATTGCTATTGCTCAACAACTGCTCGAGACAGCGCAATCAAACAGACATGCATGACTTTGACTAGTACCTATGTCCATTCGCTGGCGTCCTGCAAACAGCGCGAGCAGCCTTTTCCCCAAATACATAGCGCGAGCAAACACACAAACGCTCACTGATGGGCGCAGAGCTGTGTGGGTGACTGAATTACAGGCCAGTGCCGCCCGACCGACTGGCACGTTCTGACGGCGTGGTCAGCACCTTGTGACTGACATATCAGTCGGTCTGATCGCTTCGGGCAGTCGCAGTCAACCGGCCGAGTTAGTCAACCAGTCCATCAGTCAATCATTCCACCCAGTCCATCAGACTGGGTCAGTCAATTCAGTCCATCAGTCACCAATCGGCAGTTTTACTCATCGGTACTGCCAGTTTTGTTGCCAGTTGACCCATTTTGATATTTTAGAAGCGAGTTTGCCGAATTGAAGAGTAACTAATAGCCCGGGTAAGTTTGCTTTCTATGGGAAAATGGCAACATTTTGACAATATCAGATTTCGAAGGAGGGGTAATGTCCCGCGTTTCCTTTGGATCAGCCAGTAAAAGAACCATCTGATGTAGATATCTGATGCTGAACACTGCTTGTCACATAAGGTTTTAAAGACGTCACGGAACCGGGGCTGCCGCCCCATTTGATTTCTCCGCAGATGAGCTCGATTGCCTTGCTGCGCTTGCTTGCTCATTAATGAAATAAAGAACCTTAGATACCTACATAAGTGTGTTCATTATACATGTCGCAAGGAAATATCATGACCTTCGGCACTTTTCCGGCACACCGAAAGAACACATTTTTGCAACGTGTTTGCAACGACGCAGATCCTACTTAGCAACTGCTTCAGATTGAGATCAACCAGTCGAACAGCATGCACGGCGCATAATAAAGAACTGGTAGTTTAGATTTTAACTAATTTAGAACTGGTAGTTGACGTCACAGAGTCTTGTGATTAAGCGATGGATGCTCAGATCTCAGCTAGGTGCAATCCCGGCAGTTTAGATATTCTCAGAACATGACACCGATACCATTGCGGGGTCTAGACGGCTGGAGTATCCCTAATCCTTGTTCCGGCCTACTGCACTCGCATGGAAATTGATAGTTCACTGCTACAGCGGTTGAATGAAGACTTACATAAATGCTTCCTAAAAAGATTCACCAAATCCGCATTAGGTTTTAAATGGCACAGCACTGAGCTAATGGCTGAGTCATTAATGTTTAATGGGATAGTGGGAATAGTCTAAGTCGTGGGGATGATAATACAGGTAGTTGAGGTCACTAAAGCGTTGTCCTCTCTCCGCGGTGTCCTTTATTCATACCTATATTTGTTATTTGAGCTGAGAGTTGTGACGTCAGAGTGCTTCTATTATTTCATTTATTGAGCTTTGATTAATGGGAAATCAATGAAACATGATGCACTTCCAGCTTTTCGGATATGATTTACTTCTTCATTAATACCATTCTTTCAATGGCTGAGGCATATTGACTGTCAGAAGCTGCAGGCCAACAGAAGAAAAGCGCGGACGCTTTCCTTCTGTTGGCTTAGCACAGTCCTCGCCTCACTGCGTGGTAGACTGGAAGATATTCTTTCCCAGACAAAACCGGGAATGGTGTCGGTTGATGGGAGATCATAAAACAGGGACTTGCGATGTTCCGCACTTTCGATTGGGCCCATTAACTTAATCATACGCCCTGCAGTGTGTCCGCAAAAAGCAAAAGGTTGTTTTTGTCGAAACATTAACATTTGCCATGCGCGTCTTAGTATTATGATTTCCGAATGACTGATAACATGAGGAGAGACAATGTACAGTTAACTACAGAATGATGTTCCACTTTTCGCAGGTTGCCTGGAGTGGTAGGTTGTGCCGCATCACACGAACTGATTTAACAGTTTAATGCTGTGACTCAGCGCTCACAATAGACAGTAGACAGCTTTAATTACGTGATAAGCGGCAGAACTTAGCGTTCCAGGTAACTGATAGCTTTTGGGGAGCGGAACATCATTCTGTAGTCAACTGTACAATTCATTGTACATTACGGGATTACATACACAATACACATTCATACACGCTTCTCACCTACGTAGCTGCAGCCTGATTTTCATTTCAGGCTCCAAACATATAACTCATCGCATCGCATCTCAGCATCCACAGAAAATTAAGCCTTGGCACAGTAGTCGGCACTACGTCACGGCATTTTGCGGTCGGCGCTCCAACCGCAAACAGTGGGAGTGTCACGACCGGCGCCGCGTCCGACCGTCACCGCCGAGTGCCAGCCTTCTGAGTTCTGACCGTCACCGCAGTGCAGTCCGTCTGCCCGTGTCCTGTAATCCAGGATCAGACGGCTGACCCGGCAGCCGGGTAAACGCTTCCTGCCGGCACAATTTGTGTGGTCAGAGGCCTGCTAGTCCGAAGATGAAGCATGAGGCATGCAGACGGGGTAAGCAGGGGTACCGCGGATTTGTTGTGTGCGTGAAACTGCAAGCGCGGAACGAGCCAGTGGTTGGTGTGGATCACGTCGCATTTCAACAAACCAGGTATAAAATGACGATAATAACTCAAGATTATTGTAAAAGACAAAGCTTCCGATACGTATAGTATCTTGATCACTGTCAATGAGATGAAGAATATGGCGAAGAATAAAACTTGAGCTATTATCGTCATTTTATATCTGTCATGGATTCGCTACAAAACCAGATATTCTCACTAGGCTGGTTGAAACGCACATGATTGCCGAGAAAATCGTGGGAGCGAAGTGGTGCTGAGGTGCTGAGATGTATATGTGGACCAGAATGTCAATGGATCCAAAGCTTGGATGAATGTCGTCTCAGTGGGTAGGTAGTGCGACTAAACTGCAGGTCGGATCGCCATAAATCTCGTTGGATTCCATGAATTGGAGAAGTATGGCCAATACATGTATGTGATGTATGTTTTGAATTATGATGTTGAGTTATGAATGGAATGCAGCGTTGCGTTTCCTCGCAAAGTCTATAAAATAACAGTAATCTTCGTCGACAGACATCACAAGCTGCGAAAGGGAGGATTGTCAACGATTACCTACAGAAATAGTCATGACAACATCAGTTGCATGCACCTTTTTCACGTCAATTTCACATTCGCACAACTGATTCGCTCATAATGCTGAAATAGGCTGCGCATGCATAAAAACGAATTATCTCGTAGTCCTAAATAGAGAACTAGTTATGATGGATGATCTCAGGAAACAGTAATCTTATCTTCAGATCTGAATATTGCTGTGTCTTAGTGGCTTACAGATATGAGCTTAGCCCTAAGCGCCACTTCAAAAACAATCCCTATGTCGTCATACTCATGGGTGTGTCGATATAGGAAAGCCTCTGTATCCGGAATTTAGACGAATATAAACAGCGGCCTACTCTTAACCCACTTATGCACAGCCCTGACACGTATGCACCCTATGCTGCCATGGAATCCCGAGTTTTTTTTACGCCAGGAGCGTGGCTGTTTGAGTTACGGTGGAGGCGGCAGTGTTGGCCGCGATCTTCGCCCGAATGAACCGCTTACGTCTTCATCAGGCCACCGGTAATCGGCCTATACACGGCTGCTAAGCAGGATCACGAGCCGCAGTGCCGGGTGTTTTTGTTTTCGATGACGTCATTGGTTTATTTTCGGTGTCCAGAGCTGATTTTTCGGAGCCATTATGCCGATGCAAAAGGTGAACGTATTTGGTTTGAATTCCGCATTAATCTATTAGGAGTATTTACTGTTTCTCGTCCTGCAGACGATATTTTAAACTTCTTACAAGTACTGTGGACGTAGGAGGCATCATTAAAATAATATATACCTTGTTTATCAATTATTCATTTATCTCTCCACAATTCTGCGAGAAGTCCCTTCATGTCACCAACAGACAGTCCTGATAATCTATATAAGCTAGTTCAATGATATTATTTTTCATTTCGCTAAAACCGACAGAATTGCACGTTTGCTGTAGCCCCCATGCGACCAATTATGTAACATAACTTGTGCTGATTGACAATTTGTCGGCCAGTCTGATGACCTGATTGGCAGGGCCGTTATTTTTGACCATAGTTAAGAAGTTTCACCGACCGGGGCCGAGTTTCCGGTACCAAGATGTATTCAGTATTCGTCTCATGTGGGTATTGAACGATAATTGTTCAATCTCCGCCAATAATGACGTGCGTCTAATTTCTCGCCCCTAATTGATCGTGATCATAAGAGGGAGCGTTCACGCACAAAGTTGGTTTGTATAAAGCATGCTTTTAGTTATTTATAAACTCGAATGAAGTCAATGCTACAACTTACGATGGCTTATCTAGAAAAAAAATTAAATGTGCATGTGTTCTGATTTGTATTTCTTATACGCCGCTTAAGAGCACTTGCATGTATTTGTTTTTCTAATGACATTTCAGAACATTTGCCCTTATACGGATCAAGACGACGGTACATGATAACTTCTGAATCATTTTCAAGCAATGTAAAATGAACGTCGATCGTCAGAGTTTAGTATACCAAGCATACCAATACGCAGGACAGGCGACAAATTTCCAAATGCTGGAGCTGTGGCTGGAGGCATCAGGAATGATTGCCGTCATCGGCCGGATATGTGTTGGATCATATAAAGAGACGTGTTTCGGAAGTGGCGTCCGATCCCACTGATACCTGCCGAAAGGTCTGGTGGCATTGAGCGCACGCATGGGAATCTGAGCTCCATGGAGGGGCTGCAGGTGCTCTGGTGACCTCAGCCGTCCCTCCAGGGAAATCTGGGCTCACCTCGTCTTCCGCCGTCCCAGAGGAGCGCGCCGAAAACAAGATACCGTGCCGGATCGCCGCACCGCTACTAGTGGGACGAAATAAGAAGCGGTCATGTTCATCAATAGATTACCATATATGACCAATTTGGACCAGCGTGCTGTGTAATGGTTGCACCCATGTGCGTTCTAATTCAGGTTTAATCGCGAGGGAATATGGGAAGCAGCGACATTGGCCCTTGTTACACGCTATGGCAGGGACGTCTTACGCACTAGTGTGTGTAGTAACTGTGTATGTGCATGTAAACCTTAATCGAATTAAATGAAGTACGAATACTTAACACGGAAGCTGAAACATAACTGTAACGGATTATGCAGCATGTCAAGCAAAGTCAAGTTAAAACCAGTTCTTCTCAAACCACATTTATGATGAAATCAAACACACTTTACATTGATATCAAAACACATTTGAAACTTGCAAAATAATCAGATGACTTGCAAGCATGTTAAAAGCGTTATATGCTTAGATCGCGCAGATCCATCGACTTCTCGCCCTGCTTCTGGTCTCGAGCAAGATATTCAAGAAAATGGGTGGTGTCGCATTGGCTTTTGATGTTTTTTTGCGATTACCTAAATGTGTCATGTTTATAGGAAGTTGTTCTAGTTGCATAAGTACTATGCTGTATTTTGTGTGTATTTTTAATCGCAGTCAAGAACACCGTCTGTATAAAAGTAGAAATAAACATTATGTACGAGTCACAGTAGCTGGGAATTGGGATACATTTGCACTAAGCCTGTCTCTGCGATATACGAAACCGTACCAAATATCCAATTATGCATGGAAAGTTTGGAAAAATTTGCGAAGTCCAAGTTACCACATAGTCATGACGTACCGTGAAGCATCGCGTTCAACAAGGTCACACATCAATACCCTGAGATAAGTGGTAGGTGACAGGGCTACCGCCCTCTGGAACATCTAAAGGAACTACTGCAATGCCTCTGAGGGCATCTGAGGAACAGTTGCGCCGATCCCATGGGCGTATCAGCAGGCGCCACAGGCCTTCTTGCAGTCCTGCAGCATGAAGTCGGGATTGTTGGTGCACTCGCCGATCTCGGCCCAGTCGGCGCAGTACTTGTTCTTGTCAGCGCAGTGGGCGAAGTCGCTACCCAGGCAGAGACCACACGAGTCGCGGCAGTAGATGCTCATGTAGCTCCAGTTGTTGGCGCACTCGCCGGACTTGGCCCACGAGAGACAGTAGGTGTTGTGGTCGGCGCAGGCTTTGCACGTGCCGCACGACTTGGCGCAGTGGACGTTCATCCAGGTGGGGTTTTTGGTGCACTCGCCGCGGGCGCTCCACTCGGAGCAGTACTCGTTGTTGTCCTGGCATGCAGAGGGCTCCGGCGCTTTGGTGGGGCCCACCGCGCCGCCGCCAGTGCCCTGGCACTTGTACAGCTTGTTGAGCTTCTTGATGTCGATCTCGGAGAAGCCGTTGCGCTGTCCCATCTGGTCGGTGGGCTTGATGGGAGTGATGGTGCGCAGCTTGCGGTTAGCGGCGAACGCGTACGGCCCGTAGTGCATGATTGAGGTCACGTCATACGGCTCGTCCAGGCTCTGGATCTTGGTCCACTCGTACTTGTGGAAGTTGTAGTCCATGCCGGAGATGATGTTGCCCCAGTTGATGATGACGTGGTCACCGCGGTCTGGACGGCTCTGCTCGTGCCAGAAGCCGGCTGCGTGCATGAACTCGTGCATCACGACTCCGGGGTAGACGCAGCCGTCGGCGAGCGAGAGCTCCTGGACGCCTCCTACCACACCGACGGCGCTGCTGCAGCCGGAGCCCTTCCGCACGTGGATGTAGTCCTTCTGCGTGGTGCGCGGCACGATCCGGATGCACGTGTTCTTCTCAAACGCCGCCACCGCCTTGGCGATGATGGCCCGCTCGCGCTGCGTGTAGCTTGAAGAGATCAGGTACGGGATCTCCGAGTCCGGCCAGAGGCTGCCCTCCTCGCGGATGGCGTTGCGGACGAACATGTCGTCGCCGTCAAAGGCGACGTCTCCATCTAGCAGCACCTTGGTCGACTCCATGTGCGAGATGTCGCCCTCGAACAGGCCGGCCAGCTCGATGGGGTCCTCGGCTCCCGGCCCGGACTGAGGCACGTCATCGGGGATGTCAGCCGCCGCAGCAAAATCCTCCGGCGAGAGAGGCAGGCCGAACACGTCGTCACTCATCGGAACGGCTCTCTTCTCCGCCGATCGGCGCCAGCTGAGCGGCACCGGCTCCCCCAGAGGCTCCAGCATTCTCTTTAGCATCGGCGGCACGATGAGGGCCGAGCTGGAGGCCAGCCAGGCGCACAGCAGCAGGGCTGTCAGGCGAGGCATGGTGTGAGGGGCACGAGAGGGGCGGGGCAACGCGTCGGTGGAGGGAGGGGAGGGCTCAGAGGGGAGCCGTGTCGAGCCGCGTCGACTGATGCCCCCAGCGTCGAACGGACGCCATTTATACTCACTTGAAGCCACCATGAGGGTCGGCATGTGGGTGGAAAAAGTGCCGAATGTGGAAATTATGCATCGGAAAGCGGTCGCGGCGGGCGATGAACTAATAGTGGATCGATGCCCGACAGACTAGCGCCTGCATTCGGATGATGACGGAGGATGACGCCATTGCCCTAACGGGATCATGTCACTAGCATTTCATTGATTATGCTGTGATTCAGCCCTCGCTCCACTCGAGTTTGGTCGGCCCAGTTAGAGATTTAAACACCGCTGTATAGTTATGTCAAATGTGTAAATTAAACTGCCTACATCCGCTGTGTGCTGATATATAAGTAAGTAGATAGACGCAATTATAAATGTTGTTGTTCAGCTGGGACATAGTTAATGTATGAAATGTTGTTTTGACACCAGCTTTATTATTATTTTAGTGTTTTGTGTAACTTGGCTGAAGAAGGGGGCCGAAGTGCTCTTGAAAGCTTCCATTAACCCGCGCACCGACGGGGGTCTGCGCCAACTTAGTACCGACGGGGGGGGGCGGATGACCGCCCCCCCCCTGAGATCTCGAGAACGAAGCAAGATAGCGACAAGCGGTAAACGGCATCGGATACGCACGGTCAAGATCTACAATTTTTACTAAGGTCATTTTCAGGTCAGGTCAAAGATGACGTCACAGGGGTCGAAAAAGTCAAAATAGCGGCGCTAAATATGGAGAGAGTTTTTCTCGAATAACTTTCGAATTAGTCAAGATAGGAACAAACTAAGGGCATCATCGTGATCCTCTCGTCAATCCGCATCGAATGATATATATGTTGACCTCGAAAGGTCAAGGTCAAAGGTTGACCTCAGGTCACGTGACCTCGAGGTCATCATGTATATCGTCTTGACGAGCTGAACACAATGAGACCATCCACGCGTCTGTATCTTGTTCCTGTACGGAGTTATTGGCCAAAAACCTTTGGTGACCTTTGATGACGTTACATGACCTCACAGCTGCCCAACAGCAAAACAGACCTCAAGGTAGTGAAGGTTGATCGTATATGAAGTCATGTATGGTATATGGGGCCATTCCGACCCGTTTTAGTGGTAAAAACAGGGAGTTGATTTTTCCCCCATTGACTTATAATGGGGAGGTCGCGAAATTGACCTGACCTTAGGTCACCGATATCAAAATTCCGAGATATACAAATTGTAGCTACTAATGACCTAATAACATCCTGCGACTTTCAAAGGCCTCCGACATCTACTGTAGCTCTGGCACGGTGACAAAGTTGCAAAAAAGTGACGAGGTTGGGTCATTCAAAGTGACCTGGTGACCTGACCTTGAAAGGTAGGAGGTTCAAACTTGCACACCATGTGTAAAATTGATAAGGGAATAGTCATACCAAATTTCGCGGCGCTACGCGCCGCGGTTTTTCCGCTATTCGCGAAAAACCTCAGGGGGGGGGGGGCGGATATCCGCCCCCCCCCGTCGGTGCGCGGGTTAAAATAATAAAGGTGGTGTCAAAACAACATTTTATACATAATAAGTACATAGATTCCTATACACCTGTGTACTTCACAGTTGGCACTGATACCTACCTGGATACATTCAAGACAAACAAACAGTGCAAAAATAACCCTAAGCTTTTAGCAACCGCCAGCAATAAAAGTGGTTTTCTATATAAATCTACAGCATATTAGGCTCGCCATTACTTTACTCGGGTAATGACGTCAAACCATGCAGTTCTTATGATGCCAACAAGCCAATTAACTAATATGTATCCACTTTTAGTCACTAGCTATTGGGATATACGTAAGTACCAAACAGCTATGTACGCCTGGTAAAAGTAAAGAAAGATAAAAGGTGACAATGAAGATATAAGGAACTGGAAGTCAGGATAGCAAAGTGCACCAAAAGGGAAAGCTGCGGGACCTTCTCATAACATATGAAATGGGTAGACGCATTCCTTTTATATCACGCAATCACAATTCAAATGTCTATTCTGCAATATTGAATAGCTGTTTCGCGCTATTAAAATTTAACACGGACAAATATTTCTCGCATCAGAAGAGTGAGACATTTTGTTTTTCTCACAGACAATAACAATATTTGCATTGTTATTGTATTGTCATTGTCTGTGACATAGATAACATGATTTATGTTATGCCTGTGAAAAAAACAACATTCCACGCACCTCGTTGATGAGACGAAACATTTCAAATTATGTACAGATGATATGTAAATACTCGTATATCAAATCATCAATTTGGTGTCTACATGTATGTCGTGCTAGTTAGGCGCAAATGCACCGTTTTGTAGACGTATTTTGCTAAATGGAGGAAAATCAGCTCGAACTGTTGCGGCCTGCAGTGCTCGTAGCGAATTGTTCATTGATTCGAATGTCATACCCAGTACCTAAATCAATATTTCGATTGCGACAGCGTGTTGGTAAATCTTTGGCGAAATTTTGCACCGAGCCTCAAATCAAGTCCTATCCCGAGTCCTTTACCGAGTAGTCTACCGAGTTCTCTATCGAGTCCTGTGCTGTAACCTGAACCGTTTGCCAAGTCTTGTGCGAGTCACAACTCCGTGTGTTATGTATGGGTCTGTTCCAGTCGCACTTCCTAAGACCTCTAAACTCCTCCAAGAGCAAGATAGAGGAGGTTAGAGCAGGGCCCTCCTTGGCTTGTAAGGGCTAGAGCTGCCACTGGAACAGGGAAGCAATCTTGGAGGAGTTTAGAGGTGTTAGGAAGTGCGACTGGAACAGACCCTATGAGTCCTCTGCTCGACCCTCGGCCAAGTTTGGTTCAGAGTTATTAGCCAGAGTCCGTTCTGGAGTTCGCTCTGGAGTCCAGTCCGGAGCAGCCCGCCCAGCCCGGCGCGCGCGGCGCGGTGAAGCGCGCAGGCCGTGGGCGGGGGCGGGGGCGGGGGCGGCGCGCCGCGTGCCACCATGAGGGCGGCGAGCGGCGGCCGACAGAACACCGGTACGTCTTGGCCCGGCCACAGGCGCAGAGGGTCGTCTCGAGCAGCGCCGTCTCGATCGGAGGACCCACGGCACCGGCACCGCTCAATCGCCCACACAGCCATGGTGAGTGGAAGGCGGACAGACTGGAGATGGGACCGGCACCGGCGGTGCATCGGGGCGGCTTTTTATTAATGGCATTGGTGGCAGCGTGCTGAATGACTTATGACGGTAAATGCAAGCGTGCTGAGTTGCTCGCGAAGATTTGTTAGATATTTGGACGTTCAATATTGAATCAAGAACGAAGTTGGCAGCCCTAATTGTGTTATTAGTTGCATTGATCGACGTTCAATTATTAGTTTTATTGTAACAATATGCTGGCTATCAAAATGTGTTTGAGATCAGTATCGTAGCTCAGAAACTTTCATAAGCTTTCAAATTTATCATACTGCTTGCTTGTGTAAGATCACTTGCTTGTGATTGCTTGCTTGCTGTAAGATTGCTTGTGTTGGGCTCTAATCAATTGTTTTCTTTCTCTCGGATTGAAAACTTGTATTCTCATTTATGATTGTCTGAGATAATGCATGGAATTCTTCCTATATATCTTTCCTTGTAACTGGCCGTTGGATGCGTTATTTTCGGTCCATTAGCGGCTCCGCCATCAACTTGTTTGTCTTCCAAACCATTCGCTCCGAAATATTTGGAATGAGCAGTGAAATAAGATTTGCTGGCAATTGAGGGGGAGGCTCAAGGTTGGTGTTTTGGCTGCATCATCAACAATTTAAGTCATGCTTGAAAACGCCAGCACTTATTCCGTGCATGGAAGCAAAGGCCAGCGTAACAACTAAGTAAAAACTGTGCTGATAGTTGTTGTTTTTAAGTTTATACAAAAAGGCGTTGAAAAGGAAAATTGGGAAAACACTTTTCGTCACTGTCGTCTAATTGCAATGACAAAACAGACCTTAGCCAGCTATTTAGTCATTTGATACGTCACTGCTTTTGCATTTAGAACAAACCATTCAATAAGTTGATCGGTAAGCACGCAAAGTAGGTAATCTATTTTCTGGGGATCGATGAAATATCCATCAGCCTATTTGGTGCAGCGATGTAACTATCACCTCAGCCAGAGCCTCTTTGACATTTGCCTCCTTGCAGTTCCAGTCCTCTGACAGGGTATCTGCAGCGATCTCTGACCGGTATCCAGTGACCAGTGACTTTCGCACAAAGCGGCGCTTAGTTCGGCGCATCGTCGGAAGTCATTTTCTCACGACGTCGCCCGTGTTTCACATCTCTGTGTGAAACGGCTCACCCGAATGTGTTTACGTAACCGCAGTGACGTCAGTAGCGAGCGTGATTTTTACGTGATTTTCAGCCGATATCAAAGATAGCGTTCTTTTTCGAGCAGGTGTAGACGGAGATCAGCCGCCCGGATGGATTCACCCTCGTGCTCACGTTAGCCAGGTACTTACGGACGTTACGTCACTGCAATCCGAGATCTCACACCTGATCGGCCGACAAAACTGGAGCACTCGTCACCGCCAGAGATCGCTCGACGGATGGTCTGACATCACTCATATCATTGCGATCACAAGCTCTTACACGCTTCGCCTCAGGTCGTGCAAAGCTTGTTGCACTGGCTGTGTCGCTTCCTACATCAGAGTGGCTCGTAAAAAGGCTAGTGACGTAACGAGGGGTTTTTTAATATTACCGTTTCATAATTTGGTGGTAATCCTGCGGTGGTGTGTTTCTAGGCGAGGTACCGGGTGGAGACGAGACTGAGATGAGATGATACTGAGGGTCAGTAAGCTGCGATAACATAACTAAACGATGTTATCATTCTTTTCACGATGTATAAACTCTTAAAGAGCGTGATCCGTAGGACAGTCAAAAAGCAGGAAGCATTTCACAACAAAAGCTGAGTCACGAAATATACATAAGGTCGCCATCATGCCAACAAATCTGATACAAACACAGACGCAATCGCATTCCCAAGGTGAACGGAGTCAATCTAAATAGCAGCTGTCATTATCATAGATTGCCTGGGCGTGCAATTTATGGCACATTCATCTTATGTGGCATCACCTCCTCTTATTCATCTGCTGGAGCACGGTATGTCTTTCCGGGAGGATGGCATCCGGGGAACCTCGCTGTTATGCAGCACCAAAGAGCAAAGAAATAAGCTCGCTGAAAGTTAACACCATTTGCCTGAAAGCTCTTTGTCATATACGCTGATGGGAAAGGCTGGCAATAGTATCACCCCTGATACCTACGACTTGACTTCTCTGATCTCTGTTATATGCCGTATAAGGTTGCATATACGTACACATATAGGTACTCTGTCGGTAAGTGCCTCGCTATGATTGCTGTCTGTACTGCGTAACACCTTATTTTTGTTTTTATGTACTGAGAGCGAACAAACACAAGCTTTTTGCATGCATACACAATACACATGTAAAACGTTCTTCCTAATCAGCTTGTGAAAACATACATAAAATATACACTTTAATATGCATATTGCATAGACGATTTTAGTCCCACTGTACATACATGGTCGGTATTTTTTCGTGCAAAATCCAGTCATGCAATAGTTTACACCTAAGGTTATGTTACAGTGACCGAAATAAAAATAAAGCTATGCCACAATATCGATCGAGTTCATTTGCATCCCAGTGACGGCCATGTCAGCGCGGTGTGATAAAACAACCGATTCCGCGAGGCTATTTCCGGGCCAATCGTGAGTTGAATGGCTCAGTCATGCAATGCTCATATGGGAAGAGTGCCGTTCATTCGTCCCACAGACCGACTTTGACCGACTTTCAAATGGAATGTGAATTGAAAGATAAGCTGGCAGGTATAGATCCACACAAATGTCGTCTTTCAATGCTCATAATTTCGCGTATTTTTCTCAGCATAATCGAACGCTCATGTTATTCATGATGTTAGCCTTGCTGAAAACACTGACCGCTGATATCCGACTTTTGCTTGTGATCTTTGAACCTAATGGTGTTTTAACCCGCGCGGGGCTGGGGGGGGGTAAATTTTACCCCCCCTCGCGAATTTTTGCGATATCTCAAAAACGGCGGCGCGCAGCGCCGCCAAACTTTCAGTACCTTTTCTTACATCAATTTGACACCTTCCCTGAAAATTTGAGCGAAATCCGTCGGAAAATTTTTGAGAAATTGACGTTTTAGTGACGTCATGTTCGCCATTTTCGCCTCAAAAACGGCAAAAGTTCAAACGCCGCTAACATCTTCATTTTTAAAGGAATCAAGACGTAACAAAAAAGGTTATACGTAATTTTACTTTGTCTATCAAATGGCTATCTCGGTTTTTTGAAAATTTTGGATTTTGGCCTAAATTTTTTCAAAAAACTGATTTTTTTGGGAAAATTATTATAAAATCCAAAATTTTGAGTCTATCGAAAAAACCGGAATATATGTCAGAGAAGTGGTCTATGTGCACCTACATACCAAATTTTAGAAGAATCGGTTCAAAAATGTGGGAGTTATTCAAAATTTTATGACGTCACGACACACAAATTTTTTGAAAAATGACTTTTTTGGAAGTTCTAGACCTCGTACGGAAACAAAAATAGCACCATTCGATTCGCCGTGAAAAACTGCATCAGATAGACACCTTTTTAGGCCTTAACAACCAACTTCAAAATTTGACCTCACTTGACCTGACCTTGACCTGACCTCGACCTGAAATTCATCCAGAGGTGGTCCATATCACTTATTGAGTGTGCCTATTGAATTCTATGAGTAAAATGACCCATAAAACATGTGTCGCACATGCCCTTTTCTATATTTTGCTTTTTGGTGACCTGACCTGACCTGACCTGACCTTGACCTTGAACTCTGAATGATATTGTATGCAACTAATATTGTCTTGGTAGCCTAAGAACACGTTTTGGGCGATCAGTCTCAGTCCATGACTCCATTCTTCGGCAACTACGGTGCAAGGCCGATACTGTAGAAACTTGCAATTTGTACCCTTGACCTGACCTTGACCTTGACCTCAAACTTTAAATTAAGTAAATGTTTTTAGTAGTTCGTGATGAGAGCTTTCGATTGGCGTTTGAATTTTCCAAATCTGACCATTAGTTCGGGAGATAACAGGGGGGGTAAAATTTACCCCCCCCCCCCCAGCCCCGCGCGTTCGGCTGGAGACCCCAGCCCCGCGCGGGTTAAAGAGCTCCTATAAAATGCATGTGTAGCCTTTCATCTAATTATTATATACATTGGTCTACGGCTTTTCAAAGTGCGACCGTGCATGAGCTTATGTATATCCCAATGAAAACGCTCTAACTTGGTGAAGTTTGGCTGTGCTCTTTAGCCAAGGAGCATACAACGCCAACACTAGAGCTAGTGATCCTCTTAGTACTCCCTTGCCCCTCACTAATCAAATTTGAACGTGCCGACTTTAAACACTTGAACGTGCTACAAGTGTTAGTGGTTGTTGTCACCATCAGTTAATTCCATACGCTGTCACTGGTCTGTATAGCTGAATGTTTTGAAACTCGTAAAAACTGGGAGTTAAAATCTAACAGATCTGGGGAGAGCAAGGCCTGACAGCATTCTCTACTGATTGCTTACTGGCTTTGAAGGCCCAGATCGCAATTTCGTAGTGTCGACAATTTTTATCTGACAATTTTGCAATCCATTTCGAAGTCATTTTACTTCGTTCCTCTCACGCCATTTGTAGTTTGAGTGAAAACAATATGGGAGAACAATATAAGTGTCTTAATCATTAAACATGCTAATGTTGGGATATTGTGACCGTGGACCGGCCGTGTAGGTGTACGTTACATTTTGTGTCAAATTTATATTCCGATGAAAGCTTAACATCAATGCAGAAGCATAAAATTATATCGATGCTCGTAATATATTCAACTGGCAGTATTTACTTCTAATCACCAGGTTTTCGCTAAATGCAAGCGTGTCATATCAAGGCCACAAAAAGAGACATTTGTTTTCCTCGACCTGTTTGGAAACCTTCTAGTTTTGCCGCTGATCAGACAGACTACACGGCATGTTGACCACAAACTGTGACATGTCACCGCGGTCGTACCAATGTGTTCGACACTATCACATCCAGTTATACACTTGTGGTGCAGAAAAACACAGACTTTCGTCCTTCCTGTCCATCAGAAGGCAAGTTGAGGCTAGGCATGACACGCTGTCAATCTGTGCTCAAAATAAAACGTTTCCGCCGGGTTCGTCCTCTAGAAGTTCAGCAGAGGCGATGTTATATCATCGAACAGTAGTCAGGCCGCCCTTGGAACAGATTGTTTTGATCGTTGGGATGTCACAAGGCATTGGAACATCTACGGATGTCACAATGCAGCTTTATAACGTATAGCGAGAATAATTGTCAACGAACTGGTATAGTCCTTATGTATGCTATTCTCCGTCGTCGCGTAATCCAACCAAAAATTCTAGCTTTCATTTATTATTAAGCTGCTTCGACAAGAGTACAGTAATGAACAATCCAGTGACGGCTTCTAAATATGATCCGTACAAATGGCGAGGTACGATACTGGGGATATCGGGTAAGGAGATAGCGAACGGTGGCGCGGAAGTGCGCTCGCTTCTGCCCCGCGGGCTCTGGGGAATGCCCAATTATGTGCTGAAGGGTGGCTGCACGGAGGTGTAATACCACCGGAATGGCGCTGTCCCTATCAGGTATCCTCCCATCCCAGATTGACGGCTCTCCTGCGTGGTCAGAAAAGTCTACGAATGTGCGGCTGAAATAAATCTAGGATTGCACAAGGGATAAGCGTGTGTTAGTGAATAAGTCTCGACCTTCTTTTTGTGCTAACTCGCCAGAAAACTAACGACTAAAATATCGCTAGAAAATAAGATAAGGGTTAAGTTTAAAGCACTCCAACATTTGCCCTGTCGTTAAATTTACCTGGATAGAGTCTTAAATAAATCATAACACCACCGCTTTGCCCGCCTAAAGCTGAGACTTGTATCCGAACTCGCTATACATACAGTGGACGGCAGTGTTATTTGCACGGCGTCCGGGGCATATTTACGGGTTCTGGCGCAACTGACTGTCATGTTGCAGTCGCTTCAGGCTGTCGATGGTGATGCACATTATGTTGATTTGTGCTGAACGTTTGCCACCCTGCTAATTGCCACTTACGGCCTGTTAATGAGCAAAAACAACTGACATAGGCCCTGTCTGCCGGAGTTTCTCGCCAAATGAGCGCCTGGTGCACACTGTACTAACATGACAATGAGAGTCCGGTGCACACTGCACTAGCATCGCATGCAGGGTTTGCACGTTGCACTAACACGACAAGGCAGGGTCCGATGCACACCGCACTAACACGACAAGTGCAGAGACCGATGCACACTGCACTAACATGGCAAGCAGAGACCGAAACACAATGCACAAACACGAACTGCAAGCAGAGACCGAGCACACAGTACAAATATGACAAGAAGGGCCGTTTTGGCGTACTAGTCGCAGAGCCCTGTTGGTGGCTGGTTTCCTAGACGTGTAACATTTCTTCTCAGCCACTGCGCTGCCTTCGCTCTGACAATGGTAAGGCCCAGACATTTTCCCTTGAAACTGGCTCAGGCGAGATGAAAGCGGCGTTGTCAATATTGTAACCTTGCAGTGCCGTCACGGGTCGCCTATTGATGGACGAATGTCCCGGATAATACAGCAATACCCCGCTCGGCTTTTGTTTGCCTGTGGTCTACATAATACACAGCGTGTCTTCAAAGATACGAGCCGGAGTCAGCCAGATAAAAGTAACGTGAAATGTAGGCACATAGACCTTGTTTTTTTCCTAAACGCTCTTGTCATAACCTTTGCATTCACTGCCTTTTGGCTTGCAAGTTTCGTAAGAGATTGTTTGCAAGTTGTTACATTGGAAATATACTATGAAAGGTATTTGTGAAAAAGGTAAGTTCTCGTACAAATTAGAGGTTGATTGATCTGTAATGATCTCTGGAGTCCAAAGCCTCGAGCAGACTTCAGCTGGAGCAGATACCTGAAAACTCAATGCGAGAAGATTAAGTTTTTTTAGCGCTGCTCTAGCTCTCAAAGTTTATGGTTTTAATCTGAAAGCAATAGTTCAACGGCTGACACTTTTATTGGCGTAACGTCACCGCACCAAGACTGACCCGAGTAGTGCTGCGGTGAGATGAAATGCGATTGCATCTAATAGATCAGCTCATGTCGGTCCTTCCTGCGCCGCCTCAGTCTAGTGAGAAGTGAAGTGCTCATACGTCAAACCTACTCCTAGAGAGGCATGAGAAGACAATTCCCCAAGCAAGACACAGATAAAGAACTAACAGAGACAGATTCTTCGGTCGCTGAAAACCAGGAAAAGGACCTCCACAGAACAAGAAAGATTGCAATCCTTTAATCGCCCCATACTAAACTTTCTGTAGTGTGACGCTTCAAAAGTTTGCCGAGAGCTGCAGTTCGATGGTTTTCATGGAAGATATATCGTCAAGAATAAGGTTATGACCGAACTTTTATTAGCTGTGGTGTCAATTTGACCGCAGCTCTGGATGCCTGCTTGGAAATCGTTTAAATTCATTGTTCTAAGATGACGAAATGTTTCAAAATACATTGGAAACCACATTAAGCTCTTCGAGATCGTCATCGTTTCATCGAGTACTCACTACCTCACCAAACACGGATCAATTTTCACGTCCTGTCAAAGTGCTCGCCAATCCTGTACGGCTTTCAACAAGCTCCTGCGGTCTGGCCGAGCCCCTGTGCGGAATTTTGACGGGCCCAGCATGCTCGGTAGGGTGTGGAAGACATCCGCATTCCCAGCTCAGATGGAGTCCGGCGGCCGTCCGTAGGTAGCGGGCCGCACGATGGATAGGTGACACGTGCCCGGTCACCTGCAACAAAGCGTGCCAGCGCGCCGGCAGCCACCCCCAGCCGGATTTGCAGGCGCAGAGGCCACAGATCGTCATAGGCGTCAGAGGAACAGGGTCTGACGTCGACAGTTGTGGCCCAATCGCGAAACTGAGAGGCAGAGCCGTGAGGCCAAATTGACGCACGAATGGTGTGATGAAGTCCATGAGTCAGGCATTTACACATTACGGCCTTCACGAAAGCCTCATCATGATCAGTGCTATGAAAGATGACTGCGGTCAGTGAGTCCACAGGATTCAAAATAATATCAGATAGCTGCTGGTTTCCCTGATGAGCGTTTGTCCCCATGAGCGATCAGCCAAACACCATAGCGATAGCTACTGAGCTGTCGTCAACGTTCGGGTGAGGTGAGATGGATTGTTGACCAAGCTTATGCCCGTATTTCGTCTTTTCATCAAGCGGTAGTCGCGGTTTGAACTCGACGTCTTTCAGATTCGCGTCTTAGTGAAAATATGGCCTGTGAGGCGTCTTGCAGTTCAACACCTGACAGTCCATTTTCACGTAGTATGGGCATATATAAAGGTCGGGGTGCCAAAGTGACAGGCTTCATCGTGTTCGCTGTGGTGCGGAGACATCCGTGATAGATGGTTGGGGACGGTCGATCTTCCAAGAAAAAGATTCAAAACCTCAAACATGGATTTGCTTTCTCGCTCTGTCTTAATGCCCCGAACTACTCGGTTTCTATTAAGACTACTACATTTATTTTTTCGTTCAAATGCGTATATGTACATCTTGTTCTAGATATTTTGGTTCGGCTCATTGCTAGGAGTTTTATACATATAAACGGATAGTGATAGGTTACAATCACCTTATTGCTAGCTACTCAAACTTGTAGAAAGTAGAAACCTTAGGATGATCCGGAGTTTTGATCAGGGAAATAACTTCGTTGTAAATTGACATCAACGATCTACTTTCCATGAAATTGGCGTTTTTCTGTGTTTGAAACTCCGTACCGAGTTCATCAAGGACGATGAGAATGACGTCAATCTTAATAACTAGTCGCCTGTCACGAACTAACAGGATTTGGCTTCTCCATCCTTGACACCTGTCTGTTACTGGTTATTGCACTATGTCGGTTTCTTTTCAAAAGCACGGACTTGTCCAGTTGCCACGAGCATTACTATGACAAGTTGAGAGACATGCCATCGACAATATAGAAATATGTGATCGTAATCATAATCAATACCAAATGGAGCTGTTCGTTGAACCCTTGACTCTTGAGCACTGCTAGAGGGCCGCTCGCACAACGCCGATTAATTTTACCGCTCAATAATCAATGTCCTCAGCGCTGAAACCACCCACAACATCCACCACAATATTTTCGTAAGGTTTGTAAAAGAAATACAGGGAACTGTGGGCCAAAGTTGACGAATCATTTCTTCATTGAACTCGATGCCGTTAACATATATATGTTTTCACTTTTCTCGAAGAGCGTACTGCTGCGACTTTATTCTCTCTGTTTTTGTGTGTGCTGGACCTCATACATGATATTTTTCTCAGCGTAGGTATGTTACTGGTGAAATAATCACTGTCATTTGTATCTGTTCAGTCTTCATCCCTTTTCAATAGCCATAGTCATCTAATGCCTTACTACTATTCGATTTATTCATTTCATATTTCGTGTGGAAATTATTTTCCGATGGCGCAAGTTTGTGAGTTTGGTAACTACGTGCATAATCAGCTTGGCGCAAATTAATCTCATGAAGCCAATTTCCTGATCGGATTAGCGGCATGGGCTTGGGGCTCGTGTTGCCAATGACATCGCCCACGAGCTACAAGCCTCAGTGACAGACAGTCCCACTGGCGCGAATAACTCCCTCAGCGGCAAATTCCCGCCCCACTGGCATAGTTAGTCCAGCAGGCAGCATCCATCAGCGCAGCCCCTCCTGTTGCTTCAACACTCCTCCCTCCCACACCCACACACATGCACATTGCACACGCACACATTAGGACACAACACAGCATCCATCGGAGTAGCCCATCTTCATCGTAACAGCGCTTTCCCTATGAGCCCTGTCAAGCGTAATGAATCATATTGAAAAATGGAAGATCATCTACGTCGATATCCTTTTGCGTGGCGTCTACCTCACGATCATTCGGTGGGACAGCGTCCACCACACGACCCTCGATAGTAATCCGTCGGCTGGCGACCTCGGAGAAAATGTGCGGTCTTTCCCTCCCCAGTAAAACTCCACGCATGACGCAGTTGGCAGCTTTCACTCCACCTACGTTTGTTGCGGTGGATAAATAAGGAGAACATTGACGTCAGAGAATCAACCTCTTTTATTTAAACCCTGCTGTTCTCTTTGCTTGGCTAGTTGTGAGAGAAACGAGTGAGGAGAAGAAACATTGGAGGAATCCTCAGATTTGCTGACAACGATTTTTGGTGAGCAGACTGCTCATTGACCACCATTATCCAAACAAATTATCTTTAGGCATAGGCGCGGGAGCCGGGGGGGCAGTGGGGGCAGCTTGCCCCCCCAACTCCGGGGCCGTGGGGGCGGTGCCCCCACAGCTTTGAGACGGAATACCACACTTTTTTTGCAAATGTTTTCTTTTTTTGTTGAAAAAGCCGAGGGGTGAAAAATAAGTGGCCTAAAACCGGTGAGAAAACTAGATTTGGGGGTACCCTAGGTTGATCTCTACTATGGTGTGCCCCCCCAGTCGGAAAGTAGTTCCCGCGCCCCTGTCTTTAGGTGTTGTATTGAAATAGTTGACGTCAGCTAGGCGTTCCCTATGGATTACCGCATACCGTTATTTCCGTGCTACCAATTTCTTTCCCCTTTGTCTTCGTTCTAATGGAGAGGAGCAGAGTTCCTCTGAACGCCCTGGCCTGTGCCGTGGCCCAACTATGCGTCTCTTTGAATATGTACTGGCACTGGCCTCGGCCGATGGCCATGGCCCTAGTCAGCTCTGTGTTGACTGTGTTGTGTCCCTCTCAGCGCACTGTCGTCTGTCCTTACTGTGCCCAATGCCTATGGTCCAATTCCATGCGTCCATCTATTCTGAACGCACTGGTCCATGCTGCGCCGCCGCGCTGCCGTGCATTGCGGAACAGTATCCAACGATTCGTTACCGCCTCTGAGGAGCGGCCGGCCATTAGCGTAGTGCTGACGGGAAGAAATGACACCATATAAAACTTGATCGTCTATATTGTTGGCATAATTGGAGAAGGTGATGGTGGTGGTGCTCTTCGGTTGGTAGTGCTGGTGCTCCCCAGTTGGTGCTGCTGGTGCTCCACAGTTCACGGTGCCATGGCATTTCTCAGTGCTCACAGTTCTCCTCCCTCGCTCCGCAGAGGGACAGCATGCGACTGGCACTGGCACTACTGCTCACGGCTCTGCTGGTGCTGCCCAGACATCACGTGACCGCCTCGGAGCCACGTGACCTGAGGTCAGCCGGCAGCGGCGAGATGCTATCCGGCGACATCGACAACTACCTCAGCGAGCTCAAGGATTTCTACACGAAAGTCGGCAGGCCCAGGTATGTGTCTGGCTAGAATAACTTCATGCATTGTGTTCGTGAAACACATATGAGTTGTTCTCACCACGGTTTCAAACTATGAAACGGCGGCCACTTGGTTTTTTGCGGCCACCACATTTTTGCGTTTTAAATTTAATCAAATAAGCGATGCACTTCTCATCAACGAAACGTTCATGGGTTATTTCTTTCATGTGTCTAGCTTATAAGTTATCTGTCACATGGAAACATTTATGAAAGACGTGCTTAGGTACGGCACATCATTTAAACATTTGATCGGTGCACTTAAATTAAGAATTTACTGTTTTTGCCACACTACGATATCCCCCACGCAAATATTATCGAGCGTCTAAACACGAAAGTGACACCAATTAGCCTGTTTCATAGAAAGTGGCAAATATGGACCCCCAGGCCATAAGCACAATTTATAGCGTAATGGCAAGCAATATTTTGCTTGTTTCAGTCAATTTCTAACGATTAAGTGGCAAACTCAGGATAATTATGAATGTTAATGAAAAGATGCACATTTGTTTGCACCTGCATGATGCATTGGCTTCAATCGAATGTACTCATAATTCTCAAGAAAGCGTTTGCTGTGGCTGTGCACACTTCTGGGTAATGTTGGCCGACATTGAATGATGGTCAGTAAATTTTGTTTCATTTGCTGCCTGAAAGAAGGTCTACCAGCATCTCTGACGTGGCCAGCAGCTCCCAGTCGCTGCTCAGTTCGATTGGGTCACCTGGTCAGCCAACTGATCTGTAGAGGACAGACGCGTAAAGTGCCACGACACGAAGTTAGCTCCCTTTACTGCCGAGAAGTTATTCGGCACCAAACCGATGCGACCGGTGCACGCTAATTTAAACATGGGCAGATGTAAATTTTGCACATGGTCACTGCTTTAGAGTGAATTAGAGCTGTGCTATTGTTTCTTGACAGATAGAATGTCGCTCGAATGGCCGCCATAGGCCCACTCTGACAGGATCGATCCCCACATCGGCTGATCCAATTTGTTTGTCTCTACTGGGACCACATTTCAGTCTTGAAACAAGTTTATTTTTTTCGATTAACACAAAGCTACAAAGCCGTTAGCAACAAAAATGCTGGTTAGTATAAGTTCGGTGTTATTATTTTTTTAAAGCTTCCACTGCTGAACGATACCTCTTTTTTCAAAATGGTGAAAACATAATGGTTTGATAAGCATAGCTTAGTCCTTCTTGATTTTCTTTTATAGATAGAAGTCCCTATAGCTGTTGCCCTTTGCCCTATGACGGAGCTGTCCGTTTCCTCGACTCTCAAGCTGCTATAATTTTTATGAGTCAGGGGCTTGGCAGGGGTGAAATTACCCTGGCAATGTCATAATGCGCACATTACCGTGGTCCAGACACGACAGCCAGGCCTGTCACAAAGGAAGTCGTGCGGAAAATAGATCTGCGTCTGTGTTAAACAGCCTTAAATGCCTTCCATTTTTCAGAGCATATTCATTATTTCTTTTTGTAGTCTGTTCTTACGTGTGCTATGCTAAACAAGCTCGTGACACTGATTCAACACTCGGTGTCTTCAACAACTAAATAATCCATTTAAAATGAGTGGAAGAGGGAGAAACACGAAAAGATGCATAAGATTCGAGATTTATAAAAAAAAAAAATGTCCAGTCACTCTCGGTGTCAATGACAACAAGGGACTGCTCTGCCTGAACTAATATGCATCAACATCAACCCTTTATTGATCTTTCAGTATACCTCATGGACTATAAAGCACAAAATGCGTGGTCCAGAATTCCTCATCTCGTGCCACATGTTCTGTTTATAACTGTCCACGCGTGCAGGGCATCCCTTGTCCTTATCCTTCCAGGCAGCCATCCAGTACGTCATTGTAATTGAAATGCCGCAGAATTCAGCGCCGCGCGGTGGAAGTATGATGACAGCGCCCTGATGGAAAGCCAGGGATTCCATCCAATAACTTAGTCGACATTTGTAC
Source organism: Amphibalanus amphitrite (assembly GCF_019059575.1). Classification (NCBI taxonomy): domain Eukaryota; kingdom Metazoa; phylum Arthropoda; class Thecostraca; order Balanomorpha; family Balanidae; genus Amphibalanus; species Amphibalanus amphitrite. The sequence continues at coordinate 176,713 of NW_024881781.1, forward strand.
GCTTACTGGTAAATCTAGCTGTACTGGTGGGCTCCTCTCGGCATATCATGAACTGCAAGCCACTGCGTGGGCTGTGCACCATCAGCCATCATTGTGCCACATATTTTCACAATGAAATTAACCAGCGTCACATGCTATAGGCCCTGGGCAGATGAAATGAACAGTTTTGATGAAAAGTCTTAGTCTATATCATCAGAAAATATTTCCGGGCGAAATGTCGCCCTTTTGCTCTGCCGCTCACCTTTCCTCCCTCTTTCCCTCCGGATTTGACCTCCGGATACCTCATCTCCGGGCAGTGGGCGGTGACAGCGTTACCCTGAGTGGGTCATCCAGATATAGTTCCGGTTCGCCTGATGTTGATAATTACCTGGGGATGACGCTCAGAATCGGCGGCCGTCCCCGTGGACTGACCCGATAGGTGTCTGATTAGCCCACCGCCTGCGGGCACCGACACTAGCCGTGCCCGTAGTGTATAGTCCCCAGCCCGGCAGCCACACTACAGGTCCGGCGAATCGCCGATTTGGGGAGGCAATTCGCCGGACTCCGCGCCGTGAGCATGGTTTCGTGCTCCACGGTGTCTGTTGGATGTCGTGGTTAGAATCGGCGATCAGTAGCGATCGGACTCGTCGCCGCCCACTGCCGCCCACTGCCATCACCCCTGACCCTCCTCCTCCATCCGCCCCCGCCAAGAGGCCTGCTCGTGCTCTCCTGCCTGTCCTTCACAATTAGCGCCGGGTATTTCGACTAACGCTAACACGCTCACCTCGGCTCCGCCGGAGCGCTTCTCCTTGCTCCGTGTCGGACGGCTAATGAACATCGCCCCCTCTGTTCCAGGTTCGGCAAACGCAGCACCCGCGTCCGGCGGTGGCGCACGGTGGCGTCACTCGGTGACGTCATACACGAGCTGCGCTTCTGAACGCGTGCCGGCATTGCGGGCGACCGCTCCTCGGCCGCGCGAACAGCTGTGAGCTGAGGACGACGCCGGTTCGAATCCCATCGAGTCGCCGCGACTTTAACGACGGACAGCCGCTGAGAGGGCTAAGGAGAGAAGATAAAAAGGAGGACGACTGAAGCGCAAGTCGGAAATGGTTGGGAGATTGGCCGCCAAAACCCAGCTACCCGTGAAAATCGCCACCGAACCGCGGTTTCAGCTACAACGGTCATGATCGGATACTGTATTGTCTGCCGCGTGAGAGAGGGAGAGAGAGAGAGAGAGAGAGAGAGAGAGAGAGAGAGAGAGAGAGAGAGAGAGAGAGAGAGAGAGAGAGAGAGAGAGAGAGAGAGAGAGAGAGAGAGAGAGAGAGACGCTTCATCGTCGATTTTGTCATCTTTGGATGTCGACACCGGTGACGTCTCGGTCGGGCCGACTGCTGAAATGTTCTCGATTTGGTCGGCGGCGCTGTGCGAATCCTCGTTCTCTCTGAGCTGTCGGCCGCCGAAAGGTCGACCATTCAGTGTCGGACTGATATAGTGGCGAGGCTTAATATCTGCACATATGAGCTGATGAGAGTATTCCAATGGCATTGTTCTCTTATTTGCATATGAATATGAGATTGAATGGCCTCATTCAGACCGCATTACTTACTTTGAATGACTCCTAATAGTTACCAGAAACGCACTGTTCTGAATCCAGAGGCTGGAGGAAGCATTAGTGGTATTTAGAAATGGTTATGGTTCACCTGGCTGGTCGTTAAGCGAACTTATCACATATGCTGCTGGATATTACTTAATGACATATTGTTTCTATATGTTGTATTTGCCTGTGTGATATAAGTCGTTATATTTATGCTATCCTGCTTTGTATTATTTGATATTGAAAGGAAAATATGTTTACCATGGTCATATGAGGTGCTTCGTTTGCTCGATGTGATATAGTCCAGTTTAAGACATGATCGCAATTAGGGCGCCCAAAGTTACCATAGTCATAGGAGAACAATGCTGTAGACATTTATTTGTTGTTAATTTTTTCGAAGTTTAGCATGTATAGCACGTTATGTACCTAGTAATGATTGATTGCTTATCTGTGTTTAAATAGCACACGTTATAATGCATTTTGCCATTTTATGAGCCACACGTCATGGCCAAAAGGTGTACGGTTATTGGGGTCAGCAATGCATCAGGTTCCCACCATCCAAACAACTTTTCTGACGATTGAAGATCAGCTTCGTACCAAATACAAATAATGCAAATGTTTCACCGTGACACATGAAACATCTGAGGCTGGCATGAAACATTAAGAGTTTAACCGGCTCTGTTCGGGAGCCCTATGTCGACCAGGATGTCCGTCTTCGCTCGAAAGACGTGCCAACTTCGGCACCAAGTTGCGGCGAGGTTTGATCGCTCGAGGCTGGAGCTTCTTTAGAAAGTATTTCTCGCCCCACTCAACCGTTCAGCTTTACGCTTTGATAGGTGTTGACTGTAAAATATACGTTGATTTTCATTTGATAAACAGTTGTTGCGGAGCTCCAGTCCAGCACGCAGGCACTGGGATAGTTAATCGCGTCTAAGTTGAATTAGCTTGGAACAATTTCCCATGGAATGTCGTGTAACGTTAGCATGCTAACTCTGATGCTTGAAACACAAACATATGCCGGAAACGAACTTCGGAGCATCTGCCTATACAGGGCGTCAGGCAAAATGACGCATCCGGGATGTAGGTATATGCATCTCAGACAGTTTTATGTAGGATGAGAAGTGTACACAGCAACTTCTTACTACAACTTCCACCCACCAAAAAAGATGGATTCATACAGGCGGCATGCAAAAACATTTTCAGAGATTCTGTTCCGCTCCGACTCAAACAAGTTGACAAGAAAAAATCATCAGGAGACCCTATGCAGTCTTTTTTCACGATGAAATCATGCATACGAGTATATGCGAAACTCCTACAGTTTACCAAGATTCAGAGGCTGGCACCACAGCGTAGCCCAACGGGGACAGTTGACCCCAACAGAGGCTGGTGGGCTCCATGCTAGCCGACGGCTCACTGGTCATTTGTATTGACACGTCTGACACTGACACAGGCAGAAATGACTGACACCGATAGAGGCTGATTCTCGGTGCCATCGTCGCGATTGAGTGCAGACTGCAGATTCTTAGAGGAGATATAAAATATCCCAAAACACCATGTCGTGGCAGACGTTACATGTCATGGCTGATGTCTTACCATATTACATTCCATACGTAGCATGACATACCTATCATATGTCATGAACTGACGTGGTCTGACGAAGACGCCACAGTGCAACACATGAACCTTGCACAGTGGAGCCTGGGAGGAGGCCACAACCACTTTAACACCGAATCTGACGTTATCGCTCTGTTTCCCCGTCGACACGAGCTCCGGACCTCAAGTCAACGGTGTGTAGTGGAAGTTAGTGGGCTGTCCATCGATGTTTGGGTCCGTCGATTATGGGCGAGAGAGAGAAAGAGAGAGAGAGAGAGAGAGAGAGAGAGAGAGAGAGAGAGAGAGAGAGAGAGAGAGAGAGAGAGAGGGAGAGGGAGAGAGAGAGAGAGAGAGAGAGAGAGAGAGAGAGAGAGAGAGAGAGAGAGAGAGAGAGAGAGAGAGAGAGAGAGAGATGTGTGCATTGTGTTGCGGTCAGAGGCTGGCTAGTGACGAACGGAGAATATCTCAAGGTAGTCGGGACTCTTCCCAGCTCCTCTTGATGGAACCCTAGCATTGCTGTAAACTGTGTGCATGTGTAAAGAAGAGAATATATTCCATTGTCATCTGAGCTGTTTTGCTCAACGGCTGGAGGTCGGTGTTCGATGTGAGACGGACGATTGTGAGATACGATCGGGTAGACTTGATATCGGGGACTGTCGAATGATGAGGCCGGCTACAGCCCGGGTTCTGAAACGTCAAACGAGACAAAAAAAAAAACGAGACGACTGAGACTGGATATTGTTATCACTGAAACATGACGGGTACATTTGAAGTTACTTTAGGATAAGTGTAGGAACACGAATAGCTAATCGGTGAAACATGAATCAATTAATAACTTTATTAGATAGTCAGGGTCATGAAATGTTTAGGGCTGGTGTAAAATTCATTAACCCTAGAACGCCTAGGGGGGGGGTTGTATCAACCCCCCCCCTGAGGTTTTTTAGAAGTGCACGCTAAACGGCTTGTCGTAGCGGGCTGAAATTTTCAATACGCTATGGGGCAACCTTTGCGCATCTTTTGCCGAAAAAAAATTGATCGGGTCATGTCAGGTCACGGAGTTATGACGTCATAAGAGGTACAGCCTCCGGCCGGATTTTCACAAACTGAGTGCCAACGCCCGAGGTTTCCTGCCGGTGGTACGGACATCGGTTGATGGATCGTGATGAAACTTCCCATGCATGTTGGGGCAAGTATTGGCTATCATATGCTATAAGAAATTTGACCGGGTCAGGTCAGGTCACGGAGCTATGACGTCACAAGAGGAACAGCGTCCGGTACTATTTTTGAAAAGCGCCCGAACCACTATTTTGCTAATTCTTGTCACCTCAATGGGAATATGCAGCAATATTAGCTTCTATAGGGAGCAAATGGACCTCCCAAATCCAAAAATACAATCAGATTTCAAAAATTTAAATTTTGATTTTTCGAATTTCTTCCGCCGACTGTAACCTTGCCGACTTCCGGCGCTCCCAACGCGCCATTTTTAGAGATAGGGAAACGAAATACATACCAAACGATAGAGAATTGATCAAGGAACACGATAGTGAAGGGTTCAAGTCGATATCTCCCACCGTTTTGCCGCAATCGCCGCCGAAAGTTGAAAAAAGTCTATTTTTCCGAAAATTTGACCTTTGACCGGTCAAAAGTAGGTCAAATGTTGACCTAGGACCAAAAAATATACCACCAATCGCGAGATCTCGTTGAGAGCAATCCGTTGGTTTTTTCCGCTAAGCTCTACGACCTTCCGTTTCGAAACGCCAGGGGGGGGGTCGTAACAACCCCCCCCCTGGTCGTTCGTGTTATGAGAAATGGCCTGGTCGTGCGAGGGTTAAATCAAGAGTACCGAAGCAATAGTTGAGATCTGCATCTTTTTAAGCGAATTGTTCGACTGGGGCCATTCAAATTCCGGCCCCCTGTAAGAGCAAGGCTTAGCTCACATAACTTTGCCTTGTGACCAGACTCGTGCATGGACCCGAGAAAATTGATCTGGGCACTGATCTCACGGATCCTGGATCTAGTATCTGAAGGGATCATAGATCAAGCTCTAAGATTTATCGATGGATATATTGTGATAATAGATCCGAGTCTCATTTTTTTTTATTTGAGATCCAGAGAAATCATAATGAATCCCCACTTACTTTTTTCAACACAGAAATCCTAAAGATTTACTAGCTGCAACTCACAGAAGTTCTGCTTGCGAAGTTGTATGTGATCGCACGTCATAGTTAATAGTTTTTTTAGCACATATTGACATAGAAACCCTTGGAAACATGCACAGCTTCAAATGTTTTGCATCGTGGTATCCACTCGGATCATAGATCCATGGGCTTGGTTATCGTCAGATATATAAGATCATAGATCGGGGATATATTTTTCACGTGGGGTCCGGTTGGATCATAAGATCTTGCTAAAAATTTAAATTTGAAAATGAAAATTTAAATTTCAGTTATAAAAATTGCTTTTATAACTGAAGTTTGCTTCGAGGTCCACAGAGATCATTCATCACTCGGACACATGCACATTGCACATGTCTGCTGTTGACTGACCTTTCAGTCGGACACCTTTCAGTCAGACCTTTCAGAACAGATTTCAGTCTATTCGTCACTCAGCTTCCCCCAAAGCAAAGCTAATTACCATCTTCTCAGCTCAGCGTCAAAAGCTGTTTTGTGGAGCCTGAGCTCCAGCACTTGGTGAGATTGGGCCCTGGGCCCAACCTCACCAAGCTAGTTTAACTAATTTCGGGGTAGTATTTTTGTAGTTACGGAGTAGGGTAGTTTGGTATTTTACCCCAAATTGAGTTTACCGCACTTGGTGAGATTGGGCGTGTCCAAAGAGCACATAAAATGGCTTTATGACGTCAGTAGTAGGTTTGTAAATGGACCATCCTTCAGATTTGTGCTCATGCTTAAGCTGAAATATTGTGTTTAATCGTGTCGTTGGTGTTAATCCGTGCCTTTCATGAAGGGTGGTAGTTTGGTTAGTGTAAGCGACCCGGTTAGCCAATATTCAAAAGCTGCTTGAGCCATTATCATTGAAATGACGTCAGATCAGCATGAAACCCCATTTAATCTCATTTAAAGCGGAATAAGACAGATATAGAAGTAGTGTAAATACCTGGTGATCTGATTACAAATGTAGCGTAGACCTGTTCCATGTTCATTCTTTGGTGAAGTTTTTTTCACGTGCGGTTTCTAAGGTTGCTCTAGATGTCAATCATTCATGAGTTCAGACGAGTCGAATCGTGTCGGATTGCACTGAAGCTATGACTGAAGGCAAACGGAGCTCCAAACATTCACAAAAACAGTAAAAGTAGCCATAGGAGTGGCCGATTTACATATACTCGTATCTTAGCCTCAATCACGCAGGCTGCACGAACAAGGTGGCTATCATCGTTAGTTATCACGAAAGTTTCTAAAAATATGTGTCGCAATAAGTGGCGCGCGTGTGCCATTCGTGCCACTTCGGTCTCCTGTGGGTTCCATTCTGGACAGAAACGAGCCCTGGGTGACCTGCAGGAACCCCTGCTCCCCGTTCAGCTACGAACGATCTGGGATCGTTGGTGACCTCGCCAGCATCCAGGGCGATAGACGCTCCCGTGCAGCCAGCTGGTCGAGCTCGTCACGCGAGATAAACACTGACGAGAAGAAAATAACCGCCCCGCACGGAAGCGAGATCTCGTGCAGACCAGAACGACACGAAAATGCTCCACGTGTTACGGTATAGGCACGTGTACGGAACAGCAACAACAACACCACAACAACAGCACCAAAAGCATTGATAAAAATGGCCGATAGCGTTGTCATGATTATCATCCAGGTGAACGCACAATGCCGCGACCAAGACCCTTTGTCGGGGCTTGTGAAGCTCATGGTCGCGCCACATCTTAACCCGGCAGTTGCTGGGGTATTTCGCCACCCACCGTTTGCTGGGGGGGGGGGGGCGTTAAACGCCCCCAGCCGATAACTCGAGAACCAATAGGCGCAGCGAAACGCACGAGGCGGCAAACGAAAGAACGCGACGAGACGCTTCAGATGAGTACTTTAAAGTTGAATTTTGAGGTCACAGGTAAGGTCAAGGTCAGGTCAAACACCTGAAATCGGGCTTTCAGTAGCATGGACTTCAGGACTTCGCAATGGGCGCCTCTCGTCATAAACTCTGTCAAAACGGTGCACAATCCATCATATAAGGCCTACAAGAGTGTCAGCTCCATGCAGGGGTCAGTCAAGCATAGGTCAGGGTCAAGGTCAGGTCAACCGGGCAGGCACATATCCCCGAAAATAAAAACTGATATTGGCAGCCTGTGACACATGTTTTATGGGTAATTTGGGGCGTAGAACACGATGGTGACATTCATTTTATCATATGTGTACGTGTTTGGCTAAAAAAGTTCAATTTAAGAAATTCATGTATCATGGTCGTGAAGTAGTCACGAGAAATTGCCAAGATTCAGTTCAAGATTTTGGAAAATGCGGAACGATAATCAATAATCGAAGATAGCCATTTGATTCTCCATGGTATTGGCAGTCTAATGGTGTTTACGTCATGTCTATATGTCTATTCTGTGATTTTATATGATTTTTTGAACATATGCCGTTTTTGGTCGAAAACTCAGAAATCATGACGTCACTAAAACCTCGATATCTCAAAAATTTGCAGACCGATTTTTTTGAAACTTTGTCACAATAAACTTCAATCAATTCCCTACAGGTACCCAAAATTTGGCGCGCCTGCGGCGCGCCGTTTTTATGCTATGGCCCGGCAAAAAAAGTGGGGGCGTTTAACGCCCCCCCCCCAGCAACTCGCGGGTTAATAGAGAAAATTATAAACGTTGCTTCAGAGAGAAAGTTCCTTGCGAGACAAAACAAGGAGCGTTTCCATCTCAAAACTGGGGAGCTCCTACCGCTGGCTTGTCTTGAAAATAACTATGTAGCCTTTTGCACGTCTTCTTGTATAGCACTCGTCGGCTTAGCTGGAGACCGGAGGAGATGACGCTCTGATTACAGGATATACTGCTTCGGAGCACGCTTTATTGAGTCAGATGATGTTCAAAAATTTGCTACAAAAATGCAACCAAAATCGATTTGACAATGCATAGCCAACTCGAGTTTTCAAAATTGTAACTTCCTATACAGTAGCACATGTGCACCAGCGGACGAACTACTTGCTTTCTCTTTCAATTTCCTGAGTCCGTGCTGCAGTGTGCCAGTCCTGGTGCAGTGTCCTTCCTCGGCCGCCGCCGCAGGTCACACCTGACGCGACAGACACCTCACGGGTGCGGCGCGCGGGCGTCAGATGCGTGTCAGGAACCTAATCACCTCTCCGGGGAGTCAGGGGAGAGTCAGCAGCGGCCAGATCCTCCGCTCTGTAGTGAGCCACCGGGGAAATGTCCGACCCTGTGTCCGACCCTGGCGGTGTCGACATACGGAAAGGAGAACCCAGAGGGACGACAGGGAGAGACAAGGAGAATGGAGGAGAAACAAGAGGTAGCTAAAACGAGTGAGATGATGGAGAGAGAAAGAGAAGCATCTATCTGCCCCAACCTCAAACTGCTCCGGTTGTTTTTCAATAGAAAAACACAATTCTAACGAATAGTATTTGTCTATTTCAAACAGCCTGCGGTTAAGTATACCTACCATTTGCTCAGTCTGCGTTTGTCACGTGTCATCGCGGGATGAAATTGTTGGCCGATATTCATATGGCGACGATGAGGAAAAGGCGATCTAAGATGTGTGTTAAAATCATTAAGCGTTAATGCATTCCCAACAAAACTGCCTTAATATTTTCGAAAACTGTTTATCACTGACGAGTTTGGCTCAGCTTTGCACTCCAGTCAGCACTCCAGGTCAGCACTCAGCGTGTCAGAAAAAGAAGCAAAGCCGTGCAACTGACTCCTTCCGCCGCAGCTACATGCAAGTTGCGTGTTGTAACCAGCGCCCCTGGCTTAACCAACTGGACCACCCGCGAAGCTAAGAGGGAGTTTTCGGTGAGCGCGAGGTCTTCACAACCACTTCAGAGACTTTAGCCGGGCTGCATATATATTTATTTTGGGTTTGTTTGCGTGTCGTCCGCCGCGCGTTTTAGGATCACCGGCACGATGCCGCCCCACCTGGCCGATAATCCGGATAATCTCAAAGGGCGGGTGCTCGGTAGCCGGTCAGCAGCCGTACCCCTGATCAGATTAGGCATACGTCAGCGCCACGAGTCTACAGCTTCCGGCCAGTCATGCTATCCATGGATCAGCTCACCATGAAGGTTACAGCAGTTTGGCAGTGAAAATCTTCCTCTTTCCTCTTTTCATTGGGACTATCATTAGATAATTTAACTCAAATTCCATCAGCATCGTCTGGTGGTAGCATCATGCAGTCGGCGTGCGAAATAACTTTGATGAGTATATACAAATATCAGAACACATAAGCTGTTTTTATTTTACTTAAATATACACTGTAAACCAAATCTACAAGTTGGCTCCTTGTTACAAGTTTGGTTCCAATTCGCATAGGCGTCACCTTGTCGATACCTTGTCGATTCACCAACCCCAGGCTTGTTGGCCAACAAACTAACAGTTTGTCTACAAGTTTGGTTCCAATTCGCATAGGCGTCACCTTGTCGATACCTTGTCGATTCACCAACCCCAGGCTTGTTGGCCAACAAACTAACAGTTTGTCTACAAGTTTGGTTCCAATTCGCATAGGCGTCACCTTGTTGAGTACTAGTCTGGGCCTTGTGGACCTACCAACTTCTTGATAGGCATAGTCGTTTCCTTGTCGGTTCACCAACCCCTGGTTTGTTGATGAACTAGCCTTTGACTGTGCATTGCTAGCTTACAAATTGTCATCAAGTAAGTGTACTAACGCTCTGTTCGAACTTGTTCTTCCTTACAATCGCTTTGTTTGCGTTGATAACCTCAAGAACTTACGATTCGCGTTCGTTTTCAATTGCCACGATACCGATTCAGGAAATAATTTCTATACGGACAGGTTATTTTTTGGCTGGAAGTGGTGCACAAAACCATGACTGGCATCAGTTATTGCTCAAAGGCTTGCGCTAACCAGAAACGAAATACTAATTGGTTATATAATCAATGAATGCATACACCACATCCATTCGGAAGTTTCTGGAATCATTAGTATTTATTACGGTCACGTAATTAATACTATTGACTGGAGACAATGCCGAGTGCATATTTTCGAATGTATGTGGTAAATGCATGAGGTAGGTATACCCAGCAGGTATACCTATCGTGCACCGTCAACATATAAGTCTTTGAAGCAAGAACTGCTGCGTATGTGGAAGAACATGGTTTTGTGCACCGCATCAAGCCAGAAGTATAACATGCCAGTATGACGAATATTTCCTGAACATTGACCATAACAATCATGGCAGTTGCACGACCACGCAGATAATTCGAATAAATCGTGATCACCAACCAGATTAGCTTTAACAGCCCATACATGTCCATCAGTTAAGTTAAAAATACAAAGAGTTGAATTAAAGGCAAATAAATGTATTTATATATATAAAAACACCGACCGCAAAACATCTGCTCACATGTGCATGCACAGGTCTGGCCCACTTACATTGCGCGCGCAGGGGAAGAGAGGCGTCTCGACCGCGGGTATATGGCACGATTAGTGCGTCCCGCAGGCCAGAGGGGGCCTCACTCACAGCACGAACACCACAGTTCACAGATTTCACTTTTTACTGCACAAATGCTGGAACAGCCCTCGTCGCTGCTCCAGGCTGCACGGCGGCCGCGCGACAACTGCTGGTTCGAAACCGCCGCGCCGGGGCCCGCTAACGGCTGGCGGCGACCGCTGATTGGTCCGCCAAGTCTGACGTCAGGCGCAGCTGACCATGTGTATGCTGACCAGCTGACCAGTACAAGTTAGGCGCCGGTTAAATAACCATGCGGCAACAAGTTTCCAAAACTGGTAAAGAAACAAACGTTGAAACGAATGTAGAGTTGGTCTGGATACTGAGAAGTTGGTGTGCATAGTAACTATTGACTCGTAGTTGTCACCTGACAAGCAATGCACCAGACAACGGCTTGTTTAAAAAGTATCAGTTGGTAAACATACCAAGAGATGATTGGTTATATTACACAAGACTTGTCAATTTGGTTTACAGTGTAGGCACGGCTCAAGACACACCACTGGACAGTGGACATTGGTCTAAGAGACAAAACTGCTGCTGCACTGAAAACAATTTAACCCAAGGCTGGCGAGTAAACCGGTGTTTTACGGGTACCCCTATCCGCAACCATTTTTAACCACCCTCCCAGGAGTAGTGCTAGGTCCCATTGCGGTGTAGTCGTACTTGCTCTGAGCGGATATAACCGCTGTCAGCGAACAAGTCCGCTGAGAGCAGGGACGACTACACTGCAATGGGACCTTACTGTACTCCTGGGAGGGTGGTTAAAAATGGTTGCGGATAGGGGTACCCGCAAAACACCGGTTTACTCGCGGGCCAATTGGGTTAAATTGTTTTCAGTGTGTGGGATTCTGGCTGTGAGCTAGGCTGTGCAACATACATCATTCCAAACGGCATAGTGCGTTATATCATTCGTCTGTTGCTTATTAGGTAATGTGGTTTCACTAACCGCGGTTACATGGTGAATGTAAATGCGCATTACCAGCAGATTTGAGACGAATCCTTACCACAAAATGCGTTTGAAATGCGCACTTATAATTACTCCTGTATGTATATAACATACGTGCTGTAGTTGATGACTGCCTTCCTTTCAGTCTTTGATTTTGGTAATTGTTATCGGGTAACTGCGTCATATTCCACCCAAATCAGGTTGCTAACCCCACAACTCTGACGAACGGCCCTAGCGACGCAAGCCTTGACGTCAGACGTCAGTGTAACTTACGATCCCGGCCGTCGGCGGCCGCCCGTCGGGTCACCGCGGTGGCGCCATCAGCTCAAAACCCGGGCTGCGGACGCCCATTTGTGAGCTGTGAGGGGCTCGACGGCAGCTCATCTGTCAGTCTGCACGGGAAGATCCAGACGATCTCAAGACGGTCTCCGTGCGGTCTCAAGGCGGTCTCCGGGTGGTCTCAGGACGGTCTCCGGGTGGTCTCACGACGGTCCTTGGCCGTCATCGGTTCGAACAGCGCGGCGGTTTGCAGAGTATCGCCGGCCAGGGTCAGTCAGCCCTTGTTACACTGCCGAATTTTGGTACACGAATGTGCACGAATATGCAAGTCATCCTATGTCGCGGACCGATTCGGGATCTTTCTTCCACGGTCTTGGCATTTCGCAGACTAGTCGGTGTCCACCGCGCGACTTTTACGGTTCGTCACGACCGCCACGAATATTTCATGAAAAAATGAAAATTTCGTGGCCGTTCGCCGAATTTATAATAAACGAACATGATCGCCAAACAGTCGCCGAGTCGCCGCCGACATGTCACTGCAGTGCGTCGACTTGTTGCCAAGGTATCGCCGACTATTCGCAACAGATTCGCCATTCATTCGCGATGTTCGCCGAATCATGGATCAGCTTCGACCCGCCCACAAAGGGGGGCCCCCACCCGTTTTCTGCAAACCGGGCTCTGTCGGCGAACTGTTCGCCTCTGTCGCTAAACTGTTCGCCGATTTCCTACACGACGTGATTCGGCGACAGGGTCGTGGCCAAAACTCGGCATTAAGGCCGTGTTACACTGCCGAATTTTGGTCACGACCCTGTCGCCGAATCACGTCGTGTAGGAAATCGGCGAACAGTTCACCGACAGAGGCGAACAGTTCGCCGACAGAGCCCAATTTGTAGAAAACGGGTGGGGGGACCCCCTAATCGTGTGCGGGTCGAAGCTGATCCATGATTTGGCGAACATCGCGAGTGAATGGCGAATCTGTTGCGAATAGTCGGCGATACCTTGGCAACAAGTCGGCGCACGCAGCGACATGTCGGCGGCGACTCGGCGACTGTTTGGCGATCATGTTCGTTTTTTATATGTTCGGCGAACGGCCACGAAATTTTCATTTTTCATGAAATATTCGTGGCGGTCATGACGAACCGTAAAAGTCGCGCGGTGGACACCGACTGATCTGCGAAATGCCAAGACCGTGGAAGAAAGATACCGAATCGGTCCGTGACATAGGATGACTTGCATATAACAAGGGCTTAACGGATCCCGGGAGAAAAGTCTATCACAGGCTCCATAGTTAGCATTCGAAGGTGCGAAGTGAACGATGCTAATCTCTACTGCAGAACAGTGTTCGCCACGGGCCCCAAAATCCCCAGCCCAGCCCGGCCCGGGCCCATGGGTTCAGAGCCCGGCCCGGCCCGTAGCCCGCTCTTGGCAAATATGTCCAAGCCCAGCCCGGCCCGGCCCGGCCCGTCAAAAATAGCAATCTAGTTATTGTCTTAGTCTATTGCTATAATAAGCATGATTGACTACACTGTTTTGAGAACAGTTCAAATTGCATGAATATTACCATGACAATCATGACTCCCTTCTTTTCAATGAATATAGTCATTTCAAGTACCTATGGCACAACTTTTAACAGTAACAGCAAGCACCTCAGTCAATTAGGTCATGATTACACACCTATAAAAAGTTTACATGATTATATTAACTACATTCTATGAGTAAAGTCATCTTGCAAGCTGATGTGTGTGAACATTATCATGCATAATTGGTGACTCTAATGCATACTTGAAGGAAGTATTTGCAACTTACTCTATACCTACTTCCCAGCACTTACCAGCAGAAAAAAAAACTTGACTTATGGGAATTGATGAATCTGTCTGGGATTGACCTTGCTGTTAAATTCACTCCATTGATGCTGCAATATTGATATCAAAAGCCTGAGAAAGCATACAAAATAGGTGACACTAGCTTTAGCACTGTCTTCCAAAGAAGAGAAAATCCATCCATTTATCAACAAAACTGATATAATCTATTTTCAATTCATGCCCACGTGTCAACCAAATCTCTGTGGACAACTATTATCTGCTGCTTTCCCTGCTATTTTATGTAAGGCTCTTTTCAAGATATGGATATCGCTAGCAGCGTAAGCAGAAAACATGGTAAACTTGAAATGTCATTGGGTACTTTTGCGACTTTTACGCATCATCATCATCAATTGAAAATGAGCGAACACTTCTTGATTGTCGCAGCTGCGGCTGGTAGCGATTCTGACCAATTGTATAATAAAATATATATGTTTAAGTTTTAATTTTGTTTTTCGTTCGAACTTTCAGACTTCGTGATTGAGGTTTTGTTTTTATTTGTTTTATTTTGTTTTTCACCTTGATATTTACTTAAAAAACGTATTTACTTGATATACTGTTGTGTATACTACCTAGATGCCGCCACATAAACATAGCGCCATGATCGCAAATTTTGTTGAGAAGGGGCTGGTGTGTTGTGATTTATTTTGACAGATTTATGGACATTTAAAGAAACTTTCATCGCGAAATACTCTGTAGAATTCCTCGTTACTTACAGTGTGTTTCGTGAGTATCCTTTTAAGGTTTTGTTCGTTAAAAAGCCGTCGGTGAAGGAAAAATGACTGTGTTGGAATTGTCTCACTATCGCCATATATAAGTGTTAAACTTAATGTAGCCCTGTAGCCCATCATTGTTGAGTGGCTTCTTAGTTCTTGGAGTTGTAGTGCTAAGTAAGCTATTCTGATAACTACATTTTAACTTTTATTAACAAACTAATGATGCTAGAGATTCTCTGATCTTTTTGGTTGCGGAATTTTTATGAAAACCCTCCTTAGTGTGACATGATGTGATATTGGATAATTCTCAAGATTCCCAAAATTCAATATCAAGTAGGTTTTCTTTCACATTGCTTAAATTTGGTTTAGTTTTAGTATTTTCCCAGTTGGTTTTGTATGCATCAGTTTCCAAATTTTCTTAAATTGACATTAGTCGCAAAACCCATAGTCCACAAAGCTCTTGGCCCGGCCCGTCCATAGCCCGTTAACTAATGATATTTGGGGGCCCGGCCCAGCCCGTAGCCCAGCCCGGCCCATGGCCCGTTGGGCTGGCCCGGCCCGTGGCGAACACTGCTGCAGAACTGCTTGCTATATCAGTGTTCTCAGTTTACGTGCCGAGCCCCGAAACGAGTATATGGTACCTAAGCCTCGGGCCTAGTGAATTGACGCCCTCATACTGAGAGAAAACAGGCCAGTACCGTAACCTGTTGACAGACATTAAACAGTTTGTTGGCAAAACAACGTTTAACATAAACATTAAACACATAGCCATGAACTAAAAGATCAGATGATACTTTACTCAAATATGACGTTATGTAAATGTCTAATTTAGATGGTTCATTATTTCAGCAGACTGGGACATGCAGATCCTGTTGGAGCTTTAAACTGAGATGAAAATGTAAGTCATTCATAAAAGCTCCGGAGCCTTCAATGTTATGCTAAAATAATGTGTTGAGTATGGTTGAGTCTATGCAAATTCGCTCCATTCGATTGCTCTGTTAAAACACATAAGACACGCCATTCAGCCAAAGTGTCAGCTTCAGTGTCAAATTCGGCTTCAGACTGTGGATTAAAAGTTTTCCGAAATTATTAAATCCCTCAGGAACAACTGGGAACTCCCTGGGAAAGGCATGCTGGGGCCTTTTTCGTCCCAGTACTTTCACCAATGCGCAGCGCCAGTGGCCCAAGCTGTCACCTCCACTGAGCAGCGGGTATTTGTGTCCCACCGTGCACACAATGCGCCACAGCGGATACACACCTGGTCGGGCGGGTCTGGGCGGGCCATTCTGCAGCCGACACCGACAGGGCCGCCGACGGCGTACGGGCGGACGCACCACCGCACAGTGGGCCGATATGCCATTCTAGCGCGACAGGGCCTGAATCTTCGAACGGAACCCTTGGTTTTTCGCGAGTAATTCGCGTAAAAAGCGGCCGATCGCAACGAAACTTTCAGTACCCTCGCGATAACTACTTTTACAGCTAACCTGAAAATTTCATGACCCTGACCTTAATGATCTTTGACATGTGACCTTCTTTCGAGACCATGTTTGGCCGGAATCGCGATTCAGCGTATGTCGGCTCGCATTAGCCGCGGGTTTGCAGTCTTTTCTTGGTTTACAGCGTTCAAACATGGGATATTATGTTGCTCCCATGCATTAGGGTGGGTGTCAAGGTCACCAGAAGGTCAGGTAAGGTCATTGACCTTTGATGACCTTGGTTCACTTTTTCGAGTTTTACATGTTTCTAGGCTAGTTTTTGGAGCTGAATTCGAATCTAGCAACCATTTGAACATTTACTATGTAGCTTTGGTGCCTTCGTAACATGTTACAAAGCTGTCAGAGGCGGTTGCCACCTACTGCAAATACCCGGCAAAACCCTTACTGGTTGACCTGACCTGACCTGACCCGACCTGGCCTAAATGTATGAAGACATCATCTATGATCGTAAATAACATTATATTCGTGATCAGCACCAAAAAAAAAACATAGCAGCCACCCTTTACGACGTTCTAACAGGTCCCGATTTTCCCGACTTTTGGGTCATTGACCTGACCTGGAAGGTCAACCGATGACCTAGGACATTACAATTGGGTATCATCAGCTTCCTCTTGTCACGGGCAACACGCTCGTCTTTTCCGCGAAGCTCTAGCTCGATCAGGGGCGAAACGGCGGGGGGGTCCAACGGACCCCTTCTATACGTTCGCGGCTGGAAAAACACCACTAGGGGCGAGGGTTAAGCCAAATCTGAGGGCTTAATTCAGAAAGACCGCTAAAAGAGCAATTGAATGCACTTTTCTGCGACGATGTAGCTCTATTGGTCCCCGAGGTAAGGGCCGATTTTCGAGTAATGTTGATATATGCAACCTTTTACCTTTGATGACCTCTGGTTACGTGACCTTTGACCTGACCTAGAAATGACTAATTACTCCATCTGGAATTTCGGGCGCTCTTTCGAATGCCACTTACTACGTGTCGCTATGTGGCCCAAGAGCCGAGTTAGAAGGGGAGTGTTCAATCAACACCTCCCGGCCCGGCGCGTTTGACGCCGAGCACCGGTCCGGCGCGGGTTGATGTTTGGCTGCTACATCCAAAGTCGCAAAAAGTCGCAAAAAATGACTGTTGGATCTTGTAGTGCAATGAATCATTGACATGTAGCGAGATTTTCGAAGCGGTACTCTGCGGTACTTTTTTTTAAAGTCTATTTGTGTGTGACATCAATTATGTGAAATTATATTTTCGTCTTTAAATCTTTGCGGTGCCAATACATCACCCCAAGTAAGAGTTTGCCATTTTCATGTGGTTATGTGTGTTCTGCAGACCCGGAGCTATCGTTTGATGTAGGTATATAAATGTGGAATGCCTCCTCAAATTGTGATTGTTTTCGTGGATCAAAGATACGTTGTCGAAGAGTGCGGGGGACGAGTTCGGTCAAAACGATTCCGAAGTTCGTGTTTAAGCTGGGTTTTCGCCATGAAATAGCAATTGTGTTGGAAAACAAAGACCACAGCAATGTAGTATGATCATTTTTGAACAAATTGGTATAGGTTTCATTGCACATCCACAAAGTTCGATTTTTTTACTCATGTCGTGCTAGACCTGGCGATCGGCCCAGTGTGCACCGCGCCCCTGGGACGCCGATTTACGTCAGATGCTGACGATGCCCGCATTGGACGTAATGTCTGCGTGCCAGCACGTCAATCGTACGCAGAGAACAGAGCTCTGCAGCTCGTTCGGGGATACAGTGTCATAGTAATTGGTCTATACGGAGATAAGGTGACGCAACTATTGGAACATTGGTTTCGTGCTTATAGCTAGGGCTCCTATAACGCAGTTCACTGCTGAGAATAACTAGGAAAAGGCTTTCGATTTTAATCATCGAAAATGTCACATTTCAACAGAACCTAATTTGCAATAAAAACCAACGAGCAAATCGTTG
Source organism: Amphibalanus amphitrite (assembly GCF_019059575.1). Lineage (NCBI taxonomy): Eukaryota > Metazoa > Arthropoda > Thecostraca > Balanomorpha > Balanidae > Amphibalanus > Amphibalanus amphitrite. The sequence goes on from NW_024881781.1 coordinate 194,767, forward strand.
AAACGGCGTCCTTTTTAAAGAAAACGGCTTGCACCATCACCCTTCATGGTATGGTTGATTATTCATGCGATATTAGATTTCTTCTCATCTGAATCTGAAAATAATCAATATTACTCAAAAGTTTGATTAATGGCTTTTATTTGACTTTTCAGTAATTGACAACTAACTTCAAAGTTAGCAAGTAATTTAAGTTGGGAAACGATGTCTGTTTTATATGGAATAGTTAATCGTCATCTCATATAAAGTCATCGCCTTAACAGACAACTTTCCATTCCCGCATAGCGCCATATAAATCGCAACTCCATTTAGTGCATGTTGGCTGAGGCCGAGGCTCCACATATAAACGCACCTAATCATTATTTTCGTTTATTTATTGTAGACCACAAATAATGAGGGCATTTGCACATATCACCGTGACAAGATTCGACTCACGACGAACGGTAAATATAAACGTCGATGTGTTTATTATACCGTGAACAGTATCAGATACCACGCAATATTCGTCTCACTCGGAGAGTTTTGTTCCGAAAACTTGGAAGCTGGAGCAGTAAAGCGTCTGACATGGCGGTGGCCGTGCCGGCGACATTTTTCACCACTTATATCCATGGTCCAGTGATCCAGAGTGCACCTAAGTGTGCTAATTAGAGATGTGGCTAATTTCCACGGTACTGAGAAGGGAGACAGGTGTGCCTAAGCTGGGAACGACTCGATACTAGGACCGTGCCGCCACGTTTTCGCTAGATATCTTATCAAGGAAGGCGTTGAAGTGGCAGGCGGGGAACTTTGAAGATGGAAGCACTGGTCGTTTCCGGACAAAAAAAAAAGTTCTGTTTCATCTAGACTTCCTTGTCCTGTTTTTATTCGCTTTATTATTTAGGCACAATAACTTCTACGTAACTTTTCGGGATAGTTGTGGTAACTATCCTAAGTCTAGAGAAGGGTTTGGGTCTATTTTTACGTTTAGGTACAACTGCACCATCAACGCTCAGAAAAGATTTGCCGCCGGCGAACAGGGAGACCAGTGCATGGAAGGGAGCGTATGACCACACTCTTCCAGTTCCTTTACAGTCCATTGTCATTAGCTAAAGGCTAGTCCTGAAACATACATACGATATACCTGAAACATGGATGAGGCATACATCAACAAAAAGAGGAAACACATACCTACCACAAGAGGCTGACAACTGCATCTGATTGTAGGCATAGATGCATGTACCTATCGATTTTTTTTTTTATAAATTTAGCTCGAATGTTTGAATGGACGGATTGACAGAGCCGGAGCCCACGCTAAGCAGAGCTTGTTGCGTAGACCCCGACCCCTACCGTCCGATCGCGCAATTCCGGGTAACGGGAGAATTTTATCAGAGAAGATTATCAGATTATCAGAGAAGAAACTGAATTAAGTGTCATAACACATCTTCAGGTCCGGATGACATAGCGGGAGAACGGCTGCCTCCCTCCCCCACCCGCGCTCATCACTCGTCCTCAAACAGAGGACAGCCGTGTCACTGCCATTCATTCTTTCTTCCGGGCGACCACAAAGAAGCAGCCAGTGTGGTCCGCCATCTTGTCCAGAGGACACTGACGCGGGATCTGGTGCCACTGTTCCTCGCAGAGGCCGGTAGAACGGAGCGACTCGCTGATCATCGAGTGTGTAAGCGACACTGACGGAAAACGCGCCTCCTCTACCAGGTAGAATGAGTTTCCTAGCGCGCCCTGCCGGCCAATTATATAGTGTCACTCGGGCTAGCTGAAAATAATAATATTAATGTTCTAGAATTTATAATCGAGGATCTGAGGCCTGAGGGACAGTGAATATGATTGGACGAACACTCCATAACGGAAGCATTACTTTTTAATATTCGTCATCATTTCGTTTCTATTTTGCTATTTTCTATTTTACTATTTTCGTTTCTCATTGTACGCTTTGTTGACAAGAAACGAGAAACACGGATGTCGCATTTTAGTCATGCAAGAGTCGTGCACTGAAAACAATTTTACCCGAAGCTGGCGAATTAAGCGTTGCTCTGCGGGTGGTATATGTGTATTAACTCGCCATGTCCAGATTCTAGCTAGAGGGTAAGCAGACTTGCCTGCCTTATTACCGTAAACCGGGGTGAGTTGATATGGATTTTGAGGTTATTCTAGATTTCGTTAAAAGCCACATTCATTTACGGAATTCTTTTTGTGCCAGTTTCATGGCACATGCCTTGGGGAGGCAATCAGCAAAAATGAATAAAAAATGTATATATTAAGCCCCTTTTTTAAAACGCCAAAGTTCATATCAACTCACCACCCCACAGGGGGTGAGTTGATATGATTTTGGATTTTTCAAAATTTCTCGGCTAAAGAAGCTCAGAGGTGAGTTGATAAAATGCCAGTGTTTAAAAAAAGGATGAGAGAACACATCCTGAAAGAAACCATTAGAAAAATGCTAGTAGTTTGGCAGCAGACCTCACATTCATGAAAACGCAATCATGTCCAACACAGCGCGATCAAAATGGCTTGATTTTAGCAGCATCATTTTTTCGCTTTATGATACTTAGTTTTACTTAGAACATTCTGAACTTGGCTAGTCACGTGTCCTCAAGCCAACGGTATCAAAACTGGCAATATATTTTGGAATTACAAGTGTATTTTCTTGTAATTAAAACACATTGTCAGTTGCGGGTCAAGGTTGATATGCCTCTGACAGAAATAATGGATTGAAATGAAAGAATACATATACTTCTGAGCTTTTGTTGACTGGTAGTCAACAAAATATTAATGAAGTGAAGTGAAGCGAATCTAATTCGGACTGTATTCTAAGCGACATAAAACAGAATTCGGCATCAAAAGCCAAAATTAACCCTCGCACTTATAGGCGGGCGAACGGACCACCTCGGCTTTTCGCACATAACTCGCGCAAAAAGCGGCCGATCACGACGAAACTTTCAGTACCTCTCGAGTTTATCAATTTTACACATGTTCTAAAGATTTCATGACTCTGACTCAAATGGTTTTTGACTTGTGACCTGATTCTCGAGACCATGCTTGGCCGGAATCGCGATTTGGCGTAGTCGGCTCACATTATCCGCGCATTTCCAGTCTTTTTGTGATTGTAACGTCCAAACATGTAAATGATGTTGGTCCCACGCAGTATTTTGGGTGTCAACTGTCAAGGTCGCCTGAAGGTCAGGTCAGGTCATTGACCTTTGGTGATCTCGGTTCACTTTTTGGAGTTTTACATGTTTCTAGGGTAGTTTTTTTCGGGCCGATTTCGAATTTAACATGCATTTGATCATTTATGAAGTAGTTTTAGTGCCTTCGTAACATGTTACGACACCGTTAGTGGTAGCTGACACTTGACACTCCCTATGGATAGCCGGCAGGACACATACTGGTTGACCTGACCTGACCTGACCTGGCCTAAATGTACGAAGACATCTGTGAGCAAAACTAACATGACATTCGCCATCAGCAACAGCCAAAAAATAATAAACTCGCTTTACGAACTTCAAATAACCCCCTATTTTCCCGACTTCTGGGTAATTGACCTGGCCTGGAAGGTTAACCAATGACCAAGTTGGCTATCATCGGCTTCCTCGCGTCTCGGGCAACACGCTCATTTTTTCCGCGAAGCTCTAGCTCCACCAGGGGCCAAACGACGATGGGATTCCAACGGACCCCCCCCCCCCCATACGTTAAACGCTGCCAAAACACGAATACGGGCGAGGGCTAAACACCAGTCAATTTCTTTATATTGTTTGTTCCATTTCATTTTGCCTCTCATTCTCGGTTGGCAACTGCCAAGCAGGAAAACTAATCAGTTTCACGAGATCAGAATTCCCGCGCTGTTAGCCATACAGAAATGACAGTTCTGTCATTTTCGAAACTACGAATAAATATAACAGTTTTTTTAATCTGTATGTAATATAGGTGTTCTATAGTGTTCCTTTGTAGCTTGTAGGGAGCCATCTTGAGACTTGACAGGGAGCTGTGCTGTGCCTTTTTTCATGTTAGGTATGTCCACAGAAAAAAAAACTTTGGGGTTACTGATGTTAGTTGTCGGACCTTCGTCCCCGTCTTGAGTTGAGATTCAGTTTCATAACGTTTCGGCCAGTTACTCTCCGGCCGTCGTCACTCGTCAGGTGTTCTTTGACCCTCAAGGACCTGGATGTTGGTGGCGTTGCGCCGTACGCGTCAAACAGTTCGAAAGCTCCTGTAGTCAGCGGGAATCGAACTCGGGTTTCCCCGGTGATGGTCCACGGTTGTAACCACTCCACTATCGAGGCAGGCTTGACTACGGCCGGAGAAGCTACTGGCTGAAACGTTGTGAAACTAACATCTCAACTCAAGACGGGGACGAAAGTCCGACAACTAACATCAGTGATACTAACAGGCCTCGTCTCAAGCATTCAGAAAAAACTAAAGCTTTTGGGGTTGATGGAATGATGTGGGGAAAGAAAAGGAGAAGAGTTGGTCTAATTGACTTTGTCTTACCTGCAGACCCATATTTCATGCTAATTTGCATGCCTACCAGCCTGGTATCAGCTTTTATCATGCATATCAACTCACCACCTGATGGCATATCAACTCACCACCTGTCACTTTTCTTAAAATTATAAAAAAAGCGTTGTTATAGGTGAAACCCAAAACTACCTGGGATCAACAGTAAATTGATGGTAGTTTCTTTCCCAGTGCATGTTGTTTCATGAATATCCACCGTCTTTGCTGTAGGGTGGGGACTTTTCCTTAGTTTCAAAATCAGAAGAAAAAAAGGACTTTGAAAAAAGTAATGTGTTAAGAAGGCACTGCACCACATGCATGCCTTCCTCAGCTATATGCATCACTTATTGGTTGCTTCACTTCACAGAAAAATAAAACTAAAAATTGGTTTACAAATGGATGAGCAACACACATTTTAACATTTTTCGAGCAATTTATATCAACTCACCACCCCATATCAACTCACCCCGGTTTACGGTACTCGTAAATATGCACCGTACCCACAGTCTGCAGTAAGGTAGCTACTCAGCAGCGGATATTGTCCCCGCGGGTGTCGAGTCATTGGCATAGCCCTCACTTAAAGAGTTGGAACTACTCGAGGTATCGTAAACGCGTATCCGTGGATGGCGAACCTTTACATAACCTGCCCTGAAGGAGTTGGATCTACTGTTACAACTAGATGGCGTTGTCTCATACGGTTTTGAATTACAACAATTTTTTAACTTTTTTTGAACCAATGATATGTTGGCACATTGTTTGGCGGTTTTCAAGTGGGGGCGAAAGTACAATTGTTAGGGTGCATCTTTAAAACCTCTGCAATATTCATCACGGGACGATTGGCAACGCTTTTTCTTCCGAAACTACCAAGTGAGACCATTTTGATTCTTATATAGGTCACGAAAGCGGCGGCGCCACATCTCCTTGATTTCGGGCGGTCTGCATGGCTGCCGGTGACTGAGTCATGTCGAAATTCCTATGGGAATTCGATTTGACCTTTCCCACCGATGTAAAACTTTCTCACCGATGTTTTCTAGGTGTGAGATTGCTATAATATAGATATTTTCCCGCAAATATGTTCAAGCGTGGGAGTTTTTTTGGCACTCGTGATTTGGTCGGCGAAGGGTAGGCGTGGAGGGTAATCCCATCTCCTAGGGGTTTGTGGGGCGCTGCTGCCAGGTAGGCGTCGATGAATACCTTTCGATGGAGGGGTCGCGAGCCACTGGTGCGCGAATAGTCGTGGAGGGTTACTACTCTCCAGAGTGAATTGCGAAAGTGTTATGTCCTAAATTGACTCCTGGGAGGGTGGTTAAAAATGGTTGCGGATAGGGGTACCCGCGAAACACCGGTTTACTCGCCGGCCCTGGGTTAAACTGTTTTCAGTGTGGGCATCTCGAGTTTTTTTTTTTCTCTCGTCTTCTTACAGGTCCTAACACACCAGGGTTCGACATGCAAAACTGGTTCCCTGTAAAATGTTGATATCCTTATGAAGTTTATAGAGTATTTTCCAACCTAATATGCTTCTTAACCCGGCCGGGCCCGGGGGGTAATCCCAACCACCGCAGCCCGGGGGGGGGCGTTTTTCGCCCCCCCCCCCCTGTCTAACTCCGTAAATAAGGGAGCTACAGAAACAAAAGCGATACCAAACGAAAGGTCCTTACGAGACGATTCTAATGCACCTAAAATTTTTGACCTCAGGTCAATTTTCAAGGTCAGAGGTCAAGGTCAAAGGCCAAAACCGGCACATGTGTAGTGATCTCAAAGTAAGCCTTCTAGAGGACGGCAGGCTGCATCAAACCGGCAAAATTGGGTGTCAAACGAAAGAAGAGAATCTGAGGATTCTGAAAATGTGCTCCAAATCAAAGGTCAAGGTCAAGGTCACGCTCAAAATTGACCTCAAACTTGGCACTTTTTCGCACATCTTGCGTGCTAACTTCCAAGATGTTTTGAAATGTTTTGAGGCTTATCAGTTCCCTATTTGTGGTTCATCTTACGATACAAGGCTGCTCAAAGGTCAAGGTCACAGAAGAGTATCCCTGCTAGAGGCTATTTCACTGATTCAAGTTAGTAATAATAAATAAGACAATTTTGCCATCCGGAAGCTCTAAATGAAGGCTTAGAGGAAAATAGATGCCAGATTCGTGATCAGCGGGTACAAATCCATCATAAACGACCCTTCATGTGTCAAGGTCAACCAGAGGTCATTCGAGGTCACATGAGGTCAACATGAAACTTGACCTTTTCCGAACAAAATATATATCATTCGACGCGGCTTGACAAGGCGAATGCGATGGTACCACTGCCGTAGCTCTAGGACCATTTTTGTCGAAGTTACTTGCGAAAAACTAAAACCACATTTCGAGGTCGTTGACCTGACCTCTGACCTCAGGTCACCAAAACTATTTTTCTATTTTTCTCTAGGTGAAACGCTACACAGCCGTGCTCGTAATTTGTCTTTATCTCTAAAACTCTATTTTTAGCAGCTATTTGAAGTTTGCGTCTGTGACGCCGAAGTTTGCCGTGCAGGGGTCTAGAAAAATGGACCTTGTGACGTCATCAAGGGGGCTATGTCCAAATTTTTTACTTCAGAAGATGTCAAATTGATGGGAGAAAAGGTACTGAAAGTGTCGTCTTCCTATCCCTAAGCGTTCGGGAGTTATCGCAAATATTCGCCAGGGGGGGCGTTTTTCGCCCCCCCCCCCGGGCCCGCGAGGGTTAAACCAATTTTTGACTGCAGGTAAGCTCATTATTATAAGATATTAACCTGATTACCTGCATAATGAGGTAGCCTCCGGGCTTTAAAAGCGTCGTCACATTTCTCAGGGCCTGCTGATACTGCGTCAAGTCGGTGGCGGCAAACTCCAAACACAGGCTACTTAGCATCACATCAAACCTGAAACGGAGAGAAATTTAGTTAACTAATCAGTTATTTCATGTGCTGCCTGTCTCTGCCTCGGTTTCGTCAACGAGTCGAACAGCAATGCTGTGCAAAAGCATGGAGTCATGGATCACTATTGGAGCTTATCAGTTACTTCCAGTTACCACTGGTTAACCGAAGCAATGATTGCAGACCTTTCAGGCTTATTTGCATTTGATCAACTGGAACAGTCTGGTTCAGACGCTCTGCATTATACCACGTGCCTGTTCGGGACGGCGGCTCCCAGCGGCTCCTCCTGCAGAACATCTGCTGGAAGGACTCGGTTGACCTTGTGTCGGACCCGGTCGGCAAGCTGGGACGGGGTCAGCCCGCCTCCCTCCAGGGCAGCCACGTACTTCAGGTGGGGGCTCCAGTCCAGCTGATCTTCCCCCTTCTTCAGCCACTCCATAACCGCCTCTCTGAGAAACAGAAACAGCCAAACGGTGGTTACCACCGGATCCAAGAACACGAATAAATTGAGTAGCTCGCTATATTCGTATAAATTAGCCAACTTCATTAAAGTTGAACTCGTATCAGCTGACATACTCTCAGTGCTGTACCTTCTTACCTATACTTTGTACATTACTGCATTTAGCACATCATATGCATATGTCGCACATGGCATGTATCGATATGTTCTATGTATAGCTAAATTAACACAACACTCAAGTCCGGGATAGTATTTCTCACCGGTTGGCAGGCACGAGATCGGCCATTGTGATGGTGTCGGCCCACCGGGAGGCCGAGAGTACGGCAGTGATGGTCGGACCACAGCCAATGTCCAGAACTTCCCGACCCGGGCAGTCGGTCAGCCCTGCGCAGAACAGGGAGTCGTCTCACTGCCGTAGGAGGCACCAGCATGGCTTAAATACAACAAAATGCATCTGTGATGCAAGCAGAAACTTAAGCTATATGTGTTAATGGATTTATTGGGTTTTGAGTGCAATTATGCCGAATAATATGAGGTACAACGTATTCGGGTGGACTCATTTCGTCAGAGACGGATTCGACACCCTTTTCAGAAGCAGAAATAATACGAGACGCGTCCACACGAATGTGTTGTATACGTCTCATAAGATATGCTTCTCTTTTAGGTACTGCTCAGTTATACCGAATGTTTGTTTTGTTCTGTCCTTCAAAGGCTTGAGCACGGAATATATACCTAGTCTACGACTGTCGTATCCGTGGCTTGAGGATGGCTGTTCACTCTGTTCAGATTAGAATGAATTTTAGGTGGTAGCGGTAGGTTTTTTTTTGGAACCCCAACTCTCTGTCTACTGTCAACCCGAAGGTTAGTACATACATACCATTTTTTCATGCATATTCAAGGTGCAAAATAGAAACTGTGGCAAAGTCTAACCCGCGCACCGACGGGGGGGGGGCGGATATCCGCCCCCCCCTGAGGTTTTTCGCAAATAGCGGGAAAACCGCGGCGCGTAGCGCCGCGAAATTTGGTATGACTATTCCCTTATCAATTTTACACATGGTGTGCAAGTTTGAACCTCCTACCTTTCAAGGTCAGGTCACCAGGTCACTTTGAATGACCCAACCTCAAGTCACTTTTTTGCAACTTTGTCACCGTGCCAGAGCTACAGTAGATGTCGTAGGCCTTTGAAAGTCGCAGGATGTTATTAGGTCATTAGTAGCTACAATTTTTATATCTCGGAATTTTGATATCGGTGACCTAAGGTCAGGTCAATTTCGCGACCTCCCCATTATAAGTCAATGGGGGAAAAATCAACTCCCTGTTTTTACCACTAAAACGGGTCGGAATGGCCCCATATACCATACATGACTTCATATACGATCAACCTTCACTACCTTGAGGTCTGTTTTGCTGTTGGGCAGCTGTGAGGTCATGTGACGTCATCAAAGGTCACCAAAGGTTTTTGGCCAATAACTCCGTACAGGAACAAGATACAGACGCGTGGATGGTCTCATTGTGTTCAGCTCGTCAAGACGCATCGAATGATATACATGATGACCTCGAGGTCACGTGACCTGAGGTCAACCTTTGACCTTGACCTTTCGAGGTCAACATATATATCATTCGATGCGGATTGACGAGAGGATCACGATGATGCCCTTAGTTTGTTCCTATCTTGACTAATTCGAAAGTTATTCGAGAAAAACTCTCTCCATATTTAGCGCCGCCATTTTGACTTTTTCGACCCCTGTGACGTCATCTTTGACCTGACCTGAAAATGACCTTAGTAAAAATTGTAGATCTTGACCGTGCGTATCCGATGCCGTTTACCGCTTGTCGCTATCTTGCTTCGTTCTCGAGATCTCAGGGGGGGCGGTCATCCGCCCCCCCCCCCCGTCGGTACTAAGTTGGCGCAGACCCCCGTCGGTGCGCGGGCTAATCAGTCGAACTATCGTGTACTGCGGCACAGTCTAACCAGTCAGTCAAACTAGCGTGTACTGCGGCGCAATCTAACCAGTCAGTAAAGCTTGCGTGTACTGCGGCACAGTCTAACCAGTCAGGCAAACTAGCGTGTACTGCGGCGCAGTCTAACCAGTCAGTTAAACTAATGTGTACCTAATGCGGCACAGTCTCACCATGCACTCGAACTATCGTGTAATGCGGCGCAGTCTAACCAGGCAGTCAAACTTGTGTGTACTGCGGCACAGCCTAACCAGTCAGGCAAACTAGCGTGTACTGCGGCGCAGTCTAACCAGTCAGGCAAACTAGCGTGTACTGCGGCACAGTCTAACCAGTCAGTCAAACTAGCGTGTACTGCGGCACAGGCTAATCAGTCAGTGTAACTAGTGTGTACTGCGGCACAGTCTAACTATCGTTTTCTGCGCCACAGTTTAACCAGACAGTCAAACTAGCGTGTATTGCAGCACAGTTCAACTATCGTTTTCTGCGGCACATGTGCCGCAGAAAACGACAGGTCTAAGCAGGCAGTCAAACTAGCGTATATAGCGGCAGAGCCTAGCCAGTCAGTGTACTGCGGCACAGCCTAACCAGTCAGTCATCCCAGTTGAATAACATAAAGTGTGAGTGGAATTTGGAAAATATATTTCATTTATTTTTCTGTGCCTGGTAAGTAGAGCTTACATAATCCTTTAAACTAGTGATTCAACAGACTTAAATCAGCCACCGGATGTCAATCGTTAGGGATATTTAAATGTGTCACTCTTAGTAATCGTACCCACCTTCAGCGAATGTCTGGTGCAGCTGCTGGAGGAAGAACTGCACCTCGGGGTCCACCTCCGAGTAGTACTCACGGTGGTACCTGGCCGAGTCAAACGACGCGTACAGTTGCCTGGTTTCGGTCATCGTGGGGCCGTCACTGCGATACCACGTCTGTCTAAGTCCCGGGTGCTGAGCTAGATTGAATAAGACGACCGCCTTCCACCCTGACCAGCTGCGGAGATTATCTTTGACTATTCCAATCCAGCAGAGTCTACCAGGGGTTAACTGGAATCCTGCAGAGCTTTCCAGTACTCTGACACCTCAGCTGACCAGCGCTGTCGCCGTCCTCTGCGTCCTCCTGGAGCCCAGTGACCGCTCCGGTCCGTCGCGCCCCGTTTTATCCCTCTGCCGCTGACCGGACGGTCTGAGATGTCGGCCATCCGGAGCAGATACCGCCCCGGTCCGGTCCCCGAGGACCGTTTCAGGTCGCCTTATAGCGCGCTACATATGGAACAGGAGGTGTGGAGACCCGCGACAGCCCTGCCCGGGACGATAAGAGCTGTGGAGAGCTGGGCCAGCCTCGTCCCCTGCGAGCGTAGCAGAGCTGCGCTGGGGTGACCTGTCACCGCGGGTGCACGACCACTAGCCACCGGGCACGTCAGGCCCTGGGCAGCCGGACAGGCATGAACAACTAACCTGCAGGTGGACCAGATAAAAGGACTTGCACTTTGCAAGGTTAGGGAAATAAACGTTATCTTCTCTGGTCCATGTAGGCAATGAATAGCTCAATCTGCTAGGCCCAGGATTACATGTGTTATAATGTAGGTAATTGCACTGCACTAGCGTTTATATTTTGGAAAGAAGATACGTGCATGTAGACTGTAGAGCCTTCGATTCATGCCTTATCAGTCGTGCCAAATAAGAGGTTGCATTAAGATAAGTCAGGTCAGATCAGGACAGAAAGTCGGACGTTGGGGTAAAGGCTGGTTTGATTATAGTAATTATTAGGGTGGATAAAGTTGGGGGTAAAGGCTGGTTTAATTATAGTAATTATTAGGGTGGATAAAAGGACTTGCACTTACCAATGTCAGGGAGTTTCGTTCGTACCTAATATCGATGACAGTCATCGACATTCAGGTTCATATTCCTCCCGAATATCGCTGATCTAGAATGCGCATTTACTTTCACGTTCAGTGTCCAGTTTTGTCAACAGAAAAATAGCCGACTGCGGAATTTTTTGCCTCAAGACCTTTTCACATACGGCCAGCGTGAACGGTATGCCCTATCTATTTACGTGCCCATCGCGCTTAGCCGCTTACGTTCCGTATGTGAAGCGGTCTTTAGGCAAAAAAAAAAAAAAAATCCTGCAGGCGGCTATTTTTCTGTTGGTTAAAGTGGTCTCAGATCGATATTCGTAGATCACTTTAACATATGGCTTTCACAAAGTTAAGGATACCGAAATGTATCTCACCAGGGGTGAAATTTTCGTAAAATGATTGTGGGACTGGGTGCCCAGCTGTAGGGGCGCCAGGCCGTTTTGGGGCGTAAAGAATATTCTGTATGGAGCCTAAATTAACACCGAATTTGATAGCATTGCAAGCCGAAGGGAGCTTCAAGTGGCACTGTCTGACTAAGCAAATACGGTTAAAAGTGTAAAGTGACCGGAAGGGCGTCAAAACAAAACAAAAAATGTAGAGGGGGCTGGGGGAGGCGCCATCCAGTAGGAGGGGCACCAAATGTAAGGGCGCCAAACGGTTACGAGGGCGTCGTGAGACCATGAAAAGGGCCCATTCTCCTAAAAGGGCGCCGAGTGATTGAAAACGTTTTATGGTCCAAGGGCGCTGAGAAGCCAGAAGGGCTCCGCACATTTAGTAATGCTAAGTTGGTGGGGACGTAGGGGCGCCAGACGGTTACGAGGGTGCCGTGAGACGATGAAAAGGGCACCATTCTCCTATAGAAGGGCGCCGAGTGATTGAAAACGCTACGTGGTCCAGGGGCGCTGAGAGGCCAGAAGGCAGAAGGGCGCCGCACAGTCAGCAATGCTAAGTTGGTGGGGACGTAGTAAGTAGGAGCGCCAGACGGTTACGAGTGTGCCGTGAGACCATGAAAAGGGCGCCATTCTCCTAGAAGGGCGCCGAGTGATTGAAAACGCTATGTGGTCCATGGGCGCTGAAAGACCACAAGGGCGCCGAACAGTCGAGGGATGCACGGTGGACAGAGACCTACTAGGGCGCGAGACGGTTAGGCGCCGTTAGGCGTTAGACCATTAGAATGGCGCGGTCCTGTCAAAAGGGCGCCATTTTCCCAGAAGGGCGCCGAGTGACTAAAAAAAGCTATATTATCCAGGAACGCGGACGGTCAGGACGCCGTTAGAGCATGCGAAGGGCGCCGTGCTCTCGAAAGGACGCTTGTAAAAGACTTGTGGGTGCCCATCATTGTTGGGGCATAATTCAGGATTGTGGGTGCAATGTGCATCTGCCCCCACAAAGAAATATAAAATTACACCCCTGTTCCTCACAATGAGAATCATTTTCAAGCTTCAATTCTGACTTAACCCTCGCCGGACCTATTGGTTTTCTACATACGCGCCGGCCGAGGGGGGGGGGGGGCGGGTACGACCCCCCTCGCCGTTTCGCCCCTGGTGGAGCTAGCGCGTCGCGGAAAAAACGAGCGTGTGCGCCGTTACGAGACGCAGAGATTGGTACCCGATTTTAAGGTCCTAGGTCAACCGGTGACCTCTGAGGTCAGGTCAAGTGCCCCAGGGTACGGTTCAGTTTTTGGTGAATAACTTCGCAAAAAAAACGGCCGCAGAGCCGCGATTTTGGCAGCATCGTGTTCGCCTCGCTCAGGCGCGTCGAATGATATACTTTTTGTCCGGGTCAGGTCAACTTAGGGTGTTGACCTCAGGTCAAGGTCAGGTCAGCACCCCCAGGTCACGAAATTGGTCGAAAGAGGTCATGTCGCATATCATTCGATTTGGCAGGTCTTCCTGAGTCCATTGGTGGCTTTCTCGACTCGCTAGCTTAATTTGATCGGGAGTTATTGACGAAAAACTAATATGACCTTGATGACGTCATAAATGACGTCACGCAAGGTCAACATTGCAAAAGTGACGCATCTAACCTTGCAAGGAGTGCATCAAATCACGATTCTGTGTGCTTGAGACAGTTGGAGATCGTTCCCGGCGCCAGAATAGCAGTTTTCATTTTTCCCCATTGACTTATAATGGTGAGGTCACGAAAATGACCTGACCTCATATGACCTTTAGGAAAAATCCGAGATATACAAGTTGTGAGACTCATAATGGATACTAGATCCTGCAAGTTTCATTTCCCTGTGACATCTCCTCTGGCAGTGAGGGCGTTGCGAAGTTGCGAGTTGCGACATCTGAAGACCGTGCAGAGGTTCACTTATGACGTCATAGGTCAGTGACCTGACCTGACCCAAAAATGCGGTTGGTGTCAAAAGATGCGGCTTGGATCAAAGGTCAGGTATGCCAAGTTTCAGCTCTCTATTGCCAGCGTGTTCGGAGCTATCGCGAAAAAAACCCTATGGGGGGGGGCGGCACCCCCCCCCCCCTCGGCCGGCGAGGGTTAAGGCTTTATCGGAGTAAAGTCTTCATTCAATTGTTACATTAGCAAACTCCACATCATGTCCTTTAGTTCATTGATTTCGAAATTTAGCGTCAAATGTCGGGACACCGCATGAGTGCAGTGCCCTTAATTTTCGCCTCAACCTTCTTTAAGGGGTCTCTACGTGCTCCTCTACGTGCTCCTCTCTACGTCTCTACGTGCCCCTCGCCACGGCCTAATGGACCATCGGGGATGACCCGACCTGTGAAATCTAACTTGACCAGACCCTGGTCCTCGACCCTTTCGTCAAAAGTCCAAAGTCGGGGTACCACAAATGACGTAAATGCCCTTAACTTTTCTCTCGTCAGATCGTTTTTTAAAGGGACCCTCCCACCTTCAAAAAAGTTTATGAATTGGCATGAAAGTGATGTCGCTCGATTCAGAAAGAGCGAAAACGAATATCTACCAAATTTCACCGAAAAATATTCACCGGTTTTCAAGATATTTGACTTTTATTTTTGTTTACTTTTTGGGATCTCCGCTGTTCCTAGCGACTTTACTTGGAAGCAATAATTTGGCAGCTTAAAGTGCGGCACTTGTTGCTACAAAGCAGCATATACCACAGGCATATTTACGTCTGGACAACGAGTTGCGGGGAAAAGTGCTGATTTTGTTGCAGATTTAGGAGCCGGTGATTAGGCTGGATTTTTGGGTTACTTTTTCGTTCCGATTCATTTATTTCATAGTGTTTGGCTTTTGAATATTCTAGTTCTTTCAGATAAATATTACTTGCCTTACAACTTTTGTAAAAACGTTTCATTTTTTATAAGCCGACCTTTAGAGTCCTAAAAATATATCAGCACTACAATCATTGTAAACAAACAAATGGAGCACCACTTGGCTCAAACTTGGCTCTGTTCCAAGGCGCTTTATCTGGTGGCTTCCGTACTCTTGTACGTCGTTTTGTTGGATGTTTTGGATCCCTTAAGATTGACTTATATCATATTTAAGAAGCATGTGACTGAAAACAATCCGAAGTATCCAGGAGGATGACAGAGGCAGAGCAATATCAATATCAAGTTGAACTTGAAGTCATGAAATTTTGGTTGATAAACGCAAGTTGATCGGGCTCATATATCAGCAAAAAAAAAGTAAAATTAAAAGACCTTATTGGCCGAAAACAAGCTATAATATTGCAGATCTTGGAGCAATACTGAAGAGCACGCTGAGCAGGATCATGCCAGAAAATGTTGACTGATGAGCGCATATTGATGTATTGGTATGAATATTGAATGATAACAACAGCAAGATAAATTAGTGCTAACTATCAAGTTAAAAATCTAGAATGAATGGACTTTGGCAGCTTTACTATGCTTAGATGCTATGCAGATTGTATGTGCATCAGGTACTCAGTGTCTGGCAAATGAAACATGCGATCATTCCATTGCTACTGCAACTGGAGGAGAAAGCTTGGATCACGAAATCCACTTTATGTTGATTTTGATGTTAATCATTACTGTATTTCTTGAAAAAAGGATTGCTATAAAATTGTCAATGTGACAATCTACCTGTATGCAACGATGTGATCATATGATGTGTTCATAGTCATTCATGATAGTGATTCATGATTGTTGGTCCAATATACAATGGCAAAGCTCTCAGTCTCAGCGTTTCTTCCTGTGGATGGCCAGCAGTGACTCAGAGCTTAAAAGTATTAGTTTTCTTCACAGGGCTGGGATAAAAAGTACTGAGGGTAATTTTCCACCAAGGAACTCTACTTGAGTTTTGACATGGTATGAGATGTAGGCACAAGTAGGTAGGTGCTTAGTTCCAATAGGTCTGCAGTTGTGTAGGTTTAGTCAGGTTAGCTTAGATTAGGTTATGTTAGTTTTTTAATTTGCCAAGTGTCCATAAAAATGTGACCTGAGCAATGAGCATACCTGGATAACCTGACAGCTGACCTAACCTCAATCGTCACACATATTTGCAGCCTACCCAAGAGTCAAGACCTGCATAGCAGTAGCACCCAGTTATAGGTAGGTACTCACCCTAACTCAATCTTACCTGCTAACCTTCAACTTGCCTATAGTTAGCTCACCTTGCCAAGCTGCATCCAGGGAAACAGTCAACTGAGGAACTGGCTCATTGGGTGGCTGGTGTGACTGTGTGAGTCTGTGCATTTTAAGTGTTTCTTCTCTGAAGCTGCTCTGCACTTGTCATGTTAGATGCTCAGAAAATGTGGGAAATGATTACTTAACTACTCTAGTGCTTTGTTAATGCTCAAGACATGAACAAGTACAGATCCTGCAGGGTACAGCTATGAGTTAGGTGCTAGGTGAGTATGTTATGTGAATGTGCTGTTCCCTGTTTGACCATAGTAAGTATACAAACAAGCAAAGGGTCACAGTTATATTCAATCTCCACATAAACATACAACAAAAACGGCCATATAGCCTCACTCCGAACACACCACAAATAGCTTAAGCCTTTGCAGGCACAAAAATGCTTTGATTTACAGGACAGGTATACAATATAACCTCTGTCCATGGGGATCTTGCTGCCAAGTTGAGGTACGATGACTGAACTTCAGGATTGATCAACCTTTTCTTCTTAGCCACTGCTTATATACGAGAAAGACCAAATGCTTGTTTGTAAACTGCCTTGAAAATTTAATGATCCACCTTCAATTCTGACATGAAGGCACAAATAAAATAGTTCCCTCTCCTTTTGGAATACACAAAGCAAAATATTTAATAACTTCTAGTGGATGGACAAGAGCAATTAGCATAGCTTTCCCTCAAGCCCCTCACTGATAAACAACACTGACGCTTATTCGCTTCATATTTTGTAACAAACGCGCAAAAACTGCAATATAACAGCACTATATGCTTCTTGACAAAATGCAAAAGTAGTAAAAAAAATTAGCCCTGATGGCATTCATTCTTGATGGAAACGTAATGACAAAATATTTTGTAGTAACTATTAAATTTCGGCCGAAAACAGTGCACGGTTTCAAAAAGAATCATTCCAATGACGGTCCATTCTTGCGGTCCTGAAATCGCCACTATTTCCGGCCTCTCCAACGCAACTCGTTGTCCAGACGTAAATATGCATACCACAGCATGCTACAAAACGTTTTAGTCAAACGACAAACATTTAAAAATCGTTAGATATCTGCGCTGACGTCACACATTCAGAGGGGTATTCCTATGCATTAGCCCCTCTGAATCAAAATGCTGCAATTTTGAAATTCAATATTGCCGATTTAAAGGGACAGTATCATCGAAAAAAAAATCAATGTATGGAGCTGATTTTTTTTTTACTAGCATTTCTTATTTTTCTGAATCAGAAAAACATAGTTTGAGGACCGAACTTGGTGAAAAATATTGCAACCACATTTCATTTTCATGATTCATTTTCATGAGCGAACCACCACTATACAAGCATGGCCGCCAGTTTGGAAGCATGCAAAATTACTACAGAACTGGCGCAGATAATACATTATTGACGCTACGCTTACGGGGTCGTTCTTCTAATTGAGTTGTCCTTAGGGAGAGGTAGCCTTAGGTATTGCCTATAAAAATATCACGTGACAATTGGAGGGAGTGACAATTGGACGTGACAATTGACAATGGGAGAAAATATCACGTGACAATCACGTGATAAACGTCATACATTGGAGGGAGATTGTGATTCAAGCTGGAGGAATTCCTTTGTTGAGACGCTAGAATCCGAAGTGGAAGGAAACAGCGGAAATTGCCTACGACTATTTAATGAATTTAACGGTGATGAATAAGTGCGAAAAACGTTTTGGCTTTATAAAATTTGATGAAATGACCAGGGTAAAAGTTTTATTACTGGCGGTCAATTCAAAACGGCGCAAACATTTAAACAGTGAAGATAGTGAAGCACGATTCAAAGTGTGGTACACCTTTCGTACTTTGAGCGGCGATAGCGGGAAAATGGTGTGGAGCTTCGAGGATCGGTCTTCAGTTCCCGGACCAGAAAGGTGGGGTCTATGCAATGTCAAATTTCATCAAAATGGTGATACTGTCCCTTTAAGGCATTTCTCGATGTTGTGAGTGCCGAAACCAGTAATTGTGAGCCAGGGACCCCATTTTGGCTATCTCAACTCAAATCTAATGTTAAGGTGGGAGGGTCCTTAAGTGGTCTCTATGTGCTCCTCCGTCCTCGCCTAAAGCCCCTAAATTACCGCCGGGAGACCCTGACCTCATGACCCGTGACCTCTACCTTGACATTGACCTCCTAACCGAGGGTCAAGGATCGGGTACCGCATAAGTGGGGCGAGGGTTACCTGAAACTTCAAAGCATGCGTGCTCTTTGACAAAATACAACAAAGCTCATTTTTACCACATATGTCTTTATCGCTAACGTTTTGCAGCAAAATAAGGAAGCTACGTGGACTTTGCCGTCAAGGTGGCCAGCTGACTAGGAAGCTCAATATTTTATATCGATATAAAACGAAATAAACGCAAACTTGATGTAACTGTGGATTAAATATGCATTTTATATTTCAAAAATCTGAAAACATCGTCCGTAATGTTTTCAAAACAACTTAACATTTTTTTTCATTATAATGTTGTTTCCAATGTTCAAAGCCTCGAAATCGATACAGATCTCTTCGGCACCGTAAACAATCCAACATGGCGAAGAAAGCCGGTGCCTCCGTAAAAACAGCGTTAAATACCCCTTCTGGGGTATCAACGCTTCTAACTTTTGCAATATTAGCGTTAGCATGCGTGGCTGGTTTTTCAAGCCGGCTGTTTGCGGTTATTCGCTTTGAGAGTATCATCCATGAGTTTGATCCATGGTGAGGGTTCATTTGTGGCGCGCTGGGTTCGTTTACAATTACAGTGATTTTCGTTGAAACTTGGCTTTGTCTCATATATTTCTATTCAGTTTTTCTTGCTTTTAGGGCCAGCTAAATGAATTTCTTAAAGTCACATTGAAATATGCAGTTATGGGTGAAACCTAGTTCCGTAAATTGAGCCACTAACAGCTATAGATATGTCGGGTAAATATCTATGGAAATAAACAAATTTGTAGGGATCTTAACTGCTGGACAAAGATCATCATTTAAATTATTTTTTGATTTAGGTGGTGTGTAATTTGTTTGAATTTTCTGTTCATTTATTATCATTCAATTTTTTACTTGATCAAAGTAATTTGGATGTTTCATTAACTATTTATAGGATTATGTTAGCTATGTTTTCTTGGTAGCCATAAAGCAGGTGTTACACTTGTTTTTTTGCAACTAAGGAGAGGTGCTACACCCAGAGATGCTTTATAATCAAGCCAAACCAAGCCTAACTTATCCTGACCTAACCTTACCTAATACCTACAACCTAAAGCCTACAACCTACAGCCTAAAAACTACCACCGAAAACCCACTAACTACCTACAGTGCCTCTCCTTGGTTGCAAAAAAAAACAGTTGATGCCTGCTTTACTTCTACCATTTTCATCTTCTTGATAGTACCTACATGGACATAATCAGCTGGCAGTTGCTTGAAAATGTGTTGTTTTCCATAATCTTATGCAAATGCAGAGCATCAGTTATATTTAGCATGTTGATCAGAACAGAAAGGTCTTATCAAAATATTATAATAGTTGAAGTACATAATGACTTGCCTTTTTTGGGAAAATAAACTTTTATTTAAAGTTATATTTCATGGGAATTTTTCATTACCTTCCTCTGTCACTTCCTAACAACTTTTCAAAAGTATTTGCTTGATTTGGAAATTTTGAAGTTTGGTCATTGTTTTTTCTTGTCTTGCATGCCCATTCTTAGAGTGAATGGCAGCTTCTCTGCCACAGAGCAGGTGAAACATACAGTGAGTGTGTGCCTCCCACAGGTTCAACTACCGCTCCACAGCGTACATGGTGAAGCATGGATTCTACAACTTCCTCAACTGGTTCGACGAGCGTGCCTGGTACCCGCTGGGTCGGATTGTGGGCGGCACTGTCTACCCCGGGCTGATGCTGACCTCAGGTCTGATCCACCATGTACTTGACCTGCTCAACATCCCTGTCCACATCAGGGACATCTGTGTCTTCCTGGCACCCATCTTCAGGTGAGCAGTGTGGAGTGGTGGTGGTGTTTGTATGGAGGGTAACTGGGTGCTGGTTGCCTGTAATCAGGTACGGCGTTGCTGGATATGTAATATGTATGGACGTTCTGGTACATCAAGCTATGAAGTGTTGTTTTGTGTGTGTCTCTGCCTTTGTGTGCCATAATTGACTAAATGGGCTCAAAGTTAAGAAAAGACACTTCTCTTTCTTTATAAAATGAAAAACAATAAAAAATTATTTCCATCACCAACTGCAATCAGACAGCTGCAATTGTCACATTCCTCTGATTGAGTTTCCCCAACATAGCGTCTGACACTGATCGACGTGATCGTTACCTACGTTCCACCTGAGTGACCCCACCACACCCACCCATATTCCCTCTGACTGACCTCCCATGACCCCAGCAGGCTGACGGCGATCGCCACGCCCCTAACGGACTTATTTCCCCCATTCCAGCGGTCTGACGGCGATCGCCACGCCCCTAACTGACGTATTTCCCCCATTCCAGCGGTCTGACGGCGATCGCCACGTTCCTGCTGACGCGCGAGCTGTGGTCGACGGGCGCCGGCCTGTTCGCCGCCTGCTTCATCGCCATCGTGCCCGGATACATCAGTCGATCGGTGGCCGGCAGCTATGACAACGAGGGCATCGCCATCTTCGCGCTCATGTTCACCTACTTCCTCTGGGTAAGTGATCATGTTCACCTTGGTGAGTGACAATGATGGGTTAATGTCGCGCTGCAGGGTCTTCCTCGTGTTTGATACCTTCCTCTGAGTGAGGGACTGCGATGGATGGATCGATGATCGTACAGGGACGGAGTCGTGCGATTCTTCCTGGCGAGTGCCATGCCGATGGCAGTCGTGATGACGGTTGTACGGGACGTGTGGGGTCGGGGCGGGACCTTCGTCTTTGTGAGTGGCGGTGGCGATGGTATCTAGTCCAAGACGTGCCTGTGTTGCCTGTGTTGCCTGGCCAGTGTTGGGCTTTGCGTTCAGGTTCTGTAAGCCCCTATGTCGTCTACGCTGGTGCGAAACTTGAACTTACCGTCACACTGATTCTGTGGCGGATGTCACATCAACTCCGCATTTGTCCTTACGCGGCTCCGTCCTCCCCCTCTCCTTTTTCCGCTTCTTCCCATCTCTCTTTTCGCTGGCTCGGTTTCTATCGTCAGTGTCCACCGATCATCTCTGTTCTTGTCCTGTTTCGCACCTGCTGTCACTCGCCATTTACCGCCCGTCAAACACCCGCGGTCCCAAATGGCTGACGCCTGGCTGTTGGTGTTTTCCCTGTCCGCTTCCCGTTTTTCTCCGTTGTCCGTTATTCGTTCTCGGCTGTCCGTTACTGTCTTTTTCTGTCAACCGTAACATATCCCTGTTCCGTTCCTGTCTTTGTATGCACGTTCGGTCTGTTTTCCACCGCGTAGCCGGATACTCGTATCGAGCTGCAACTGACGTGGTCCGCACCCCGACAGCGAGCAAATGTGTGTGTGTATGCGGGGGAGGGAGGGGAGGGGGCTGTGATACCACGTCATACTACGGCATGTTTTGATTGTCACCTCATGCCTACCCTGAGTCACAAACCTCTTGATGCCATGTAGAAGTATATAATATAACGGTGGTCGAGGCCTGTGGTGGACTATTGCGGTGATTACTTTTTTGTATTGGTGACTCCAGCCTGTTTCGTAGTCAATATTTTACGCTAACCCGTGATGTCGCGATAACATTCATGGCCAAAAGTCAAGTCCTGAAGTCCTGAAGTCCTGAATGTAAATGAGTCGACGAAGCGCTCTGTCCGATTACCGTTTGAATTGAACAGTGAGCACTCTGCTGCATTGCTTTTGTCGAGGCTTTCTCTGTATGTGTGTTATTGATCAGTCTCGCTGCCCCTCCATATCGCGCAATCGATGAGTCGGTTAGCGCTGTAGTTGCAACAGGGCTGACGGTAGTCTCATCAATTCACGGGGACCTTACCGGCTTACCATTGTCCAGGTGTGGGGATTACCCGAGTACCCGTGCTGGTGTAAATATGGAAGTGCATTGTCATGGTCGACTGCCCCGGCCCCTTGAACGCCTCAGTGTCCGTAGTATGACAAAGTCCCACCTCTGTGCAGTGCGAATGTCAATTGCCCATCGGACGCACTTGGAACGGTTGTTTAACATCTTACACATGAATAACACTTTCCGCTTGTCTTCCCTGCGCGGTTGTTTATGAGCCATAAAAGTTGTGCTTATCGCCGATAATTACGGAATATTAGAGTTCGCATGGATATAAATTTATGCAGGAGCCGGTTGCCGCTCTTCAACGTTTGTCTATATCGCTATATTGTCACGTCAATCTTGTCCCGCCGATCTACCCCAATCTCATCACTCATGAATCACAGACTCTGACATCAAACAGTCCTTGTTCATTTCACGGTATTTCGATATGATTGAGCCCTGTTTGAATTATGAGTCCGCTTCACTGTACCGTGTCCGATCGGGTGGTTCCCCTTTTACCCGGGCTGATCAGCTGTCCATGTAAGTTATCCCTGGGCTGTACCGTTTTTTTTAACCCACACAATACGTTTATCTCTTAGCCTGATGTCATGTTGTACCGGGTTGTGTCATGTGTAACCTGTCCGATGGGTGTGCCGTTAAACCTAACACTAGGCCATACCATTTCCGATCGGTGTTCCTCAACTGAACCTGACCGATGTGACCTGACGTGGCGTCTTATTGTCTGATCAGTGTTTCATACCGCCGTGACCTGACGCCGGACCGGTGTGATGTGTGTTCCAGGTGCGCTCCGTGAAGACGGGATCAGTGTACTGGGCCTCATTGACTGCGCTCAGCTACTTCTACATGGTGAGACACCGGAAAGGGATGAGGTTGTGCCTAGACGTGAGTGGGGAGTTTATGCGAATGGCGAGAAAAACATGAGACAGTCTAATGCAAGATTAGAAGCATAGGCAATGCATTTTGGCACAACGCAGCATGCCAGCCCTCAACTTAGCTTCATGGTTTTATCTAGCATTTAAAGACTATGTCGGTATTGTTAAAATTGAAATTTGGGAGTGGACGCCGTGGCACCAAGTTCATCAAAATATCCTCTGTGATATCTAGAAGGTGTACACCTTCGCTCGAACGCGCGCCAACCCCATCACCATTCCCCGAGGTGCTCTGGTGTGACCCAGTGCAAACAGCGGCCGCCTGCCAGCCGCGGCGGGCGGCTGTTTCTTGCCACGCCTGGCGGCTATTTGGGCCGGACACAGGCGGGCCCACACACACAATGGACACACAGTCAACACACAGATACCCGCCCCCAGGACCGGCGCCCTGTCTTATCAGCCTGCATGCCGTCTCCGTCCCGCGGCCGGCGCTATTTGCTCAGTGTGATTGACGACTAAATTTGCGGGTCACCGGAGTCGCCGGACAGTTTTTGCGTAACACCGCTGGTTGGTTTGCGGTAAATGAAAGGCTGCATCGGCGTATGACGGGAAGTGAAAAGTATCGAGCTGGTAGGGCACGGTTGTATGAGGGAAGAAGGTGATGCTTGAAATGAGCGACCCGAAATTATTGTGTCGGAATGATCGATAGGGCTTGACTGTGCTGTCATTGAACGAGTGAAGTGATTTTAGCTGTTCAGTTTTACTTCTGCCAAAGGAAGCTAGAGTGACCTAGCTTTGGTCATAGACCTCGGTATACCGAAGCCTGTGCTCTGGGCTTATCGTACTGCGTAGCGAGCATGAATGTTTAATTATCGCTGCAAGTTATATCTCACGGAAGCTACCCAGACCTTATGGTTCGTTAGGTACTTCCTTTTCCGAGTTTGATATTTTTCTACATCGGTGCTACTGCAACGGTATAAGTTTGCGTGCACCTCTAGTGTCGTTCTTATTAGCAGTCGGATAACGTTTAATAGCCCTTCCTACCGCGGATGCGATCTCACCGAAATAGCTGTTGTCGGTCTCACCAGCCCTCACCGGTTATGAATGGCTGCCGGCGCAGCACCTACCCGGTACCGTCCGGTTCACCGAGAAGTTGGAATGGGAGAACCTGCAGCTGGCGTATTTTGAACCAATGCTTAGCAGTAGCACCGCCTGAAAGCCAGCTTCTTCCCAGCTATGTATTTCACACTCCTTTTGAACCAGCACACCGGGCTTCTTTCGATCGCCCTGACTGTAACCTCTCGAGATGAATTCCCCTGCCTGGCTCGTGGGGTGAGAGATCTTCTATCTTTCCGTTCGTAGTTTCTTTTTTTCTGAAAGACTCCACCTGTAGTGTGACCGACCCCTTTTGCCGGCGCTTAGAGGTAGTGCCGTTGCTGTAAGAGGTTTTCCGATCGGTCCGAATGTAGTACACTCATGTGAAAGCTCCAACACTGACTGACCGTTCCTCTGTGACAGGTGTCAGCCTGGGGTGGCTACGTGTTCATCATCAACCTGATCCCGCTGCACGTCTTCGCGCTGATGCTGATGGGGCGGTACTCGACGCGCCTCTACACGGCCTACACGACCTTCTTCATCCTGGGTCTGCTGTGCTCCATGCAGATTCCGTTTGTCGGCTTCCAACCGATCCGGACCAGCGAGCACATGGCTTCGGCCGGTAAGTACCGGACTAGCGAGTGCGCTATATTGTGTCCGTATTCCCTTCCGAACCAGCGAGCTTCGGCGTCGGCTTTTGGCCGGTAAGTGTTATAGCGTGCGTACCACCAGCGAACACATGGCTTCGGCCGGTGAAATTATTTGCGTACCAGTGAGCATAAATTGCTGGCTGGTGAGTTTCGTACTTTTTGGGGACGAAAATTACGTCTAGACTAACAAATTATTTATTGGACACGGCTGCAGGGCACTGTGGGTGTCAGCCGTCCGCTCAGCCGTGTAAGCTCGCTGATCAGAACGGTGTGGACTGTGGGTATCCCCCCGTCCCTAGCGTACGATTTCCCCAGGGGTGTCGGTGCCGGCCAGCCGACCCAAGGGACCCCGAGGGTGGCTTGCTCAGCACACAGCTCAGCATCCCTCTGTCACTGCTGACATTTACCCAATGTCGCAGCGGGAGGGGCGTGCCCGCCTGGATAGACTGTACACTGTTCGCGGGTAGTAAAAATGGGCGAAGACCGGTGCCCGCTTGGGGATAGGTGTGAAAGGTTGTGTTTAATTTTTGCCGCTCAGGGTGAAGTATGGTTGTGTAGGACGTTGTTGCATTCTTGGAGAGGTAGGTTGAACAAAGTGCCTCATTGTTTCGGTTGATATTGTCATAGTTTATGTTGTTTGAGGTGTCTGTTGGCAAACGTTTGTATTCGACGTCATGTAATGGCACACTTGGGGCCAGATGTGGGTGTAATTGTCATGTAAATTATGGTACCATCGCCCACTCGAAGACGTCGGTGACTGCACCTTTATTGCGACCTTTAAATCCTACGCACCCCTTGAAACTCGATACGACCATCATACCCATCCGGCAGTTGGAACTCCCACTGATTCAACGTCACTTCTGTTCGTTAACCATCCTCCCCTTCTCGACAGTCCGACTTTGTCCCCCTATTCTGGACCAGTATCACCACATTCACACTAATTTCTCGTTCCATTTCCAGGTGTGTTCGCGCTCATCAACGCGTTCGCGCTGCTCAAGTACCTGCAGCCGTTCGTGAGCAGGGCGCAGCTGCGGCACTTTTTCCTGGTGGCGGCCGCCGGCTCGGCGGCTCTGGTGTTCCTGGCCGTGGTGGGCCTGACGTACGCCGGAGTCATCGCCCCCTGGAGCGGCCGGTACGTGAGGGGGGGGGGGGGTCATCTGGGCTCCCTGACGCGAGTAATCAGTCATCGTGTTTGGGAATGGAGAGGTATAATGTGACACGTGACTTGGGAGGGGGATGTGTTTTGGAAATGGTTGTCAGGTCGGGAAATGGTTCGTCCCGGAGACGGAAATTTGGGTGACTAATGGTATCTGGTTAATAGGTCCGGGAGTCGAGCTGGAACTGTTTTTGAACTGACGAACACATTGTCCTGACAAACGCTTCCCGTCCTGACTAATTCCCAACCCGGATCCGAAGTTTCCTGTCAGGATGGTTTGTGCCGGCCAGGTCTGTAAATGATAGCAGCTGTGCACACTGCACAATCTGAATGTTTTCTTGATTGTCGTGCGCCGAATATGCCCTGACGTAAGCTGGTGTTCCGTCTGTTACACGCCGTCATGTGTAACATTTGTGCACTCTTCGCCTCTCCTCCAGGTTCTATTCGCTCTGGGACACGGGCTACGCCAAGATCCACATTCCTATCATCGCCTCTGTGTCGGAGCATCAGCCGACCACCTGGTTCAGCTTCTTCTTCGACCTGCACATCCTGGTGCTCACCTACCCGGTGGGACTGTGGTACTGCATCAAAAACATCAACGACGAACGCGTCTTCAGTGAGTTGGACGGTCGGGTGTAGAGCTTGGAAGAAGCTGTAATGTATAAGGCTAGTGTGGTTCAGTCTTGGTGGCTACTATTGAGGAACCGTTTATGCTAGCAGCTGCCGTGGTTCGGTAGCGGTTCCAGTTAGCTTCTCGTCACCTTCAACTTCCCACACACCATACCTGTCATGGCTTTCTGCCCATATATAATCACTCCTGGTCTCCCCACAGTCGTGCTGTACCTACGCCGTCCCCTTTCACTGTTTTCCCTGACCGCTATCTCCATCTGATCATTTCGACTGCTCTCCGTCTCCGCCGATAGCCGTATTGTACTCCGTCTCTTTGACAGCTAATGTCGTCCCTCTGCCCTTTAACCTGTCTGACCGCCCCCCTCCCCATCCACAGTCGTGCTGTACGCCGTCTCTGCCGTCTACTTTGCCGGCGTCATGGTGCGCCTGATGCTGACGCTGACGCCGGTCGTGTGCGTCCTCTCTGCCATCGCATTCAGCCAGTTCTTCAGTCTGTACCTGCGGGAGGAGCGGGACGGCTCGTCCGGGGACAGTGATGATGATGACCCGGCCAACGGCAACAAACAGCTCTACGATAAGGTGGGTGGACGGGGAACGAGGATTTTTGTGTGTTTGATTCCGTATTATTGTATTGGTGGATGTATTTCTTCCGTCTTCCACGCTGGCCTCTTGTCCTGTCGTGCGATGTTTACCCATGGGCCATGGCTGAGATTGATGGAGCAGTTAGACCGTGCGCGGCTCATGCAACATTCGTCCTCCACCCTGTGAACCCGCCCTTGACCCTGCCCCGTCGTCCCTCCATTCCACCAGGCCGGAAAGCTGCGCAAGATGCGCCACGAGCGGCAGTCAGCCGAGTCGGACGGCCTGGGCATGAACGTGCGGACCCTCAGCCTGGTGGCCGTCATCATGATGCTGATGATGTTCGCCGTGCACTGCACCTGGGTCACCAGCAACGCCTACAGCAGCCCCAGCATCGTGCTGGCCTCCTACAGCGGCGGGTAAGACTGTCGAGTTGGGATGAGGAGCAACGTCTGCCAGCTGGGGTGCGGTGGGGCAGACTTTGACGAGCAGGGCTTTGGCGTGCTCGGGGAAGATAGGATGGTGACCGGGATGGTGGTAGTTTGCTGTTCTAGGACGATGGATGATGTACTACAGAGAAGATTGGTCGGTATCGACTTTATCCTAGATTGCTAACTAGCAATCCAGGAATACATGAACTTACGTACATATGTGCTGATAGGAAGTTAGTTTTGAAGTTTACATACAGCGTTTAGATTCCGTTTTGTTTTGCCAAAAGTTAGTAATAGATACTATATTTAGGACTGATATGTGCTTTCTTCCTGGGTTAGTTTTGCGATGCCCCACTTACAGACTAGTTGCGCCTTACTACAGTAAATCATTCGCGAAGTCGGCTTGTCTGCCGCATTGCACCGTCCCAGTTCACTCTATGTGGAGTAGATCATAGCGTGACCTCGAGCCTGTAACTTCTCTCACCCCTCCAGATGAGGAAACAAACGGTCCGTCTTCCCGGTCCGTTCACTGACCCCTGACCCTCCGTTGCAGGGAGAGGAACATCCTGGACGATTTCCGCGAGGGCTACTACTGGCTGTGGCAGAACACGCCCGAGGACGCCCGCGTTATGTCCTGGTGGGACTACGGCTACCAGATAGCGGGCATGGCTAACCGCACCACGCTGGTCGATAACAACACGTGGAACAACAGCCACATCGCACTGGTGAGGATGACTGCTGTTACAGCCGCGCAGTTCCCCGCTCCTCCAACGGACGTAAAATGCGGTAACGGATGCAGAATGTAGTTACTAACGGATGTGGAATGTACTAACATCTGCTGAATAGCGAGCACTTGGCCAGCCATTGTTCAACGCAGTCAAACGGTCGCACAATATGGCACTTACCAACTCACATCAGTAAACACATCGTATGCTCACACCATTGTCTGCGTATTTGTAGTAGATGATGTCAGGAAGAAAGCTCAGTTATGTGTCAGGGAGTAGGGTTATGAGCTGGACCTCTCTCGAACGCCGCTGATTGTTCTATAGTTTACCGTTTGCGGCTTTCTGAAGTGTTTGACCTGTACTGGCTTTGTCGGTTTTCGTTACATTAATTTCGTCCTGTCTTTCAGCGCCGTGGAGTTGTGTCGTATTTATACAGTATATATCTTCAGGAGCGTATCAAATTGCCTCAGTCCGTTACACCTTACGGAAAACCACCCGTTTTGGAGGCTACACAGACTGTTCTCATCGAAAAAATTTTGACCATTATAGCGCTTGCTTATTAATTTGAAAAACGCTTGCGTTATGTGCATCCGTTATCTGTGACTGACCACCATGACGCCGGTCTGACCTGTGCCGTGTCTCTGCCCGTTCCTCAGGTGGGCAAGGCCATGTCGTCCAACGAGAGTGCCGCCTACGAGATTATGACGGCGCTCGACGTGGACTACGTGCTGGTCATCTTCGGTGGAGTGATCGGTGGGTGGGACGGTGGGCTCGAGATGAGTGGGCCGGGTCGGATGAGGGCCGGAGTAATCGGTGGTTGCAACGGTTGGACTAGCTGGCCTTACGGTGGAGCATTTACGGCTAAACTTGGTCTTTGAATGATACATACATAAAATGCTTGAAGAAGTCGACATTAAAGTGTTTTTTTTAAATTGTTTTAAAGTGTTTTTTAGTGTTATCGACATATTTAAAGTTGCACAGTGCTGAGTCAGTTTTCTCAAATATTATTATATTGATTTTTTTCCTAAATTGTGGGATTTCGAAGAGTTCTTATATCCCGCTAGCGAGACTAAATAATATCCTGTTAATTAGGCAGGTTAATATGCGGATCTATTTAAGGAGCTTTGCTGAGTCATGGCGCTTATTGATCTTGTATAATTGTATATGCATACAGCAATGCATATCACAACCGCACTATTATTTCACATTAACCGTGATCCTTCATCTCTCACCGCACCCACCTCTTCCTGCGGCAGGCTACTCCGGCGACGACATCAACAAGTTCCTGTGGATGGTGCGTATCGCCGAGGGCGAGCACCCGCAGGATATCAAGGAGAGCGACTTTTTCACCGAGCGCGGCGAGTTCCGCGTCGACTCGGGCGGATCGCGGACGCTGCTCAACTGTCTCATGTACAAACTGTCCTACTACAGATTCGGAGAGATGAAGGTGGGCGCTCAATGCTTTTTTCGTCAATTTATATTCCATTTTCTGGGCGCTACTGGTCAGTGATGCAGTAGGCGCCCGAAAGCTCAAATGTCCACCTGACCTATCACATACTTTTCTCTAGGGTGGTGTACATTTCTGCTGCCTGTTTGGCTACAAAATATGAAATACTTCTCTGAATATCGGTAGAGTAGTAATGTCGGTAAGAGTTATTGGTCATATCACTATTTGTTTTGGGAATTTACCGGTGTTTATCGGTACCTGCTGCCGCCTTTTTTTTGTTACGGACTACCGTGCGTCACCTGACTGACTGACCAACCCTGTCCGATCCACAGACTGACTACCGCGTGCCGGCCGGCTACGATCGCACCAGGAACGCCGAGATCGGCAACAAGAACATCGCGCTCACCTACCTGGAGGAGGCCTACACCACCGAGCATTGGCTGGTGCGGATATACAGGTGGGTACGATAGGATCATGATTATACAGTATACACCACCGAGCACTTGCTGGTGCGGATATACAGGTGAGTACGACACGATTACACCGTATACAGTATACACCACCGAGTTAATATTGGCTGGTACGGATATACAGGTGGGTACGATGCTTAAATCAGTGGCAACTGGCAGCTGATGTGGATACACAAACTATCATAAACTGGTGGATTGGTCGGACAGTTTGACTTACACTGCTTGCATTGTGCGTCTAAATGGTCACCGGACAGATTTAGGCTGTCGAGTACTTATTCCAGTCTTTTTACGAGTCATGTTGTGGAACCTAGTTGACTGACAGAGTGGTTCTCTCTTTGCACAGGGTGAAGAAGCCTGACGAGTTTAACCGTCCGAGTATACCAAAGAGGGAGAGGCGCATCAAGCGAGGCAAGGTGACACTCTCCAAGAAGGTAAGACATCAACTATCCGGCTTATATTAATTCTTCTTATTGTTACCCTTGTGCTTTCTCTAAGTACTTGATATATTCGTCTAAGATATTTACACGTCTTCAAACGTTGGTGGCCAATTTTGCTAATGCGTCTGTTTCCCTGCATATTGCCAGGATTCGGTGAGCCACTGAGTATGTTTTGGTGCCTTTTCTCTGCACGCGCTCCCGGCGCGTGGCTTTGTATCTGGCAGTGGAGCATGCTGGGTATTTGGTGGCACTGTGCCGGTTTCTAGTCCTTTTGTGTGATTTTTTCGCTGCTATGCTTTTGTTCTTCGTCATCCTGCTGGGTCTTGCGTGTGACGGTTCAATGCCACGTCAGGCCGGCGTGTGGCACTCAATACATATACCTACATATGCACGGTTGTTGCGCACTGAATACCACACTGCGGGTAACCCTTCGTGCATCCGCCAAGGTTGTGACCGAGTCCAGTCTTGTGTGCTTGGTTTGCCGCACGCCTGGTCCCCGAGTGTTAAGTTGTTTGTTCGACCAAGCAAATATGGGAATCAGCAATAATTATGCTTCCGTGTCGGTTTAGAGATGTCGTTTACTTGATGTTCACATTGTTTAGTTGTTGATTAATGTTTTTCTTTTTGCCTTCCCTATGCTGACCCATGCTCCTTTCCCTCAGACGGCAAAGAGGCGCCGCGGATCGCTGAAGGACCAGCCCGTGGTGGTCAAGGGCCGGAAGCCAGCTGCCAGGGCGTAGGTGGCGCTGCAGTCGCCATGATAGGTGGCGCCACAGTCATAGGTGACGCTCCTGCGGTGAGCGCCGTCCGAGTCCTGCCGGTAGAAACTTTCAGACGATAAAAGAGGAATGTCATTCGTTCGGTTCAGCTGTCCTGGTCAGTCTCTGTATCAAATTACGTAACATGTGATGCCGCTGTGTATCGAGTGTAGTTTAGGTGGACGACGCTATATCAGGGTGAGACTGTGGCTCGCTGGCAGTCTCTAGTTTTGTTTATTTGTGTGATCACTAAGCACTGTGCTGAACGTAAACCATCTACCACAACACTATTTGCATATGGTCGCGAGACTGCGCCGGCGTTGTGCCATGCACGGTCGGCTAAGGTCGAATTCCCGATGCAGTATCAGGCTGGCGCCACTTGGGCCCCCTGTCCAGTGACGATACCCGGGCCTCCTCGGTCTGTCTCCTGAAAACCGAAGGCACGGTACCCCCGGCCAGCGTCGGCCGGCGACAGACGCTGTTCCCCGGCGCTGCAGGGACCAGGGGACCTCCGTGATCAGTGTGTGGCCCGGTACGGGGTCTCACCCCAGCGGCCAGTGCAGGACGGCACGGGCGCACGGTTGTGAGGGACAGTGACGGACGGTAGACGGCGGTGGCGGCGACTGATTCGGCCCCGCTGACGGACGGGGGTGATCGGGAGTCACAACGGGCGCACGGCGCGCCAATTCCACCGCGGGGATCCGGCGCGCGCGCGCGCTGCGTGCCCCGCGGCACTGAGTGATGCCTTATTTTGTGGTAAACGTTCCGGGCGCGTCGGCCGAAAGTGCGCCGTTTGCTGTTGGGTTTTGCGCGATTGGGGGACAGGCACGTGACTGGATCCCGGTCCCGGGTCCCGGGCGGGAGGTGCAGTAGGCCGGTGGTGGGTGTCCGGATCCCGGGTCCTCGCCGGACCAGGGCACGTGTCTGACTGTGGTTTCTTTTGTCACGAAAAGTGCAACTGCCTGCAATCTGCGTGCGTGCGTGGGTGGGGAGTGTGGGCTCGTGCTCTTGTTGGTGTTAAATACATTTTATTAAATACCAGCTGCATTCGGTGATGCTATTTACTGGGCTAGTTAGAAGAGGTTGTTGGCGGCCCGGATGGCTGTCTGCGTCACTTGGTTTGCACATGTGTTTCCTGTCGAGTTTAGGGATGGGTGAGTCAGCGTCACACTCGCAGCTAAGTGGATCGATGCAGTGTACTGGGATAGAAAGGGTGTGAGTGAGTCTCCGTGCTGTGACAGCTCTGTTCTGTCAATTTTGAGGGAAATAATGTGCGCTCGTGCTTTGGTTTTGCTCGAAGACGTCCGTCTCCGCTGCTCGCACTGGTGGATCCAAGTGGGAAGTGGGAGCCGGGGGTTCAAGGGCTATGGCTTCCCCAAGAGTAGGCATGTGTTTGTTCGTGACCTCAAAGGACCCTCCCCTGGTCAAAATCGCTCGTGCCGGTCAACAATTTTCGGCAGTTGCCCTGTCATTCCTCTCAACTACGGACTCTTATAGCAAAAGATCCGTGCTTACTCCGTGATCGCTGCTTATCTTTTATTTGGCGGAAAATCAAATTAATTTAGGTATAGCTAAGTATTTGCGAGGTATTGAGCCTAAGCGTGTGCGATCGAAGCGAGGTGCAAATTTTACTCACTCTGCGCGTTGCAGCCTTGCAACTCTCGCATAGTATTCCGGCGCTTTTTACTAAATCGATATAAAATTTTGGTTGCCCAATGTTCATTTTCGTTATTGGTGACCACGAGACACCATATTGTTGTCGCGGTTGAGGACGAACGGGTCAGATGTGTCTATTTTTGCACCCATCTGTCCGCGGGCGGACCGGGCGAGAATGAGGACAAGCTGGCACGGCACCTCGCGGGCCCCGGGGGCTCTTGACGTTTTCGCGGCGGTCGCTCGCGGGCCGGCGGACGGGTCCGTGGCCAGTCTCGAATAACTGCTGGTGTGCGCGGTGTGGCTGCCGGGGCTCGCGCGTGGCCCGTGGACTGCATGGTTCTGTGAGCCGGGCTCGGGGAGCGGCGTGAGGTGGACGGTTCCCACGCTCGGTTTCCACCTGTTGGTCGTCGATAGAGAATTCCGTACCGTAATGTCAACAACTCGCTCGCAGCCGCAGTCTGGGCCCAATGGGAATAAGGCGTCGCAATCGCCGCCGCCTTCCCCGCTGAAGATGTCCGAGATAAAACCGGAATTTATTGCAAGATCAGTTCGAAAACATGCTGGAAGGGCGAAAGAAAGGGTGAGTACTCATTTATATTTGCTTAGTTCTAAGTTATTTTCGTAGTTATTGCCTTACATCGGTATTTAGAACGAACTGCCCGTTGTGAAATGTGGTTTCAACGTCGACGTGGTACCCCTGACAGTATTAGCAGGTATTTATGGGTAAAATTAATAAAGAAACAAATTTTTCACTCAATTATACAGTGAAATGTATGTTTTACACATGTCAGGGTTCTCAATCCCTAGTAGGCCTTGCTTTTTTAATTTCATGGTGGTGATCCGAAGCATGGTAATGCAATCTTGTGGTGGTGGAATAACGAGTGCCCAGAGGTCAGGAGCCAAGGTGAAGCTGCACATGTGATTCAACAGATGGTGCTAGCTCTGAGCTGTGCATGATGCCAAGATAAGCTGACCCAAAAATAAGCTGCCAGTCCAGGCCAACGGTGCTGTGGCTGCCCCTTCTCTTGAGTGTGGGTGTTATGCGAAACCATGGGTTTCATAGAGAAAGTGAAATCATACACTGCTGTCACCTCCAGAAGAATCAAGGAACAGGTTAGGCACTTGGTTGCTCAGTGACTTTGTCATTTTATCCTTTTGGCAGTGCTAATTGATCTTAGTTATTTATGCAGTGCTAGTCCCGAGATATGCAGTTCAATTTCTTGGCTCAATTTTTATACACCAACTTTTTAAGCAGCCTTTGTGTAGTTACCTGTCTCTAATCCAAAAAAAAAGAAATTTGTAAATTAACTTGAGATGTAAAAGATAAATTCCAATCCATAAAGTTTATCATATTTTCTTTCAAATGTTGTATGCTATGAATGTCTTGCTGAAATTATATGTCATGGTTTCAGGCTGAAAATTTTCAGCTTGAATAATGAATGAAAATAACATGAATGCTTCTTCAATTTCCTGACATAGCACAATATTATCTAGTCAGTATTTTAAAGACAGAAATGCATTAGACATAATAAATTTTCTTCACAGCTAAAAAAAAGAAAAGCAATTTGTCATCTTGCTTGTCAAATTTCCTCTTTGATCAGGTGGCTGAGTGCTGATTCTGGATACATGCTATCCAAAGAAATAAGCGCTGCTTTCTGGTTGGATGTTTTAATCGATCCCCAGCCTGGTTGGGACTTATTCTGGGTCTGCTGTTCATACCGACCTCCGGAGTCCGGAGGATCCGGAACCCGGACCCCGCTTCAGTGACACGGAGCACCTGCTCTCGACTGGCTCGCCTTGAGGCGCGTTCCATGTGCGTGAACTGACGGACAATCCTGAGGCGCAGGCACGCTCGCCTTTGTGCCGACATATGCCCTTACTTGGCTGGCTCGAGGACACTGGTGTCATTTTGTGCTGGTGTGTTTGCCCGTCATATACGTTTACCCGGCCGAACTTTGTATTCTGCTCACGAGTTTAGCACCGTCGTGGCCTTAGGGACAAGGTCTTAATCGCAGGAGGTTTGCTAGATGGTGTATGCTGTTTGAGATATCCATATGAAAAGTCGTGCAAGTTTTTCTGGTTAGGTATTCATTTGACCCTGAGAGATTGGACTTCACTTGTTCTTGAGCTGACGAGACCGACGAGATACTCTGGCGGCGTACCATACATCCACAGCGTGGGCTCCGCGGCCGGCCAGAACCGGTCTGCGACTCTCCGGTAAGCGAGGGTGTCGTAGTGGCCGGAATGCGGCTGTTTTCTCTATGCAAATGACCTCCGTGCAGCGGGTACAACTGACCCATGGCGGGCGCCGGTCGGGGCTCATTTGCACGAGATCGACCTCCACTGGACGCCGCCTCTCCCCTCGGGCTGACCGTTGCGGGACCAGCGCTGTGCGAGAGCTGACTACTGATGCCGTCGGGTATGGTCATCCCAAGGGATATGCAATATTGAGATAGGTGTTTGTTGGAGCGAGCTCGAATGCTGACCAACGTCTGTCTTGAGCGGAGCGGACAGGTGTTTGCTGTTGGGCTGAGACTTCAGCTTGATAATTAGTCACGAAGTTTCGTTTTAATCATCATTTTCATTTATTCCTCGAATTTCGCTACCAGTTATATTGGGAGAAAAATTTCCAATTTGACTCGAAGCCACCTGATCCCTGGCGTTTTTTCGTCACCTGACGCTGAGACAGCTGACACTTCAGCACGCCTGCGCTCGGCCGTTCCTGCCGACTGGCTGTGAAAGTCATTGGCAGCTATTTTATCACCGAATGACATCAGAGTCGCACTGTCGTCGCCCGGTCAGGTGCTGCCCGGCGGCTATATCGGGTCAGTGGCCCGTGGACGTCGAACTCCGGCCCCAGTGTCGGCGGCCGGCTGCAGGCCCTGGTCGGCCGGTGTGCTCTGTGAGCAGGCAGCGATGTCGAGCTCGAGGGCAGCAGGCGCCGGCGGTCGACAGGACTTCTGGCACACCGCTGGCCGGTCGGCCGCGGCCAGATTCTTGATGACCGTCCAACGACAACAGGCGGACGGACGAGGGTCGACCGGCGGCCGGCGGTGTCCCCGCACCGTCCTCCGTCCGCCACAGCCCGCCGGTCTGTCTACTCGGTGATCCGATCATCCTGACCCAGTGAGCCAACGGGGCGCCGATCTGACGGCAGATGAGTGACGGGTTAACCTGCCCGTCGGCGGCGCTGGCTGGGAGCGTCACGCCGCCGCCGGTAGCTCAGAGGCCCCCTGCCAGCGGCGCCGCCCCGTCCTGGCCCTACCGACGGGGCTGTGCCTGTGCCCCTGCCAGCGCCGCCGGCGTCCTGTCAGCCGGCCGGGCTCCCCCCGTGCCAGATCGGCCCGGTCAGCTGACTTGGCCGGTGCCGCCGGCGGCCCGGCTGCAGCCCCGTCGCTAAGGCGAGCGAAATCGAGCTTCGATACACGTGTAATGAATGACGGCGTTCGCTGTTGGAAATCGCTTGGCATCGGGCACAACGAGTTAATTTGGGGGTGATCAGCTGGTTGAGAAGCCTATCAGCTCGGCAGTTTTTGCCATGGAGCCCTGCTCAGAAAAAGTAAAGCAGTAAGGAAGCGATTGCTGCACATCGCTCGTGCTATGTGCTGATCGCGTAGCACACTTGTGCCAGCGGACTTATCGAGCGATTACTCAGTGGCGTTCCCCGGCTCAGTTTCCCATCCATCGGGGAGGGTTATTCCGGCAGCCGGCGAAGCTCTCCCTGTCGCCGTCTGGTCTCCATCGATCAGCTCTCGTTACGACAGGGCTGGTGGCAGTTCGAGGCGCCGCCAGGACTGCCATCGATCGGGCGTCGGCGCTGCCAATTCAGACGGCGGCCCCCAGTCAGGTGGGCGTTGGCCGGAGGCTGGCGTGTCGTCCTGTCTCTGTACCGGCCACAGTTTGATTCCTAGCTCTGTTCTGGTTCTGCCCTGGCCAATTTCCAGACCAGTGTGTTCAGATCGCTGCTCTTTGCCAATCGTGTCTCCTGTCCCGTCCTGGCTCCTGACCTGGAACCGACTCCTGCTCGTCTGGATTCCAGCTGACCCGGCCTACTCCTGGCCCGTCCTGACTCCTGGCCCGACCCTAGCTCCTGTCCTGACTCTTATCATGACTCCTGAATGTGGGCAGTGGCACAGTCTGGTTTGCGTATGGTTTATTCTGCGGAAATTACGCGAAAATCTGACATGGGATTTTTTTTGGCTTGTGAATTGTCTGGCACGCTTCTGTTGATCCAGTCAATGAGTGCAGGCTAGGTGCCGTTTTTATAGCAATGGTGAACGCTGAGCATTTTCATTGAATGGCTGGAAGCCGCACTTCCCTGGCTTCCGCTTTTATAACTGAAACTTTTTACGTCTTATGTTTTTCTACAACCCTCATGAGAATGACTATTCTGGCCACACTGTGCCGATCCGTTGACTGTGGTCTGTGCTGGCGGTTAGTGGCCGAAGCGCCACTGGGTCTGCCATCACACCAGCCGGCTCGATCCGGCTGTCCGACTGGCAGAGGTGACTGCCCTGTTTACTGGGGACTGCCCACCGGCCGGTCGGACCGGTGTCGCCGTTGTCGGCTGTCCGGCGGGTGTCGCGACTCATCCATCGTGTCGAATGCCACCGGCGGGGGAAGATAGTTACTTCCCGTATTCGCAGCTCAACCACCTGACTAGTCACCTCGCCGGTTGATGCCCAGGCTTGACTTCATACTCCGGCAGTTGACGGCTACTCTGCCTGAGCAGCGGACGGTCCGGGCGCCAGTGTCCGGTCGGGCGGGCCCCGCACGAGGCGGCGCGCGGGCCGCGGAACCGGTCCGACGGGCTGGTGTTTGGCTCCGGTCGGCTCCATGTACGGGCTGCCGCGCGGGCCGCTGCCGCCCTGCCCACGCGGCAGCGCGGTGCCGTGAGGAGGTGGGCTGAATGACTGGCCGAGCGGTCAGCGCGCACGACAGGCCGGCGCGTTCGCCCCTGAGCTGACTGCTGCATGGAGAGAGCGAGAGAGAAAGAGAGGGGTTCCATGATATGCAGCGGTAATAACTATCTGCCAACCTGCTCTCATCGCCCCGAATGCCAATATCTGTGTAGCGGCGTAACTATGACGATCGCCGGAAGCTGGGCCGGTTGCATTTTGACCCAGTCGAATCCTCATAGAGAGGCGAAGAGAGAGCGCCCGAGAAGCCCCGCTATGCAGGGCAGCCGGCGCTGGATGGATGCCGTCACGTCCCCGCGCCGTCATCGCTGCCGCCGCCGGGCCGCTCTGACCCACCACCGGCCACCTTTTCTCCTTCCCCCGACTGGACCAGGCGGCGGTGTCTGGCTCTGAACTCGGCCGTCGGGGGGCGGCGGTGCGAGTGAGTGCTGCCGCGGCTCACTGAGCGCCGATGGGCCGCAGCGGGGCCCGCAGAGCGGCGCAACTGTACGCGGGATGACCGCCCCACTGATGGACGTGTCCGCGCTCTGACGCACCCTGCCGCGCCGCACTGCGTGTCGGTCGCGCTCTAGAGGTGCGTGTGATGCGCCGCCATTGTATGACCGCTGACTGGGTGTCCCTCAGTGGTTGGTTAGACCGCTGGGCTCCGTCTGCGCCATGTGGGCCGTGGCGCGGGACGTGTTGTACAGTCTGTCTTAAAAGTACGGCGCAAAGTGACGATGTATCCATCAAGCCTGACCGTGGAAGGGCCTGCTATAATTTGAAAGTCACCCAACCAATTGACCAGGGGAATGGACGAGGATGTCAGTTGCTGCGGTGACTCAAATTTAGGAGGTTCTTCCTCGGTCAGGCTTGATGGATCCACCGTTACTTTGCGCGGTACTTTTAAGACAGACTGTACGTCCGGTGTCGCAGAGCAAAGCTGCTCCGAACTGCATCGGGTGGGAGATGGCCTGCTGGGGGCATGGGTCGTCGTCCCGGGAACCTGATAAGGGCTCAATTGGCATAAACTGGACACCCTTTGACGGATGGGAGGCTCATGAATTGTGATTCACGTATTGACTCATGAATCATGATCCCTCAGAGAAATTGAACGGTGATGATTCATGTGCATAAATAACGTCGTTTTCTGTACTAAGATGGACGGAGTTCTGTCAATAGAGGCTCTATATGCTACTGCTAAACTATGCAGCCTGCACTACCCTTCGATGTGCCAATGCATTCAGTTGTTCCCTCTCACGCTCGACCCAAACATGTCCCACGCGTGGGTCCCAGAATCGAGTCTGTCAGGTAGCAGCACGGCGGGGGTCGTGCGCGGCACGTCCCGTGTCGCACGTAGGGTGTCAGATGTCAGAGTGCGGTGGTTGGGTTAGGTCAGGAACCAAAGCCGCAGCTCCCCCTGCCCGCCTGCCGGTGTGCGTGAGGCACGGGGTGCGCAGAAATGGGCTGAAGGAGGAGGTGGATATATGGCTGCTGGTTGCGGATGTGATAAAAGGAAAACAGGGGCGGAAGGAAGAGACTCTGCTACATTTTGATCATGATTTGGTGTAACGCATCTGGAGGGTTAGAAGGACGTCAGCTCTTCAAAAAGCCCCAAAGACGCTTCCGTCGCTGTCGCTGATCTCGTCTCTCCCATTGACTAGCTGGCGTCTGCACCAACGTGCATATAACTGGTATAAGATGGGATAGCGACAGCCCTGGTGACACGAGTTGCATCGGCTGGCGATTTACTCTCCGCTGTCAAATGTCACAGGACAAACGTCACAATGTCCCACTTATCCCGCCGACTGACGCATCACTCCCGTGGTTGACGGTCCCTGTGCCCACACCAGAGCGCACCGACAGCATATTGTAGTGTGCCGCTGGTTTTCGATGATGTTTCCGTGCCGTAGTGTGGTTGTCCGCTCTGTCGATGAAGTGACCTTTGCTCTTTTTAAACAAGGGTAGACGGTAGGCAGTGGACCTGGAAGGACGTTAGACTGCAGGGCTAGAGGATTTGCGTCTGATAAGAGGGATTTTGGAGAGGGGACACCGGACACGTCAACCTGGATCCACGAGCTACATGTGTGTCGTACAAAAATAGGCCGACCTGTCTGAGAGCCTGCATTGTCTGCATTTCTTGGCGCTGGGTGGATGCAAAGTGGCAACTGTCTTGATTTGACGTGGACAGCTGGTCGTTCAGTGCATCTTACTGCGAGCACCAGCAGTGGAGCAGTGGCGAGCTGATTTAGCCATGGTGGTTTCACTGATCTATTTTTGGCTTGATGCGGTTTGGATTGTAATTAATTTTATGTTCACCAGGTCATGCAGGTCAGACGATTCAGTACCTCGACGCTGTGATCCTCGTAAATCATTGACCTCGTGAGAGCCTGGGCATTCCGCGTGATACGGCGAGCTCCTGCAGGTTCAGTCGATCATCGCGGCTAGTAAC
Organism: Amphibalanus amphitrite; assembly: GCF_019059575.1. Lineage (NCBI taxonomy): Eukaryota > Metazoa > Arthropoda > Thecostraca > Balanomorpha > Balanidae > Amphibalanus > Amphibalanus amphitrite. The sequence continues at coordinate 235,228 of NW_024881781.1, forward strand.
TGCCAGCCTGGCACTGAGACTGGATCAGGGGATCGGCATCTAAAACTAGTGTCACTTGCGGGGGCGGTACAGGTTTGCCGAGGCAGCCATGATTGCGCCGACCACCACCGCAGCGGCTGGGCGGTCGGCGGGCGGCGGCAGGCGACCCGCGCCGCCCCCGCCCCCGCCCCCGCCCAGCGGTAATTGATACCGCCCTGGGCGGCGGTGGCGGTGATCGGGTGTTTCCTGCCTCCACGGAGCGGGGGCGGCGGCGGCACGGCTTTCCCTGGTGATGGAAGGTGGCCGCGGCGGGCGGCAGCGGCGCCTATCTGCGTCTGGGGACCGATGGCCGAGCTTAGGACGGGCGATAGAGCTGGGGAGGAATGGCGGCGGGCGATAGAGCTGGGGAGGAATGGCGGCGATGTGGGGCAACAGGCTGTCTCCCTCAGGCCGGCACGTTTCTGGGTGGCTGGGGAGATTTGACGGCATTAGTGATATTCCTGTAGTGGGACTCAGGAAAAGGGCTACCAGCTGTAGCTTGTTATTTCAACACTTGTGAGGTCTTCAGGTTCCTATAAACAAACTGGTTGCGCAGCTACAAATGCACTGTAGCGTGTCACAGCTGCACTGCATGCAATGGGCGTAACATAAACATTTGACACTACCGAAACACCAGGACAAGGTCTTTGCTGTGTTTTCCTTTTAGCTAAAACTTTCAATGTCATTTATTTTCTTCCTTTCTACATTTGTATACGCTTATACTATCCACTCCGCCCACAACTCCCCATTGTTCCCATGCTGACCCTCGGCCCGTCTCACAACCACCCCGTGCCCCGCATGCTGATCGTTCTCGGTGGCCGCGGAGGGGTGTTGTGCTGTTATAGCCGCCGGTCAGTGACCCGTTGGTGGCTCCGCCGCTGCCTGCACCGATCGGCCGTCGGCCGGCCAATGATTTACATCTGCTGCCGGCGTGACGGACCGGTCGGTCGTGGCTGCGCACCGCACCGCGGTCCATTGGCCACGCATCGGTGCACGTGCGCGCGAGCGTCGGACCCCGCGCGATGGTGTGGAGAGAGGAGTAGATGATATCGCTGCACCAGGGAGAACACTGCCGGCTCTGGAGAAGAGACCACGGCCGCAGCGGGGGAGCAAATAGAGCTGCTGCTGCGTTATCCGGCATAGAGAGCACGGCTGCAGGAGGGGAGCCTCCTGCCCTACGCAGAGAGCAAAAACTCCCCGACGCTGCTTAGCGCTGAAGCAGAAAGCAGCTCCAGCTATGCGTTCTCATGGCCGCCACAGAGCTGATAAATTGCACGGCAGCAGAGAGAGCGTTGCTGGCCCTCCGGCGTTCGGGGAGAGCTGAGAGCGGTGCCATTGTTTGGTCTCGCGCGTGAGCGGCATGGAGGCGGTCGAGTGCGCTGCCGTGCTTGCCTGCTCCTCCCCTCTGAGAAGTGAGAGGTTTGTTTCTGGGTACTGATGGAAATGAATAGCCAGCTGGAGAGCGTTGGTGCGTGAGACGCCGCTGCTACTGTGGGTGGCGGAAACGGACCATCAATCGCTGCTCCCAGTAGGACTATGACACTTGTGTACGAGTGTTCAGTCTGCAGCTGGCTGGAATTGGTGGAAGGATCGCAGCTGTGCAGCGTTTAGCATCGTCACCAATTGTCTACTGGCGGTGGCTTCTGACGGAAATTAAGGTGGTGGAAGCTGACAGTCTTAGACCAGGAGATGCCCCTCGCCAAGGAGCAGCAGTGGGACAGCTTTATCACAAACCGTTCCGGCGCGGCGGATAGAACCGCTGAGGGCGCCTCTCTGGCCGTGTGTGGGAGGTGGCAAGGCCGACTGGTGTGCCGCCCTACCCAGGTGTACCTACGCCAACCAAGGACACCGGTCCTGTCTTCACTATCACCCGTGACCCACCCCGCCGCGGACGGTGAGACCCTGCTCACACCTGGCGCAGGGTCACATGAATATGGAGAGGGGAGGAACTGTTTGTGTACTGGCAATGTCGCGGCGGAGAATGGCGACGGCCAGGTGTCTTCAATGACGCCATCACTGTTTATGTTTATAGCTCAACGTTGCCAAATGTGGTGTGTTAGTTCAAACGAGTGTTTCTTGATACTATCACTCACTGTCTTCCGGGGTCCGCATTGTGTATGGGCTGATGACTTTTTAGGGATATTTTTATTCTTTGAGCGGCATTTAAATCCCGTGTCGGCGGTGGTCCAACGCGGACAGGTAAGCTCCATTGTTGGTGACGATTCCATCGTGGCCCGAAGACCTGGCGCCGGTCCGGTCCCGAACCGGGAGAAAAATCTCTATCGGCACCATTGTGTGAGTTACAAACGCTCGGCCTGTCACGGAACTGGAACGGGTGGCGCCGCGGCCATAGTGGGATGACACTGACACCACTACTGAGTGTCACAGGAAGACGGCATTAAGACGCCACAGCCGGGTGTCATTGCCAAATGCCACCGAGGCACCACAGCTGTTCAGCGTGTTCGCTACGGTCCCCAGGGATCGCTGTGCCAGTTTACCTGTCGAAAGCTGTTCGAAAATAGCTCAGGCGGCTGGGATGTTGCCTGTCATGTCACCACATGTAATCTGTCAGACCCAGGTGTGTGCTGTCCTTCCTCCCCTCCCCTCCCCTCTCCTCTCTTCAGCGACCCCTCCCCTCCCGTCCTGACCTTGTGGCCCGCCCTGGGTGTGACCCAATGGAGTCACGCCCTGGTAGTAGGCGAGTCATAGATAATCCGAGAGCGCGGCTGCCTTTTGTGACGGCCAGTTTCTGGGGCTACCTGTGGGCGCACAGTTAATGGCCAGCTCTGGAGGAAATGATCAAATGATCATGCCTCGATCTCGGGGATAGATTTCCTACCTTCCAGAAATATGCCTCATGGTAGCTCACGAGTGCTCCTATTTCCTTGTAGATTACTTCGCAGCATATCAACATTATATCAGCACTCGTTCGCTTTGCCACCCGTGTCTGTTCCTCAGCATGGCCAGCCCATGGTTTTTCAGCGTTGTTTCTTTTTATCTCTGCCGACGCCCGTTGGCCCTGTCGCCGTCACCTGACCCTAGTTCAACCATCACGACTCCTTGACGAGGTCCTACGCTCCCCCCCCCCCCTCCGGTGCTGGCCGGAAGCCGGGCCCAGTTTCAGTTTGATGCCGGGTCAGTGGGGAGACAGGAAGCCGGCGCTTACGCTCGGTCGAGCGGTCTGGGCCCGGGTGTGTTTGGAGAAAGGTGTAGTGAACTGCGCCAAAGGGGCGGCTTCTCGGTAACATACGTAGAACGGCTCAACGTTCGGTTTACCGTGAAATGGGTTGTGAAACAGCGGTCGGAACTTGTAAAACGAATTGGATCTCTTGGAAATGACGTTAGATGGAACCGGGCTACGTGTGGCAAGTGTGCGTGTGTAATAGATTTATGAGTGACGTTTGACCATCCTTTGGGTAACATCTGGTGCAGAATGAGTACGGATTTCAACAACGGCTGAACAGACTCGTTGATGCTCAACTTGATATGTGTTGTGAAGTCCAGTAAAGTGTCGGCTCGCCCCCTTCCTCTCCCTCCCAGTTCCCCTCGCGGTCTTGGCCGGGCTGTGGCGGCCAACCCGGCGGCGGCCGCCACAGCCGCCGCCTCGGCCAAGATTTAAAAATATTGTGAGGTTGACACGGCGGCGCGACGCCCTGCCGCCGGCTGACGCCGCCGGCGCCGTGTCAGCAGAGGCGGCCGGCCGTTCAATGGTCTCGACGGATTGGTGTGTTAGAGTATGTGGGGAGGGGCGCAAGACGTTGATTAGTGTGTAACTAATGTAGGGTGGGGCGTGGATCTGGCGTGGATCAGAATTCAAACCAGTGATGATTGACTAGCCTGTCATGACGGTGTGTAGAAGCGCACGTTAACGACACCGCTGTGATGCATAAATGCATCACCTGTCTCTAGCTGTCTGGTTGTGCATCAGCTGACTCCAGCTCCATTCAGTCTGTTGTTTTCTGCACAATGGAGTAGCAATGGCTGTTCATCCAAAGCAGCTGCACACAATTCGGCCATGAGTAGCTCAAGGCAGGTGGTAGCTATTCATAGTCTGTGCCGATGGAACCGTGTAACGGAGAATGACTAGAAGACTCTTGGGCCGTTCAGACACTGAGACCGTTTGAGACGCCTGGACTATGGGACCGTTTCAGAGGCAGAGACACTAGGCCTGCCTATTTTCTGTCTGTCCTGCGCCCGTGTCGCCCCGCTCTGATGCCCATACCAGCTCTGTGTCGTTGCCATAACCGGGCTGTGACGAGCTGTGACTGCCACTGTGATATCTGGTGTCAGGCCGGCCGGTGGCTGGTGCCGGCTGCCCGCTGGGCCGCTGTTTTTAGCCTGTTTTCCGCCGCTCCAAGGCCGGTAGAGGCGCGTGCCAGACGGCCGCGGGCCGTCCTCTGGTCTGCAGCCGGGTCGGACGGTCGCGCTGCGACTGCGTCACCTCTGTGGGACGGCATACCGGGCTGCTGACCGGTCGGCGGTGGCGCGGCGGGCCTGTCTGATCCCGGGCCCGGGGTATCGGTTTATGTAAATACCAGTGGCATGCTCTGCAGCATGCTGCTGATGTTTGGCGACCTGCAAACATCGAATGCCTTTTTCTATTCTGTTTTCCGCCAGCTGTCCAGTGACTGCTATTATAATGGCATTGAAGGAAAAGTGCGCAACAAAGTCCCGTTTACCATCTCCCTGGTCAATGTATTTTTATTATTTGTGAATACGAAGCTACCATGAAATCTGAGCAGCCAACTCTGCTTGTGTCGAGCTTCAACCAATATTGGACAATCGGCGTTTTAGTCGACGTTTGTTGGTTGCTGCATCATTCGGGCCATATTCTTCGTAACTTACAGAACACATTCCATTCGTGCTTGAATGGCTTGATAGCTCTCGTAATGCCGGCTCATCCACACTCGTTGCTGCATTCTTGGAGGCTGCGCCGCCAAACCAGCCCAGTGGCGACCTGTGCATGAGGTCATCCTGGGACCGTCCGACACCTCCGCTCATCTCAGTCAATCACACACCCTGTTGGTTTGTTCAGGAGCCGTGATTAGTCAATGGTCTATCATCGTGTGGCTGATGTTCGATCTGTCCCGATCCGACCCGGTCATACTGGTCCGGTTGACCCAGTGGTCAATAATGCACCTGCGTTATCGCCCCTGGCACTCAGTGGAGCTCTGTTCTGTCCCTCTGCACTGGCGAGCACCTACTGCTTCTCAGAGCCGCACTGAGCTATGGGGACTTGTGCGTCTAGTGCCTATCTCGTGCGGCCCGTGTCGACCCCGTGCCCAACCCGTGTCGGTTCTTTCCACCCTTGTCCGCCTTGTGCCGCCTGCCACCCACCCGACCACTGTCATGTTTTTCCTGCCTTGCGTTGGTCCAAGACTACGCCCAGCACACGAAGTCAGGCAGCAACAGCCGCGTGACCTGTCGCACCCACCCCTGCCACCTCTGTCTGATCGCTCAAACTGGGTGGGCCGTCTGACTGTCCATGGGCTCGACTCGCGGAACAGAGGGTGGGGTGATAGGCGTCTCATCTCTGCCGTTCACGACACGCTCCGCGTGAGTACGACCTGTCAGCGGGAGTGGCCGCGGCTCCGCCCAACGATTATAGACACACGGCGACGCCCGCTGTTTACTGATTCTTTTTGCTTCGACCCACGGCGCTAAACGTTAGGAAGACCGGTTCGGCCATGGCAGGGGATGAGGAGTGTTAACTCGAGTTGGTTGTAACGGCCCATGTTACGTCGGATCTCCGGCTCTATGACGCCGGGTCGTTCACTCCCACTTCGTGTGTGCTTGACTCAGTTACGGCTGTTTCGTAAACAGAGGCGGTCAGCTTTGCAAAGTTTGCAGCCAGCGAGCGTGATGCGGTTCAGAGCCCTTGCTCGTTGCGGGTGGAATGCTGGGTTCGCTGCGAAGTCTGTGGACTGTGCAGTGGGCATTGCTGCAAACTGTTGTGCCTTGTCGGTTTCTACAGCAGCGGACATTTGCCGAGTTGGTGCCTGATCAGAGTTTTGCGCGATTCGCTAAGACACTAGCTTTCCACGCTTGATTCGCGTCCGACAGGCGGGCAGACGGCCTTACACACTGCTCTGGAAACCGGCGACGGGTCTGAAGAGAGAGGAGGGGAGCGGTGGAGAGAGGGGAGGGGCCGAGCCGGGAGATGACTATCTCGCCCCGCCGGCGGCTGACCAGTTAGGGAAAGTCGTGCGCCGCCCGGCGAGCCGCCAAATTTGGGCGGGGCTATCGTGGGCTGCTGCGTCTCGGCCTACTCGAGAGAAAGTCTCGGTATGAGATAGTTCCATTCGGCGAGTCGCTGGGAGATGGAGCCAGGTTTCAACTGAGCTGTCCAGAAACGGCGACTGCCGGTCGCTGGTAGGCCGCCGACGGACAGCCCAGCCGGCCGCCCGTCAAACCAGTGCAGCGGCCCGGCCTTTTCAGGAAACTACGGAATGGTCTCTCCTCGCCAGACCGTTTGTATGTTTGGCGGTGACGCTGGTCAGCGACGTAGACGAGCTCAGGCTGTCGCGTGCCCTTACGTCGTCCCAGCGGTCGAAGTCTGCACGGCGGTGGTCTATCATGCACGTAAATAACAAGGGTGTCATGTTGCGAAAGTGCCGGCTGCCTGCCGGTAACGGCAGGGCCTGTGTAATGCGGAGGGGCTACAATGAGTCGATTAGCACTGAACTGTGCTACACAAAGTTCACCTAAATTAGCATGAAAGGACCTTTACTGACGCACCGGCCCGCCGGGTCGCCAGCCGTCGGTACCTAGCCGAGCAGTGCCGTTCCGGTGTGCTCTCAGCTCAGCGGTCCCGGGTGCCGGTCTTGGTCCGTGGCGCCGCATACACCGTGCAGCCCTCGGTGTGGTGCCGCTGACCGGCCGAACCGGTCTGTAGTGGACCTCACGGCCGGCACCCTGGCATGCGCTCACCAGTCGGTGACCGTACTATCGATCTAAGTCCTTGCGATTCTAGTTTCTATTCTACCCAGCTGCGTACAGCCGCGTCCTGCTAAGCATGTAAACTCTGTGCTTGGCGAAACCCTTGGCTCGCCTTAAAGCCGTCTGCTCGAAGCTTTTCCTTCTCCATGCTGGCGGGGTGGGCGACCAGACCAGGGCTCGTTTCAGACCAGCGTGCCTATCAGATCAGATGTGATGTCACCTGGAACCGTGGGAGGACCGAGTTACCGCGCTGGTCCGGCTCCCAGCACGGCGCCCGAATCATGTCCGACCTGAACGAGGGAATGACCTATGCTGAACGGACCCAGCTGAGTTTGAGTTTTGTTCTAACTATGGTGGCGTAGTTACGTTTTCGTGCGATCTCGTAGGCACTCCTGTCTGACACGGATTTTTTAGTCGTGTTACTCCGCCCTGTGGTTTGTATTCGGGTGTCCTTCAGTCTGTCTGCCTGTCTGTCTGTCCCTCTGTCTGTCTGTCTTTGTGCCTGTCTGCGTCAGCCTCACTGTGTGCGTGGGCTGGACCGTGGGCACAGGTGGGCGGTACCCATTCGATGCAAGGTCGACCGCCCCCTGCCCGTGACAGGTGGCTCCACCGGACTGGGGCCGTCTGCCCGTCCCTCCCTCTAACCCCAGTGACGTCAGCACTGAATGACGTCACTGGGGGGCAGAAGAACGCAGCGAAACTGAACTCCAGCCAACAGGCAGGGCGAGGAGAGGTCTGTGACTGGCTGACTGACGAAAAATGGCACTGGTGCGCACACTTTTGTGATCCAGTAGCGGAACATAACTGGCGGTATCACATCACCCGTTTGCTGGTGTCTAGGATTACCACAGAACCGCACACTCGCCTAGCGGCTGGCAACAGTGAGGGATTTGTGGAACAGGCAATCCGATTTAGCTGAATGTTTTGTTTTACTGGCTGTTTTTGTGACTTTTCCTCGCTAATAAACCGGTCACAAGCCACTACAGGAACGGAACAAGGCAAATGCCAACAACACATTTGACACTCGCTGATGACATGATTTGGACACAGCTGGCGCTTGCATAGTTTCCGTAAAGACACGTTCTGGTTGAAATTAGACGGACCCGCTGAGGAAAGAATACGGATATCGCAGTGTTTCGCCTTCTTATGACAGCTTCCACTCTGCAGCCCTGGACTGTCGCTCGCGTCTACCAAGCAGCGCGGGTGACCGTTTCCGTTTCCGTTTCGTTTTGTCCGCCGCCGGGCCGGGGGCGAGTAGCGGTGACCGACGCGCCTCCCCGTTGTCTCATCTCGGCCACAGAGGAGTAGCGGTGCCGCTGATGGGTTTCACGTGAGGTGGCCTCCTGGTGTCGCCATCTGTTGGTGGTTGACGTCACCAGCTGGACCGGGAGTGGGGACGTCAGTCAGGAGTTGGCACCGTCACCGTTGCCGCTCGGGCATGAAACTGTCACCTAATTATGAGTCGATGTGGTGGGATGAAGTAAATCTTGGGCTCTGGTAGGTACTGGAGATGGCTAAACGTTGGCATTCATAATCGGCTGTAATCCTGGTGTCAGTTGTCGCTAGCTTGCCTACCTGATTTTTTCCTCTTCTTCTTGGAAAGCATACCTAAGCAGTCCGAGTACTCCAAGCCACTCCTCATCATCACAATCATTTTTATCTTTTATGTGAATTTACTGGTGATGCAGACCGCAGGAGTCTGCTGTCTGGTAATATGAATTACCTTAGTAACAGTGCATTCTGTTATATTACCTGGCAGACTAGTCGGTGACTGTCATTCGGCTCCCGACATTAGCTGGCAGCGGAGAGTTGGCTACGCCGGCCTGCTGCCCGGTGGGCGATGGGAAGCCGTTTGTCGCTGCCACGGGTGACCGCCTTACCTCAGTGGAGCAGACGTCGCCATCAATTCCACTGTCGAGCACGCGCCGCATTCGCCGGACCTGCACTGCGACTGTCAGAATCCTGTGAAGACCGCTGGTGGGGCAAAGTCCGATAACTTCTGCTGTACCCCCGGACCTGATAAATGGCGGTGCTAGCGCCAACTGACAGACTGGTTGCGGCCGAGTCATTCGTCCTGGAAACAAATCTGGCAGCTCTGATGGAAACGTTTCTGGTTGATTGCCTCGTTTGGGACGGAGCTGTCAAATCATAGAGCCAGTGATCTGTCTGAAAACAAGCTCACGTTCGCCTGAGATAATGGATGTATTGGCAAGGCAGAGGGTACGGCGGGTGCGTGTTTGATTTACTGTCTGAGAATCTATATCAGGCTGTGATTTGCTGATCATGCGTCCATCATAAGCTCATGATCGTGCCAATCTGTACCACACGCACAGTGGTTTGATCGGTATGTGCGGCTGGGGAAGGGTGGTACGCTTGTCTGTTATCAGCTATTAGTCATCCGCTGTCAGTTGGCAAGGACTCCGCTGTGAGTTGTCAGCCGCGGACGGGCGATGATCTGAGAGAGACATCATGTCCTCTGGGACGCGGTCGGGCCTTGCGCTCAGTGATTCGGGGCATCGGGTCGCATCTCTGTCCTTTGGGACGCCATCTAATCTTGCACTCGGTAGTTCGGGTTGATGACGTGCCCCAACTCTGCTGTCTGCTCTAGCTTGTATCAGAGACTGGGTGGTCGGTTGTCGGTGGGGTGGAAGACTGATGACCGTTCGGCTGGCCAGCGTTGATTGAAGCTCCGATTAGTATCGAATAGGTCACTGACTGCAGTGAGCGCCACACGATCTGCACGTGCCAGTGTACACTTCTCACTGTGGGAGGGGGACCTCTTGATATGATGACTACGTGACGCCCTTTGTCTCTTGTACGATATAGCCGGTGCCTGTCGCTGTATTCGTAATTTCGTCGGCTGTACTTCCGTGTATATATGTAGCTGATTTTGCTGTGTACAAACTTAGGTTCGTCTGCCCCCTCACTGACACCACATCTCTGTCCGACAGATCCTCCAGAACCTCGGTAAGGCTGACCGGACCACAGATGAAGTGTTCGATGACTACGTCCACAACTTCGGCCGGCAACAGGGCCAGGCCAACCGGCTCCAGAAGGAGATGGCCAACTACGTCCGCTGTGCGAAAGGTGGGTGGTGGGAGGGCGCTGGCTGAAGTTGCAGCAACCCGCTCAGCGCCCGACCTCAGCACCCAGCGCTCACTGAACGGCGGGCGGCACCTGTGGTGCGGATCCGTGCTTCGAGGGGGTTTAGAATCTCCATCCCCGCCAGAGCTTCCATGTCTCAACCCTTCAACAACACCATGGCGTAACCCGTTCTGTCCGTTCCTGTCTCCATCCCTGGCCTTCCTTGCCTTTTCGGAACCGATGTCATCTGTCTGTAGATACACATCCGATAATGGTGTAAGCAGTCTCACCTGGGTCCGGCTTTTGGAACACTGGTGTGGGTAGAGTTACCTTATCAATACCAACGGGAGCTTTATATTCGTGGGTGTACAGTGGGTTCGTAGAGTTCGTATCTGTTGCTGTGCTACAGAGCTGATAGGATTACTGACTGGTGGCACGGAGGGTCTCGAGTCCGTTGTTGTGCTGTTGAGTATATATTTGATGTCCGTGATTGTATTGAAAAGCTGGCAGAACTGCTGACTGATACATTGAAGGTGGCTGTTTTCCGCGCGTCTCAAGTTTAACCCTCCGTCACATGGCGTTTTTTATCTTCATGCATCTGACGATCCTCTCCGCTTCTTACAGCGATGCAGGCGGCCAACAAATCCCTGATGGACACCATATACGACATGTACGAGCCAGAGTGGTCGGACCGAGACCGACTGGAGCGGCAGGCGCGTGAGCTCGAGCTGCTCTGGGCCGACTACTGTCACAAACTGTCCGACCAGGTGCTCGAGCCGCTCAACACCTACAGCTCACAGTTCCCAGAAGTGCGGGTACGTACCTCGCATCGACCGCCGTGTTCGGGTGGTATCGCGGGGATGTGGGAAGTCTGGGAAGGAGGAATTGGAATAGGATAAGGGCCTGAGGATAGGGGGCTGAATGTGTTTTACCCAATTGGATCAGATCCGTGGCAGTGTATTGGCATGATCGTGTTGGATTCCTGGTTGTAGAAGAAAACCCAACGACTGTTTCGCCTCACACACCGACGACTGGCCTCCCTGAGGTGGCGGCTGTGACCGTGTGCGACGTTTTCCTGCCGGCTACACCCCGCCCTTCTATCCGTCCCCGGTGTTGTGCTGGCTGAGCATAACCGTGTGTTGTGGCAACTGAGTGTGTGCTGTGTGGTTTGTGGTCGGGCTACGGTCGGAGGTGATAGTCGTATTGTGTACACAGAATGGGTGACGGTGTTCAAGTGTGTGTGCAGTGAATTCCCAAGTGTGAAGGGCTGTTGAGTGTTAGTGCCTTCTTCATTGATTATTCAGGCCTCTCATAGTAATCCTGATAGTAATGTTTGTTGCGGTTTGTGTTTAATTGGTCAAGTGTTTGAGGTGCATAGGCAAGGAACTATCGGGCTACAATCGTACAAATTCGCTCCATTTTTTTTTTTTTAGTTCAGTTGAACTGTGGGCTCCTTTGCTTGCCGATTTAACATTGCAAACATTCAGCCTGCAGTGCCTGGTTGGTGACCACATGCTACCTTTTATTTTGGCTTGATCACCTGAATTGCCATACAACTTGTAATTCACCATTCACTGTAAGCATTGCTATTGTTCTCATTCCCCAGTCAACCTTACTTGTCCACAATGACAGTGAATAGAAATGCATCAGTGGACCAGAACAAAACGGCTTTACTCGCCTGGGTTCGGCTGAAAGCTGTGATACAGAAGCTGGGCTAGTGAATTTAGTGGATGGCTCTTCGTTCCAGCATATCGACGACTTAATATGCAACTTGGCCTTGGGTATGTTTCTTTGAATGAATTCAATCCTAGTTCCTGCAAGTGCATAAGCTTCTGTCACACGCAGTTACATCTCGTATGCAGGTTAAACGGGGGCTTACCGCACATTTGAGGTCAACTCATGCTGTTGCGAAAGACCGGATTACTTGGTCCGAATATGTTGGCTCGGTGTGCCAGTGCATTCGCCAGGCTGGAATGCATTACGCGCCCCCCAGCTGATTATCCCGGTGACCGTCATTCCCCTCCCCCTTACCACCCCACACCTCTCTCGGTATTCCCATTCAGCAGAGTCCATTTACCGCGCGCGGCGGCTGCCCGGCTCCTTGAGCGCCCAGAATGCGGCTCAGCCGGGCGCCGACCGGCCCGGAAAAATTGAAACTGTCTCCGGGCCTACTGCCAGCTGGCGGCTGCTGTAGGGAGCGGCGGTGGCGTCCTTCCCTCCTTGCCAGCGCCGTTCGGCCTTCTTCCCGTCCTGAATCGCCGCCCTAAGCCGCTCGCGGGACTGGGGAGCAGTGACGAGCCCGGCGCCGTCTCGACCGGGGTTGATGGATAAATGCCGTGGTAACACCGCGGCTCGAAATCGCTGGTGGTTATGACTCCGCAAGGCTCTGACGCGGAGATGCTATGAATGGAACGAAATGTGGGCGGATGCAAGGAAGGATGGTTAGGGTATGGGTAGATTGTAGGCGAATCGACAAACAGGTTGTGTTGTATTTTGTAACATGCGTGATTTAACTCTGTCGTCTCATATTTCCAATGTTTCGCCGCTCACTTTCCCTTTCCTCGTCCCCCGCCAGTTTTTCCTTCCGATAATGTCAAGAATGATATGTGCAACGTCCATGAAGTGTATCGACTTGATATCCCATGTCTGGCGTTTATCTTGAGCAAAAACATCAGGAAACCTTAATGTTTTACTTGGAACCCTCGCGCTCTTATATTTGTCTTATCATACGAGTATGGGAAGCTGAAAAGATTGTTCGTTTGTCCGCTCCGCTTCCTTTCCTGTCACTGTCCCACTTCCCAGATGATAATAGAATTATTGTTGTGTGATTTATACGCTACCGTTCTCTTTCGAACGATGATATCCATAACCGAGGAAGGCTAAATCTCGACGTCCTCCTCTCAAGCTCCGTTGCTGAGCGGCATGTCCACGGGAGCTTGTCTGACATGACCCTCTTTTCTCCCCGGAGACAAGAAGGTGGACAGGGACGGGGACGGCATACTTTCTGTCCCTCTTTCCCTGGCAGGAACCAAAGTTTGATATACTGAGTGCTATCTGAAACGCATTCCTCTCTCCCCTCAAAAGCCAAAGACGTGGAGTGAACGTATTGTTATCTCACACAAACCTCTATCCTTTGGACAGAGGAAGGTTAGGAGCGTTTGACAGTTGTCTGACAGCTATCCCCGTCTCTCCTCTACAGAGGAAAGTCGAGAAGCGCGGCCGGAAGCTGGTTGACTACGACAGCCACCGGCACAACTACGAGGCGCTGCAGAACAACACCAAGAAGCGCGACCAGACCAAGATTGCCAAGCAGCACGAGGTGCTGGAGGAGGCGCGGCGCACCTTCGAGGTCATGAACAACGAGCTGTACGACGAGCTGCCGGCGCTCTACGACTCGAGGTACGCCGCCACGGACGGGACGGGAGGGGAGAGAGGCAACGGGGGGAGGGGATGTTTGGTGGTTGATATGGGGGGTAGGAATGGAGGATATAAGATAGTCATAGTCTTCACTTTTTGAAATTCTGAGCTGAAGTGTTTGTTTTACTTGTTTGTCTCTGGAAAGTTGTTTGGTGTTTTTATCTGAAGTGGATCCGAACGAGGATGATACCTTTTGTACCATTAGTCTGTAAGATCACACCAATAGGTAAGATCACCCGCCGCGCATAACGCCAACATTCCTCTGGTCTGGATAAGTGTCCTAATGATGTGCCCCCCCCCCCTCCCCGCTCTGTTTCAGGATACCATTCTTGGTGTCGAACATGCAAACGCTGTTCATGGCAGAGAATAACTTCCACACGGAGGCGGCCAAGGTATCGGAGCATGTGAGCTATTTCTTCCTCGGCTCTGTCGCTGTGCCGCGCCCGCCGACCGACTGCGCGCTGCTGTCTGTCGGACCATGTCTACTTACATCACCCTGACCCGCCCCTGGCCCCCGGCAACCCTGGATATAGTGCCCCTGGCCCCGACCCTCTGTGACCCCAGCCAACCCTGAAAATAGCATCTCCAGTCCCTAACATTTCACCTGACCCTTGCCAGCCCTGGATATAACTCCCGGTGTTCTCCAGTTTCTTAACCCCTAGAGATCATACCATGGATGTAACCCACCCCCGGTCTCTCCAGCTACTTGAGCCACAGGGGTATACCATGGAAATAGCCCCCCACCCCGCCCCTCCCTTCCCGTTTGTCTGTCTGTCTGCCCTCCAGCCGACTGGTGCCGGCCTGCCACCCTGTCTGCCGGCGGACAGGGCTACTACGGTGGTGCCTAGCTCGCGGTGACGGCGTCTCCCTCCCGCTGTGCCCGCTGTCGACAGCGTGTCTGCGGCGCTGATCGAACGGCCCGGCGGTGACCGACCGGTGGTCTGAGGTGGTACTCTACGGTGACGGTACTATCCCCAGTACTCTGACTGTGCTCTGCACTTTGTATCGCCCCCTGCACCGCGGCGGATGGCGCACTCTGTGTGTACCCCGGTGGACTAATATCTGTACGCCGTGAATGGGCTCAGCTGTGGGGTGTCACTGATGGCAGTGCGGGCTGGTAAGGCTTGGCTATCTTTACATATTGCTGTCTGCAGCTGTCTTGCTTCATCTCTGCGATCATCTTTGCCGTGCTAAACAAACGTTTCTTTGGATTAAAATCAGCAGCATTGGGAAATACAACTCGTAACCACATAACTATTACTGTGGATGTCAGCAATGCTTGGGGCCGTGAAGCCGAAAGCTTTCAAGCCTGGTGCGTCGCTTTCTGTTGGGGATACGGAGTCGCCGTCTCTCTGTCTGTCTGGTGCTGAACGGTACGGCGTCCTACCCACAGGTACAGTTGGAGCTCGAGTCTGTGATGGATGCACTACAGAAGGACTCCAACACGGGCAAGTATACGACCCGGCGCAACGTTCCCAAGTCGCCCAAATCGCCGACGGCGCCGACGCCCGCCTCGCCCACGTAAGTGTTCGCCCGACGCTGTGTGAATACTTCATGCGTGCGCGTCGCGTTTGCCACTGCGAGCGTAAACACTGATTAACGTTAGACCGCAGGCTCAGATTCAGTTGTTAGGCTCTTGTTTCTCACTGGCTGGCTCACTCACTCAATTGCATGGTCTTGCCGCGCGCTGTTTTAATTTTCATTACGACCTGGAATGGTTCGCTGGACCATCACCGTCGCGGTGGTGTGTATTTGTGTGCACTACCCTTGAATGTTAGGCAGTAGGCACCCTGTTAGTCACTGCCCTCCCTGCACTGTCTATATGTGTTCCGACCCTTTGTGGTAGTGACCCGGTTGGCACCTCGAACTGGCTCTCCGCGCTCCTTCCTCTCCAAACCCTCTCTGTATCTCTCCCTGGCCGTCCTCTCGTCCCCTACCTACCGGCCCTCTCTCCTCCCCGCTCCCGTCCCTTCGTGTCCTCTCTCCGCTGGGGTGTGTGCCGGCGCCCGGCCGGCGCCGCTGTCTGGGAACGTCCGTCCGTCCGGCCCGTCTCCGTCTCCGTCTCCGTCAGTCTTGGCCTGCGTCTTCGTCCGTCTGCGTTTTGGCCAACCGTCCGGACGATGGTTTAACACTTGGTGTGCCTCGGCTACCGCGCACAACACTTTGGTGGCGTGTTTTGTGTCTCAGGGCGTATGCAATGTGAGCTGACACATTTCAAATAATACTTGGATAAAATTTATTTCTTTTTTAATTAAATTTTCACAGTTCAGTGTGTTCATAAATGTTATGAAATGTGGCAGCTCGCATGCATCTTGACCTGTTCTTAATTTCTACCTAGAGCGTTTCGAAGATGAGTCGTTCCTGGACGTTCGGATTGCGAACACTCACTTGCATGTCTTGCCTAGCTTTCGTTCTTTGTCTATCGTCTGTCTCTCAGCGATGTGATTGGTGTTGACTGATATGTTTGTTAGTTAATGCTTTAGCGCTGACTGAATCTTGTCTGCATCTGAACTTGTTTCGCATGAACCCTGACGCGCTGTTCTAATGTCTCGTGCTTTTTTGTACCTTTCACCTAGCATGGTTTTTAATAATTTAGCATCTCATTTCTTTTAACCCTCTTGGGCGGTGTGCTTCATAGATTTTAGCATAAATTATTTCCAGTGATTAAATGATATATGGTATTTGCTGACGATGGTGTATTTTCACAAGTAATTTCTCATTTGATGTTATCGTTAAATGCATTTTCACCTTCAATGCTGTTACGTTTTCTAAGTGACGAAGATTTTAACGGGCAGTGGAAGTCGCTGGATGCGTATTCATTAAAAATGTGTGCTTATGTAATATTCTGCACTGTTTTGCGTCATGAAGCAGGAACTGCTCAGTTTCAATCGGATACTCGCGTGTTTACCTACAGGAGCTGATTTTGTTATATCTGGCTTGTGACTGTCTGGTCTAAGCGTAAATGAAGGCAGCTGAATATCTGCTGTATTTATCACCAAAGTTTTCTTTGAGCAGCCCGATTCGCTTATGTCATGGTTGTTCATATCTGGTGTTATTGCACAGATGCGTTGCGTGCAGATCGTTAAGATATGAATATCTCAAGCAGATTCGATACACTTCCCCTTGCGATAAAATGATTATATCAATCCAGGGCCATTGTCTGTCGCATGCACCATATGTATTGTCTTCCCGGGCAGTTGAGTTGTTCAAACATCGGCTATCGCAGTAGCCGGCTCTGCGGTTCTCGCTTCAATCCAAGGCTGTCGCGTGTCGCATGCTGCCGGAGTAGGTTATGATCAGCAATGGCCGTTTCTGCTGGGTCTGGGTCCGCCGGGCGGCAGTCTATGACAGTATGCGGTAGTAGTGAATGCAGCTGCGACTCCTATGCATCTGTGACTGGATAGGTGATATGGTGGCTTTTCGGCGCTGGGTATTGGCAACTTCTTTCTGCATGCGCGGTCTTTTCTAACCAGCTGGCTTGTCTTGTTGTTGAGAAGTAACTTCAAACTAGAAACGTCAGGGACCAAGCGAGCTGCTGAGCGCCTTGGAATGCCGGTCAGGCGGTGCTTTTCGAGCAGCTAGCCATTTGTGTTTGTAGCGGGGCAATCGGTGTAGTGGTGTTGTGTGTAGCTAGCTAGCGCCGCCTGTCTTCTCCGCTTCTATCCTGTCCGTATCCGGCATCTATAATATTCTGTCTCTCCCTGCCCTGTCCCGCGCCTACCTGCATGGCCTCAGTCCACGCCAGTTGGTGTCAGCCCCCCCCCCCCTCCCTGCCAGCTCGCTGTCGCCAGTTGTACGGTGTGCGCGCCCCTCTGCGACTCGAGGCCGGCGCGGCCCGCTCGCTGCATGTCCGGCTAACGCCCGCCCCCCTCGTGTGCCTGTGTGTCTCCCTCTCTGTCTGCCGGCGGCGTGCGCACGCAGCGGTCAGGACGACGTACGGCTGGTGCGGCCTGGCGCCAGCTCGGCCGGCGGCTCCGGCGGCTCGGCGGGGATCCGGCAGACGCTGACGGCGCTCACCAAGCGGCTCTCTGTGCGGCATCAGGAGCGGCCGCCGGTGCGGCCCACCGTGGCGCGCGCCGCCACCTTCCACGTGTCGTCACCGTCAGCGCCGCACGAGCCGGGCGCGGCGGACGGCGGGGACGGCACCGGACCGGACACGAACCCGTTCCGTCAGCCGGCGGCCGGCGCGTCACCGCACCGCCAGCGGCGCCGGCACAATCCCTTCCTGGAGAGTCCGCGGCCGGGCGCGCCCACGCCGCCGCCGCCGCCGATCCCCTCCTCACCGCCGCCGCCCTACGACAGTGGCGAGCAGATCCTCGAGGTGTCGCCCGCGCCGCCCCCGCCGCCGCATGCCGCGCTGACCGAGGCCGCTCGTTCCAGCGAAGGTGACTCGTCCGGCGCCGAGCAGGCGTCGCCCTCTCCGGCGGCCGCGGAGGCGGACCGCTCGTCCGGTGAGGTAGCGGCCAGCGCTCGCTCCTCTGCTGACGGGCCGGCGCTCGGCACGCAGACCGAGCCGCCGCCCAAGCCGCCGCGCACACCCGAGGCGGGCGAGGAGCCGGCCGAGCGGTCGGCGCCGGTGGCCGAGCCCGAGCCGTCCACGGTATCAGGAGTGTACCCCTCCCTCCCCAGCGTGCCGGAGACGGACGCCTCGCCGCCGGCCGCCCGCGCTGGAGGCTCGCCAGCGGCTGACGCGGACGGCTCTCTTGACAGGAACAAGTCAAACAGGGAGGACCCGCGACCCTACGAGGAGATCTCCTATAAGAAGGAGAACGGCGACTTCAACGGAGACGTGCCGTCCGGTGAGTGTGCTGACTGACCCGGGCCGGCTGACAGGGCTGCGCGGCGTCCGGGCTCCGGTCCAGTCCGGTGTGGTCCCGGGTGGTCACGAGTGGTCCCGGGTGGTCTGATAGCTGTGGTTTGATGTGGTCCCGAGTGGTCCCGAGTGGTCCGATGTGGTCTGCTCTGGTCCTGAGTGGTTTGTTGTGATCCTTGCAGCGTGAACCCCTGCTGTTGGCTAACGTGTGGTTTGGTAGCGGTAGATTTATAATTGCTTTATGACAGGGCTACCGCCCCTGTGGTGTTTTTTTTTTTTTAGTGTTATGGCAGTATCCCGATTCCTGACCATGAGTGACCACTCAGGCCTGTATATAGTGATACCCGGACCTGTGTGTATAGCGTGGTACTCGTATGGATGTGATATAGAATGCAGACTGCATTTCACCCCATTTGTTTTAGAAATGCATGGAGATCGTCCTCATACGGCGGTGACTTGAATGTAATTGATAATGACGGATAATGCCGTGATTGTAGTTTAGTCGTTTAGAGCAGCAGAAGCTGAAGTTTTCAATTTGACTGTAGCTTTACGAATTCGTAACGAACTTGGATTAATGCAGCTGCCGGACATTGGTCACGTGACCACATTTTCCGTTTGACCTTGAGTTGGCACCAGATTTTGTCGACAGATGTGGCGCAGCTTATTTTACTGCATTATTTTAGATACTAAATATTTAGGGTAGGCAGACAACTGAACCAGTGACAACTGAACCAGGGACAACTGAACCAGTAAAACTGAACCAGGGACAACTGAACCAGTGACAACTGAACCAGCGACAACTGAACCAGCGACAACTGAACCAGTGACAACTGAACCAGCGACAACTGAACCAGGGACAACTGAACCAGTGATAACTGAACCAGTGACAACTGAACCAGTATGACAACTGAACCAGTGGACAACTGAACCAGTAGACAACTGAACCAGTGACAACTGAGCCAGTGACAACCGAACCAGTGACAACTGAACCAGTGGACAACTGAACCAGTAGACAACTGAACCAGTGACAACTGAACCAGTGACAACTGAACCAGTGTACAACTGAACCAGTGGACAACTGAACCAGTGGACAACTGAACCAGTGACGACTGAACCAGCGAACAACTGAACCAGTGACAACTGAGCCAGTGGACATGACATGACTGAACCAGTGGACAACTGAACCAGTGGACAACTGAACCAGTGGACAGCTGAACCAGTGGACAACTGAACCAGTGGACAACTGAACCAGTGGACAACTGAACCAGTGGACAACTGAACCAGTGGACAACTGAACCAGTGGACAACTGAACCAGAAACAGTTCTAATGTCGAACTGCACTGTATAGGTATAAGGTAGCGCGTGGCTGGACGGACGGACTGTACCAATCTGCCGGTCTGGCAATTGATCTGTGTCCGATCTATTAAAGTGTCCGTTCGAGAGCCGTACGATGGCTGACAGGGCTGACAGAGCCTGGTGTTCGCGAACTGGTGTGGTAGCCGTTACGCCCATGCCTGGGACGCCCGAATAGTTAGCAACGTATAAATAATATTCACTTTGATGGCGTAACTCGGGACAGACAGGGCATGTAGCGTGGGCTTGGCAGAGTTCAGCCAGCCTGGGCCCAGAGGAATCTCCGGTATGTCGCACAACTAGGGCATAACTACGGCTGTCCTGAGCTCGCCGAGCGCGATACCTCCGGCGGAGCATTGGCTTTAGTCGGCGTTTTTGAGTCATACGCCGACTGCCCAAACGCTAGCCGGCTTTAGCCCAAGCGCTAGCCGACTTTCGCCCGACTAAAAATATCTGGCAAGCCTCACTTCAGCCTGTTAGGGCCCGGAGTAAAATTGCTGGCTGGGCTATTGGTTCAGTTGTCACTGGTTCAATTGTCACTGGTTCAGATGTCTCTGGTTCAGATGTCTCTGGTTCAGTTGTCACTGGTCCAGTTGTCATACTGGTTCAGTTGTCACTGGTTCAGTTGTCACTGGTTTAGTTGTCACTGGTTCAGTTGTCACTGGTTCAGTTGTCACTGGTTCAGTTGTCCACTGGTTCAGTTGTCCACTGGTTCAGTTGTCACTGGTTCAGTTGACACTGGTTCAGTTGTCACTGGTTCAGTTGTCACTGGTTCAGTTGTCACTGGTTCAGTTGTCTACCGGTTCGGTTGTCTACTGGTTCAGTTGTCCACTGGTTCGGTTGTCCACTGGTTCAGTTGTCCCTGGTTCAGTTGTCACTGGTTCAGTTGACACTGGTTCAGTTGTCCCTGGTTCAGTTGTCACTGGTTCAGTTGTCACTGGTTCAGTTGTCACTGGTTCAGTTGTCACTGGTTCAGTTGTCACTGGTTCAGTTGTCACTGGTTCAGTTGTCCTGGTTCAGTTGTCACTGGTTCAGTTGTCATGGAACCAATATTTAGACGTGTGGTGGTAAATGATACCATGCAAATGATATTGAATCATCGGTGATATAGTTAGGTACCATTGAAACTTGAATAGCATCAATAAAATACAATAAAACTATTATTAGGTACTCTTCCATTGATTTTATCGTGTTTGCAGCCTGCAGGCATAGGTAGAAACTGAAGAGCTGAGCCTGCAGCTTACAGTTGTTCTATAACTCTTAATGAATAAATCAAGGCTACTGAGGGCTGCAAATTTGTTTCACTTATCTTTAATAAGTTATACCCTACCTTCATCAACCATTATCTGTAAGAATCTTGCATCAACCATCACCAGACTTATTAGTTTTTTACATACCTACGCCCCGGCCGCGAGAGTGGGCGGGTACGACTCCCTCGCCCTAATTGAGCTTAGCCTCGCGGGAAAAACGAGCATGTGTTCCGTTACGGGACCGGGGACGCAGCGATTGATGCACGGTTTAAAAGTCTCAGGTCAACTGGTGGCCTCTGAGGGTCAGGTCAAGTGCCCCGAGGGCCAAAATACGATTTCGGGTTTTGAGAAATAACTTTGCCAAAAAACGGCGCAGCGTCGCGATTTTAGTACCATCATGTTTGTAATGCTCAGGTGCGTCAAATGGTACACTTTTGTTTGGGTGGGGTCAACATAAGGTGTTCACATCGGGTCAAAGTCAGGTCAGAGGCACTCAGGTCACGAAGTTGGTCGGAGGAGGTTATATCGTATATCATTCGATTCGGTAGGTCTTCCCGAGTCCATTGGCGACTTTTCCGACTTGCCAGTTCAATTTTATCAGGAGTTATTGACGAAAAAACTTGTGACATTTGTTGTGACCTAACCTAACCTAACCTAACCTAACCTAACCAAGTGGTTCACACGGCCTTCGAGGCGTTCGAGGCAAGAGAGCACACCCTCATCGTCGGTCTAGACCTGCAGGACGCCTACAATCTGGTCTCGGTGCCCAAGCTGGCAAGGCTTCTCATGGACTTGGGAGTCAATCCCTACCTGGTCAGGTGGCTGCTGAGCGCCTTCCAATCTCGGCGCTGTGCCCTCAAGTGCGGACGGTGGCTGTCGGAGTGGACTAGTTTGATGATGGCTCTCCCACAAGGGTCTCCGCTGTCTCCGATATGTTTCAATGCTTATACACTGCCCATCGCGACGATGTCTCTCCCTAGCAAGTTTCATGTCCTGACCTTTGCCGACGACGTTCTGGTGGTCGGCACGGGAAAAGACATGGCCGTTCTCGAGCGTCACATGCAAGAGGCCTTGGATGATATTCTAACAATCTGCCAGAACGCCAGCATGGAAATAAATCCTGCGAAGGCCACAGCCTGCGTGCTATCTCTGAGTAAGCACTGCCCACCTCCATGTCGACTTCGCTACGACGGTCAGCCTATACCCGACACCGAGACTATCACTCATCTCGGCGTTACGCTGGACAGGCGCCTCACCTTCGGCGCACACATCGAGAAGGTCGTCTCTCGATGCACCAGGGCACTCGGCACGCTGAAGATGGCTCAGAAGAGGGGCGTCTGCCAGCGGCGCATCGTCGAACTCTACCGCTCCCTCATCTTGAGCCGTCTAACGTACGGTGGAGAGGTGATTACGGCCAGCCCATCCTCCCTCGAGAGGCTCGACCGCATACAAAACGCCGCGCTGAGAATCGCAACAGGATGCACTCGCGACACGGCACGACCCACTCTTCGCTATATGGTCGACGTGCGGTCAGTGCCCCAGAAGATCGAGACACTCAGGGTGACGGCCGTCGCCAAGATCTTGGAAACGCCGGGGCACCCTCTCCGCACCGCTGTCCAGTCCATGACTGACCGAGCCCCTCTGCGTCGTCTTCAGAAGAGCGGCTGGATCCGTCAGGCATGCGCGACCCTGCGAGACATCAAGGGGCGCCACAGCTTGAGAGCGGGTCCTCAATTCGCAGCGACTCCGGACTGCGTGTCGGACGCTTGGAATATCATGGCCTGTCACTCACTTGACAGATCATGCCGCGAGTGGCCCCCTGGAGTCGCCAACGCGGCGTTCGAGGAACTTCTCGACGAGATCCACGACCGGGACACTGCCACTCTGGTTCTCGCCACCGACGGATCGGTCACTCGTGACCCACCTCGCAGCGGCTGGGGCTGTTTCCTCAGGTACGGCGAGTCGACGCGCTGCACATCCGGGGCATGTCGACTGACCCTGTCGAGCATGCGCGCGGAAATGGAGGCGGTCACCCTCGGCCTGTGCGCCGCTCGCGAGCTCGCCCCAGACGCGGAGCACATAATCATCGCCACCGACTCACAATCTCTCCTCCGGAAACTGGAAACTGGCTGGTCGCCTCCCGAGTGGCAACAGGTTCCCCAAAGGATAACCTGGCTCTACTGCCCTGGCCACTCCGGGATCTCCATGAATGAAAAGGCCGACCGCTTGGCGGGAGAGGGCTCCTCGGCAACCAGCAGGATCGTCCTCTCGGCCTCCGACATCAGGCACATCGTGAACGACTACCAAAGAGAAGCGGAAGCGCAAGAAGCACTGCATCGAGGAAGCCGGGAGGTCGAGAGGATGGTCGAGCGCGGCCTTCGTCGAGGATGGGTCGCCAAGTCGCATCGTCGTGGCGCCGTGGGTAGACTCGCCTGTCAGCTGGCCTGCGGCACCATCTCTCGCAGGACACTGGCCGACGTGCAGTCGGTGGGAGGCGCAGAGGCGGCATGGACTCGTATCTTCGGGTCCCGCTCCGCCAGTGAAGCTGCCGCCGAGGAGTAAGTAAGTAAGTAAGTAAGTAAGACATTTGTGACGTCATAAATGACGTCACGCCAGGTTAAAGATGCAAAAGTGAGGCATTGGACATTGCAAGAAGTGCATGAAATTGCGATTCCATGTGCTTGAGCTAGGTTTAGATCATTCTCGGCGTCAAAATTACAGTTTCCATATTTTCCCCATTGACTTGTAATGGTGACGTCACGCGATCGGCCTGACCTCGTGTGACCTCTAGGAGAAATCCGAGATATACAAGTTTTGGGACTTCTAGAGGATACTAGGTCCTGTAAGTATCATCTCGCTGTGACAGCTCCTCTGGACCGAGGGCATTGCGAAGTTTCGGTATTTTGGGACTATTGCAGAGGTTCACGTGTGACGTCATAAGTCAGTGATCTGACCTGTGACGGAAATGCAATTGGTTTCCAAAGATGCGTATGGAAGCAAAGATAAGGTGTGCCAAATAGCAGCCCTCTAGCTGTAAGGTGTTTTGAGCTATCGCCAAAAGTCGTGAGTGGAGCGCTACTGACTCCTCCGGTCGGCCGCCGGGGGTTAGGAGGCGTGCAGGGTATCGGAAAACCACCTGGTACTTAGCGAATTTTGCCGATAAAAATACGTTTCTTATGCCGACGTATAGCCAAAAGACGTATCTCAAACCAGCCGTATCCTTGCACTAAATGGCTTGGTTTAGACACGATAGGTCTGAAAAGAAAAGGTCCCATGTATTATCTATGGGCGCCGCGAGGTCGTTGGCACCAGAGTTTCGGGAAGTGCCCTCGCCACAACCGCACGTGCAGATTTGGTCACGTGACCAAGCGCATTTGCCGCCACTGTATTTATATACATTGTGGATTAATGCTCAAGATGGCATGCTACTTAGTTTATAGAAATACCTTTTTATAGGAAGTATTTCTTGCGTCTTCTATCATTTGCATGCTCTGTGCTACCTATTTTGCGTAGTGTGCTATCATCGGACCAAGGCCCTATATAGATCATCGGACTACGTCTCGCACCGCCTTTGCCCCTCATTTGCCAGTAATATGCCTGTTTTGGTATTTTGTTTTTTCATTTTGATTTCTGTCCGTGTAGCATTAATTATAATGCGTGTACATGGGAGCTTAACATTTAGTCTAAATTTCTAACTATATAAACGTTACTTGTTTAAAATACTGAAATATTTGTTTGTGCTATTCATTTTTGTTTCGTTTCTCGCCAACCACCAAGTGACGCGGCAGCATTTTTTCGATGGCGCTCGAAAGTTCGGAAGCTCGAAATTTCAATAGATGATTTGGTCATTTTGTAAGGTGGTTCAGCGTTTTCAGAAATACGTAAAATTGATCTCCAGTTTGTTACAAATGTAGACGTTTTCTGTTGCGGGCGAACTTCGTCGAAACGCTACATTCCGATGTAGCATCTTGATTGGGTCACGCGCGCGAGCTTGTGATGTCTACGGGAACGGTCCCTAGCCAGACTGCAAAGTATGGCACGCAGGTCGACGAGGCGCACCGGCCCAAGTTCAAAATCCGCACCAACCCTTCAAACTGAGCCGGAAAATCCGCACCAAAGCGGACCGAGAGCCCAAAAAATCCGCACCAGCACCGAACCCACAGGCAATTATAATGCAAGGGACTTAAATCATCTCACTTTAATTATTTCCCATCCAATTTCAGTTTCACTTACCGCTTGAGCAACGCTCACCACCACGGGACCGCGCCGCGCACTTATACCGGATGTTTGAAATAGAGCAAATAGACGGACGCCGGTGAAAATAGGGCGCCGGAGGGCATATTGGGTCACGTGACATTCGGAACTTCTCCCCCTCTATACGCCTCTGTGGGCCTTCTACATGCTAAATGTCACGTGTGAATTTCACGAGCCTTGATCAAATAGCCCCAACAAACTTTCGTATAAGTGAAACCAATGACGTCATTCCCAAGTAGCGTGCTGATTGGCAATCCAAACCAGCTGCTCGCTAATGTGACATACCAGTCACCACCGCAACCAGTCTTCGTTCTAATGACGTCGTCATCACGATAATTCCCGAGGCGAGAATGGATTTGTTCTGCCGCAATTGTTAGTTCGTAGAGTAAATTTAAAACCTTGGTCAGTCACCGTGCGTCACCGTGGCTGGCACGCATTTGTAGGGCTTTCCAAAGAACAGTCAACAAGGGAACCTGGCCGGGTAAGAAGACCACACGAAGTCCGTAGTCTGCACCGCACCAAGGTCCAAGTGTTGGTCCAAGCCAAATCCGCACCGCACCAGGCCAAATCCGCACCGCACCACTCCAAAATCCGCACCAGCCGAACAAGCCCGCACCGACGAGATCTCGTCGAAATTGCCATGCTTTGCAGTCTGGGACTCCCTAGTCATCCAAATTTGCTGGCGGTCAACCCTGAGTGACCCCAGCCGTGGTTTCTCCTCTGTATCCAAAATATGGTTTGTCTCACGCCCACACGATAATTCCACGCCCCTTATACGGCGCCATGAAGCGGGGAAGTGTGCTGATATGTTGGCTGTTGGAAATGGGCACGCACGGGACCCGAGTGTCGTCATCAAATCGCATGACTCGTCCGCTATCCCTTTGTACTCGTAGTGTGAAAAACGGAATGCCGACTTATTTTTCATGTTTTCTTTGAATGCATGAAAGACATCAAGGCACACATTTACATAAACGTTTGCCGTTTTGGGTGGATCTCTGAGTGAGTGTTTGTTTTGTTTTACCCCGCCTAACCGTGTATTCGTGCACTAGCTAGCATGCCCGTCAACCAGTACGCTGGCAGACTGCCCAGTGCCCAGTGTCCAAGGCGTTTGTCTTACACCTTTTTGCATTTGAATTCAACCATTCGCCATAACTGTTTGAGGAGCCATTTCGACAATCGGCATTGAGCACAACTATTCCGGCGTGGTGTGTTTCATTTCAGCCATTCAGCAAAAGTTACAGATTGAACACTGAAATGAGCGATCCGCAAAACAGTTTAACACTTCGCCAGAATTCGGCATTGAGCGAGCTCGCTCGGCATATGACGAATAGTTTCGACCATTGACGATTTGTTTTGCACAATGTTGAACCATTTGTCCAATGTCGAGTTATACGGGAAGATCGCCGAATAGTTTTGCACAATGGTGATTCTTTGTGACCAACCGACCATTTGTAGCGCCACCTATATGGCGGATGTGTACAAATGTTTTGCCCAATGGTCAAAGGCTAACGCAAAAAGGTGTAGTATGTGCGTGTCTGCTTCGCTGCCCTGCCCTGTATTGGCCGATATTCTGCTTACCCTGCTTCGTGTCTCGTAGCCCCACTACCCACTGTCTGTAGTCCCCACCGAGCATGCTACGGTTGTTAGCGCCTCATTGAGCGCTGTGTGCTAATTTTTTGTCATTTGCGTTTTAACCCACCCTGCCTTATTCACATTGCGTTCACCCTGCACATGCGCGGTTGTTGTCAGCACCGCTCACCTTGAGATATCAGTCCTTCGGTAACCTATAACCCCTCGCCATTGACCCGAGCGTTGTGTGCTGATCGCCCCGACAGTTCCCTTAGCTCCCACGGCGGCGCCCCTCCCTCCCCTCCCCCTCCCGGCCCGGTGGGCGCCCTAGTGAGCGGCCGGCTCTGTGCTCCCGTCAGGTGCGGCGCGCGCCTCTCTCAACGGGGGCGCCAAGGTGCGCCCGGAGGAGCTCTACGACATTCCCGTCGGTAGGTGGCGGAGGGGAGGGGACGGGAGGGGGCGCCGCCGGTCATCGTGGGTGGGGGTGGGGACCCTGTAGTGGATCTGCTTTTAGTTCTGCTGTAACCCCTTGTTGCTTCTGATGTAGACTTTCTGCTTTTTTCGTTGAATACAAGGCCACGCAGAGCTAATTCAAATGAAAAGTGGACGAAAAAAAACTTGTTCCTGTATTTCTGATCTCCAGCCTCACCGTATTATAGAATGTCCGCCTTTACCTGTATTCTCTCTTCTCGGTTCTATCAGTCTTCGACATAGATTCCTCGCTGCTCCCCTCATTAGCTTCCTCTATTCAGGCCTCTCTTCGCTCATTGCTGACCCGTCTCTCATTCACCACCAGTCTCACTAACCCCTCTCCCTTCCACTCGTGCAGGGGCCACCACGGATAACCTGCCGCCGGGAGTGCTGTACCGGGTGAAGGCCGCCTACAAGTACCAGGCCGAGGACGCCGACGAGCTCAGTTTCGAGGTGGCCGAGTGTATTCAGGTGGTGGAGTATGACGATCAGGAGGAACAGGTGAGGTCAACGGGACGCCGGAGGAGAGAGCGAGAGAGAGAGAGAGGGAGAGAGAGAGGGGGAGGGAGAGAGAGAGAGGCCGTGTGGTGGGTGAGGTGTTACTGCGAGGAGGGATGAGGTGCCGTGAGACGGCGAGAAGTAAGAAGAACCATCTGATGGGCAGTATGTTTGGGGGTTGGTAAGGTAGTGCTGGCATCCTGTTTTGTGGGCTTAACATGTGAGGCTTGATCTCGAATATCAAAGAGTTATTGTATGACATGAGTGACAGGGATACTTACGAACAAATGCAGTTTGCTCGTGTTCTCGTCCGTGTAAAATAATTGCGTCTAGGAAATTAATTGAGGCCTCGCTTGTTTGTACATTGCTGCGCTCAGCTGACGGCCGGTGCTCCCACTCTTTCTCTCTGTCTTTCAGGAGGAGGGCTGGCTGATGGGGGTGAAGGAGTCCACCGGTCAGAAGGGTCTGTTCCCCGCCAACTTCACCCGCCCCATCTAACGGGAGTGCCGCGTGCCACCAGCAGTGCCTCGACTCGCCGCCGCAGTGCCGCGGCGCTAGTGTCGCCCCGCGCCGCCGCGCCGGCTGCGCTGAACGATAGGTCACAGACGAGACAATCCGCCGAGCCGCCGCCGCCGGCTCTGTGAGCGAACAGTGTGCAGACAGCTCGCCGCGCCGCGCCCGCTGCGCTCTCCTGACCCGATCTGACCCGACCTGACCTCTGTCCGACTGAGCGGCTGCTGACGAGGGCCGCCCGTCTTGGGCGTGCCGAGTGTGATGTGTGTGCGACTGCCTCCCGCGACTAAACGAAAGACAGGCGGGGGACGGTGGCTGCTGCGTCTTCCAAGCCAAACTGACCGCGTAGTCGCCCTTAGCTACGGCTCGGCAGTAGGCGTAGGACCCACTCACAATCACGCATGCGGCGCCGCGAGGCCCTAGCATCGTTACGGGAGCCGCGGAGTTCGGCCCAGCCTTGTTACGATTTTCGCCCAGGGCAGCGAGCCGCTAATCAGATGGTCGTACCGCGCCGCGTCGCCCTTTTGCAGGTAACTTTATATTATGTAGCGTAGTGCGTTGAAGCGTGATCCGCCTTGAAACTAACGTGCTCAACAGGGGAGAGAACGGAATGCGAGCGTGGACCGGTCGGCTAGTGGCCGTGTCCTGTGTGTATGTGTGTGTGAGCGTCCCCGCCATGTCTGTACATACTACATAGGAAGTGTGCAAACCGCTCTGTTGTGGGCCCCGCCGCGCCGCCACCGCCCGGGCTGCGGCCGACCGCCCCCGCCCCCGCCCCCGCCAGGCGACTCTGAATGTGACTGCGAAACTGCTGCTAACTTGTTCTGTTGCTGGATGGAGATTTATTTGATATCGTGGCGCGCCAGTGGACCCCTGTCCTCCGCGGCTGGTCACCCGCTCGGGGTCCTCGCGCCGTGCCCGGCGTGAAGCCCGGAGGACTGCGGACCGGGGCGGGGGCGGTCGGCCGTTCGCTGTCGGGCGTGGCGTGTGTGATCTGGATTGTTGCTTCTTTTATACGCTGCGGCGGTGGCGGAGGCCAGCTCGGGGCGGCCCCATCGCGGCCGGCGTGGAGACCGGGCCCGGCCAATAAACCAACCTGTGAATACCGTGCCGGTGTTTTCTAATATGAAGGGGTGTTGGTCTGTATAGGGCGGGCCGGGATGAGAGTCAGGTAAAATATGATATAGTTATTGGTTAAGTACAAGAGAAGAGATGATGACTGAGGCAGTGCAGATAAATCGAGGAAACCCGGAGGCTGCAATGACATCTTGGCAATGACAGCGGGAGCAGGGCGTGAAGGGGTGAGAAGAGGGCTGTGAAAGGGGTGAAGGGAAGCCACCCGAGCGCAAAGGTTTCCCTTCGCTAAGGGGCTGCCAATTTTACACACAGGAACCAGCCCAAAATATTCCAATCAATCCGTGTCAAATTCGATTTATTGATGGTTTGTTCGGCTTTTCCGATTCACTTTATTTCAGGAAACTTCATTTTCAACCCCCAATTATCACCAAAGGTGCATTACAACCAAATTACAACTTGAACTTCGGTCTGATGAACGTCTCACCTGCGTCAGAATTGCAAGTAAAAAATTGCTACCATATTTTGACCACACGACTCGGACGACTCGGACTCTAAAAAAGGACTCAAAACATTTGAACATTAGGTGTATTTGTACATAATGAACCTGTATAAATAATACTTTTCGTGTATTTTGTTCGTTTTCACGCAATTTTCAGCCCAAAACGGTAAGGAAATAACTAGGTACCTATTCTTTCAGGTTAGGGGCTTACTTTGACCTTGGGTTGGAGATTGGGTGTTAAGGTTTCAGTTTACATTTTTAGTCTTGATTTTTTTTAAATGGCAGTGGATGGTATGATTTGAAAGTATGTAATATGAATAAAAAGGTGCAGTTAATATTCAAGCGGCCTAATGCCTCTAACCTCACATGTTCCTGCACCGATAGTATGTTTGCGAGTTGTGACATACCTAGTCACATTAAACTGGTGGCCGTCTCAAGGTCACAGCCCGTCACCGGACCTCTGGCTGTTAACGCGAAATTGTGAGGCCTACATATATGCACAGATTTTCAAAGCATCTTTTCTTCACACTTCTTAACTTGACACCTAGAGCATGTGCTTTCCTTAAAACGAGGCATGCCATGGCATCAGGGGCATGTAGGCATTCCGTGTGAGATCAGCCCAAATAGGATTGTATTTTGTAGCTTTCTGTGAAACTTGTGCCCATGGGCAATTACCTGACTGCATTCTACTTTTGTGTGTGCAGCCATGCCCAGTGTTATTTTTCCACTTGCATGACACAGTGCCTGATTGGCTGGAATGGCCATGAGTGTAGTAGGTGTGTTCCCTATCTTGAACTGAGCCTGGCACAGAGCATTCTGGCCCCAGTGGTTGTGCCTGACTTTAATTTGTATTTGCCCTAGTGCCCCAGCTGCCTCCAATCCATTTACAGTCCAAGCTTAGCTCTATTTCTTGACCCAGGCCTGGTTCAATATCCTGCCCCAATAATTCACTCCTTCCCTGTGCTGACAAGTATTCCTCCCAGCTGTATGGTGTCCACACCTCTAATTCCTAATGCTCTTGCTCATACCAGTGCTAAGTCCTGGTGCGTTGCTTGATGCCCAAGTAGCCAGAACCCTGTCCTGACACCACACCCCAGTATGCAAAGTTATGCCCTATTGTGTCACCCACCAAACACCTAACTATAACTGTACCAGCACTGCCCAAGGATTGTGCATGAATAGTGTCCTAACTTTTTATCTGGTGCCTTGGCTAGTCTTCACTGGCTTGTTCTGGTAATTACCTACTGCCCTGTCCTAGTAAGCAGTGTCTTTTCCTGGTACCTAACCATGGCCCTATTCTGGTTACATCTGCCTTTTACCAGGCTGTCATCATGAGTGCTCCACCTCAGGTATCTTGTCTTGGTGTCTGGTACCAACTGCTCCAATACCAATGTCTCTTGGGGGCTGCTCAGATCTTTGATGTCTGTTATACTGTTTAGTAACCACTCACCAGTGTCTGATGCTCTTTTATCATTTCCTATTGCCCATCCCCCCTGCCCTCCCAAGTCCCATCACAACTTCCAGTGCAGTGTGCCTGTCTTTGACATTATGACTATAGCCTATGTTACAAGGAGGTACCCAAAGCTTGCTTGCTGTGTAGGTAAAACATGAACATTTCCCTGTTGGCTGGCAGCTTACACTTTCTTCCCTGTCCTCAGGTGAGGGCCTCTTCCCGCTGACGGGCCGGTGCCGCCGGTCCGCTCTGCCGGTGTGACCACTCTGCCACCATGTGGTCGGTGCTCAGCAAGGCCGGCACTGTGGGACACACCGTGCTCACGGCCACCGAGCGCTACTTCGAGCCGGCGGCCGATGTGATCCTGCGTGTGCCCAGCCTGGTGCTGCTCGACTACCTGTGGCGCTTTGAGGTCGATAAGACGCTGCTCTGGGGCGCCGCGCAAGTTGACGACAAGTTTGGCGTCTTCAACACAATCATCGTCATCTCGCGTGAGTATGGAATATGGATACGAGGATGGTTTAGGGAAGAACGAAGATGGGGATTGTAACTATTGCTCTCTTCCGTGCGCTGAGAATGACTTTTTATATCGGAGCTTTTATGGCCACCTTAGGCGTAATTTATGGTTGTTATTAACGTTCTGTTTACGGTATTTTGTCTCCCAGATAAGTAATTGTTCCCAGTTTCCCTACTCGCTCATCTCGCTCCCTCTCTCACTCTGTCCCTCTCCCTTTCCACCCCTCCCTCCCCAACTCTGACTCTGATCTGCGCCGTGTGTCTCTCAGTGCTGCTGCAAGCTGCGGCCGTTCTACTGCTGCCCCTCGAGTACGTGGTCCGGCTGTACATGCACTACATCAGCGCCGCCGTACTGGTACTGGCCAACCAGTTCTCGTTCTACCACGTGAGTAGCGAGGCGGCGCTGCCGGCCGCGCCCGGCCTGACCGCCTACTTCCGGCTGGTGCCTGTCTGGCAGATCTGGGCGGGCGCCGGCGGCGGCGCGGCGGTCGGCGCCGACGCGGCCGCCGCCGCCGCCCAGGTGGAGTTCCTGCGCCGTCAGATGGCGGCCATCGCGGTCCACCTGACGGCCGCCGTCACCGTCATCGTGCTGCTAGACGTGGAGGACACGCGGCGCCGGGTGTCTCTGCTGGCCAACGCGCTGCCCGTGGTGGCTCTGATGGCCAGCATGGCGTCCGGCTCGGAGCTACTGCTGCTGCACAACTGCGCCTGCGCCGTCACCATCATCAACTGCCTGACGTGGCTGCTGGGCTGCGCGCCGGCCTGTCTGGCCTACTACCAGCAGCTCTACCTCAAGTACTACTTTCACGCCACCCAGGTGTACGGCGCCGCCGGCACGCTGCGACAGCTGATCGCGACGGTGTTCGTGCCGCGTCTCCAGCTCGCCTACTGGCTCTGTCTGGTTCTCACACAAGGATACTACTTCGCCTACGTACCCGAGAGCGTACCGAGCGTACGGGGCGAGTGGTACATCGTACTGCTCAGCGCCGTTGCCAGCGCTACTGCCTCTCCCATCAGCCTGGCAGGCTTCTGCGCGGCGGTGGCGTACGGCTCGTGGTGGGCAGTGCGCGCGCTGGCCTGGCTCCTCCGCGTGCGGCCGGCCGAACACAGCGGTTGGGTGGAGGCGGCTACAGCTCTGGTCCTGGCCTGCTATGTGGATCTGATTCACCTGGCCGTGCCGGCGCGGCTGGCCGTCATGGCTGTACTGCTGTTCGTCGCCCTCACATCTACTGCCCAGGTAGCCTATGACGTGGCCGAGGCTGCTGTCCTGTCACTGAGCGCGTCAGGCAGTCGGCGGGTTGGCCGCCACGCCCGGGTGGTGCTCGTCTGTCTCCTACTGGCCGCTCTGCCCGTATGGCTGACGGTTCTACTCTGTCGTCTGTTCGAGCGCGACCTGTGGATCCTGCTGGTGACGTCGTCAGCGCTGACGCTTGCCGTCCAGGCGCTCGGTCTGCTCACCGTTTACGCTGTGTTCCTGTACGACGCCCTGCGTCGCGAGCCGTGGCGTCATCTGGATGATGTCGTTTACTGTACCCGCGCGGCGGCCGGCGCTGCCCAGACCCTGGTGGCTCTACTGGTGGTGGCTGCCGGCGTCTGGGAGACTTCTCGCGGCGGAGGATCGTGGGGTAACGCGGCTGTGCTCCTGGCGCACTGCTACTTCCACATCTGGCGCCGGCTGCGGGACGGATGGGGCCAGCTCGCGCTGCGTCGGACGGTGGCGCGCACGGCGGCCGCCCTGCCCGAGGCCAGTCCCGAGCTGCTGCGCCGGTACGGAGACGTGTGCGCCATATGCTACTGCGCTATGAGCGAGGCGCGCCGGCTGCCCTGCCGCCACCTGTTCCACGCCGCCTGTCTGCGCCGCTGGCTTTTCGTCCAGGTCAAGTGTCCGCTGTGCCAAGCGGAGATAGTGGAAGCCGAGAAACCTCCCCAGGAGCCAGCTCCGGCGCAGGGACAGACGCAGACCGCTGCTGACGAACCTGTACCAGCGGAGGGTACGGAGAAGGAGACAACTGAGGCAGTAGCTGAGGCGGCAGCTGAGGTGACCGCCGGTCGACCTGGACCCGTTGCAGCCGGAGACGCCGCTGCCTCGCTGGCAGACATGCCACGCTGTCCGGTCAACTGCCCGCGAGTGCCGGTGCAGGAGGGACCACGGCCGGCCGGCGGGGCGGCGGTATGTCCTGTCGGAGCTGTGAGGAGGGCGACTGAGGTATCACGGAGGAGCCCAGCGGCTGGCGAAGGACATTAGTGTGAGTTGGATATGCGGCAAGTGTGATATGAATCAGACGTTACTGGAAGAGCTTCTGCGCAGTGCAAGTCATTAGAAACGGACGCCCGATTGGGAATGGTGATAAAAAGAGGCTCGCTATCAGTGGGTGGTGAAACGGTGATTAACTTTGAACTTTGAGATTGACATTAGTCAGTCTGTGTAGCGAACTTTGAGGCAGTTACTCTCATTTATGTTAGATGCAAATAGTGATGTTTAACCGGCGTCACATATGGCTAAGACGTGCTCCAATGAGGTATCTCATTTCACTGTATACGTGTACTTAGTCATCTCATATCAACCCGCGGACTTGTGGAGGCCTAGCTGCCCTCGCTTTGTCCGTTTTCTAGTATTGCGCTTCTCGTAAAAAGTGGGCGCTGCGTCGTCCGCTAGGCTTGCCATCAGGACTTGTTTAGTGACACGCGCTGTACTGGATTGTCATTGGTAGTGATGAGACAAGCAAGGATCATCATTGGTAGTGATGAAAAAGATTGTGCGATGTTTTCATGTAATGGCTGTGGGGAGCAGCTGCCATCACTGACGAATTGAACTCTGCTTATCTGAAACAGTCAGAGCCGGTGAGCGGCGCTTTACTGAATTGTCTCCCTGAAGTCAGGTGTTGGGACCAGAACTTGTCTTTGAAATTTTTGTGGAGGGCGGGATCTTGGGCAGGATGAAGTGAACTGATTGAGTGATGTAACACTCATTCGATAGCTAGTGAGGTTTGTCCGATTAACACTCAGAACCTCAGCTCAGGGCTAGTTCAATTGAACTGTGACCTCCATGGTACTTCGTTCTGGATGTGATATTGTCATTCCCTATCTTTGCTGTTTTGAAATCGTCTTCTGGTTGTTCATAGGAAGGACCTAAATTATCGACTATCGTATGCATTCCATCACGCTGAGTACCTGCTCTCGATACTGTACTATAAATTACAAGCCGAATCTGTGAGCCACTGTACCATACGAATTACAAGCAGTCGTTCCGAGCGTTTCCTCCGCTCGTCTGTGATTGACCGTCTCTGGAATGGTGCGGTCAACTGTGAACGTTACCGATGGATGGCGCGGCATTTGTTCCCGTTCAAGGACTGTTACCCAGTGGACTGGGGTCCTGTGTATTCAGTGTGGATATCTCATGCGGCTCGGCTCACTGATGCCAGACCGTATGGCGTATAGTTGCTCTGCCGTGAGCGAACGGTACCCCTGTTGCCGCGTGAGAGAGGCGTTATTGTAGCCCCCAACAGCCTGGCAGGAGCAGCGCTCGATCGAAATAGGGCGAGTGATTTCACCGTTAGGAATTCCAATGTTGTACTTACGAAACATGATTAAATGATTAAGATGTTGGTTTCATGTGATCAGAATCTCCGGTAATGGCTTGCCACGAAGAGTCATTTGGATATTCTGGCTTCACTGCTATTTCACTTTCATTCGTTTTTTCAGATTAGTTAATGTGTTTGAGCTTTGCGAGATCGGCATTTGGACTCTCTGAAAGGTGTTCTTACAGTCATGGCTGGCTGGCTGGCTGACTTATTTACTGGTGTACCATTGTTACTCGTTTAGGTATTCTTTCAGTTGTGTAGTCGTTCCTAGTCAAGAAACCCGCCAAGCTTCGGGTAACTGTAAAATACATTTTAATATGATGCCGCTGTTGTTTATCCTCACTTCATTATCTTACGAGTTTTATTTAACCCTCGCCGGACCTATTGGTTTTCTACATACGCGCCGGCCGAGGGGGGGGGGGCGGGTACGACCCCCCTCGCCGTTTCGCCCCTGGTGGAGCTAGCGCGTCGCGGAAAAAACGAGCGTGTGCGCCGTTACGAGACGCAGAGATTGGTACCCGATTTTAAGGTTCTAGGTCAACCGGTGACCTCTGAGGTCAGGTCAAGTGCCCCAAGGTACGGTTCAGTTTTTGGTGAATTGCTTCGCAAAATACGGCTGCAGAGCCGCGATTTTGGCAGCATCGTGTTCGTCTCGCTCAGGCGCGTCGAATGATATACTTTTTGTCCGGGTCAGGTCAACTTGGGGTGTTGACCTCAGGTCAAGGTCAGGTCAGCACCCCCAGGTCACGAAGTTGGTCGAAAGAGGTCATGTCGCATATCATTCGATTCGGCAGGTCTTCCTGAGTCCATTGGTGGCTTTCCTGACTCGCTAGCTCAATTTGATCAAGAGTTATTGACGAAAAACTAATTTGACCTTGATGACGTCATAAATGACGTCACGCAAGGTCAACATTGCAAAAGTGACGCATCTAATTCCTTGCAAGGAGTGCAGTAAATCACGATTCTGTGTGCTTGAGCTAGTTGGAGATCGTTCCCGGCGCCAGAATAGCAGTTTTCATTTTTCCCCATTGACTTATAATGGTGAGGTCACGAAAATGACCTGACCTCATATGACCTTTAGGAAAAATGCGAGATATACAAGTTGTGAGACTCATAATGGATACTAGATCCTGCAAGCTTCATTTCCCTGTGACATCTCCTCTGGCAGTGAGGCGTTGCGAAGTTGCGACATCTGAAGACCATGCAGAGGTTCACTTATGACGTCATAGGTCAGTGACCTGACCTGACCCAAAAATGCGGTTGGTGTCAAAAGATCCGGCTTGAATCAAAGATCAGGTATACCAAGTTTCAGCTCTCTATCGCCAGCGTGTTCGGAGCTATCGCGAAAAAACCTATGGGGGGGGCGGCACCCCCCCCCCCCTCGGCCGGCGAGGGTTAAGACTGCTGTCTGGTCAATGGTAATGCTTATTATGTGTTTCACTATTCAGAAAGTTACCAGTTGGGTAGCTCTGCTCGGACCGGGTCGGGAATCATAACGGTGCCAGTAAAAGTACCTGGATTATGAAATCCCTCGACCCAGCCTGAGGAGGTCCATTTTAGATTCTGGCACGCAGGGACAAAGTGTGCGATAGGTGTAAGGTGTGAGGCATGAGCTCTGCGAGAGAATAGCGTCGGTGCGATTATAATCGCATTCAGTCTGCCGATGTCTCCCTCGACTTGGTCCTGGCGGCGGATCGCGTACCTGCAGTATATGCTCCAGTTCATAGATGGCGCTACATGTAAACCCCTGGAAGGTTATGTTGTACCGCATGGCTTCAGCACGGCCTGGGGAAAGCCAATGCTATAGTACTATGGCTGGTGACCCGTGTGCACGTCGTCATTGTGAAAGTTGAAATTCGACTTATTTAACGTTTATTTTACTTGATAACTTATGTGATGATGTCAATTGTCATCAGTAATGCATGCATTGGTAGCCACTCTGCTAAAATTACTAAGCAATCGCTTCATATTTTACCTACCATCAAAGAATTGCAGCCATTCATGCGGTACCCTCTGTTCTATCCTCAGCCCTGGGGACACATAAATCATACTCCTCTAGGCTCTACCTACACCTCAAACCCTATTGGCTATTCCGGCCTCCGGGCTGGACGGTCACCATCATCCGACTCGAGTACCTATATCATCCGACTCTCTCCCTCTCTCGAGAGTCGATTATCATCCAACTCTCTCTCTCTCTCTCTCTTCTCTCCTCTCTCTCTCTCTCTCTCTCTCTCTCTCTCTCTCTCTCTCTCTCTCTCTCTCTCTCTCTCTCTCTCTCTCTCTCTCTCTCTCTCTCTCTCATTTATCCAACAAAATATTGCTTGGGTATGCCTACTTTTTAAAAACTTTGTGATTATAGTTAAGCACCACAATCAGCAAACCAATATGTAGGCATGTACTCACATTAAATTAATCGACCTAACAAGATAGGTTCAATACTCACTGTTGATAGCAACGCACCTCAAACACAACAGCATGTTCAACCTTTGAACTTTGTTGTTGGAAGCGCCGCCCGGTGTTAGCGCCGTCCAAACCCAATGCATTGCATTGCCAAAATGACGTCATTTATCCTGCCGCCTATTGGTCACGCTGCCGTGTGCTCCATCTAAACAGCTCTTTGTGGTGCTGATGAGTTATGCCCCGGGGGCAAACAGCACGAGGACCGGCCGTGGTGCCGGATCGATCTGTGTGTGCCCGCTGAGGGCGCCGGCGGGTATCGGACCGGTCGTTCGGTGGTATTGTTACCGGTCGCTGTCGGCCGCGGCTCTGTTCGGCTCTATTCTGTACAGACGACGGCGTCGACACGGCTGCCAATAGCGGCTGGCAGTGGCCCTGAAAAGGAGCGGGCGCTGTGCCTCCTTTGACACGCTGCGCCGCAGGAGCCCACGGCCGCCCCGCAGAGCCCAAGGCTACAGCCGGACGACGCAATGTACTGTTTACCGATTGTGTCGATATGACTGTCAGGCAGGTTTACCTTGAGCAATCATCCAGGCGATAGATGGATCACATCAGGGCTGTTTGGACGGGTATGGTCTAGACTCTAGAGTCCGACAACTCTCTCCATATAGAAATATAGGTCGCGTATTCTACAGGCAATACCCAAGGAATAACTTCCGATCAGACGATAGCGAATCGGAAAATGGACTACCCCAGAGTTGAAACCGTTCTAGTCACTGCGTAGGACCCTGACGGCACACACGCTCTTTTTTCGGCGAAACTTCCTAGCACAATAAGGGACGAAATGGCGACGTTAGGCCGAAATCTCATTCTCATTCTTCAACCGGGCCGTATGTGGAGAACCGATCGGTTCAGCGAGAGTTATATCTGTTTTTACTTTACATCAACGTTTCTGACTGGAACAAGAGTACTTCATCGAATTATGGGTACCCGTCATTTGACCCCGTTATTTCCCCGTTAGAATAAACCGTAGTTCTAATGCCTTGATAAAACCTCTCCGAACCCTGAAATAACATTAGATGGCATTAGATGGCATGATATCATTCTCGCTATTGAAAACATATATATGTCCTCGACTACGTCTTATGACCCTAAGCATTGGCCACTCAGGGTATTGTTACGTTGTAACCATCATGTCGGTTGTTTTGTCGATATTTCCGTCTATCCTTCGACAGCGCTGCCTTTGGTGGCCAGCCTTATAATGGAGAAGGTGATGAATATTTGATGGAAAGGTCGGCAATCGTCGCATACCTCGAAAGGTCGGGCCGCCTATGACAGTGGTGGGCACGACATATCGATGCCCATTCAAACGGGCAAAATGAGAACTGAGAAGTGAACTGCACATACCTTGACAACCATAACGGGGTGAAACAGCTTTATCTACCTCAAATGCCTAGGTGGGTAGATGGATATTAGGAAGAACATGACCAAAATAGCTCGTGACGTCCGTCGGTACCTATTTAACAACGATAATGTCATAAATATATGCTAGGACTATACTCATTTCAACGGAGTCGATGGGTACCTACTTTTGCTTTGTTTTTGCGTCACAACACCATCATTTACGTATTCGAGAATGTCTTCAATTTATTGACATTGTTTAGCTACTCAACTGATGTATAAGAATGCCAGCTTAACCCTAAACATCCATAACATTTTTACTTTATATACCAATGGGTGTCGGTAAATGACTTTAATATATGGTCTTCGTCCAGGACTAGGGAGGAACTGTTATAAGCGGAAAAACATGGACAGTCTAGACAGTTAATTGCCCTGTGTCGTTATTACAGCAATATGTATAGTCTAATGTCAGCGAAGGCTTAACTCAGGCGTCGCCAGAGATTTTCGGTTGGGAGGGGGGGTAAAATCAACTTTGGTGTTAAATCCTGCCTTTCCCTAGTCGTTACTCACTCGTGTTACATATCATTCGACGCGCAATGGTGCGAGGAATACGATGGTGACAAAGTTTTCCTTCTAGCTAGCTATGACATGTAATTTTTTAGAGAAAAATTCGAAATTTTGAAATTTCTGTACAAAAACGACCGGTAGAATTACAAGTGGCTGCGATTGCCGACGCAATGAAGAGGGTCCTTGTGCAGGCTTTCGTCGCTCATGATCATTACTCAGAAAAAAGGTGAAAAACATTCCATGTAATCGGATCGCCCTGCTAAAACCTCCATTCACGCATGCATGCAGAGGTTTTACGTGAAATGCATAGGGCTTATCCCAGCCGCCGATTGTAGCTAAGTTGGGCATTCGGCGGAGACTGAGAGAGAATGTCGGAAGTGTGAATCGGAAGTATGTATGTAATTCATCTTTGCTCCAGTGAGAGGAAGAGTTTTGTTCACTTGAGTGTGAACAAAAAGTTTCTCGTTCTTCGTGTGAAGGGAAGCGCTGCAAACGCGAGCAAAAAATGTTAAACGGAACCAAAAGTTACGCACGGCATAGCGGCAAGGGATCCCTTAGAGATAGGCTTAGAACTTCCAGGCCATTTCAGGCCACTCAGGGTCAATGTGGACCCTCAGAAGCCTGCTTAGGATCCCAGAGATCGGCGTGGGTCACCCCAAATATTTACGTGTATGTGGTGCTTTAGAGGGCTTTCCGAGCCCAAGGTGGGGCCCTCAGAAACCAGTGTGGGCGGCGGGCGCTAAGAGACTAGGCCCAGGGTGAGCCAGGAGCGCTCAGCTAACAGTGTGAACCCTCGGGGTCTGTGTCGAATCCCTAAGGACCCTACGTAGGGACATAAGAAGCATGTGTTGCGGCCTCAGAGGGACACGTGAGTTGTGACCCCTCAGATGCCGGCTTGGGGTTAGCAAAGTCTGTCTCCTCAAAGGTTCGGCTGAATTATCAGAGGCCAGTTAAGGCTCTCAGAAATTTTCGAAGGCATCCTCAAAGATTCGTGTGGCCCTTCAGAGGTCTACATTTGTTTAAGATCCTCAAAGATCCTTGCATGGGCCCTCAGAGAACATGGACACCAGTGGGACTCTCAGAGGCCGGTTTGGGCCCTCTGAAAGCTTCTTAGAGCTCAGTGGAGCACTTTAGGAGTCTGTGTGAAAAGCAAGCTCATGAGCCCTGCGGCACTTGAACGGTACTTGAGCCTGTCGCAGACATTTGACGAGAGTTGAGAAAGGCCCCGAAAATTTCGTGTCACGCTTTGAACGAAAACTATGTGTCAGCACTCAAAAACTTATGAAAATCAGCTATAAAATGTAATAAAGAACCAACTAGGAACATGGAATGAATCACAGCATTGACATTACCGGGTCTGGAGTCAGGAGTCGGAGTCTTGAAGATTTTGGCGACTGCGACTCTGACTCTGGTTTAAACTGCACGCTCCAACCGAGTCTGACCTCACAGGCATTCCCAGGAAGGTACCCCCATTTTTCCCGACTCCAAAATCTCATCGGATCTGTATCGATCTCAGGGGGTGCCCGGTCCAAGGTTGGGGGGGGCAAGCTGCCCCGCTTGCCCCCCCCCCCCCGTGGCGACGCTAATGTCCTAATCTACACGTCACTGGAGGTCTAGAAATTGCATTCGCCGCCCGCTGCCCCCCACATGGCTTGCATTGCCTATGACGGCCGTTGATTGGCCGCTGTGATCGGTGGGCACGGCCGGCGGCTATGGGTCACGTGACCTGACCTAGCGTGGGGCAAGTGGAAGCCTAAGCAAGGGATTCTGATGCATGTCCCTTTCGCTGTGTCGGGCGGCTATGCCGTTTGCCATGCCGTGCTACCCGTAAAAGTTATCACGTTGATGATTATCGAATAAGTACCTACACGCCACGATCATAATCGTTTATTAACGACTACAATAATCGACTGTAAACAAACTTCCATGACGTAAGGTTTCGTTGAGAAATAAAATATTGACATTCAAAGCAACACATGTTTTTTAATTCATTCCCAACTTTTTGATACCTACTTTATTGCATTAAAGTTGACAAGTTCATTGCCCATTGCCCATGTGACTACCGTCGCTGTCGGAACAATCCCCAAATATCGACTATGACGAGCTGTCGCCGCCCCCTCGTCCACTCGGCTTCCCCATTGACCATGAGCTCATGTCGCGGCGTCCGCCTGCCGTGTTACTGTGTCGCCGGGGTGACCGATAAATAGAGGACCGGCAGCGCCGGCGGTGGTAGCCGGCGCGGCGCACTGTTCGCCGAGGTCCGGTCGAGACACCACCCCGGCCCGACACCCTCCGACGGACCGGTGAGAGCTCAGCGCCCCGCCTGAGGACACCCCGTCCGGCACTGCGGCTACCGGGCGCCGGCCGACTGTCAGCCATATGACGAGGTAAGGGAAATGGGATTAATGCATGGACAGGGCTGAGACTGGATGGAGTGGTGAGGGCCAAACAGCCCATAAGAGTCCACGATATCTTGCATGTGCCGTAGCTGTTAGGGAATCTCGATGTTGATTTCGGACGAGAGTCAGAAATGAAAAAAAAATCAGAAGAAATAATAACTTATTGCTTATCTTCAATCTGAAAAGCCATAAAAGTTAGATTGCTATGTCATAAGAGACGTGTTTTGCAATTTATAAAAAAAAAACTGGAGAGATTCCGACCTATGAGTCAACAGCTGAGCGCGGCAGTTATCAGATGCTTCGATACCCTTCGGTGCGATACAAGCGAAATAAAAGTTGCTCGTAGGTAGAAAAATCTTTTAAACGTCTCGCCTATCGGCTCGACCTATCGCGGTTCTACCTACTCGCGGTTTACTATATACCAGTAAAACGCCTTTTGGGCGAAGAACGAGCGAGCGAGATAGTGAGCCCCGCACGTGTGGAAGGGCGAGAGGGTACTTCCAACGGGCTTGTGCAAAGCACCCTTCTAACCGGTCGCTAGCGGTGTGCCAAATTTGAACGCAATCGGCCCAGCCGTTCCTGAGATCTGGAAGCGGCATTCTGCACGTGCGCACGTGCAAACGGGGTCCAAACTGACTTTTGCACGGCACCCTACTAACTGGTCCCCAACCGTGTACCAAATTTGAGTGCAATCGGCCCAGCCGTTCTCGAGATCCGGGAGCGCCCCCCGCACGTGCGCACGTGCAGTAGCACCCTAACCGCAACACATGGGAATGCATTGCCTGGTGGATGCCTACCTGCATGCCAAGTTTCAGCGAAATCGCCCCAGTAATTACCGAGTTATTGAAATGGGAACAAATTCGACACCTCTTATTGTTGTATTTTGCACGTGCACTGGGGGTGACCCACATGCATCGAGAGTATTCTATTTTTGGTAGAAGGGATGCAGCTACCCTACAAAAATTACCGCAAGACAATCGCCCGAGCGGCTGCTGAGATATGAGCCTTTCAAAATCACTACTTTTGCAAAACAGCTTGAACACCCTTGACTTTTCACGTGGCACGTGCCACGACGGTCACTGAGATGCATCAAAAGTAGTCAATTACGGGGTAGAAGGGATGGGGCTACCCAACAAAAAAGACCGCAGGCCAATCGGTCCAGCGGTTGCTGAGATATAAGCCTCTCAAAAGCGTTACAGGCCGGGCCGGGCCGGGCCGCTCATACTGAGATTTTTCCGTTATATTGAAAAGAGTTCGCTTCGCTCGCTGCGCTCGCTCGCTCGTAATTAAGTGGGGTGGCCCGACCCGTGCCTGGATAGCGAATAGGCTTGCATTGTAGTTCCATAATGCTAAGTCTACGTCCAATGGTAGGTGAAATCAGATGCATTCACATGCATGCATGCTCGTAAGTATATCCATATTCCACACTTTGTGCACCGCTCACAGTACCCTATAGGTTCAGTGGCAGAACACTTTCTTTCGAGCATTTCCGGACACAGCTCAGCCCACTCCCGGCGGGTCGATCCAGTCACATGACATCAGAGTCCTGCCAAAAA
Source organism: Amphibalanus amphitrite (assembly GCF_019059575.1). NCBI lineage: Eukaryota > Metazoa > Arthropoda > Thecostraca > Balanomorpha > Balanidae > Amphibalanus > Amphibalanus amphitrite. Next base: position 278,853 of record NW_024881781.1, read on the forward strand.
AGTTCCCCTCGATTTCTGCGTTTACACATACGAGTAATTTTCTGGTCTCAACCCTATTAGTGGCAGGCTCCTGACTACCCCTATTAGCCCGCGCCCCACTGGGGTCTGCGTATAACACGCCCTACTGGGGGGGGGGGGGGGGGCTATCCATAGCCCCCCTCCTAACTCCGAAACTACTGGGCCGATCGTCAATATTCAAACGGCGTCTGATAGCCCCGGAAAAACTGTCGAGCGAAACCTAATTTCATTGACCTCGAGGTCACCGATGACGTCACAGGTCTGGTCAAAGTAAAAATTATTAGCATTTTGGCTTGTTCACATTTTGGGCTCTGGCCGCCGTCTTACGAGTCAGATCAGGCTCATTTTTGCTTTACACAGTCGTGAACAGATGCTCTAGATACCTTGGGGGTACCAAACTTGTACTTTGATTTTCAGGTCAGGGTCAGCCCGGGTCAGGTCATCACAGGTCACGGAAATATTATATCATGTGTCGGTCATGTGACACATGTTTTATGGTCCATTTAGGCCATAGATTTCTAATCTGATGTCGTCTGTGTCATTCGAGGTCATTTTGAGTCGAATTTAGCTTAGGTCAGGTCACTTTCAGGTCAAAAAAGGTCAAATTTTGAAGTTGAAAATTTTCAACAAAAAGGTGCCTATTGGATGCAGTTTGAGCTCAGGAACACGATGGTGCTATTTATATTGGGGTACGATGTCAAATACGTACTGAAAAATTGATTTGAAAAATTAATAATTGTGAAATTTTTTGCAATAATGCGTATAACTTGGCCATTTTTGAAGATATTCAGCTAAAACTTGCTAGAGTTAGTCATAAGTATGCGTTCTGTCACATATATACCGGTTTTATCGAAAAGCCAAAAACTTTTTGAAAAAATATAAAAATATAAATTTTGAATATTATTAAATAAAATTTTCGAAATTTTCAAAATTTTGAAAATCCGAGATAGCAGTTTGATAGCGCAGTCAATTATAAGTCCTTTCATGCAAAGAAATTGGATCTAGCTTAAAAACTGAGCTCTTGGGAGCGATTGCCGTGGTTCAATGTTTTGCGTCGAAATCGGCCGAACATGACGTCACTCTGACGTCATTTCCGGCCGACCTATGGTAGCTACGAAATTCAAATTTTGACACAAGGTGTCAAATAGATGCAGCCGAAGGTACTGAAAGTTTGGCGTCGATACATCAAGTGGTTTGGAAGTTATTGCAGAAAAACGGGAGGGGGGGGCTATAAATAGCCCCCCCCCCCAGTGCACGGTAGGCGATCGGGCCGGTCTAGCCTCGCGAAACCTCAAAGACACTTTTTTCCGAAAATTGGAAAACAACGCATACTAGTCGACAGAAAATTCATCAAAGATTACGATTAGTGCATTTGCATGGCTCAGGAGACATTTTCTCGTCGACAAAAGTATCGTTAAAGACAGCGTTCCGTAACACTTCATAAGGGGGATAATCACAGCCGATTTTTACGCTCTTTGAATATTTTGCGGAACGATGAAATTGCTAGGTGTTGAGCAACCATTTTGCATGGAAAGTGAAATTTAGGTGTTTAGACGATGCCGCCATAGAAAGCAAGTAGACAAAATCAGTTCAATATGTCTTATAATTAAGTTAACTTTTTATATTTTTTTTCCTACCACTGAACATTACGTTCACTGAATTAACCAAGCCCAGCAAAAAAAGTTTTACGAGGATGAACTGAAAATAATGCTGTACCGCATGCACTAAGACACTATCTATTAGGGGAGCCGGTGAAAATTTGCAGCCACTTGCAGCCCTGGCATCCAGACACCTTTTTCTTCTAAGAGTTGGCCGTGGCTTGGTGCACTTGACCACAAGTGGTAAATGCCACAAAGGGTGTTTTCGCGATAGCTCAAAACACCCAGGCAATAGAGAACTGCAACTTGGCATACCTGACCTTTGATGCACGCTGGATCTTGTGACACCAACCGTGCTTTCAAGTCAGGTCAGGTCACTGACCTATGACGTCATAAATGAACCTCTGCACGATCCTCAGATGTCGCAACCTTACAACGCTCTCAGTGCCAGAGTAACTTTAACAGGGAGGTGAGACTTGCAGGACTTATTGTCCTTTACAGTTCTTACAACCTTTATATCTCAGATTTTTCCTAAATGTCACATAAAGTCAGGTTGGTCACGTGACCTCACCTATAAGTCAATGGGGAAATATGAAAACTGTTATTTTGGCGCCAGGAATGATATTCAATTGTCTCAAGTACATGGAATCGTTACTTCATGCACACCTTGCAACATCTGATGCTGCATTTTTGCATTGTTGACCTCGCATGACGTCATTTATGACGTCACTAGGGTCATACGAGTTTTTCGTCAATAACTCCCGATCAAATTGAGCTAGAGAGTCGACAAGGTCACCAATGGACTCCGGAAGACCTGCCGAATCGAATGATATGCGATATGACCTCCTTCGACCAACTTCGTGATTTGAAGACCTCTGACCTGACCTTGACTCGAGGTCAACACCTTACGGTGGCCTCACCTGAACAAAAAGTAGGTATACCATTCGACGCGCCTGAGCAAGGCGAACACGACGATGTCAAAATCGTGGTTCTGCGGCTATTTTTTGCGAAGTTATTTACCAAAAACCAAACCCGCTGCTTGGGTCACGTTATGAAATGGGGCCTTGCCGGGCGAGGCCCGTTTCATTGCCGGACGCTGTTTCATGATATGTATAAATTGGTAGGGCATAATCGTTTGAATAAAAAGTTGGTTTGGAAGCAATTTTCTACGGAGGTACATACCATTTCAATGTCCTACCCAGCTCATATCGTCATGAATTTCGACCTACCCTCAAAAGTATTCATGCGTTGTTCGAGCGGCAATTAGGCAAATTGCAAGCTCACCACAGAGCACAAATCCTAAAAGAGATAGTCCTTATTTAAAACATATGCTCATTGGATATTCAAGAAGGTTGCTCCTAAATATTGTGGTTCTAGCTTCAAAAACATGGATGTTATGAATGCCGATAGGTTTCGCGAGGCTACACAGGCCGGATCGCCCACTGTGCAACGGGGCGCGGGTTAGTGGCAGGGGGGCTGTTTACGACCCCCCCCCCCCTGATATCTCGAGATCTAACGGGCCGATTTTCAAAATTCAAACGGCATTCGATTTCGCTCAACGTGATCTACATTTCTAAAAAACAAAAAATTAAAAAAATATTAATAGGGGGGTAGAGGGGGGTAAAAACGGGCAAATTGCAGATACATTTTAGACTGTTTATCACGGCCAGATTTCTGAACCAATCTTAACGCAACTTTTGCCGATCGATAGAGAATGAACCAAGAATTCACATGGATCCTAAAAATATGCATTTTCAAAAATCATAGGCGGATACAGATCAGGGCCTCGGCTAAGGAATTTTGACTGGTGGGCCACTTGGGCAGCGACATGGACTGACCTTCGTAGCCATAGCCCACCCCCAATTTTCGATTTCTCCCCAGATTTCGGCCACTTTATTCTGGAAAAAAAAAACGTTAGCAGGGTCGTGGCCAAAATTCGGCAGTATTAATATCGCTTGCAGACTTCAATCGGCTGGAAGTCGCCGACACTACCTCTAGTTTGACTCTGGCTTATATCGTGTCTATCGGCCAGCCGTCTGAGATCGCTCGCAGGCTTATCCCCGACCGTCTGAACTGGTCTGTTTTTCCACTTTTACCCCAAGAGGATATTGCAAACAATAGGTTGAAGTTTTTCACAAGAATACGTTTCACCGATGGGTACTTTACAGCCTGAAAATGTACGATAAGATCTGCTAGTTCAATTTGAAATGTGAAAATTTAGATTTTTCGGAAAATTACTGGTGGGCCAAATCTTTGAGGCTGGTGGGCCATTTCGGGTCACTGGTGGGTCATTTGGCCCACCAGTTAACATGTTAGCCGAGGCCCTGATACAGATCATTGAGATTGGGGGTACACAAAAAGTATAGTAAATAAGGTTTTTGTTGGTACTGTTTCTAAAAAGGGTGGTAATGGTCTTGTTATGTTACAATTTTCTATGAGAGAACGACTACAATTGTATTGGTCATGCATAGGCGGTGCCAGGGCACCTATGTTGGGAGGCAAAACATAACCCCCCTTTTGGACGCCTGGATCCGCCTATTATAGCAAAAACGTGTCAAAAGAGGATGCACAATAACTTTGTATATGTTATCACATGATACCTTTCATTCACTGTTCGTAAAACTGGTGCATACAGTTATAATACATCAGCATCGTGATCTTCGCCCAAATGACTCGCTTCACGAAAAGGACCCCCCAATTCCCAGTGCTCTGGAGCCGCCCCTGGTAAAGTTATGAACTTGAAATTTTCAGGGAGTGTGCCCAATTTAGTTTTAGGAAAAGTCAGAAAATTTCAGCATCGTAGCTTCAGCGGTTTCGGAGATATTCCCGAAACACCTGAGGGGTGGATGAAAACAACCCCCCCCCCCCTGCCACTAATAGGGTTAAAGTTAAGGTAAGGTCGGTCATTAAAGTTAAGGTCGGGAACGAATAACTAGGGGTGACTTGGCTAATGACTTAGACAAACTCCATCATTATTCATCATTATTTGCTGTTTACAATTACTAGGAACAGAAACTCCTATGTTATCATTAAGTACACACTAAAACGTCACTAATCACGGGCTTCATAGCTATTCTTCGATCCATACATGCGCGGTTTACTCTTTTCTAATTCATACGTTTCCTGGAATTCGGGCCAAATCGCAGAGAAACTCGGCTTGTTGCAGGTGTCGTGAGGATACCGTGCAACGTGCATTGATCGTCGTGTGTGGCGGGTCGTAGCTTTCCAGCATTCCCTGTTGTATCTACACAAATATAATGCTTTTGATTCTACAGACGCGAGACTCCCTGTTCTTCCCGGGCTTGAATCCCTCGCTAACCAGTTGGAGACGGCCACTCAGGCCACTTAGGCTGCAAGAAGACATTTGATGCCGGATACTTAAAAATATAAATTTATCTACACCGACATGATGTGGTCTTTTCCTATTTCAGAATGGCGTTTTTATGGGCAATATTCGTGTCGGCCGTTGGTCTGGCGATAGCCGAGTCGCCAGTCGCACCGGAGCCCACCGTGCCAGGTAAGGAACAAAAGTATCCGCTACACTGAACACAGACTTACGCAATGGACGATGTAGGTACTATTGGTCTCAAGATAAGGGTCCAGGCGACCTGTAGGTTTGATGCGGTGAATACCCCCGCCTTCGCCACACTCGCTCGGTGCTACGGAGCTCCGATCTCGCGACCGGTCACCTGTACTTGTAGACTGTGCCGCATGACATAGCAGTCGAGCGGGCCAGCGGAGCTTAGGCGGAAACTAGCGCCGCGTTTGACAGAGAAGGACGCTCACCATTCCGGCGGGAGGGCCGCTCGCCATTTTAACTCCATGGAGCGTCTCGCTGACAATGAAAGACACTACAGGACGACAATATAGGGTTCGGCAAAAGTTATGTCCACTACCTATGACAACACTTTCCTGTTCCTAATCGTGTCCACACCTGAGGGATGACGATTCAGGCTGCACTCCTGCATTGCACGGTCCTTGGCCGCAGAACATGAGGTGACGAACGGACCTCGGGTCACGGATCACCGAGCTACGGCCAGTTTCACAGAGATTGTCCACCTGAACGGCTGCGTCGCTACGTGAATGTCTGAAATTTCTATCAAGGGAGCTGAACCAGACAGACAGCCGGCATGCTCCAGGCCGAACTGACACAGCGTGCCATTGCTGATTGGTTGGGACATCTGCCTGTTGTTTTTGTTTGCAAGCCTTAATTATAGACGAACTGTCTGCACAGTCCGGTGTTGGTGGGTTAAGCATACGGCTGCTGGCAATGTTGCTGATCCTTCCAGTTTGCCGGTGTGCGCCTACCATTTCAAACGTTACAGAAATCGCATTGAAAAAGGCGACCGGGAAGAGGGGCCAGTAGTTGGCGACAAAATTGGCCAAGCGGCTCGCGCTGAAGCGCTATCACATCTCCAAACAGGACCATGAGACGCTATTGGAAGAGCTCTCCAAGGCTCATTAACTACCTTCGGCCCAATACTAAGCCAACGCATGGTCAATGGCATGTTGACATGCATTTTCAATCAGGACGGCGCGCCAGCTCATCGCTCTGCCAAGGCCTAGCAGTGGTGCGAATTGAACGTGCCAGACTTCTGAAGGAAAGAGATGCTAGCTGGCTGCCCTCCGGACCTCATCCTGATCGACGAACTTCGAGCTGTCGTCCAGCAGGACCTGGACAAACAGAAGCCGGCGGCCAACCTCGGCGCCTTGTCGTTACAGCTCAAACGGGCATGATAAAAAATCCAGCCGTACTTACTGCACAACCTAGTTGCCAACATGCAAATTTGCGTTCGTATGTAAGTCCCTGTTCGTGGGGAATAAACTGAACGCTAAAGAGAATCGCTGTCCCCTATGTAGTAACTTAGAGAGAACATTTTTTTAGGATAAAACTTGTGCCGGACCATGTAGCTCACGCATCATTCATTGCAGTTTCACCTTAGACTGTAAGACGTGGCAATTTGTTTAGGACGTAGCAATTAATGTTGTCATGATCGGCATACCACCGAGAACGTAACTATTTACATTATTATCTTAGCTGTTGCATATGTCAACCTTCATAACTTTTAATTTCCTACTGTTTCATATAATTTCATTTATGGCGCTGAACAAGTGTTGAACAGTTCATTTCAATAACTGCATTGTTAAACCTCCGGTAGGGTTAACCAATAACCAATATGTTAAGTGTTGCTCTAGCCCAGTTCGCTATGAGTTCGCTTTATAATTCTATCAAACGTGATATCATTCCAAGAAAGCACTAATAGTGTAGAGTGTAGAAGCCATTCCCACTGATGGGACTCGAAGCGATGCAGCTAGGTAATGCATAAGGCTGATTGGCGAATTTCAGCTTGTAGACAAGACAAGGAAACGTTCTGAAAAATCAAATCCACACGTAACAAACATATTTCAAGAGTGCACGTATCTCGTTGTCGTTGTATCCGTTATTCCTCGTCGGACCTATCGGCTTTCTGAATACCGAGAGGGGTCTAGTGTGTGTGTTTGGGGGGGGGGGACCCCGCCGCCGTTTCGCCCATTATTAAGCTAAAAGCCTTGCACCCAGCGATTCACAATAAAGTTAAAAGTGTCAGATCAACATGTGACCTCTGAGGTCAGGTCACGTGCACAAATGCAGGGTGTTCATTAGCGAATGACGTAAAGTAAGCCCCCGCTGGAGCCCCAAATGATCGCCGGCCATCGTGCATTGAGTTCGCTCCGCAATTTGAGTTGCTTGAGGTTAAACGGTGAAGTCCAAGGAGGAAAAATCGGCAGACTGCAGAGTGACCAGGGGTGCTGGGATCTTGTTCAGTTGCTCGAAGGTGAAGAGAGTCTAGCAATTCTTCAGTAATCTGTCCAGTATTCACGTTCGCAATGGCTTAAGAAACCTGGGAAGGCATTTTTAAATATATGGACTAGTGATGTCAATTACAGAAAGTTGTGATACCGATACCAAACCAAATACCAACAGGAACCGTGGGAAAATACCGAAACCGAACCGACTTGGGAATATCAGGGAAATGCCAACTTTTTACCAAAGTCACAGTCTCTTTTACAGTAGCGAGGATTCACAATACCAACAAAATACCAAATGTGTTAGCCTCGAAACGTCAAATGCCAAGTTGGTATCGGTTTGGTATCGGTATGCCAAAAAGTTGGTATTTGATTGACATCTCTAATATGGACAATCCTCCACAAGAAGAAACTGAACTTATCGTCCGATCCTAATGACCGTCATCTTCCCTGACAGCATGGTGTCGAGGCTGGAAGCGTGCACCTTTTGGCTCACGGCTCAGTGAAGCGGAAGAATGGTTCGTAAGGGTGATATTGAGTGACGAAAAGTGGCTCGCGCTACAGCAAGCACCCGCAAGAATAATACAGGCTCCTTCGTCGAAGAATGCACAAAAGTTGATTCCATACAAGGATGTGCACGGAGCGAAGGTCTTGGCCGAGGTCTGCCGCACGGAGAAGCAAGTTTTCTTCGAGCGACACAACTGATTTCTGTTTGTGCTATGTAAAATGTGTAAGATTTATCATTGCAACGGTGGGCTGTTTATGCAATATGTCTTACGCCTCTGGCGGGGCTGACTTTATGTCATCTTTTATTGATGACCCTGTAATTTAGAGGATAGCGCGTGGATGTTTAAATGCGGTTATCCCGCACCGTAGACAGTGTTTACAATTGCTTCACGTGCAAAGAGATAAAATTATCAGATGTCGTGTAACTGATTTTTTAAACGTCTAGACGATTAACAAACTGCTAAACGTCTAGTAGACATTTCGTCTAGTCTGAAATAGGGGAGACCCGGGAGGTATGGGCCCCCTGGAGGTATGGGCCATCGCAGTTTTGAAGAAGTGTTGCGTATTTTTACACATTTGACCGCGTAAACTGGTAGCAGTCATTCCGTTATACAACCCACGGTGATTTCCAAAATCTTCCTCAGTCTTCTTTGCCAATGAGCGATGATAAAGTGTTTTTGCCCTCTTCGAGTAAAATACGGTTCATACAGAAAATTCGTGATAAATTTGAACCAGGCTCGTTTAATGATGTCAGACCATCGCTAACATAATGTTTAAAGCATGCAAATTAAGACTGGGATAGACAATTTGAAGATTTTTTTCAAGATTATGAGCTGCAATGCTACGCACATTATGGCGTCCTAACCGGGAGGTTCGGGCCACCCACCCAAGTTGATCCTAAATCAATAAAATGATGCGCTCAATGAATGTCCTCTTCAATAAGTTTCATTTTTGTCGCGCAAGGTCTAAAATTTAACTACAAATTTCATTCGAACAGAAAAAAATATTATTTATCTTATTTCGTGGAGCATGATTGAATTAACCAAAATACATGGATGCCCAAGTGACCTCCATGAAGTAAGCTGTTGGCCGCTTTTGCGGTTCCTGGGCTCCAAGAGAGATCAAGGTAGATGCCAGCTACGAGCATTGTTCCCATTGTCGAGAAAAGAATATGAAACATGGCACCGGCCCATACCTCCCGGGCCATGGCCCATACCTCCCGGTGTATTTTGGAGGATCGAAAAAGCGCATGATTTATTGAAAGTTACATCGAGACAAAATAGTTGGTCCCAGATGCCTAATATCAGGCACACCTTGCAAGCGAAAGGCAAGTTCACGTACACAGAGTGAAAAACCGGGTCTAGCCACTGCCCACTGGAAGAAAATTGCCTTTTCACAAAGCCGGCCCAAACCTCCCGGGTCTCCCCTATGTCGTATTTTTATATAAAATGTATTCTTTACCATTAAGCGCCCGAAAGATATCGGCGGTACGGGATGAAATTATTTAACCGCTCGTAGGTAGAAAAATATTTTAAACGTCTCGCCTAACCGCTCGACGTTTAAAATATTTGTTTTACCTGCTCGAGGTTTAATATATAACCACCTTGTATTTCAGTTGGAACGGTAGTTAATATATATTAAACCGCGAGTAGGTAGAACAATTTTTTAAACGTCTCGCCTAATTTTTCTACCTACGAGTGGTTTAATAATTTTATCCCGTACCGCTGGCATCTTTCGGTCACTTAATTTAAAAAATACATTTTATGTAAAAATACGGCATATTTCAGGCTAGACAAAATGTCTACTAGACGTTTAACAGTTGGTTAAACGTCTAGACGTTTAAAAAATGAGGTAAACGACATCTGCTGACAATTTTCTCTCTTTGCACGTGAAACAATTGTAAACACTGCCTACGGTGCGCGGGATAATGACAAAAAACTCCAATATCTATGTGACGTCGTTTATGATGTTGCACATGGTTCACAACGCAAAAGTTGAGCATCGATCTTGCAAGGAGTGAAGCGACACGAGCCCTCCATGTGCAAACGATAGTCTTAAGTCATTTTGTTTTTGTCATCAACATAAATTTTAATATTTCCCTTGTTGAATTATGATGGTGAGGGAGGTCACGTCATTGACCTAGCTTTACGTGAACTTCTAGAAATTACGAGACATAAAAGTTGCAAGGTCTCGGAAGAATATGAAGTCATGTGAGTTTTATTAATCTGCAGAAGTTGACCTAGCAATGGCGGAGTTGCCAAGCCGCAATATTTTGGGACCGAGTGAAGTCTTTTATGACGTCATAGGTCAGTGACTCGACAAGAATTGAAAATGTAATTGGTCGTTGGTGTCACCAGAGAATCGGCTTGAATCAAGTCAGGTGTCAGTGTGCTATTTTTCAGCTTTCAGGTTTCCTTGTTGAGAGCAATCGCAAGAAGTCTGGGGTAGGTAACATCTATGGAAAGTTATGCTTTTGCGGAGCGACCTTCAAAGCTAGCGCGCCCCATGCACTGTCGTGTTTTCAGCTTGCTGTCGGTTTTCCAATATATGGAAGCCAGTTACAGGCGTCTCTTAGTCTCTCATTGGTCAATCGCACACACCACGTGTGGTTCATCAACGACCAATGAGAAGATGAGAAACGCCAGCAAACTGACAGCATGCTGATTTGGTGATCAAACAGCGCCCTGACCACACCCCTCCCATCTATCGCTGACACCCTGCTCGGTAACTCGTCTCGAGACGCGACTGAGCCAGGCCCTTCGACCGGTTACCGCCGCCGGCATAATTCCGCCTGATTCCGACTGCACCGCTGGACACCACACTGCGGCGAGCGACCCCGCTGTCAGACTCGGGCCGAACGCACCCCCTCCCCTACCCCCACTCCAGCTGTGGCGAGGGTGAGGGTATTCACCGCATCAAACCTACAGGCCGCCTGGACCCTTATCTTGAGACCAATAGTACAAGATTATCGTAATTATATCTTAATAACCGTGATTGAGAGCCTACGCTTTGTGTGTTAAATACAAACATGCCTGACTACTAAGTTATGAGTAAACATAATTAAGTGGTGCCGCTCTGTTGCTGTGACGTTTACTTGACATAACACTACGTTGTTTACAGAGTCCAGTAGTAGCCAGCTGAAGGTCTGGTGTAACAACGTAGAGGAGGGAGAGAAGCTGCTCATCGGCCGGAAGAACACCACCCTGCAGGTCAGGAGGTCACGGGTCACACGGTGGGTCGACCACCATGGGACCATTAATGACATTTGAAAAACAGCGCACATTTTCACGATGCTCCCTAAATCCCTACAGCATACCGGCAAAGCATCTTCGGTTGCTTTATAAGCACCTGCCCTCTAACGAACTTTCATATCCGTGTGAAGGTCCTACAACTGTCGAGGTTCGTTCTGAGGACACATTCACACAGTTATCAAAAGACAAAAAGTATATCCCTCTGGTAGTGACCTTTGAGTTTGGGAAAGATCGAATCATTTGGTGCCGACTGCCCTTCGGCAGTGATCTTTACAGAGCAATTAACTGTGTTTACCCGCCCACTGCCGACGCTAGGCGCAGTAGGCAATAATTCAACGACAAAAACACAGCCCCGCCCAGTCACTAACCGTTCGCTCCAAACTGTCGAATCGCTTTGCAAACAATGAAACAGAATGATAAAAAGACGGAAACAACATTTTGATCGATGCTTTCACTATGCTTATGTTAACGGTAACTATTCTTAAGTTCTAGTTGATCCGGATGAGTATGACTTATCAGGAGGCCGGGACAATTTTTAAATCATTTGCTTCCTATCTTCGATGTGATCTGAAACAGTTTGTCCGTTGAAGAGCTACCGATATGATAGAAGAGTCCCAAGTTGTAAATCCATTGTCAGGAATTTGATACATATACTTATCTTGATATGCACATGACCATCTAAGGGTCTCTAAATTATTTTCGCAACGTATAGGCATTCGATTTCCAAGGCCTTGCATTAGCGCCAGCATTTAGTTTTATGACTAAAACTTCGGTCACAACAGTTATTGTGCTTATGGAGCATCATGAATTATGCAGAAGTCTCGACGAGCTGTGTACACTCTTTAGTGAGCCCTTGTATTCTGAATCCCAATGAAAAGGCCCCCAAATTATACAGCATGGACCTATATGTGATGCTTTGCACTGCCGGTTCTTTGAAAACATAATCGGCACATAACATGCCAAACAATGATCATCAGAATAATAAGACAGTAGACATGCTTATCGCTTAGCAACATTGTAAATGGAAAGGATATCCAATAAGCTTGTAGGTTACAATAAAAGACGAAGGTAATCGCCATCTAAAAGATGGTGGCTTGTTGGTCAATGATTTCGCAGCTCGCAACTACGAACAGGATAAATAGCGTTGACGACACTTTAGAATTGAGCGGCAAAGTATTTGTTCAGCCAAACCGGAACCATTTTGCTACCTATTGAACCAGCAATTTCAGATCTAGCTCGTCCTATTGAATAAAAAGGTGCATTTATATATAAGTTAAATATTAAGTACAAAAGGGCGCACACGTATATCTCGACAATAAAAAACGTAAGCACGTCTCATCACCATTCCAGTTAATGCTTCTAATACGTGTCACATAAAGTCTAGTTTGTTGCACTGTGTATTGTGTAGCTTAGATATGGCCTCGTGCGTCGCTGAGTGACCTTTATGACCTTTACGTCACCCTGCGCCCCGGCAGAGTGCCTGTGACCTGCGGACCGAGATCACACCCGCGGCCGTTGGCAGTCTGGTGCTGGCATTTGCAGTTCAGTCCCTGACAGACATGGGGACGTCAGGCAGCATCCACGGCACCTTCCTCGGCGTCCCGAAAATCTACGGTCTCGTCAACAAAACAGGTATGACGTCGAATACATCACGAATTCTTAGATCAAGGACTGAACAACAGCATTTGTATGTCTTCCTTATATGATGGTTTGGTGTAATGACAGCTTGCGAGCGCTCCATTGTTGAAGCATTCTTCGAAAGTGTAATGATGGTCCAGTATACTTTTTTTGTGTCTCCTGGGCAAGGCACGCCAACTGTACACAATAGTTAACGTCCATAGCAATGGCATTAATTTGCTGTTATTGCTGCAGCTAGGCCGCTGAAAACAACAGAAGAAAAAATGTATCAAAATGGAAAAGTAATCGTGCATCGGTAACTTCCCACGGAATAAACGATTTAACCGTCATTATTCTAAACCGCACAAGGCTGCAGTGTGGTCGGATGGATAAACAATATGTTGCCGCTCCGTTTTTGGAAAGTAACAGCTCAAGCTAGCAAGAGCACTTTACAACAAACACAAATAAATTGCTTGATAGTTGATACGTTTGTTCGAACTAAGATTTAACCCGCGCCCGGCTGGGGGTCCTGGATTTCCACGCCCTGCTGAGGGGGTGGGGTGTTTGAACACCCCCCCTTCTAACTCGGCTCCTGGGCCACGTTGCGATACGCGGAAGGCGGCGTTCGAAAGAGCGTCAAAAATAATGACGAAATCACTTCGGTCACTTTTTTGGTCAGGTCAAAGGTCAGGTCACCAGAGGTCATTGAAGGCAAAATTTCGCCGATTTCCAGGTCGAATGTCGACAATTTCCAAGAAGCCAACGCATAACTCGGGAACCAATAGAGCTACAGCGCTGCGGAAAAGCGCATTCGATAGCCCTTTTAACTCTCTTTCTGGGCAATTCCCTTAGATTTGACCTAACGTCAACGGTTTTGCCTGCAGGGGGCAAAAACTGCAAAAATAGCCTATTTTTTCGGAAACAGTTTTTCTGCAATAACCTTTGACCCAAGCCTTGTACGAGCTTAATTTTACCGGCATCGTGTTCCTCTCGTCAAGACGTATCGAAAGAACTATAACTTGACCTTGAAAGGTCAACTTGAAAATTTGACCTCAGGTCATGGTCATGACCTGACCTGAAAGGGTCATGTTGCATATCAGTCGATCCGTATCGTCGAGCTGAACACATCTAAGGCGTTTTATCGCTCTAGCAGGCCTCTATCAAAAGTTATTTGCAAAAAAACTGTTAGATACCATTCGTGACCTGAGATGACCTCAGGGGCATAAACAGGGATCACGGACACCATTTTCATGTTCAGTGTGTCTAAATTACTTGTAATTCAGTGTTTGGGAGTGTTTATAATGTCTTTCGTCCAAAAGAGGCGCATTTCAATTTTCTCCCATTGACTTATAATGGGGAGGTCGCAAAATTGACCTGACCTTAGGCCATCGATATCAAAATTCTGAGATAAATATTTTGTACATGTTATTGCTCTTAGCAATCGCTGAAAGTTTCAAAGCAATCGGTCACTCGGTGTAGCTATGGCAGACATTGAGAGTTTTTATGAGGTGAGGTCATTTCAAGTGACCTGGAGACCTGACCTTGAATGATCTTGGTCTGAAATTCTTACAACATGTGTAGAATTGATGTATGATAAGGTGTACCAAAAACGTTTGAGATATTCGCGAAAAAACACGGGGGGTGTTCAAACACCCCCCAGCAGGGCGCGGGTTAACCCTCGCCCGTATAGGGGGTGTCGAACGGACCCCCCTCGGTTTTTCGAGAATAACTCGCGTAAAAAGCGGCCGATCGCGACGAAGCTTTCAGTACCCTCGCGTTGATTAATTTTACACCTACCCTGAAATTTTCATGACCCTGACCTTAATGACCTTTGACCTGTGACCTACTTTTCGAGATTATGTTTGGCCGGAATCGCGATTCGGCGTATGTCGGCTCGCATTAGCCGCGCGTTTGCAGTCTTTTCGTGTTTTTAAGCGTTCAAACATGTGATATGATGTTGCTCCCATGCATTAGGGTGGGTGTCAAGGTCACCGGAAGGTCAGGTCAGATCATTGACCTATGATGACCTCGGTTCACTTTTTCGAGTTTTACATGTTTCTAGGCAGTTTTTGGAGCTGAATTCGAATTTAGCAACCATATGAACATTAAAGGGACCCTCCCACCTTAACATTAGATTTGAGTTGAGATAGCCAAAATGGGGTCCCTGGCTCACAATTACCGGTTTCGGCACTCACAACATCGAGAAATGCCTTAAATCGGAAATATTGAATTTCAAAATTGCAGCATTTGGTTTCAGAGGGGCTAATGCTTTTGAATACACCTCTGAATGTGTGACGTCAGCGCAGATCTAACGATTTTTAACCTTCGCCCCAGTGGGGGGGGGGGGCATACCGCATATGTTACCACCCTGTCGCGTTTTTTGCGTGTGAATAAAAAACCGCGGCGCGTAGCGCCGCGCCGCTTGGGGTAGCTTTTGGTACATCAATTTTGGACAATGTGTGAAATTTTTGACCCCAGGTCATGTCAGGTCAGGTCACCAGGTCAAGTTAACTGACCAAGCCTAAAAAAAAGTTTGCAATCATGTCCAGCCTGCAGTGTTTGTCAGAAAGGTTTGAAACTTGGTGGATTGCATGCTGTTATGGGCGCCTACAATTTGTATATCTCGGATTTTTTATATCCGTGACCTAAGGTCAGGTCAGTGGCGTGACCTTTCCATTACAAGTCAATGGAGAAAAATGAAAATGCCTCTAGATCTGTGTGTACGCATCGGAACAGTCCAAATATTTCAGAATCACAATGATTTAGTCCACTCGTGATGACCAAGGTGTCATTTTTGCTGATAGCCTCTAGACAGGTCATCCGAGGTCACTTAAGGCTACAAACAGTTTTTTGCCAATAACTCGCGATTGGAAAGAGATAGAACGCTGGGGATGGTCTCATTGTGTTTGTCTTGTTGAGACGCATCGACTGTTATGCAACATGACCTTTTCCGGTAAGGTCATGACCTTGACCTGAGGTCAAATTTTCAAGTTGACCTTTCAAGGTCAAATTATAGTTCATTCGACGCGTCTCGGCGAGGGGAACACGATTCTGGCAATAGAAATGTCGTGGCTTTTTGTAGTCGAAAGTTATTGTCGAAAAACACTTTTCGTTAAAACAGCTATTTTTGGAGTTTTTGCCCTGTGGAGGCTAAACCGTTGACCTGAGGTCAATATTGATAATGACCTTTTCAAAAGAAGAGTTCAACAGCTATCGTTTGTACTTCCATGCGTTTTTCTAGCTACCATAGTTCCTGAGATAGCGGCATGTTTTCTGAAAAATATAATGACAATTGGCAAATTTTGACCTTTGATGACCTCTGGTGACCCCAATATTGCTCTAAGGTGAAAAATGACCGAAATACTTTCAAACGTACGCATTGAGAGCTATCGATTGCTTTTAACCGCGTCTTTCTAGCCCTCTTAGTTTTTTTAGTTAGAGGTGGGTGGTAACATATGCCCCCCCCCCCCCCCACTAGGGCGAAGTTGGCTAAGACCGTCACTGGGGCGCGGGTTAAATGTTTGACTAAAACGTTCCGTAGCACGCGATGGTATATGCTGCTTTGCGCGCAACAAGTGCCGCACTTTCAGCTGCCAAACTATTGCTTCCAAATAAAGTCGCTAGGAACAGCGGGGATCACAAAAAGTAAACAAAAGTAAAAGTCTAATATTTTGAAAACCGGTGAGTATTCTTCGATGAAATTTGGTAGATATTCGTTTTCGCTCTTTCTGAACCGAGCGACATCACTTTCATGCCAATTCATTAACTTTTTTGAAGGTGGGAGGGTCCCTTTAACGAAGTAGTTTTGGTGCCTTCGTAACATGTTACGAAGCTGTCAGAGGCGGTTGCCAGTTGCCACCTACTACGAATACCCTTACTGGTTGACCTGACCTGACCCGACCTGGCTAAATGCATGAAGACATCATCTGTGATCAAAACTAACATGATATTCGTGATCAGCATCCCGAAAAACCCCTTAGCAGCCACGCTTTACGACTTTCTAACAGGTCCCGATTTTCCCGACTTTTGGGTCATTGACCTGACCTGGAAGGTCAACCGATGACCTAGGACCTTAAAATTGGTTATCATTGGCTTCCTCTCGTCACGGGCAACAAGCTCGTTTTTTTCCGCAAAGCTCTAGCTCGATCAGGGGCGAAACGGCAAGGGGGGTCCAACGGACCCCCCCCCCCCCTGATACGTTCGCCGCTGGAAAAACACCAATACGGGCGAGGGTTAAGATGCTGCGCTGCGAATAAATGATAACCTGAGTCCTGACTAATAGTCCATTCGTGCCTGAAATGAAACACAGCAAATGGGGTGTTTCACTCGTATTCACAGCCCCATCCTGATAATTATCACCATGTCCAGGCCAAGTTCAGACACCGTTCTGCGTCGTTCAGGCTCCCAGCGATCGAAGAATGACCACTCAACATTACCTGTCCGTCTGGAGTGCTCTATCACCGGCACACCTGTTCGTGTCGGACCGTGTTAGCGGCCAGTGACGTCACGCGCTCTGGCCCGGTGCCGGCCGGGCATTCAGCCGCCGTCCGGGCGGGCGCGGCCGCCGGTTTTGTATGCCGCTGGTCAATACTGCGACCATCCGCTGTGTACCCCGGGCAAGGGCTTTATTGTCTACAGCACCGCTGGCTGCAGGCCCGGTGTGGCTGTTGACCATTGGTCGATACCTTCCAGGCCAACATCAGTCTTTGGCATGGTAACGTTCCCTACTTGCATAAGGACCTCATTCCGGACACATGGGGCTTATCGAGCTGAGCGCTGACGGTAAATTTAACAAATAGATGATGGAGCATAACTTCCAAAGTGACGTCAAAACTGTAAATATCTAAAAGAATACCGCGCAAAGTGATAGTCTGGTGTTTTGTATCGGCCATCAATTTGGAAAGAGACTAGAAAGAAACATTAATCAGCTTACATTCACCCTGCCTGATGGGTAAACGTTATTAGGTATACCTACAGGGTGAGCCATAAAGATTTACCCATCGAAAATGTAACTTTGTTTCAAGGCGCGCTGACATAGCTATGTCATCTTTTACGTACATATAACAACGTCATCTCCTAACTAATAAATGTAGTCTGTTTTCTGTATGCTTGCATTCTTCTTATGTTACCCGCCCGAGACGCAAGAGCACTATGGCACGTGTGGGACCGATTCCCTTCTTCCATATGATGATAAAGAGAGTACACGTTCAAGCTTTGTTACAATGAAATACCCGTCACTTTCCCCTTCGTGACGGCACCGCCCGCCGACCTAGATATACCAGAAGGTCGGCGGATCGGTCCTTCATTGTGCAACCACCCTGCATATAACGCACAGGCACTGGCGAATCAGAATCAGTATCAGAACCACAGTTGCAATACAAGTCTCAGCCCGCAGTCGTCTCTCAATCCGCGCCTCCGCGTCAATGGTGGCAGCGGCGGTCGAGGGGACTTGTGCCCCTCACCACGGACCCCAGCCTCTATGTACATCTGCACTAACATCACAGACTGGTTAGTCCGTGCTCCGTGACGGTGTATCGCCCCTTCGTCACGTCATCGACTAGGGAGCTGACCATCCTGGACTCGTCATCGTCCAACAGCACCGTCTCCAGCGAGTAGCTCTGCCCGGCAATACCATCTGCCCTGCGGCAAGGTCATCAGCTACCCTGGACTACTACGGAGCCCGCCGACAGCGCACGGCTCGTCAGCCAGCGCCGTCCTCCTCAGCATCATCGAGTGATGGACACCACACCACCTCGCTGAAGGACTCAAGCTCGGAGGAGAGAAGATAAAACAAAAACTTCAACGCTAAATTCAAGACAAATTGGCACCGAAATCAAGAAAATTCACCCATTATGAACTTTTGCTGTATTTTCGTCAAAAAGTGACAGTGAAATTGTGCTGTGAAATTTGTGTCAACTTCGTTGTGTTTCAAAACCGTACTGTTTCATTATCCGTTTTCGTCAGTGTTCTGTCGTTTGTTGTACTTCATTGTGGTTGCTCACCTCAAAATTTACGGAGAAATTGCAAGTGCATTTAATTTTTGCCTGCACTTTGCCGTGTCATTTTGACACTAGTAAACGTAAAAAGAGCCTGTTCTCAACGGTATGAACATTCAAATACTTTAATCGTGGTCAATTCACTGAAATTATATTGTGTTGATATTCGGCCAGAGATGCCGAGGGCCAGCAATGCCCAGGGACGGTCCCCGCCAAGAGTGCGGAGGGATCGCCCGGTAGTAGGTGTAATTGTCACGAAACTTACTTATCTGTTCATACCATTTTGTGATACGCTCATATGGAAATTTCTTTCTCCGTCAGCTAAACGTTTCCTCTCTTTGTTATGATCGCTTCGGTTCCCTACGCTTCCCTGGGGGAGGGAAGATAATGTGGGACCGATTCCCTTCTTCCATATCATGATAAAGAGAGTACACGTTCAAGCTTTGTTACAATGAAATACCCGTCACTTTCCCCTTCGTGACGGCACCGCCCGCCGACCTAGATATACCAGAAGGTCGGCGGGCCGGTCCTTCATTGTGCAACCACCCTGCATATAACGCACAGGCACTGGCGAATCAGAATCAGTATCAGAACCACAGTTGCAATACAAGTCTCAGCCCGCAGTCGTCTCTCAATCCGCGCCTCCGCGACACACGCGGCCGCCGCACCGTCTTTTCACTTATTTTCCTCGATCACCCAGGCTATAACAATGCTGCGCCGTATGTCATTTGCGGTGTTTCAGGGACTCGGTAGAGTCAGGTTTTCAGGATATTTCAGTTTGCGAAGCCCGTGGGGCTGAAATCGGGGATAAATTGTGCCCAGCATTCTTTAGACCAAGGAGTGTTCAGCAGCCAACACCCAGTGGTGATTCCTGAATTTCGGGAGCGGCGGATGTGCGTTAAGACGACCTCGCATTTCAGGAGCGTAGCAGAGACAGTGGACGAGCATATACAAAATGAGCTACACTGTCAGGATTGGAGACAAATTTGCGACATATATGCAAAAGATGGCATACCTATGCCAACCCGTTTGGTAATAAAGTGAATTTATCGATGGGTAAATCTTTATGGCTCACCCTGTACCTATTCGTCGCCTCGATGGCGTAACCACTAGTGTGATGGTATCAGCATACAGCACTACGATAATGAGTTGAACCTCGCCAACAGCTTATCGATTCTCCAGCAAGCATTCCTACTGCCATGTAGTCACACCACAAGTGCTAGCTCATTTTCAGCAAGAAACAATTCACCCCCGCACGGCATGGCACCAATGCCATGAAGGAACAAATGCGCTGTTTCCGTGACCATGCGACCCTTGCCCTTTCTACGACCGTCAAGGCGCCGACACGGCAGCTGTTGTGACTGACCGGACGGCCCCGGAGTGGTCAGCCGGTAGGGGAAAGTGGGGTAAGACGGTCAGGGTAGGTAAGACGAGCACCCCTTCTGCAGACCAAATCAATAGCGCTACGAGCGTGAAAAATTGGGACCAGAATTGCCTTTCCCACTACACACCACCATTGAGGTCTGGTGAATTTAAGTTCAGTCGATAATTTTTTATTTTGATTTCTTTAACCCGCGCCCGGCTGGGGGTCCTGGATTTCCACGCCCTGCTGGGGGGGGGGGGTGTTTGAACACCCCCCCCCCTTCTAACTCGGCTCCTGGGCCACGTAGCGATACGCGGAAGGCGGCGTTCGAAAGAGCGTCAAAAATAATGAGGAAATCACTTCGGTCAATTTTTTGCTCAGGTCAAAGGTCAGGTCACCAGAGGTCATTGAAGGCAAAATTTCGCTGATTTCCAGGTCGAATGTCGACAATTTCCAAGAAGCCAACGCATAACTCCGGAACCAATAGAGCTACAGCGCCGCGGAAAAGCGCATTTGATAGCCCTATTAACGCCCTTTCTGAGTAATTCTCTCAGATTTGACCTAACGTCAACGGTTTTGCCTGCAGGGGGCAAAAACTGCAAAAATACCCGATTTTTTCGGAAACAGTTTTTCTGCAATAACTTTTGACCCAAGCCTTGTACGAGCTTACTTTTACCGGCATCGTGTTCCTCTCGTCAAGACGTATCGAATGAACTATAACTTGACCTTGAAAGGTCAACTTGAAAATTTGACCTCAGGTCAAGGTCATGACCTGACCGGAAAAGGTCATGTTGCATATCAGTCGATCCGTATCGTCCAGCTGAACACATCTAAGGCGTTTTCATCGCTCTAGCATGCCTCTATCAAAAGTTATTTGCGAAAAACTGTTAGATACCATTCGTGACCTAAGATGACCTCAGGGCATAAACAGGGGTCACGGACACTATTTTCATGTTTAGTGTGTCTAAACCTTTTGTAATTCAGTGTTTGGGAGTGTTTATAATGTCTTTCGTCCAAAAGAGGCGCATTTGAATTTTCTCCCATTGACTTATAATGGGGAGGTCGCAAAATTGACCTGACCTTAGGTCATCGATATCAAAATTCTGAGATATACATTTTGTACATGCTGTTGCTCTTAGCAATCGCTGAAAGTTTGAAAGCGATCGGTCACTCGGTGTAGCTATGACAGACATTGAAACTTTTTATGAGGTGAGGTCACTTCAAGTGACCTGGTGACCTGACCTTGAATGACCTTGGTCTGAAATTTTCACAACATGTGTAGAATTGATGTGTGATAAGGTGTTTTGAGATATTCGCGAAAAACCACAAGGGGGGGGGTGTTCAAACACCCCCCCCCCCCCCCCAGCAGGGCGCGGGTTAAAACACTCATTTCATTGAAAACATCCATAATATATTGTGCAAGCTTTTGTGTGCAGCACTATAGAGTTAAAAACTCGCAATCACTTGTGATACACTCATATGCCACCAGTGTTCATTTACCGCGGATTTGCCTTGTCTGCATCAAATTATCCACAGAGAAAAATCGTGCTGAACTTCTGATATTGAGTTTGGGGTAAGACGGGCAACTATGAATCCAATGGGTTTGTAATGGTGAAAATATTTTTGCTGCTGTAGGAAAAAAAGAAGCATTTCTTATAAGAATATGTTCGACTCCGATACTCACAGACATGTTAGCAATATTCCTTCGGCACAGTTTATTCCCGAATAATGAATGTGAAAACGGTTCTACATGGCTTCTGAACTAGGGCCTATATACGAGCATACGCCTTCTGCACGAAACTCGTATAGGTACTGCCATTTCCGAAGCACTTGAGACCAACGAGCGACTGTATCAATGCGGCTAATCTCGGGCATTTGTTGCGAGCTGTGCTGGTCGGTGAAAGAAGCTGGCCGTCTTGCCCTACCCAGTACCCATGTGACCGTCTTACCCCATGGGGTGGGGTAAGACGGGTTTTTGCAAGGTTTTGCAAAAAAAACTGCAGTTTATTTGTTGAATCAGGTCTAAGTCTCATCTTCTGGCAAATGGAAGTAAAATGTCTAAAAAAAGGTTTTTACTCAAATTCCCGTTTCTATGATGTTTCTAACCGGCCGAAAAATGGCTCCAAAGTTAAGGTGCTCGTCTTACCCCACTTTCCCCTACTGGCCGTAGCGAACACACCGAGGCGAGCTGTAATGGTAGCCGGGGGACCGAGCCATCGAACGGCCGAACCTAATGACGGATGGAGGTTATGTGTGCTTTCCAGAAAAAGCAGCCCACAGCCGCTGGTGGCACCTTTGGGGGCAATCGCCGGTGGTAAAAAGTGCCATTGAATGTCAAGCCTCGTTGGAACTTGCCTCCGTAGTTTCCAGTTTTATTAATAGATGGCGCTAGTGGTATGTGCCTGAGGTGGTAGGCTGTATCGCATTACACGCCACGAGAATCGGACTGGGGTCGGGGCGGCAATCTTCGAACCGCGGATCCTGGACAATTATCTTGATTGATTGTTTCTGAAATATGAAAAAATGATATGTTGGCATAAAAAGAGCACCGAAATGTTCAAATGGAATTCTACAGGATCCCTTCTAGATTGACAAGTGACTTCCCTAAACAGAACGATATGGAAAGAAACATGACTGTTAGGTCCATGTCGCATTTTACAAATGTAACCTGTGTTTTCTCTCTGCAGAAGAGTTTACGGAGAGTAACCTGTTCGCGATCCGCTCGATTGAGCTGGACGACATTCCTCTGAGTGGTATGCGCGCCTACCTGGACGGCTGGTGCGGCACTATCTACCTATGGGCCGCGCTGCTCAACGGCTCGGATACAGTCGACAACACCAACATCAAGGCCATGATGGAGTGCCCCGATGAGACCGGTGAGTGGGGGATGGAGTGTCCAGACGTGTATTAATGAGTTGAGGGCAAAGAGTGGCCCGACGATCTTGGTGAGTGAGAAATGGGATCACCGGACGAATGTGAGTTCGAAAGGAGTGTCCGGACTCCGGATAGTTTTGATGGGTTTAAGATGAGTATCTGGACGAGGCTGGATTGGAATGAAGTGTGAGGTGACTGAGTTGCAATAGAGTGTCTGTAACAGATCGATGGCCGGGCCTGGCTGGAGCGTACAGATGAGACTGTTCCAACAGACCTGGACCTGATGACCCTCAGGTGACCTCTGGCTGTGCCTGTTTCCTCAGGCGTGGACCTGGTGCCAGAGGTGACCGCTGTACTCAGGTGTGACCGCTGAGGCGGTTCTGCACTGCTCCCAATGAGATTTTTACCTGTTTCCATAGGCGTGGACCTTGTGCCAGAGGTGACCGCTGACCCCTCATGGAGACTGGACAATTACCGGGCGCTCGTCTTCAATCCGTACGAGACGATGAACATCCGTAAGTCATGACGATCTACGGGCCCGGTAAAATCGTTATTGAGCTAGGAAATGTTAGGCTTAAAACTTTTTTGTTTTTTCGTAACATTTGAATGCTTAGTTAGATGTGCCTAATGCTAGCACCAGCTTGTCAGGTCTGCGTCAATTTAATCTAACCAAATCCGGCCGCGGTGGAATTTTATCTATAGCCATGGCTTCCCAGCACCATTCATACCTATCCCTCACTGTACAGTGTACAACCCTCCCCTGACCGGCCCCGCGGTCCACGTGGATCGTCGTGTCCTGACCAATCCCGTGCTTGGCCTTCGTGGATCGTCCGAGTCCTGACCGGTTCCGTCTCTGTCATGCCTGAGTCCTGACCGATCCCTGCGTGGCCTATGTAGATCGTCTAAGTCCTGACCAACCCGCGTGGTGAGCGTGGATCGTCTAAGTCCTGACCAACCCGCGTGGTGAGCGTGGATCGTCTAAGTCCTGACCAACCCGCGTGGTGAGCGTGGATCGTCTGAGTCCTGACCAACCCGCGTGGTGAGCGTGGATCGTCTGAGTCCTGACCAACCCGCGTGGTGGGCGTGGATCGTCTGAGTCCTGACCAACCCGCGTGGTGAGCGTGGATCGTCTGAGTCCTGACCAACCCGCGTGGTGAGCGTGGATCGTCTGAGGCCTGACCAACCCGCGTGGTGAGCGTGGATCGTCTGAGTCCTGACCAACCCGCGTGGTGAGCGTGGATCGTCTGAGGCCTGACCGACCCGCGTTGTCTACGTGGATCGTCTGAGTCCTGACCGAATTGCGTTGAATGCGTGGACCGTCCGAGGCCTGACCGGTCCCATGCTTGGTCTGCCTACTACAGCCATCCGGATCGCGGTTCGAAACAACGGCAGCTCGGCCCTGTCGGCCCGAACCGACCCCGACGCGCTCCGGATCTGGGTCTACTTCAAACGCAACTACCTTCATTCCAACAACACGTAAGTCATATTGTGTTACGACTTTAAAATTTAACAGCGAAATGACTATCAGATATCATCAGACAACAGTGTCCGACCGCACCACTGTTTAGTTAGCCACTGTCTGCACACCCCAAGTGTTGTTAGGTGTTCGTCGTGAGATTCACGTTAAATACCGATGGGAGGTGGCGCGCCCTGTCCCTAAAGCTCCAATAAACAAACAAATATCGATAGGATGATGCGACTTCAGTATCATATTTTCGGGCATTTATAGCGAAAAACAGACTTCAGGTTGCACCTCGCGCGGTTGGTAAGTCGACAGGGTAGCTCGCCATGAGCGGTTCCCGTCTTACCCAATCAATAATCCAGTACCTACCCCACGCCAATGTCCCAGTTTCACCCCACTGCCCCAGTTTCCGCCGTCGATACAAGACGTCGTTTGCGGCTTACATGCAGACATATGTAATGGATGGGAACGGAAATGCGTTGTGGCACCCTCAGTGTCAGTGTATATTCACTATTCAGTCATCCGATTTAACAGCAACATTCAGTACGATAATGCCATGACATGGCCGCTTTACGTATCATAGACCTCACACAGACAACCATGTCATTGACGACTTTTATCAGTCAGTTTCGTGTGCAATAATTTGGAGCCGTTGATAACAGTCTATTATTCATCGGATTGCCATGCAAAATACAGGGAGCCGCAGCACTTCACTGGAAATGACGCATCAGAAAGGCGTATTGTGGCCATTCTTATAAAGAAAAGAACGGAGGGACGCTCCGTCATTTCTGAGATTAGACGGAATTTGGTTATCATAAAAGGACGAAGACGAAAGACGGAACCTGTTAAAAGAACGAAGCCAGATTGACGCTACCCCCACCCAAAAGGACGCGTTTCCGTATCATAAAGAGACAAAGACGCCTCTGGTGACGTAAGACTTTGCGTTATTCGTGAAAAATAACGCATCAGAAATAGCGCTGCTCTTCAGCAGCGCTTTTTTACGGCATTGATACGATATTTAGATGGTTGCGAGAGCAGCTTGTGCGAAATGTGTTTCAGGCTGCATGCTAATCGATATGTGAACTGTATGACATTGGTCGGGAGTTATTTCACACGAAAATTAGTCGATTTGACATGCAGACCAAGTACCTATAGACCGCCACCTTATCGTTCTGCAGCTATCGTTGTTTATCGGGCATACACATTAACAGGCAGGATTGGACACCTTGAGATGCAATATCCAGTAAGTGGTAGGTGTTTACTGTTTGCAACTGCCTCCCAGTAGCTCCACCCTCACCTGGCCTGTGTCCTGTGTCCTCTGGCGAGTGGCGCCTCGACTGGTATCACGGTTGAAGGTCTGAGTCACGTGGCACTACAACTTCTCGTTAGCACTTAAAGTTATTGTTCGCACGACGCACGCAGAGAAATTCGTATACACTCCTCCAGGCTCAAGCGCTCTCGCTGGACTGTCCTCGCTGTCCCCACACAGACATCCACAGGCCATTTCTCCCCCCGCTCCCCCTCCCCCCTCTTTAGCGTCAGTTCGTCAAAACAACACCTGCGCCCCCGTCTCTCTCTCTCTACCTACTCCTTCCCTCTCTCCCTCCCTTTCATCCCGAGCCGCCGCGCGCGTTCGCCGCTCGCCGCGTCGTCCCCTAGAGCGATAAGATGCCTTATCAGTATCCCCTCCTCTTTTATCTCTACCGCCTGTCCCGAGCCGCCACGCTAACTCAGGGTGTCTACGTTGTTCCCTTGCCGCTTATTAGACACCCTATCACTGAGTAAGACATAGGCATTACCACATTTGTACGCAAAAACAATCTTTGGTGGGTTTCAGCTTAGCAGGAAAGACTACAACATATTACATACTTCGCCTATCTTTATTATCCTTGATCGTAGCCAAGGCTATGTATCGTAGCAGACAACAGCCCCCGGTCCCATAAAAATTCAAATATGATCCCAAATAATTGCAGGTTCTCATTTTATTATACCTATATAGCGATCACACAGTATTTTCTTAGTCTTATTGCCTTCTTTGTGACGAAATTTATAAGAAAATATTGCAGGAAATAATTCCTGTTTCATTTACTAAAGCTCTTGATCATTTAGACGAAAAACGCATCCTAGCAAAACAACGAAGGGGGAGGGGTAGAGGGACGGAACCTTTATGATAACCAATAAGGACGGAATCGTTTAATTCATTGAGTTCTTTTTTTCCTTCCGTCCCTCCGTCCTTTTTCTTTATAAGAATGGCCTCTGACCACCACCCGTACATATTCTGTAGCCCACCTGTGGTGCTGTTCCAAAACGAACGTCGGTGAACGCGTATCCATGGCGACGGGGTGCCCGTTCGCAGAACTCGCCGCCTGCCGCCCGTTGATGACGTCACACATAACTAGTGTGACGTCACAGGCGGACGGCGGCCCGGCGAACAATGCTGGCCGTGCGGTCGCGGCCTACAGGCGATGATGAACAGTGGAGGTGCACGTCGATGGGCTGGAGTGGGCACCATTGGTGTGCAGTTGCCATGGAGACGGTGAATAAATGGACAGCAGTGGGCCCTCGAGTCCAATGGGTCACGCCATTGTTAGGCTGAAGGAGCAGAAATGTTAATGATGGCCTTACATGAGCACCGACAACACTCTTGAGAAATTAAATGCTTCGCTCCCGAACGCGACAGAACACGAACCCAACACGATAAATGTAATCAATTGATCAATTTAGCACACGTTTAACCTAAAAAAAGACAGTGATATAGGAAGCCATTATTCATTTAGCTTTTTCTATATGTTTTAACATTTTTAAACGGCTGCCCACTGCCTAGTGTCCAATGCGTCGCTCTGTTGCCAAAACCCTTGACCTGAAAGATAGGATGGAGAATTGAAAATGGTCGGTCACACTCAGTACCTTCAATTAAGGGACACCTTCAATTAAGGGGGGGGGGCACTGCCGACTTTTGGTCCCATTCTTTCCATGCAACGCCCATAGGGCTAATGTTAAAATGCCAAAATCAAAGGGGGGGCACGGTGTCCCGGTGCCCTCCCCGTTCCGCCGCCTATGGTCACACTTCCAACGCCTTCTGCTGCTCCCGAAAAGCGACGGTAGATAACAAAAACCTGGCTAGAACTGGGAAATTTTCACGATTATCCGAACAGGCCCTAATGTCAGGTGACCTTTATTTTGGCGGCTTTAGGCACCAAGAGCAGTGCGAAGCATCAGCGATCCTCTGGGTCAAATGTTGCGTCGCGGACAGCAGGAATAAGCAAAACAGCGTGAGCAAACTTTGTCTTGTGATGCTTCGTTTCCCATCTGACGCTGCGCGTACCCTGCTCACAGAATTGTGCCGCTCAACATGTCCAC
Source organism: Amphibalanus amphitrite (assembly GCF_019059575.1). Lineage (NCBI taxonomy): Eukaryota > Metazoa > Arthropoda > Thecostraca > Balanomorpha > Balanidae > Amphibalanus > Amphibalanus amphitrite. The sequence goes on from NW_024881781.1 coordinate 306,686, forward strand.
ATTCGAGCTGATGCCTTCACCCGGAGACGTCATGATCAGCATCGACAACATCATCAACCGGACTCGGCCCGGCAGCCCAGGTACATGCTCACTTCGCCACCACTGAGAAAACAACGACCGTCGGCTGTTTTTAATCATATAAATACTGCAAGTCGTTAAACTAATACGCTCGTCATGTTTCATTAGAGTCTCACTTCGGGAAAAATCGGTACTCGTCAAAAACAAAAGCCGCATAAATGCGCATAATACCAGTCAGGCACAGATCACGTTTGTTATAACCTGTCAAAGTCACACGACTGTCCTCCCTCCCTGCTTAACTCCCTCTTTCCCTTCCTGACACTCTGCCTCGCTCCGCCAGCGATCGAGGCCGGTTCGTCTGTGGAACTGACTCTCACCCAGCTGAAGCTGCCCGAGCACCAGTGTGGGGACGGCATCATCGTGATCAGCGTGGACCCGCTCGGAGAGATCACGGACACCCAGAGGGGCAACAACGCCGTCGGCATCCGCGTCCGGAGTCCCTGCCAAAGTACGGAAGCGGTGACTGCATGGGGAGAGACGGAATAGAGAAATGAAAATGCTCCCGATGTTACAGATAGCTGGTATAGATAACAATGACAAGGTCCGAGTTTGGTTTGTGGAAGTTCGGTGAACTATTCCTCCGCTTAAACTGTGATACACCAGGCCGGAGGTATGATGAAATGATTTATTATGTCTTCGGCTCCTTTGGATCTGTTTAATTGACTGCAAGGGTCATCCTATAGACGAGTACAGCAAACAGCACAGCTCGCCGCGAACTGACCAGTTCCGTAAAATAAAACTCACCCTCTAATATGACGAGCAGTTTAAAACAGGCCCGCTGAGCCCACCCTGCCCTCCGTCTTCCGGACAGCTGATGCCGGCCAGTGTTACGTGTACGGCACGCCCGAGCCCGGCGTCTCGCTGGTCGCGCTCCACCACAGCTATTCGTCCATGCCCTCAAACATCATCCAGCTGCGCGCCGCCACTGCCGAGATCCAGCAGCTGCCGCCCGCCTACATGCTCAGCGCCAGCCAGCGCCTGGACATGGTGAAGGCCGTGAGTCTGTCGCACGCCATCCAGGCGGAGGCCAACCGGCTCCAGGACATCGGCAGGTCAGTTCGGGACGACATGGCCTCGTGTGAGATCAGTCGAGAGCATGACCCCGTATTAGATCGTTTTGAGACCTGACCCTGTGAGGTCAATCCGGGGCTCTACATCGTATCAAATTAGGGGAAATGCATTAACAAAATACGACAGATAGCCACCATTTTCATTGCTCCCTTCTGTGCGTGCATTCCGTAAAAAAATAATAAGAAAGCAGATACGAATCGTACACGTAGTATTGGACTTGAAGGACAAAGCGGACATATGGTAAGTATAAGCCAGCCCAATGTGGCATCAAAACTATGTGATAACGAGTGAAACTAACCACCGCCGTCCGTTTCGGTACCTGCAGCTGTGACGGGGTGTCCGATCTGCTCTACCACGGCCTCTCCTGGGAGCACTCTGTGCTGAACCGTCTCTCGCAGGGCCTGGTCGGTGCTGGCGAGGTGATCAGCGGTGTCTCCGCCGAGGTGAGCCAGAGTGTCAGGGCCCCGGGTGGGCATGATGTGTGTGAGGATATCAGGGTGATTCTATGAAGGTGGTGGATGGAGTTACTCTGACATAGAGTCAGGAAGGGTGCGAGGGTGAGAAAGTCAGGGCCGGTGTTGAAACGTCGGGACTCCAGATAACCTAGGTGGGAGTGAGGGTGCAAGTAAATCGCAACGAGATATTTGAAAGGCGTTTGAATTTCCATTCTAAATGCAAGAAGGCGTATGAACAAAGTGAATATCAATATTTTGAAACAAGATACAACTAGGAGTGTGTATCAATGTGCATAAGAAAGCTTACAAGAAGTCAATTTTGCTCCAGCGTAATATGAGCTACGATCTAGCTTTTTTTTGGTAACTTTGCTTTTTTACTTTGTCAAGTGTGTCCACTGAAATTCGGATCAGCTCGCAGCGGTCGGCTACACTTACTGTCTAACAAAATGTGTCTAACAAAATGTATCACCGTCCTTGTGTGTTTCAGTCTGAGTTTGAGTACGACCAGCTGCGCCTTCTGAGCACGCTGGCCTCCACCATCGGCCAGATGCTGCAGCAGAAGGGCAGCCTGCGCACCATCCTCAGCACCATCATCCACGGAGACATGTCCATGTTCTCGCACATTCCTGGGTGAGGACGCGGTCATGAACCAGCTGCTAGACCATGTGCCTCTAGAGGTTCAAATGTGCTTGCCTACGTGTCTTCACTGCTTCCCTTCATCCGACTCTGAAAAAATCGTGTGCTGATAAATTGAGATCCTCTCCCGCCGGTGTTGGTGTCTGACCCGCGGTCCCTCCTCTGCGCTAACAGGGTTGGCGGCACGCCCAACAGCCACGAGGGAAGCGGTGGGTACGACGGCAGCTTTGGGTGAGTAACGGCACGGAGGTACTGATCAATTGGTGGTACTGTTTGACCGTTCTTTGGCTACCGTCGCTTACAAAATTACAACATACAAACACACACCGCACCAGAAAGACACAAGGCATACGATATATTGGCTGTTTGTTGACAGCGGCTGTGCTAAGCAGTACGCACCACGCAATACAGTCATGAGTAAAATATAGTGTGAGGCTGAAGTAGCTCTAACTGTTGTAGGAACGCTCCTTTATCTCGTAAATGAGATCGGGTAGGTATGTGGAGACTGGCCTGCTCTGCTTTATTCCCGGCCGCTTCGCCCGCTCTGTTGTCCCTGTTCCCATCCTTATGCCGTCAGTTATATGTCATCAGTTTCTGCTGCGCAAGCAGAGATATTGGATAGTTGCCAAACAGGTTCCGGAACTCTGAAATTTTCAAGTAAAGAAGTGCTGATATCGGTGAGCTGTTTCTGCTATACCTACTATGTGGTGGACGTTAACTGCAATCAGCATGGTTACTGGTTAGCTGCTCCCATATGTAGTTCAGTTAGTAGAGCGTCGGACTCCCGGTGGCCAGAGCCCGGGTTCGAGTCGCTCAGGCGCTCGATACATGAGACTCCCGACAGGGATGCTCCGCGGTCGGTGGGAGCGACCGCGGCCAGTTGAAGTCAGTTTCCATTAAAAGTTAACGTTCGACAAAGACATAAGGTAGCACAATACAAAAATAAGCGTATGTCCCAGGTTCCAAATAGAGGGAGGGCTCGATATTGATCGCATGACCTCATTTTCACATTGATCACCACTAAAATGCGGACCGATTTTGCATCATTAAGCTTCCGTGCTTGTAAGTGACGCGAAACAACAGTTCTAAAGTCAGCAAGTACAGCGTAAAGGCCACCCCTTCCTATCCCCCAGACAGCACTATGCTCGTTGACACCCATGCCGCAGGGTACCAACACTAACAGCAGCATGTTCCACATTCATCGCACATCCTGCCAACAGTGTCTGGCTAGGGACGGGGGCACCGCCGGGTGCCGATAGGTGACGTGGTTCCCGGTTACAGCGGCGGCGGCTACCCCAGCGGCGGCTACCCCAGCGGCGGCTACCCCGGCGGCGGCTACCCCGGCGGCGACTCCTGGAGCTTCCACACAGCAGGTGGCTCAGGAAGCTTCGACTACTCGTCACCCGGCCCAAGAGACTATGACTATTCAGGAGGGTACGGCTATTCGGCTGGTGGCTCAAGAGGATACGACTATTATGGAAGCGGTTCAGGTTACGATTATGATTATTCTGGAAGCGGTTCGGGAGACTACGACTATTCTTACTCTTTTCCAAGAGATTACGAATTTTATGGCAGCGGTTCAGGAGATTACGACTATTCCTATTCTGGAAGTGGCTCGGGAGGATATGACTACTATGGCAGCGGTTCAGGTTCAGACTACGATTACGGAAGCGGATCCGATTCATACGACTATTACGGAAGCGGATATGGTTCATACGACTATTACGGAAGTGGATATGGTTCATACGACTACAGCGACTACCCTGATAGCTTGGTAGACTACACTGGCGACGGTGGTGATGCCAGTCCACTGACATTGAAAAGGAAGAAACGTTTTGCTCCAATTCCAGATATATATCCAAGGTAAGTAAAGTGGACTAGCAAAAGTCAACTAAGTTCGTGTAAACATTTAACTAGATTGGTCGAGACAACGGTTCTAGATTCATGCATCAGGTAGTTCTGTGGAAATGTAAAAGTATTTGAGCTTTGATAAACTAGGCACGTACCTTTGCGCACCATATTGATAGAACTGATATATAAAGTCAAGAAAAATAATAGCAACGGCACAAAAGGCCAATTACCTACAAAAGGCCAAAACTAACAAAAGGCCAATTATAAAATAGATCCGCAAAAACGACCTTTAAAGGCACAGCTCACCGCCGATACAGCACCGTAGCCATTTTTTAAGGGTCCCAGAGCCAATCCGGCAAATTACCACCGAGACCGACATTGAGCTCGGCAGACATCGCGTTCTCCTAACGCTCCTATTTGATGATGATTTGTGTTACGGGGCAAAGCAGCAATAAAATCTTATGGCACCAATAAAAATAAAAACGAAATTTTAAGGTGGCTTCGGTTGCATTTTGCCGGATGTGGGTAGGGGCAGAGTAGTTAGGAGTATATTTTTCAACCTTTCTTTACATCCTCGCATTGCTCGAAACTGGCACGAGAGTTCGTGCCTTGGATACCCCGAATGGACGGAAGGCGTTACCAAAGCTCTGTGATGAGGCTGAGTGCTTGACGCTTTGGCTTGCTGTGTCTGCATGCGTTCGGTGTGCTTCAAACAAACAACTTTTGGATAGCAACACTCACACAGCAATGCCCCAGCGATGCACGTGACTTCTGTGAAGGACAAGTGGATTACGGCATTAAAACATTTATAACTTTGTACGCAGTTATTTGCAGAAAACATGTTCTTATTTGCGGACTGAAGTGAATGTCACTGATCAATAACCATGCGCTAATGAGTCTCTCTTCCCGCTTCCTCGACAACATGGACAGTGACGACGGTAAGCATTACTTCAGCGTGTGATGTGACGATAGATGACGCGTTGCAGCATATTTTATTAAAAACAGCGTTCTTAATTATTAAATTGCAACAAGGAAGCGATTTGAGTTGTATTCTTCAGCCTACATGTAGATTGCTGAGGTCACTTTGCTTCAATAGAGATATAGTTCCATGTAGAGAAAATCTGACCTAGCAGTCACCTGCCGGCTGTCAGTGAGCACACCCTGACAGCCGTCCTGTCAATAATCTGTCACGAGTCTGCCGTTGCTGTCAGCAGGCTCTGGCAGCATGGACAGCATGGAATACAGCGGCGACAAGCCCACCTGGAGTCCGGACAAGGACCAGTTCCGGAATGACGGCATGGGCGGCGGCATGGGCGGCGGCATGGGCGGCATGGGCTACCACCCCAGCACGTAAGTCCATTCAGAGGCAAGGGTCCCGGAATATGGGTCTATATCAGCGGTATAATTTCCAGCCAGAGCAGATGAGTCTATATCTGCGACATGGGTCCCGCTCACAAGACGGACATGTGGGTTCACCTCAGCGACATGGATGGCATGCATTACATACCCCCGACCCGGGCGACTGAATTGGATCCAAGAGAGCCTGGGAGGGGGAAGTCGTGAGTCGTGACAAACTAATACCTTAGCTCGACTTACAAATATTCGACTTACAGGCTCCTACGATGTTTCATCTTGAATCATTCAACAAGTTATCAGCGCTTAGCAAGTAAAATTTCACATGTATCTATGAATAAAGTAACATAAGAATCTGCCGCCGCCGACCGCAAATATTCAAACTCTGCCTTCAACAAATGGATCGAAAGGCGCCCGAGACTTATTTCGTAGGTACTCCCATACTACCCCGGTCGGACTGTACCCCGCCTGTGATTCGCAGCATGATGGCTCCCCTGGTGCGGATTCAGCTGTTCTTCGGCACAGTCATGTCGTACGTGGCACGCGCTGATTACCGGGGTCTGCGTCTGCCGGGCTGCTTCCCCGAGACGTTTAACGATAACTTCCGTCGGTTCGTCAAGGCGCTGCTGTGGCGCACATCGCCGGTTCAGGAGGTCAGTAAGGCAACGGATGCGTAATTTTGTGTAGAACGAGGGACGCAACTACTAAGTACGATGTAGAGCTGAGGCCAGTTTTACCAACAGAAAAATAGCCGCCTGCCGGAATTTTTTGTCTAAAGACCGCTTCACATACATAGCGTATACGGTAAAGCCCCATCCGCTTACATGTCCATTGCGCTTACGCTCTGTATGTAAAGCGGTCTTAAGGCAAAAAATTCCGGCAGGCGGCTATTTTTCTGTTGGTAAAACTGGCCTCTGGTCGATTTTATTGTTTTAATAAACATATCAAATATAGCGTAATGTAATGAGCGGCATCACCATTCAATCACCGCTCTAGCGTCCATCAATTTCGAAAATCGTTGTGGCACTCTCCCGCTGTCGGTCGTGCCGCCGTTCCCGGCCGTCTAGTGTTGCGGCACAGTATATCTTCCAGGCGCGCGCGCTGCTGCCATCTAGCGGCAGGGTTATAACTAGGCCAGCGGCAGAGGTCTGCGCTCGCCGCTCATGCACGAAAGAACAACAGACAACAGTTGGGATCAACTGAAGTAGAGTAAATCGGGCCTTTGTAATTGTGAGTTTAACATGTAGTTACATTATCCAGTGTGAATGTGCGAGCATATTTTCGAAATATAGTGCGCGCACTGAAGATGTAGCAAATTCATGTTTCAATCACATTGCGGCACTAATGACCAATTACCTACCTCCTCTGACAATAGAAAATTACCAACCAGCAAACCAACTAACCTTGTCTCTCCAATGTGTTGCAGATTCCTGGTTATGAGGAAGTCAGCGATGACTTTGTGGCCAACGTCAGAAGCATGATCAAGCAGTTCAGCTCCGGCGTCGATATTGAGTCGGCATTGTTTATGTTCCGACTACCCTACGAGTTCGACAAAGCAATGGAGTGAGTCATGCGTGAATACATACATACATAAATTCGCTTTATCCGCTCCCCCTCTTTCCCCCCCCCCAAAAAAAAACGCTAGACAAAAAGATATGACGTAGAAGGAAAGGAGCTATGACACTGCCCAGCAAACACCTTCGCTTCGATAACTAAATATTTTCAAAAGTAATGCTTATATTTGCATTAAACTTTCAGCACAGGTTCATGGCACCACTGCCACCAGACTGTCCGAGTTTCACTCGAAATGGCCACCCTTGGCCTGCACAGTCGCCGTCAGTCTCCGGCGGAAGTCCCCTACGGCGGCGAACACGACGTCATCTGGGATCCTCTGCCACGCGCGCACGAGATCACGCTTGAGATGGTCAATACTCCTGTGAGGCACTGAGCACACCTTGCTCTCAAGCACAGACCACAGGGAGTAGTCGAGCAGGTTCAGGTCAGGCGATGAGGGCGGCCATTCCTCCTTGGTGATGAACCCCGGGCAGTTGTTTTGGCACCACTGTTGGGTCTCTCGCGCAGTGTGACTGGTAGCGCCGTCTTGCTGGAACGTCCAGTGTAGATCACGGAAGTGGTTTGCGGCCCACGGTTTCAGACTAGCCTCTAGGATGTCCCGGATGTAAACTTCGCGGTTGATCTTCACTCCTTGTGGGACAAAAACCAGTGGTGACTTGCCCGATTCACTCACTGCAGCCCAGACCATCACTGAAGCCGGCTTCTGTGTTCGGAAGACTCTTCCGTGGTCCTCCGGGATGCTCTGGCGGTTACATGAGAGGACTCGGTCATTTTGCTGGTTAAAGAAAGCTTGGACGGTAAACAGCTTCTCATCGCTGAAGACAATGTTTCTCAGAGTGCCCTCACGAAGCTTCCCGCGCAGGAGTTTGGCTCGTGCCAGCCGTTTGGCCTTCGTTGCTGCGCCGAGCAGCTGTCTCGACTGCAGCTTGAAGGGACGCATCTGTAAGTCGCCAGTCACCAGCCGTCTCATTGTTCTTGAGGACATCACTTGTTCTCTTGCCATCTTCCGCATAGACTGGCGTGGATTCCTGCGGATTTTGTCCCTAATTTTTTTGATTGCCACCGGAGTGCGGCAAGATCGCGGCCTCCCAGAGCGCGGTCGGTCTTCCGTTGACTTGGTTTCCTGGAACCTGTCCAGCGTTCGCTTTATGAACATCCGGTTGAGTTTCATTTCCTTTCCTGCATGATGAATCTGTGAGTTTGTCTTTCCCTTCAAAAATTGATTGATCACGAATTCCCTCTTAAGTTTATCATATGAAATCTTCATTCCGGAAAACACTTTAAGAAAATAAGCTCAGATAGCACCGGAGAGACAAATACCCTCTGCGTTTCAAATATGCATAAAAATGAGAACAACAATAGCACGAATTTGATACTTTCAAAAAATGCTCACAATTTACAGGCGTTTTTAACAAGGTACTTGCGATAAATTAATTTGGGTCAAAAGGTCATTAACATCAGCCCTAAAGATTTGTAACAGAACTTACGCCCCACCCTGTATTTGTTTAAACCAGAGAACACTGCTTATGTAATTCAGACAGCTTCGGCTGAATAAGCGTCGCGCCCCATGGAAAGGAGATAACGCCGCGCCTCCGTCTCACAGGCGCTGGATCGAGCGTCGCGGCGGCTTCAACTTGATGATGCCGCTGCAGCCGGACATGATACCCGGCGTGCTGGAGGAGGCAGTCCGCATCGCCAACAACTTCACCGTCTACAGCTGGGAGGGCGACGTCGCCATGAAGAACCAGAGCATGGTGCTGCTGGGAAAGGTGGCCAGCGCGCTGCTCAAGACCAGACGGGACGAGGCGCTCGACAAGTTCGTACAGGCCTTCACTCAGGTGAGCGGCGGACTGAGGAGGGCAGGGTTTGTTGAAGAGGCGCACAGCCGCCACTGACAGCAGCGCTCGGTGGAGAGTGAGACTGTCAGAGAATTGTCTAATTTGGGACTGCTTGGTTAGCGACTTTATGGGACCTGAACTGGGATGCTGGGAGGATAAAAAGGAAAGTCATAAACATCATCAGACTATGTATAAATGCTAAAAAAAAAATAATTCATTCATGAAATTACTTTGGAGTCTCCAGCTCTCCTTCTCCCCCCCCCCCCCCCCCGTGTTGCGTGGTGACTGACAGCTCTGACCAAGCCACGTCGTCTGCCGTTCCAACAACAGGTGCACGCCCTTCTGGCCACCGGGGAGCTGGCGGAGGTGTCTGGCGCGCCCGGCATGGAACTGAACGATAACGACATCTGCAGACGGTGAGAAGGGTACCGAGCGGTGGGGGCGGTAACGGGGAGGGAGGCGACGGGATCACTGGTAAAACCTCAGCAACGGTCCGTGCCGAGTAGTCAGCGGCCGAAGGAGTAGCCCCAGTCATAACGATGAGTCGGCGCAGCTTGTGGGATGTGAAACCCACTACTGAACTGCTACACGCTGAGCCCGTGACCTGCAACGTCTCTCCTCTCGCACTTGTGACCTGTCATCCCCGGGCACATGTAACCCGCACCCCTCCCCGCCTTCCCGACAGGATCGTGGAGATGGCCGTCAAGGAGGACGCCGGCGGCATGAACACACCCCTGCTGCTGATGCGTGAGTAGCACATCAGACACCGCGACGTAAATAAGACACCGAGATAACGTGACACCATGATGTGAAGGTTGCAAAAAGTGGCCTCCCATCAACGATTGAAACTTTTCCGATGTTGGTAAAACCTAATCAGCAGTCATTTTTGGGTAAGATATATCACCAGCTATCCTACAAAATAGCGTTGTAGCGCCCCTGTTCACGGTGCTGTACCGCTCGGGCGCGCACCCGCACCTCTAACGCCCTCCTCCCCCACCCCTACCGTCAACAGGTGACGGCGACGTGTACTCGGTCCGGCCGTCCCCTCTGACCGAGGAACTCATCTGGAAAAAGGTGGTCGCCTGCGAATGTTCCCCCGGAGGAAGGTCCGGGGGAAGGTTCTAGGCTCGCAACAACGAGGAATAACGCAAGGCGTCAGCTCCAGACCCAGTATCGAGAAGAATAACAAAGAAAGGTCGAATTCAGAAAATTGTGGAAGCAATGATTTTAGCGGCACGGGATTGCACGCCCCTGCGACCGTTCTTGTAGGCGCAATGCCTTACAGGGCCTGAATAGTTGACCGCTCCCCTCAGGTCCGAATTCAGTAACCGGGGCTGTTCTTTTATCGGGCCCGCACCACACCTCACGAGATGCGCCCATGTTGTGAACAGGGTAGGGAGATAGAGAGCTCGAGAGCCTTGTGCACACCGTCCTTATGCCTTACGTATCGTAGCGCGGTGTATCTGCATATTTATCCATAGATGTAGTGTGGCCTGACAATGGACAAAGTCGTCACTTGGTCTACAGGCGGTGAAAATAGGGACTGGGTTTGAGCAGTTAGGGCAGTGGGAATGGATTTGCGCAATGGGGATGAGGCTAAGCAACGAATAGAGCTGTTGGATTCGGGTACGGCTCGAAGATTACGCGTTACTCTCTGAAGCTGCTAGGATCGATCTCGTCCGGCGTCGCTGCAAGTGGGAACATTGCTGTGATACTGCGGTCGGCCGACTACCCGCGATGGGCGCCTTACCCCTGCCTCACAGCGGGCACGGAGGTTTGAGGATCACCGTGTCGGTGGCGGACGACCCAGCACCCGGCCAGGCATGCGCCATAACTCTGGATCGACGCACCTACGACTTGTCGCGAAAATACGCCGCTGTCGATGCGAAACAAGCACAGCTGTTGCACGTATATATTCAATTAAGCTGAGCCAGCAGAGCTCCGTCTGTGTGCCTGCATGTGTCTACTGTCTATAGTCTGGGATGGCCACCCTCCGGCCCGCCCCATCCGTCGCCGGGGGAGCGGTCAGAGGTCTAACGTCTGGCGAATTACATTATGGTCACGTTGGTTGTCCAGTCTTTCCTATATCCTATACGTATGTTTTATCCCTCCCCTATAACAGAAGAGCGGCCTTGGCCTACTATGTAACCTTTGTGATGTGAATGTGTAGAGCAACGGAGGAGCTTTCTGTTGTGATATGACGTGCAGTGATGCAGTGGGTCGTTTATGTTACGATGAACAGATATCTGCATAAGACAATGCGAAGAAAGCTCGAACGTTGCACAGAGCTCTAGTAATGGACAGTTTGAGGGGCACCCTTTCCTAACATTATCTGTTTGATGCTATTAGTATAATATCGCGCGAAAATGGTATAAATAATAAATATGTACCTCGCTAACAGTGCCTTGCCGAACACAGCGTCCGTCTTGTGTTTCAAAAATTGTTAACATCGTGATTTATCATGACTGTCAATACACACATCTCCTCCACAAACGGCTTTGAAAGGCAGATCAGGAGATCGAAAGGCTAAATCCACGACAACCTGAACGCCGGCGAAGTGTTGTCTTAGCATCCAACACCGAAAAGCGTGAGTGGTAAATCAATGCAGAAAACATGCCGATGCGCAGTACCATCTGCTATCATGTAACCTTACTAATTGTTGCATCATAAATAAGAGAAGACAAAAAAAAGGCAAAGAACAACGATAGACGGTAACATAACAGAGCACTATCAATGTAAAAAAACGGCATATCATAGGATATGCCAGAAAATACACATAGGCAACAACAAGGCAGGATGTCTTAGCATCATATCACAGCCTACAAGTCTGCAGTGCAACACAACTGAGTCCCTCACATACCGTCAGGTCCCTTGTTCACGATTCTTCTGGCGAACCGGCCTTGATTCATATCCACTTATCGCCCTACGGATGAATGTAATAGCCTGAAGACCGCTCTGTTCCCCACACCAGCCCGAAACAGACTGCAGTTCGCATATTGCGTGAATGCAGGACTTAAACGTCAGCATCCAAGACACAATCGTCACCGGCCAGTGCTGGAATAGCGGCTGAACAAGGAGACGTCTGAGATATATTCGACCATACGCTGTCGTTGGATGTCTATTGACTACAGCTTGCCACAACCATTATGATTCCGAGTTTAGATCCCTGTCGAGTGTCGAGTAAAGGAGCGACGAAAGGGCGCGACTGTGGCGCCACCAGCGGACGATTCACGAACTACAAGCGGGGATGAAGTACTGTAGCGTGATGTCGTCGTGAATGAGAAACAGATGCAGCATTCGGTCCTCAACCAGATCTGAAAATGCACCCATAATCAGAAGATTGACCCACTAACCGAAGTAGTTAAGATATAGTTACAGGTAGATCTTTAAACAAATGTGATTAGAGGATGCTGAGAAATCAGTCAAATAATCACCAGGAAAAGTGTCACTGATCATATTCTGTTCATTCCATCAGTTTCCAGGATGCCGTCCGGAAGCACGGGCAAAGGTAAGAGCCGGCGGCCGCCGGTGATATGAAGCCACATGCATAAGAGACGGATGAAAATACGCCATGATCACGGAAATATAATTAGGTTTCCAAGGCATATCCTCCGCTGCTGGCGATACCTGCCTGATGAGTTTCTGCACTCAAAAACAGTCCAAACCTACGAAGCGGACGACCCGAGCTAAATTCTTGAGCGGAGGGTGAGGAGATCGACAGTGTCAGCTGTCAGACTGGGACATGGCGTCCGTCTGACCGAATGTCAGACTGATATCGAGGCCCGAGGGAGGACTGGGTGCAGGGCCGACAGACCCGCTACAGTACTGTACTCCACAAGTCCACAGCCAGCGTAGGCTACGGGTCCATGGTAACGGGGCAGGATACGAGTCGAGTACCAGCTCAAAGAAAATGGTACGTGGTAACGGGTACCAGAGTATGGCATTAGCCCCACAACTGGTACCGGTGCTTGTACGCGATACTGGGTAGTGGGTATAAACTGTCTGGTACGGCGTACAATTACTGCAGCTACCAGCACAGGAAACCAGCACATGGTTCCAGCACATCGAGCTGTGCTACTGTGTGCTGGGGAAAGGTTACTGATACGGGGTACTGCTACAGGTACACGGCACAAACGCATGGTAAGTACTAAACCACTGATAAGAACAGGACTGAGGAGACGGGGAACAGACGGTACTCACTGCAGACGGCGCGCGCCGGGTGGAACTGGTCGCCAGCCAGGAACATGGAGAACGGCTTGATCTCCACCTGGACGTCAAACATGTGCTCCGAGTCGACATCGTCGTCGTCGGTCGGCTCGTCACCTGGCGAATAGAGCATTCTCATCGTCATCTTCACGATCCCCATCGCTACCACCGCCAACATCAGGATCATTATCTTAATTTGTTCGATTGTCAAGGCGCATCAACGATGCTATCGTACATCGATCATCATGTATCAGTCATAACTTTGTTGAACGACTGGTTAGCATTCAGCACCCCTACATTTAATCAATTATCCGACTTATCTAACCGCCCACAACGTCCCATCCCCCTCTAACTGGCCTGTGAGTGTGACGTCCTTTCCCTCCGTAACCCATAACCTTCCTCACCGGCCGGGTGCGTCCTCAGCTGGCCAAAGTGAGTGGCCACCACCGCCTGATCCGACTCGACCCGCAGTACGAAGCGGCCGGAGCGGCTGGCAGAGACGGTCAGTCGCGGTCCGATGGCTCGCATCCGCTCCACCACGGGCCGCAGCAGGCGCAGCGCCGGCAGGTCGAGACTGACGCTGAACTGAGGCAGGCGCGGCTCGGCAAGACCGGCCCACAGACGGCGCGGTAGCACCGTCACAGGGATGTCGTGGGTACAGAGACGGCTCAGAGACGTCTGCGACGGCTGTGGGCGGGGAGGAGAGGGGGGAGTGTATTCAGTGCAAGTGGTCTGGGACGGCTGCTGGGAGAGAGAAAGAGAGAAGAGAAAAAGAGAGAGGGGGATGAGAGAGAGAGAGAGAGAGAGAGAGAGAGAGAGAGAGAGAGAGAGAGAGAGAGAGAGAGAGAGAGAGAGAGAGAGAGAGAGAGAGAGAGAGAGAGAGAGAGAGAGAGAGATGAAAGGGGTCAAGCAAGGTAGCACAGAGTTGGAGCGTACCAGTCCCGAAACTGACGGAGCGATAGGACACAGTGTGTTGCGCCTATCCCCACTGCTTGGTGGTCTCCACCCTAGCGCGTTCGAGAGATTGTGATATGAATATATAGAGGCTCTCATACTGTGTCATCTGAAGTCATATTCATTTCAACAGCCTGACAAATTATCAGCAGATACGGAATAATACGTACCGACTCGATTTCGAACGTAAGACAAGCAGAGTGTTTCTTGGTGAGCTTGATTTTTAGCGATCGGACGGCCGCACTTGATTTGAGAATGCTCAGAGTTCTGGCCAAGTTATCTGAAAATAACAGGAAAAATGTAAAGTAAAATGCATAGGTGTCCTATGCAACATCAAATACCTCCTTTGCAAAGGGTAAAAAGAGTTGTCACCTGTAAATTCCGATTGCAACCATGTCAAAAATTGCATTAGATTGCTGATCTTCCTTGTGCTGCTACCAATCATATTAAGTATAGTTCACGATTACCATGTACCTGGTTTCAGTTCCAGATATATTTCATTGTGTTCAGGAGAGACTCCTTCCATGTTGAACTCGTTGAAGAAATGCCCTTGCTGAAGCTCGCACCACAATCCTGAAACAAAGAGCTGGCGGCGATAAAATTGGCACAAGGCAGAGACGCAATGTGTCAAACATTCATAAATAGGGATATTTTGTTGATATTGACGCACCCTGTCGCGGCTGCCGCCGCAATGCGAGCGTATCGTCGATGTTCATGAGTTACCTACGTTGGCTCAAGAGCAGCGGGACATTTCAGACCTTTTTGATGCCACCCAGTGGGCGTGTCGATCATCGTTATTATGCCATTTACAACACACCTTCTCATCAGTATATTCCTCAGTAAAAAGGCACAGTTGACCCAAAACAACAACATACGACAGGGCACAAAAGCAATAATTCTAGGTACATGTTGTTCAATTATTGTTTTTTAACAATCCAAAAAATACCTGAATCCTGATACAAATTACATACCATATATTAATCAGTCAGAAAGCACAGTCCCTTTGCTTGGTCTTAAACTTCTCTTAAAGGTAAAGATGAAAAGCTCATCAAGTGAGACATGAGCAGAGAAGGTACAGTATACTGTGCCTTCTCTGTATACTGTGCCTAGGCATACCCACCTGGAGTAGAGCTGAGGGTTGCTTCCATGACCACAAAGTAGAGATGAGAGGAGGTTATCCTCAGGGTGCACATCTTTGCCAGCTTTGCCAGAGTGCTTATTATAGCTGGGGAAAAGAAATAAAAAGTAATATTAGGCATACCTATACCAGCTGAGAAGCTATCTAGCTGATCTGAAAAAAAAATGGTGATGGCACTACATAATACATTGTCTGCTGACATTAAACTCAATTAATGTTTCTCTCTGTCCCATGGAGTAATGTAGTCAACACTTATTTCAGGCATGTTCAGGCATGCATCTATAAAATTTTAGTCTATTGCATTCTGCAGCATGCAGTTATCTTTGATTTTCATTGAAATAGGCAATCATAGGCACCTTTAGACTAGAACAGCTCTGGAACAGTGAAAGCCATGGCACCATAACTACCCTTAAATGTAAGAAATTATTTTCCTCAAGTGCTGGAAGAAGCTGGCAGAACAAGTTGCCATGGCAGAAATTGCCAATCCCTTAAAACCCTTGATAAGCCATGGTAAAACATGTTCACAAGCAGGGAACAAAGGCGGCCTCACATGACAATAAGCATCCTGTGCAGAATGCAGAGCATATCAGCAGGGTTAAAAAGTCAATCAAGCTGCTAAGCCATAGAGTGATGTCATTCTCACAATTAACCAGCCTGCCCTAACCAGAGCACCATTCAGCTGCGCAGTAAAAGTGAAATATGCTGCAGCAAGTATGCACAGTGCTACTTCGCCTGCTAGTTCCGCCCACACCATTGCGTCATTGCATGTGTGACATCATCTTGATCTGCAGCATCAGCATACTTCTCTGCTGGGCAGAATGAAAATCGGTACTGCAGGAGACGAGAGTGGTGCGACTTAAAAATTACTGTCCTTTACTGTTATTCTTATTGTAAGAAGGTTGCATGGTGTTTTTTTTTTGTATCATCACTTTTTTCATGCAAAACCTGCACTACACCACTTTCAATATCCCCTAGCAAAATCCATGGGCACCTGCTAAAGGTCTTCAACTGTGATGAGATTTGCAACCATTATGAATTGACTGAAGATTAAGATCAATTTAAGAAAATATACAGATTGGGATCACTGATCAGGGTGTTCAAATTATTAAAATGACCACTTCAACTTTGACTTACATGTAAACTGCTTTATGCAGGCTTGCTCACATATTTTGCCACGAAACTTCATACTGAATCCGAATTCTGATCCTCTTGAAGCAGCAGAGTGATTGATAATAAAAATCAAATAGGTACCCTAACAATCCGCAAAAATCAGTCGTCGTCCACGTCCAACAGCACGGCGGCGCCCAAGGCGCAGCCTATTAGTATTTTCTCTCGCGTGGGCCACTTTGACTTCCTAGCGCCGCGTGATTTTGAGAAGCTCATTGCTTCCATATAATGCTACCAAATAATAAAGGTTTCCCTCCATCGAAACATAGCACTTGGTGCAAAGGAACTTTGGATCTTGCATCATACATTGTGTATCAATTTTTGGGCACTCGCACTGCGTATCTGATATTGCAGGTCCCAGGCTGTATGTAGGTACGATATAAATGCCATCACACATCACTTATCACTTATATTCATCAGCCGGCCGACTCGATTCTATCCGGCCGACCACCTCTTTTGTCAGGACTTCTTTTCTTGTCCTGGATAATAGACGGTTCGCTCCTCGTGATTTGCAGGCTCACTTGGCCTATGATGACTGGCACCCGCCTGCGGGTTTGACTCATGGACGCTGACGGAGGATCGGGATTCCCATCTTTGCGTTGCCGTATTCGCAAGAAAGGCACTGTCAAATCTTCCATTAAAAACCTTTAACACGAACTGTCTCTACTCACAACTAACATGTAAATCCTTATCCAACCAATCCTGTTTGACGATTGACAGTGCCGTTTAATAACGCGTGCCGTGTGATGCTCCTCCAAAATATGCAAGAAACGGAACGGAGCGGAAAAAATGGGCTTGGGGCAAACAATAGTCATGTGGGACTCAATCGGTTCGGTAACTCAATTTTAGCACCCTTCTTTTGGCTGGGCTTGATGGATCCGACGCACCGATGCGCGGTACTTTCAAGACTCTACGCTGCTATCACAATTCGCAGCTCAAGATTGTCGCAGCTCTGAATAACTTCCAAGCGATAAGGGCCTACCCAGCTAACAGGAAACGTTAGTACAACGTTGTCACAACGTCGTGTTTAGGCAAGTTACGAAATTACGTTTTAATTACGTTGTAGCAACGTTCTGAACGTTGTGAAGCCATGGTTTGGTCCGACAGTTGTGGTAAAACGTTGTGACAACGTTTTATTGGTACGTTGCAGCAACCGCGCACTTGCAGCATTATATTTTGATAATGCATGGTGACATATAAGGCCATATATTGCATTTCCTTTGACTTTCAACGCGCATTTTCAGTTTTCATCGTTAAATTTGACATGTTTTAACACTAAGACTGTTCACGTTGTCAGCTGGTGGTCGCCAACACGTTGTTAAAACGGTTTGTCACAACCTTGACATTATAGGTACTGAATAATTAGCGGTGTTTTTACAAGTAAATTCTGATACCTCTAATATAAAAATATATATATATATATATATATATATATATATATATATATATATATATATATATATATATATATATATATATATATTTATATATATATATATATATATATATATATATATATATATATATATATATATATATATATTATATATATATATATATATATATATATATATATATATTATATATATATATATATATATATATATATATATACCATATAACATATAGTTGGAAGGCGGGTGGGTGACTCCGGTAAAAGGCGGGTGATGGTGACTCCGGTAAGCCAGTCTTTGCCGTAGCGCTCCGGAGTTACTATGGTTTCGGACCGCCAAGTCCGGCACAAATCCGGCTCCCTGCCACCCAAACAATATGCCCGGTTACATAGCATTTTTGTCGGGGCTGTTGCTCACTTCTTCTGCGATAATTTTAGTGCAGTACTTTTCGTATATTTAGATGAGATCATTGTGTTAATTACAAAGCGTCATTGGCATGTTTTGCAACATCACAGGCGGAGCTAGAGGCTTGCAACTATCCCTATGTAGACGCGGCTGTTATCCGCGGCTGCCAGTGAGCCACGCCGGCCGCCAGTGTCGAGCGGTGGATCGCCCTGACCTCGCCGGAGGGGACGTGACGTCAGTGTCACCGGCCGGCGTTCAGAGCCAGCCGGCCGAGCCGCAGTCTGCGCGGCGCGAGCGAGCAGTGAGGGCCGGCGGCGGGCGCGGTTGAGATAGCTGGAAGATGAAAGATAGCGCCAGTTGTCTGCGTTTGATGTGATTATTGCTTTGACTGGTAAGTGAAAGTACCATTTACGAGTAGCATTTGCAAGATTGTGCCTTGTAATATCGTGCGGTCTAGGCTATAGTTCATTGTACGAGTAGCTCTAGCCTCTAAGGTGTTGACATGTTCGATCTAGCCTGTCGCACTGTTACGGGAAGACTGGTGCAGGTATTTTTGTGATTTTTTTCATGAATTGAATGTCTGATTTTCCCTCATGTCTTCCCGCAGACGTCCTGCAACTCGGCAGCGCGCCTTGTGGCAGGCGCCAGGCCTACTGTCGGCAAGGCGGTAGCGAAGTGGCTGTTCGGAAGCTGCGACCGGAACGGGGGGCGCGCAGACCGTCTGGTCAGGCACTGCCAGCTGCCTAGGGAAATCGAGGCCGCAAATGAGTCGGTGCCTAACGGTCCGCCGAGTGATCAGCGAGGGTTAGTGAAGAAGTGAACTTCCACCAGTTCTGGCGTGCTAGCGGCTAGCGCTAGAGCCGGTAGAACCCATTCCGTCCCACGCCCCCATGGGGGCGCCCCTGGGCCCCATGCCCATCACCGATGCCGCCGCTGTCGTTTTTTTTTTTTTTTTTGTAAATTGACCTGTGTGATGTATTGAAATATACACTTCTTACATGCCTTTTTTACAAGTCTAGAGAACGGGAAGCGAGCGTCGGAAACACATTCCGAGTATGTTGCGAACACGTTGAGAGGACGTTGCGAAAATGTTTAGAACATTTACTCAGGGTCGCAGGGACGGCAATACGAAGTAGCGACAACGTGGTGCGCACGTGATAAAAACGTTCAGAAACGTCGCAGAGACGTTGCCAAAGCGTACTAAACTCGTGGTAGTCACGTTGTGGAAACGTGGTGACAATGTTCCAGAAACACTGTTGGCACGTTACAGAAAACATTACATAACGTTGGCGGGACGTTGTGAGAACGGTTTTGGGACGTCACGGTCACGTTACAGAAACGTTGTGACGACAATCAAATGCATGGTCGGATGACGTTGTCACGCCGTTGTCTGGAGTCTACAAAATTACGTTGTCACAACGATGAATCGGAACGTTGTGGTAACCATTTGACAACGTTTAAACGACGTTGTAACAACGGCAAATTGTTAGCTGGGTATCGGGCCCCATTCCGGCCCCTTCAGTGACCGTGACCGTGACCGTGGGCATTTATCGAGGAACGATTGAAAACAAACACCTTTTTTATCGTAAAAAGGCAATGTCCGAGATTCATAGCTATCAACTATTCTTTGATCGGTTTCCCGTTTCGTAAATAACTTCGTATTTTCGTAATTGTCGTATCCATTTTCGTATCCGTTTTCGTATTCGTAACTTCGTAGGTATTCGTATTCCTATTTTTCGTAATTATGCGTAGTGCACATATATCGCCTGCCAAAATCTAATGCTTCCCAGGGACGTGCTCACCCAAAATGTCGATGCTCCCAATCACAGGGGTCCGTTTCGGCGATACAAAAGTGTATTAATATACATGTTTTACATTCGATGAGGGTCACAGTGCTTCAATTAGTCAGTATATTCTGGTATCACTTAGTGGTCTTCTAAGTGAAATAACGCCCGCCGCGCCATCAGTCGCGTGCCAAGTGCGCCCCGTCTGCCTTTAAAACCGCCTGTCATTTTTGAGCATTTCATTCGCAGTCACCGCGGGAGAATCGCCTCCGTCCAGCGCACCTAAAAGCGGTATACACACAATGTGCAGCATTTGATTGTAAATTACATCACAGACATTGTGAAAGTCGCACTTGGGTCGGACGAGGAAGAGGCGGTTGGGACGGCCGGGAGCCTGGTCGCCGCGCGGCAGGGCGACCGACCCGGAGCCGACCATACGACACGTCCAGTACATACCGCCGAGAGCACGCGAGCGAGCCTCCCAATCAGCTAAAACCGGCGCCACCCGAGCGGCTGGGGCTCGCACTAAAATAGTACAAACACGAGACATAGGACAAAGATGCACTACAGAGCACAGCGGAGGAGACAGCAGCGGCGGCGGCGGCGGCGGAGGCAGGTCGGCGGCCGCGTCTGGCCGGCCGGCCGACCGGCGCCGCCGCGCCGTCGATCTATGTACAGATGAGGAGCGCCGGCCCGCCCGCGAACAGAGCAGACGGGCGCTGAGGTAAGGCGTCCGGTCGCTGCCGCCGCCACCGCCGTCGGCCCGACTAGATACCGACTGATATGAGAGAGACCACCGCGCCGCAGGGAGCTGCTACACCAGTGAAAGACAGACACACGCCAGTCACACACGCCGAGCGCCGATCGCTCGCGCACAGCCGCCTACACACGCGCACGCTCCAGGCACACATTCACCACACACAAACCACTGACACCCGCGCCCGACGGCCGGCCACCGGCGGGCGCCACTCTGGTCCCGGTCTCGGAGAAATGGGCGGCGCTCGCTCTCCCTCCCTCCCACACCAACTCTCTCCCTCCGTCCCTCGCACTCCCACTCTGTGTCCCTCGCGGTCTATTGTGTCCTCCATGACGCGTCCAGTCGCGCAGAGACATCGCGTCCAGTCGCGCAGAGATCGTGCGCGCGACGCGGCCCGGCTGTGTGGCATGTGAGATCAAGTCGCGTGCCGGCCGCGCGCGCGCCGCCGCCGCCGCGGAGTGCCGTCAGCGGGCGCGGCCAGCGGCAGCGGACGAGTCGGCAGTCGATAGCTGAGAATGCCCGCTCGCCGGAGCGCGCCCTAGTCAGCGCTGGCGTCACGCCTCCCATTGGTGAGGCGAGGGCGGCAGCTCACTGGGATGCGCTACGGTCGAGCTGGCGAAGCTCCTGTACGCCGCCGACTGCGGGTTGATACACAGCGGCACCTTCTCGGGACTCATGTGGTTCACGATGAACTTCCGCATCCGGTCTGTGGGGAGAGTGGGGCGACTGTCAGCATACTGAGGACTGGGGTGGCAAGCACGGCATGCTAGCGCCGTCTGGTGTCAGAGAGCCAACATCTGCTTTCTAATCTATCCACTAGAGGCGCTGCCACTAAGGCACAGCTCAGTCAGCCAGAAAAGGCAGATACCCCACGACATCCACAAGCACAGAATAAGCAGCCCTTTATATCAAACCCCATTGGTCGCTCTACGGCCCTAAAGCTATTTCATGGGTCCAAGCAATATCACCACCGGACAACTGATCAGGACATGTCAGATACGCACCTTTAACCTGGACGACCGACGTCAGCTCGCGCTCCCAGGTATCGTCGAACGCCTGGTGCGCGCTCGGCTCGTAATCCTGTGTGTACTGACGGGGCTGGCCGCCGGCCGACCAGCAGCAGCGGCACATACAGGCGTGGTAGCGCAGCCGGCCCTCGTCCAGGTACGGGTGGCTCAGCGCGTCCGTCACGCGCAGACGCTTCGCCTGAGGAGGGAGAGAGGGGGTGGTCAGAGGGGGCAAGTCTAGGGGAAGGCGCACGGAGATAGATTGGTTGATGTTGAGACGCAAGCAGTGAGACTTGGTGAACTGGTAAACGTCTATCAAACACCGCGCTTAGGTCAGAAAATCGTTTCCTATTTATAAGTATTTCCTAGTAAGTGGGTTCCCAAGACCGGAGTTAGCCGCAACACTATTTGATGAACAGCAGCTTTCTGAGGTGCCGGTCGGCTCGGTCAGTGCGGCCAGCGGAGCCGGTCCTCGCCGGCCGTTTCACCGCTACATCAGACCGTCCTATCCACCGTCAACATCGGCGTATTTCGTAACTTCCATGACGTCACCGCCGTCTCTGAGTGACGTCACACGCGCCAGCACGGTCTTACATTGGCCGCGGAGCAGTCAGGACAAGACACCGGCACGTGGCTACTTAGGTGTCGCAACACCGCCGGATCAGCCACGGCTAAGGCACGCGAGCAAACTGCAACATCGACGCAACCATGCCCGTTTGACGCCTCTGCGGACTGGGGAGAAAACAGGCGTCCCGTTCACACCTCGCGCTGTTGTTTGCAGGTAATCTCTCGTGCCAGATTGGCTCACCGCGCCACGTGCCATGACAACAGGTGAAACAGGCATTGTCTGACGGTGCCAGTGGGGCACCATCGGCTTGGAACCGTTACATTGTACTGGCAGAAACGACTGTTAGTAAGACCCTCAGTCTAGGCTAGTCGTCCACTTCCGCATCTAACCAGGGAGTGACAGGAGAGCCCTTACTGTGGGCTAATCCCTAGTACTGGCGGATAAATCCTCTTGCCCTTGTAATACGTCATATAATCCGGAAGCGATGTAAGGCCAGTAGGAGGAGATCTTGTGTAACGCTCAAGGAACTTGCCAAACTACAGAAACAATGAGTGGCCGCTTCCCGATCAACTTTCACAAATCAACTTTCGGCGATCCTTAATAACTGACCCAACAATAACAAAATGAAAACATTTTCGCGCTGCTGACTTCGGAAGCATGCTCCCGTCCACTTAGCTCAGCTTCCTACCACATCCTGGTTCCGTAACTCCGAAACCAAAACACAACGAATCGGATTTCCAGCCCACCTCCGTTTATACATTATTCAGTCCAATCTCCGTAACCATCGAGCTGCGCACTACACTATCAGTTCCTGTCTCTCGAATTATGTAATCCTCCTCTCGATCCTTCCCAGGCCTGAGGTCCCACCTATACCCTCCCCAACAGCTCCCCGACTGATCGCAATTCTCACTGGACTGAAGGCGAGCATCTGAGCCAGGAGGTGGACGGCATCGGGACTCGTCTGACTGGAGAGACTGTAGAGCACATGAAGCGCGGCCGGCTTGTAGGGGCGGCGCATCATGTGCTGGCGCGCTCCCTGGCACACGGTGGACATATCCTCGGCACTAGGTGAGCCCAGTAGGTCGGTGATCAGCTCCAGCTGCTGGATCGGTGTAGACGCCTGTCGAAATACGGAGAGAAAGGTCAGGTCACCGGTCGGGTCGGGTTACCAATCGTGGGTCAGAGTCCCGGGGGCAGGGCATGGGTCAGAGAAGGTTGCGTATGAGGCCGGGTGATATTTGAAGGGATGGAGGCAATCGCCGTGGGCGCGGCATGACAGGAAAAGGCGAGTAACAAACACAGTGTGTCCAATCAGATGGAAAGTCGCCCTCCGTCCAGCACTCAGGTCACGCCCGACCCGCTCACCGCCTCACAAAGGTCAGGATAAGGTCAGGGCGAGCACACGGACGGAGGTCCGTGCGGAGAAAACACAAGAGGTCGACCGGGCGTGACAGACCAGTTTGTACCACCACCGGCCCTGGATGCTGAGTGCTGACAAACTAACAACCAGTCAGCCGGGTCAGTGGGTGGTGAGGGGCGGGTGGAGTAGGGTCAGGGCCGGGTGGACTGTCACGACACCGAGTGTGTGTGTATGCGACAGCACCGCGCCGGTCGGGCCACGGTCACCTGGTATTGGCCGGAACCGTCACGGCCGGGCACGTGCCCAGTCGGCCGGAACGGGTCACGGTCAGGATTGGACAGAATGTCACCGAGGTGCCAGCGTGTGACAAGGGGTGTCACTTAGGTACCGTGAAACAGGGGACAGATTGTCAAAAAGATAATGTGTAACAGGGAAGCGAACAAGTGTCACCGAGGTTTGACGTACCGCGTGGCAGTCCGCCCTCCAGAGGGCAAACATTTAAAAAGTGAGATTTCCGACCAGCGCACTAAAATTTGGTACGAAGTGCTTAACTAAATGCAGCCCCATCATTGATATCCTTGAAATATCAACAGCAAATATCTCATTAGGCAACCACCAAACAGAACACAAGCCTTACCTGGAAGAGGATTCTCCTTCCGAGCAGCTCTGCGAATATGCAGCCGACCGACCACATGTCGACGGCGGCGTCGTAGTGTGTGGCGCCCATGAGGATCTCCGGGGCGCGGTAGTACTGCGTGACCACCTCCTGGGTCATGTGGCGGCGCCGGTTCGGTTCCTCCACACGGGCCAGGCCGAAGTCGCAGATCTGAGGGAGAAAGACAGAGGGAGGTGTAAGAGAACTGGGTGTAGAGAAGCAACTCAGATAAAACGCTTCGGCGCCACCGGTAAACAGCAAATGGGCATTAACAGGAGGCATTTATAACAATATTCGTTGCATAAGCGGAAGTTTGACAAGAAAGCTGAATAACCAGGGAAGAACGAACAAAGGCTAACGGTAATATCAAGTAATTCCGCAGTGCCCCGGTGTTCAACTAGGTAACAGGCGTTTCGCAACACCTTCCAACGGTACATCGTAATGCATTCACAGCTGGACATAGCAGCTGATATCCTTCTGCAAAACACAGATGCGACGAACGCGAGGCCGACGGCCGGCGCCCGGTT
Organism: Amphibalanus amphitrite; assembly: GCF_019059575.1. Taxonomy (NCBI): domain Eukaryota; kingdom Metazoa; phylum Arthropoda; class Thecostraca; order Balanomorpha; family Balanidae; genus Amphibalanus; species Amphibalanus amphitrite. Next base: position 331,465 of record NW_024881781.1, read on the forward strand.
GCCAACCGAACCAAATAGCACACATCAGTCAGGGATTGCGTCGGGCGTGGCGGCTGACCCCTCCCCTAGGTGACAGCTCTGTGTCAAAACGCAGCCGCCGGTTATCCGTTCCGTGACGATCTCCGCAAACCAGCAGTGTGGCTCAGCCGTCCGACCCAATTTAGCAGCCGGCGGCCGCTTTCTCTGAGGGTCACCGCCAAAAAAAAAAGCGGGCTCTCGTAGCGACTGCGGCGCAGCGCGGGGAAAACGAGCCAGACGCCGAGAGTGCCCGGGTCTGCGGAGCGCCCAAAACCAGCTCGGCAGCTGGCGCAACGCTGCACCGGCGGCCGCGCGGCAGCTGCCCTCTCGGCGCCGGCAAAACTCGCCGGTACATTGATCAATCCGCGGTCGACGGGCGGGCCGCCAGCGCACCGCTCATAGGGCGCTGCAGCCGGCGCGCACGCGACTCCCGCTCGGTGCTGCCACGTGCAGCGGCGCGGCCGCTTTGTGCGCCAGCGGCCGCGTGCAGGACTCTTTGTCCTCCGTCGGCCGGACGGTGTTCTATATACTCTGGGCCGGACGAGCCGCGGCGCGGCGCTGCCGGCCAGCCGGCGCGCCCCATTGGATTCCCACTTGGCGGCGGCGGCCCATCTTGATCTGCGCCCGAGGCCGTATAAACTGCCGTCCGAGAAGGACAGAGGATGGCAGGCGATTCGGCCGCCTTCCAGCAGCGCGAGACAAAGGCCTGCAGAGCAACATGGGAGCGGCGCCGGGCCGCGCTGACGTGGGGAGAATTAAATTGGGCCGGACCGAGCCAGACTGGTGCAGGGATCGATCGGGTTTACATGGAAATGAGCTGGACGGAATGACGACACCGCGAGCTTTGACAAGATGGTGAGAGTTTCGCCGAGTTTGGGGTGGAATGAGGCGAGTTCTTGGTACGATTGGCAATGAACTAGGCAAAAGCCAGCCGATGGGAAATCGTACGTGCTCGGATGGGTCTCTCATGGTCCCACATCAACCTCAACGGACCCACAGCACCGCTCTACCCTTACCTACCACAGCCCCAACCCCTTCCTATATGCTATTATGAGTACCGAGAGCACCATGCTTCCTGGAGAGGGAAGCTATGCACCGCGGCAGCCCCATGGTCAGCACCGGTCACCGGTTCTCCATCACCTCACCAGGTACCGTACAACGTCAGAGCCATGTCCGCGCTCACACTACTTCCTCTGAGTCAGAGGGCGACCAGGAATGAATCGCACGTGAGACATTACCCAGCGGCTCTGTGATTCATGGGCTTTAAATGAATTTCCGCCAGGTCAACGGTGCTTCCTCTGACAAACACTCGCCAGGGTTTTTTTTAACATAAGTTCCTCAACCCTGTGCACGAAATGTCACCAGAAATCCAGTCGCTATCGTTCATCAATGATCAGCTTCGAGCAGTTGATTACGTCAGTAAGCAACCGGCTAAATACACTAAAAGGCCGGTTTTCATCCCCAGCAGCTCTCTTCACCAAATTTATCCAAACCGGCACACACCACAGCCAGTCAATACCCTCCGCGACGGCCCGGGAGCCGGACGGCAGCTCAGACAGCTGTTTTGTGTGTTCTGGCCGACGGCCAGCAGACCGAGAGATGTGCACCACTCCAGGGGGTGCCCATGCCGCATTGGGTCAACACTCCACGCGTGGTCATCTCGCAGAGCGCCACGCAAGATGTGCCATCTGCTGGCTTGGCAGGCGGTCCTCGTATCGGCAGGCTAGTATACATTTTATACAATCGACATGCCTATATCACCTGGCGAGCCCGTATCACCAATCAAGTTATATCACCTGGCGAGCACACATCACCCGGTGCACGTGACCACGGGCCGGCCCGGTGGCAGAGATCAGCTGCCGTATGATGGTGCTAATATGGAGCAGCTGGACCGGCAGACACGCTGCAGCAGCTGCCACTAGTGACCCTCGGACTGCCCGCATAGGCGACCCTACCCGACCCGACAGAAAGCCAGGGTCATCGGAGCCACTTGGGGACAGAGCAGCGCCCGTCCGCCATCCCCGTCACCCTCTGGGGACACATGGCGGTCGGTTCGATGGTGGGAAGACAGAACCTGGGAGACGCCGGCGGGCAATCCCTCCCCTCCCGCCGCGCACATCCCTGAGCTCACAGAGCCGAGCGACAGCCAAGGCCAGCCCAGCTGGCGGGCCGGGCCGCTCCACAATCAGTCGTCCACGCTCCATCGGCGGCGGCTCCGTCGTCGCCGTCATTCGGCCCATCCGTCCATCCGTTCGGCGCGTCCGTCCCGGCAACAGGCCGGTGAAAGTGGCGCCCGGCGACACGCGGCACTGCCGGCGCAGCGCGGCGAACGGCGGCGCAGCTGACCCATTTCGCCGCGCCGGAGCACGCCGCGTCCCCGCCACCTCTGCCGCGGCCGGGCGCGCACAAAGAAGCGACGTTTTTGCCCGGTTTCTTGCGAGTTGGACGATATTGGTGTTCCGACCGGCTGGTCCGAGCCCTGGGGGGACGGCCGCGTTCGGCAACCACCAATTATAACCTACAGAGGAGCGGCCGGCGGGGCAGAGAAAAACGCTGCGTCCGCGGTCATGAGACAGCAAGCTCACCTTTAGGACACAGTTTGAGTTGACCAATAGGTTGCCGGGCTTGATATCTCTGTGCAGGATCTTAGCCGAGTGCAGGTACTTGAGGCCTGAAACGGAAATTTCTCCCGTCAGTCAACTGCTCGCGAGCCATTGCGAGAACAAGGAAAACCTAGCACTGTAACGACAATGGCATCACCCACAAATATGTAACCAGTGTACACAATACAGCAGCATTTATGTTGAGCAGTCACGAAAGGACATTCTCATTCCCACACGGACACACTGACAGCTGATACACTCGGTCTATCACGGGTCTCCTGAGCCATAATCTACGGTCATTACATAGCCTCTCACCACTCGCACACACACACACGGCACACAGGGCACACAAACAGGACAACGGAAGCGCGTTTACGGTGCGTCGGCACGGTCACAGCGGTGACAATGGTGCGCCGCGTCTGCCGCTCAGCCGCGTGCCCAAACCCAGCCACCAGCCACAAATTGCCTGTCCACAAACAAAGCCCGGTGGACAGCGGCTCGGGCGGAGGCGCGGTGGGACAGCGCACAGTGCGTGTGTGCCGTGACGGGCGTGTCAGGGCGGCGGGCCGCCCCCGCCCCCGCCCGCCGCCCGCCGGGCGGCCAGCTGGGTGGGGGCGGCTATTTTCTATCATCGATCGCCGCCCTCAGCTGCACGCAGTCGGCAAGGCCGCCCGCAGCTGGCGACCGACCAAAGCTCAGCCGAAGCTCCACCAAAGCTTGAACGAGGCTCGACAAAGGCCGTTACGCCAAAGTCCCACGAACTACTGCACAAAATTTAACAAAGGCTCGGTCATATGTCTCACAAAACTCAACCAAAGCTTCACCAGCTGTCGGCCAACTCCTAACCAACTCTCCAAGAGTGCCTGATCCCTGTGGCGACATCTCAACTCGGCGTGGCTCTTTCGACCCTGGAGGAGGCAGCGAGGCGTGTCGAGCTGTACGGCGCCGAGCTGGGATCGTGCGCAGCTCCTCTCCCTTTCACCGGGTGGGTCGGTCGCACCGTGCCGCGGCCGCCCGGTCAGGTCGTCAGGCAGGTGCCGATGCCGTCTGGTGGTGACGGGCGATGGGATGGGATGGTGGGAGAGAGATGAAACGATGGGATGTTCCCGCGGGAGGGAGGAGGGACGATGGGATAACACGTTGGGAGAGAGAAGGGATGATAGGATAGCACGTTGCTAGAGGGCAGGCGGCGATGGGATGCTACGGCGGGATAGGGCAAGGCACGGCAATGGGACAGCGCATGGCACCGCCGGAACGCCATGATTAGAGTCGCCCACACGGCCACAGCGCACCAATCACGTCCAGGCGTCTCGATGGTGCCACGCGCGGCTCGCAGTCATCATCGACTCATAAGAGTCGTGACGAGTCATGGAAGCCCGCGAGTGAAGATGTGATCATCACAGAGTCGGTGATAGAAAAGATCCCTACGCATTGAGCCATAGCTTTGCGTCCATGTAGTGGTTATCCTACAGCATAACTCAGTCATGTTGGCATGTCAACTAAATACCTCAATATGATCATTCACATAGCAACATGGCCAGTCGATGTGAATCAGCACACACCTAAAGCCGTAAAATAGGCTCGAAATAGCTCGCCCCAATGCCACTTACCACATCAACTCGACCGTAATCCGCGTACCCAATCGCTCAATCGCTTTAGTCACAGGACATTCATCACCAGCTCAGACTCGGACATACCTATGTAGATGGCACCCCGATTACCGCAACACGCCGCAATGACGCAACCTGACGCACCGCGTCACTTTTACTTCCCAGGCGATCTGATCGCGACGCGCGGCCGCCGCCTTTCCTGACCGTCCGACTGCAGGGTTGCCGGGCGCGAACAGTTCCCACGCCGGAGCTAGCTCGTCCCCTCATGGTTCGCAGTGATTCCCATCTCGCGCCCTGCCAACCCGGAGCCGGAGCGGCAGTGAGTGCCGCTGCAGCAGCGGCGGCATACCGGGGTGACCGCTGGCATCTCCGCCCCGCCGGGTGGTATCCGGTGCAGACAGCAGCTCAGGATAGACAAGGACCCCGCACTGACTGGCCAGGAAACCCATACAAAATGATAAACCAATCACATGAAATCGTTACTGTCATACTGTCCTTGTCATTGCCAGACCCTAACAGTGGTTGCTGTTATAGCCTAGTATTCAGACGCCACCAGAACGCTCCAGGTCTCAGTAAACAGTGCTGACCGGGTCGGTCACCAAATGTCACCATGGCTCGCTCGTGGCGCTGCCTCTCCTCATCGTCTGCGGCTGGTGTTGCGGTTAGCCGTGGGGCTCTGGACACGTGTTGCAGTAGTGTGCGGGAGGTCCTCAGACATCCCTCATCCGTCCCTCTCTCTGCCTCCCCCTGACAGCCGGAGCAGTGAGTTCAGCCTGCTCCTCCCCTGCCTGTGGGACACACTCAATCCCGCCCACAGTGGGCCAGCAGAGGTGCTAGTGCTGCCAGAGAGGCCATAAATGCAGTGTACAGTGTACACATTGATGATTCGAAGGCCAGTGAGAGCATGAAGAGGCAAAACGATGACCATGACGGTACATGACGGCTCTACAGCTGCGGAGCTCTCCGCCATTGGACGCCATAGGCATCACACTCGACTGGTTTCGTCTTTTGAGCGGCTCCGGCCGGGAGATACGTGGCACTTCCGCTGTCCGGCGGCGGCCGCGTGTCCGTCCTATCCCCGACCTCGGTATCGGAATCCCCTTCGCCGCTATCACAGCAGAGCCCCACACCGAGCCCGCGCCGGCCAGAGGAAATACCAGTGGAAATGCCGCAGTCCAAACCGGGATACCGAGATCCGCTTCGACTGGTCCCACGCTATCGAGCTCACGTCAGCTAGCCTGAGGAGAGCCTGCTGATGCTTCAGTCGTCATCACTACTATCCTTGTCTAGACCCGCTCTCTGGAGAGACTTTCCGGGTGGCCACCTCATCGGGACGCCGAGCCGCCACCGCAGTCATTTGGAAGGCACGGGGATGTCCTGGAGTGAGGGCGCCGAGTCGCGGCAGCACTGTCCTCGGTGCCACGAATAGACGGCCTCGGTAGGCAGATTTTACCACCGCGCTCTGGCGGCCGGCACGGCTCCCAAAGAGCGTCCCTGTCTGGCTTCGTAGCATTGTCACAGCCGGCAGTTGCTGGCACAATGGTAGGGCCAGCGTTGTGAGCGTGGAACGGCTGCCACACGAGAGCGCGCCAGCAGCGTCCCTCCGAAGCCGTGCGCGGCGTGTTTCACAATTCACACGGGCCACGTCACACGGGCAATTCACGCTGTGCGAGGCCAGGTGTTTCCCTGATGATGGGAGAGCCGAGAGAGGAGAGAGGAGAGAGACGAAAAGAAAAGAGGAGAGAATGAAAGGAGATGGGAGGGAGGGGAGAAGAGGGAAGAAGCTTTTATGACAATAGTACCAGTGCACTGCTGGGTAACCAGTGAACTACGCCCGGCGCCACAAGTAAAACATCGCATATAAAACTGGCACAGCTTTTGTTTGCAACAAACATCGGTCAGTACCTACTGGCTGCGACCCGTGGGATAAAATCACGCAGAGTGAAAGTGCGTGGTAGTGCAACCCCCGGAAAACCGGTCACAGTCGCCCCGGGTCGCGGTCACCACCATAGCTGACCTGTTTCCCCGAGTTCAGTGGGTAAAGTTCAGGGCCAAATGGCCTAACCTCCACTCGCCGGTGAGGGGCCGACTGCAGCGCCCCTGGCGGCTAGCCGGCGAACCACACCGGTGAAAGAGAGTGAAGCGGCAACGGCGGCAGCCGCGGGCCCTCGATGTGGGTCAAGTTCTTCGGAGCCGTCAGCCGGCCGGCGTGAGGCGCGTTTACGAAACAGCGCCGCGATTGCCGGTTCGGTGGGCGGCTCGGGAGAGAGAGAGGGCCGGATCGCAGCCACAAAGAGCCGGCGGGAACGGCGGCGCCGGCCCGTGACCGTCGTCAGGAGCCGGCCGCGCTCAGCGAGCAGCGCTGCCCGCTCACCGCGCGGCCTTAACCCGGCGGGCAGTCGCGCACGGCCGCCCTGGCCCTGGCCGCTCCGCTAGATACGGCGGCCTCTCTCACGCACATCCTGTCAGCCAACCTACCGAGTCAGCGCCATGGCCCACCCGAGCCAGTCACCCCGCCCGCGACAAGCGTAGCCGAGGTCGAGCTCCGCCAGCTCAACCGCTCTGAACTGACACATCCCAATCCACCAGCCTGAAGCCACGAGTCAGTCTCCGAAATGAGACCAGTAATGTGTAACAAGTCAGACGGACCGGCGGCCGTGAGTGATTCGACTTCCGGCTCGGCGCTGCGCACACGCCCGCTCGTCGGGTGCGTTCATTCAGTTTCCGGGAATCACGCTGATATCTCACTGGGTCCCGGAGGCCAATACCGACATCTCAACGGATCGCTGGACCCAATACTGACATCTGAACGGATCGCTACGGGTGGTCAGAAATCCAGTAAGATGGAGTTCAGTTCTATATTTAGGCTCACTGTCAGAACAGATCTGCAATTACGGAGATAACACGCGTTCGTGCAATTTCCTTTCTTCGGGAATGGTCACACCGATGGCATACTAAAAGTTTATTCCGCCTGCCGTGAGACTGCTTAGACTCCTGGTTGAGCCTGCTACATGACCCATACCGACCGTGCGAGCACATGGACTAAGGCTGGACAGCCGTGGACGGTGGTCACCACACCGCGAAGGCCGGGTGGCGACACCGTCCACACGTCCACCCGACACACTGTGGACAGTGTGGACAGGGCGGCCACCGCGGCCCAGGCGCTGTGTCGTCACAGGCTCGCGATCGGCCAGTATTGCGCCGTCGCGCTGCCCCGACCGGCCTGTCCAACAATGGGTTTAGTTCGCCCGGCTGGCTATGGAGATTGCTGCATATGGCTCAGCTGGGACCGTGGTAATCCAACCAGAACCGGCGCAAGGCAACACACACCATCGATCGTTGTTTAAAACAACTCGCAATAACTCGTACTGATGACAGTCAGCTAGTGTTTACCTACAAACGCAACTCTCCCTGACCTGACCGTGACCTGACCGTGACCTGGCCGCGACCTGACCGTGACTGGACCGCGACCTGTCCCAGCCCGGTATGACGTCATACGCCGGGTCAGGTGTACCGTCACACAGCAGTGGCACAGGTGACGCAATATGACCCACATCCAGGGCCGGCTGTTGCACAGCGAGCCTGGTGGCCGGCGGATCCAGTCGAGCCTGTCTTCACTAAGAGATACAAAGCGCAGTTGCACAAAACTGCCAGAGAAAAATTCACAGGGTGGGGCAGACGAGAACGGCGGAAAAATAGGCTCCAACTAGACCAGATGCAATGGTTCAACTAATGAAATTACTGAATATTCACACATTTCCCAAGATTCAATGATATCATTTAACACTGTGCCTTTGTGGCGAAATGGCTCGCTGGTTATTGGTTAATCCAGTGCGCCACATTTTATGAAACCCGCTCAGAGTTCCACGCTCATGAGGTAAGTTTCGGTTGGTTTAGTGGCACTGGGCGCACCTCGGGGGCCGTATGTCCCAATCTGTGGGAAGTAGCGCGTCTGTTCGACTGCAGGAGCTGGGGGAGGGGCGTACACAGAGTGGTAAGGGCGGAGCAGACCCCACGGCTCACCTAGGTACATTATATGTACATATGTGAGAAGGCAAGAAGAAAAAGGTGGGAGAATGGGACACTCACGCGGCCGCCTGATCGATAAGGAAGTCTGCTCGGACACCCTTAGCACAAATTGCCCGGGTGCAGACAGCACCCGGCGTGCGCTGCGCACCCGCTGCCCGGAGCGCCCGAGCGGGTCATATCCCACACGTCGAGGCCAAGTTTGACGTCATCCGTCCGCTGCACACCGGTCATGAGCGGCGTATGACGTCACTCAGTTGGCGCAGTGACGTCATACTGAGCGCCGGCGGCGGAGCTCGATTGGCGTCAGCCGGCCGGGGTGAGCTACAAGTTCGCAATGCTGACGGATGAGGCAGTGACGCGTTCAATGCGGGCAAGGCCGTCCTAACAGCACTGGGCGGTGTCACACTCAGTAACGACAGCCGGCAGCTGATGTCGCCACGACCGTCACAGCTGCCGGCGGGCGCACCCAGACCGTCACGGGTGTGACGCGGTGTGCACTGACGGTCCGTCCGCCGTCACCACAAACAGACGGGTGGGCCAGCTCAGAGGGCGCGGGGACCATTGCGGTCACAGAATATAAACGATGACTCATAGAAGGAGGCGGGGTCAGGAGACAGTCATCTCCCGACGGTCCGCCGCGTCACCGCCAGCCTCCGACACAGATGCGAACTAAGTGGCGAAGCCAGCTCACCGCACAACCCATCGGCGAAGCCAGGGCAGCAAACTCCTCAACCACACTCCAGAACATCCCAGCGTCCCCTTCCCTCTCTGACGACCAATTCCAAAGAGCTGTTGCACGCGTTTTCCCGTGCTCGGCGCGGGCCTGGCAGCGTCCCTTAGGGCACTGCGCGACGCGTCTCAGTAATCAATCCGCACCAGCCGAGTCGAGGGTGAAATAAATCGGCCGGTAGAGCAGCAGCTCAACTGGTGCCTTCTCCGCCTCAGCGACGAGCGCCTGGCTGGATATGGGCCTGTAGTGGAGTCTAGGAGGGGAAAGCGGTTGTGGGCCTGGCAGGCAGCCGCTAGGATATTTTGAGCAAATAAGGTAGGGTGGGGAGAAACAACGGAGCATGCCCGGATCGAGGAAAGAGCAACAAAGGGCCAATCTGCTAAAGTAGCGAGCGGCGACACCCGACAAATGTCGAAGACGGGAGACAGGATGTGTAAGTAAAAAGACGAGAAAATGTGAGAAGATAGTTAGGCATTGGCAAAAAGTAGGAGACACCAAAAGTATCACACACGTCTCGAACATACCACCGGAGGAAAAGGAATGCGCCTCGAGATGAGACGGTAGGGCAGCGACCGAGCGGTCATCCTCCAATAAACTGTTCCATGGTACGAAACAATGCCAGGCGAACGGGGCGACAAGACACCAGGGGCAGAAGAAGGCGCACAAAAACATGATGCATCACCGGCGCCGTGAAAAACGGCGGCGTCCTACCGACAACGAACGGTGCGGAATGGGTTGAGAGGATGGAGGGCGGTGCCCGAGGGTCAGATGGCAGGGCCTCTGGGTCCGTGTATGATCCCAGTCGTACCGGTACTTTGGGTGCCGTTGGCCGTCTGTCTCTCAGTGTTGTCTGTATGGGTGTCTGTTTGTGTAAGTCTGTTTGTCGGTCAATGTGGACTAGGCGCGAGTGCCTATCCGTGTTAGTGTATCTCTAGGTGTGTGCTCATGTCAGCCGAAAGTTGCATGTTAATTGAGTGAGCTTGCTGTGATCGAGTGCGTCAACCAGCCATTCGGTGCTAAATCAGATGTCTGCGGTCAATAAGTGTGTTGGTCTGCTTGGGTGACTGTGCTTGTCTGTCCGTCTATCTTTGCGTTTACTCGGGTATCGGCATTGGTATCTCACTGGTTGCCAGTATCTGTCTGTGTCTCTGTGTCTGCTATGTCCCGGTGACGGTGCCGGCTCCATCGCCCCGCTCGGGCGTCCCCGCCGGGCGGCACTGTGATCGATACCGTCCTACCGTGCTCCGCCGGCGGTGGATGCCGACTTCAATCTGCCCCTCGCAGCGAGCGAGCGCCGCGCCCGGCAAACGAACGGCCCACGCCGGCTCCCCATCAACACACACACACACACTCACAGACAAACAGACACACAGACACGCAGGGTGGAGAACGAGCGACGGAGGAGCGGCGGAGGTTCGGCAGAGCAGGGGACAGGGTGACACTGGCATCGCGCCAGACCGTGACACCAGAAGTTGGGCGAATCTGCAGAGCCGGGACGAAAACTGGACAGGGGAGACAGAGAAGCGCAGTAAATGGATGGCTGGGCGGATACAGAACTCCTCAAACGTCACTCGATTCCGACTCAGTCACACTCGGCTCAAATAATACGTCTCTGATGGTTAAAATGCATGAGCAGACAGATGCTAACCAGCCTCAACAAACAGCGCACCAACTCACTTCTAAACAACGTGACAATCACAACAAACAACCGAGGCACTGCAACTCAAGGACCATTGCCCTCTAGTGCGGCTACAGCTCAACCCGACCACACATAACCACTAACTCTCCTGAACCCGGCCTGTTCACGACACTGATGGCATAAACAGCGATAACTCGATACTGATCACACAAACCGAACATCACATCAGTATCGGTGACAAATGTTGCGTCACCGCTACACTGACGCCCCACTTCCCCTGACTCCCCCGCACAAACCCCTTCGGCACTCACCTCGGAGGATTTGGTAGAGGAAGACTTTGACGTGGTCTGCCGACAGGTGCTGTGGCGACACGATGATCTTGTGGAGATCGCTCTGCATCAGCTCCGTCACAACGTATCTGAACATGTGACAGTCAAGGAAAATAACAACGGACAAGTACTGTAGGCATTAGATAAACATAATGACAACTGGTCATGTTTTAATTCTCTGAAAGCAAATATGGAGCGGGATGAATGATGCACAATTCTAACTATTCGTTTGACTAATACTGTTAGTACACTCGAGGGCAGATTGATGTTCCACCACTCCCTACCCATCAGGCTTCCATGGCTCAGCACTGGCTGCTGCCAGTGGCAGCACTGGCAGCACTGGCACTGGCAGGCAGTGCTGAGCAGTGCTGAGGGCAGGCAACACTGGCAGCAGCCAGTGCTGAGCCATGGGATCGCCCGATGGGTAGGGAGTGGTGGAACATCAATCTGCCCCCGAGTGTACCTAAAGCACTCCTCCCATATTTTGCCCAAGTCCAGCCATGTCTCCCTACACTCTCGCCCGCATCAATCGCTGCCAACATAACCACCGGAGCAGTTTGAACCCACGGCCAGGCAGCGTCGTGCAACAGGCCATTTGTGCCTTTTACGACAGCCGTTAGAACGCACGATGATTATGAGTGCATGACGCAGCACCCACCGTTTTCCGTCGGACATCAGCGTGGAGCAGTCGAGCGTGGTTCATTACGAGTGTTTCCGTCCACTAAATGGACACGGTGATTATGAGGGTAACGACTGCATCAGTTACAGTGGCCGATAAATGATTCAGTCGGGATCGACCGGCCAGGAGTCGCGCGGGCCGGTGACCGCAGGTCGTCCGGTTCACAGGGGTGGGTGAGGTGGAGTGGTAAAGGGTAAATGGGTTAGCGCGAAGGGGGAGCGTGGTCGGCAAGGCTGTAGGTAGGTATAAAAGCTCGAGCTTTCCTAAGTCCCAAACCATCAACGTCTTTGTGCGCGCACCGAGCGTATTCCGCAGCCCCACCCGGGAGCATTCCGCCGTTCGAGTGATTCCCCGGTTCCCACGAGTGCGTGCCGTCGTCTTCGTCGTCACGGCTCGGTTCTGAGGCAGCCAACACCAGTTACCGGCAGCCGGTAGAGCGGCGCGCTCACGATCAATACGCGCTCTGAACACCGGCTCGCGCTCTCCAAACCTCCCCTCGCCGTGCCGCCACAGAGACGACTCTCGGCGGGCTCTACGAGCTCGTCCCGGCGTTTTGCCTCCTCAGATCTAAGCAACAGCCGATAGCTCGGGCCTCGCAACGACCGGGCGTCAGGCGCAGCACACTGACGGTATATCAATATAAAACGAGGGCTAGTGTGCCATTCCCGACACGTTGCTCGCCTTAGAAGGTTTGAGCATCTGCTTAAGAAGTTTATGGATAAATTGTTTAATCAATTTGATAGTTACAGGAAAGCCTGTTGCATGGGAACGCCTGGGGCGTTTGGCGTGAGACTATTCTCGCCCCAGGCGCAGGTGGGTCGACAGTGATCGCGCAGTCGTTCCACGATAAACTCGTCAGCGGCGGGGTGTAACTACCGCCCGTGATGTCACCACAAACCCCATGACGACCTCTCGGGCGTAAACATCCCGCGGGACCTTCCATCGATCACGCTGACAGGGTCGGTCGGCCGGACACTCCGATCTGTCGGACCCGTTACTCGGGTCTGTCGAGTGATACGGACAGGCTGTAGGAACTGCGGCAGTTACTGCGCGTGTTAAACATACGGCGCATGATATGTGCGGGCGTTGCTTTCGCGCGCCGCCGCCCATCCCACGCGTCGGCCCGGCTATCGTGACCGGCCAGGGTCGAGATTTATGTGTAATTTTCAGCGGCGCCGCTGCCGCGCACGCAACATGATAAAGCCGTCCAATCGGGTCTCGGTGACAAAGATACGATCACAGCCGCTAGACGGTGCGCAGATCGCGGAAAGATCGCCCTATTGTCGGCCGGCCCGGCGAGTTTCTCCTCCGCTGTGGACACAGTTAGCCGGCCCAGGAAACCGGCCGTCCTCTCCGTACTGCTGCAGCGGGACGGCCGCCACATGACAGCTCTTCTCGCCTTCGGAGCGTCCGGTTAGCGGAATGTTCGACGCTATCTGCCGCACCATGTCATGTTTCGACACTGACACAAAAACTCTAGTGACTTTTCACTGAACACATCAGGGAAATCTGCCGCTCCTGCCCAGAAACCCACCGAGTTTTTACGAGTGGATCGCGTTGAAGTGTGGCCCTCGTCTTGACTCTCGAAACCGTGCTGAAAATGATACAGAGCGATCCTGTGAAACAGCCCTAATGCGTTGTTGAACTGCAGTTAGGCAGCTTTTAATCACGGCGCTTTGTCAGCGGAATCAGGCCGCAACCAAAAAAAGACACCGCACAACGTATCCAGGAAGACAAAACAGCGGCATTTTGTTGTCAAACATCTTCACTTTTCTGAATCTCTGCACGTCACGTGCTTATCAGTGCGGCATCGCGCCCACATCGCGGAACCACCGGGCTGGATCCATGTTGGTCGGATCACCATCCACGGTCCTCGGAACACACCTTGAGGAAGTGGGTCGGTGGTTGTGGTGTGGTATAGAGAGAGGGGAGCGGCGTCAGGCCCGGCCGGGGCGACCGCTGACCGGCCGACCGGTGCCGCACGTGTTTACACAACGGGCACCGGGCGAGCAGAGCGGCCAGGCCCCAGGGAGCAGGAGAGAGGACAGGAGAAGTCGGCTTTCTGATCTCGGGCCGTCACACTCACTCCCTTGCCACAAGCTGAAACTGATGGCGCTCACTTTAGTGTGCCGCCGTTGCCAAGTCTCTGTGTCGATGTCACGAACTGCTAAGCTAAGTGACTCGAGAGCTGACAGCGCTTCGGGTCGAACAGAGCGACAAAGGTGGGGTTCACTCCAGTCCACCACGCAGCACAAAGGAGCGCTACTTTCCGCGATCGAAACACGCACAATCCACGTCCAATTTCACGGGACGCCTTTGTGAGGCGAGCTGGGCCAACGCACACTTTCCGGCAGTGTCGGAAAAAGGCGGACAGTTCACCAGCCCACTGTCCTGAACAGGGCGCGTACTGAATGGCCAGTTGTCAGTGAGCGCCGGACTCCAGCCGTGTTCAGCCCACTCTTGGACCCGCCTCCAGACCGGCTCGCGATCGTTATCACCCAGTCAGGGTTCGCTCCCGGCCCGAACAGGGACTAAAGGGTCGGACGACATTTTTTGATCGCATACCACCACCGCCAGAAATATAGGTTATCGTCGCGATCAAGGGAAAACACAGTCGCGCGCTCGCTTTGTTTGGCCTAATGGAAATACGCCATACGACGTTTTTGCTGAAGGAGACGAGGAACAGACGGAAACTACACATACCGGGTGCCTGTCGTCACATTCACCGACGTGCAGGTCAGGGATGACAACACCATGTAAAACCTGGTGCAAGTGTCGACGCACCGTAAATAACCCATGCATCAAATACAGACAGTGGTATCGGAGACGGCTGGTGGTGGGTAAATGTGACGGCCACGCACCAGGCTGAGGGTGTTCGTGTCACAAAGACTAGTGGAGCTCTGAAGAAGGATGGCTTTTCATCGGATAAAAACACCCGCCGGCCGCATCATTTCCCACATTCATCTTGTCAGGGAAACGCTTCCTCCTCTATCAATAACACTCGCACAACAATGGCCACCCAATGAAGAACGCGCACGGCAAAAACTCAGCCCGCGCACCAGGCAAACGACATTATCTGCAAGAAGCGGCCGGCCTGGCGCGGGCCACATCGGGCGGCCGACCTGGCATCCTCTGCTCCATCCTTCATCTCCGGGGCCGATTGCCGCGGGGCGAGACAAAAACCGGCCCGGCTCGCTGCAATCAAACAGGTCGACACAGCGCACAGAGAGAGGGCAGCCGCCGACCGGTGCTGAATCCCGCTCACACCGGCCGGCGAAACCGATGCGCAGGAGAGCGCGAAGGCGAGCGAGTGCGAGAAACAAAGAGGGCAGCGCGGCGCGGCGCGGCGGTCAGCGGGCAAAAACGTCCGGCGGCAATGACCGGCGATCCTATCTGGCCGCATACCGTCCTCCGCCGTAAACATCAGCAGGTACGGCCGCCACCGCCGCCCCCGCCGGCCGACCGGACGGGCCTTTAATTTTTAAATGGCGCCCGCCGGCGGAGCCCCAAGCGGCCGGTCGCTGATCCGACGCCGGCCGTGGGAACAGGGCACCGCCACCGGAGCAGCCAGATGCCCCGCGGCGCCTATCGAGCGAGAGGGTCGGCCGGGGGCGACCCCCGCCGGCTGGCCGCGCCCCATCGT
The DNA here is from genome assembly GCF_019059575.1 of Amphibalanus amphitrite. Taxonomy (NCBI): domain Eukaryota; kingdom Metazoa; phylum Arthropoda; class Thecostraca; order Balanomorpha; family Balanidae; genus Amphibalanus; species Amphibalanus amphitrite. The sequence continues at coordinate 346,745 of NW_024881781.1, forward strand.
CGCGTTCGACGGTCGGAACAATGACGCGGCTGGATCGAATGAGGGGGAGTCGGCGGCCGGAGCGGGACGCCGGGGCGCCGACCGGCGTATCCGGCAGGTGTTCCGCTCCCCGTTTAAAGCTCCGGCGATCAATGTCCGTGACGGCGCCAACGGTCGCTCCACCGCCCGGCTCCCGCGGCTCCGCTCCCCGGGCCAACAGTCACACGGAACTGGCATGGCGTTCTATGGCCGGTGTGATTCCGCCTCCCGGGTCGCCGCTGTCACCAAGCACCGTGCACGTGGGCGAAGGACCCGGCGACCCGGTCTGGTCGCGATAGTGCGTCGCACCCCGCGTGTCACTCTACGAGACACGCGTGCAGCCGTGCTCCAGTTTCGCCGCTGCAGCGCGGACAGCGGCGCGGGGGGCGGGGGTGACAGCTCACGTGTGGTCGACTCAGCAGTCGCAGCACCCCAGCAGCGTCCAGACAGCTCCTTCCCCGCCCTGGGTACCGCCCCGAGCACGGTCGGCCCTGGGGCTCCGAGCTAGCCGCAATCAACAACGGTCGCTCGCCACAACACGCCGGGCGTCCCGTAACGCCTCGAGCAGCGGTCCGGCGGCTCGTCGGCCACCACCCTCCCTCCGGGCCAGCCCAACATCGGCGGCAAACACAAACAAACACAAACACAGCGCGGCCGTGAGCCCGCAGGTCGTAACCCGCCCCTCCGGGCCGAATGACGGCGGGTGAGCCGCAAACCAGCGGCACAAATGGACCGCGATGGCGAGACGAGCAGTCATCACACGCCCATGGAGGAAGATTCCGGCTGTATTTCCCCCTGTTCGTGTGGCGTCCCACCGCCCGAACGTCCTTTTAATGTGCCGGGGCCGTGCCAAGCGAAAGGGTCGATCGAACCGGCCGGCCGGAGCGCTGTATTCAGTGCCAGCGAGAGCCGCATTCTCAGCTCCCCTTCAGCTTCCCTGTGGCCCCTTTCTCCCACCACGCCGCGTCTCCCCGCGTCTCTCCCCGAGCCGGGTGCGCCCAGTGGTCGAGCCGTACCGAACCGGCCGCTTTGTGCGAGGCCGGTCTGTGCCGAGGCCAGCCCTGTGAAAACAAGGACAGCCCCGTCATAACTCGTCTGTGGCGCGGCACAATGGGCCCCGCCGCGCCGGCCGCTCGCCACCCTTTGTCGCCAACGCGCTGTGAACGCCGTCAAACCTGAGTTTTTATCGGCGCAGGACAGGGTGCCGCAGTCTGGGACCGGAGAGGGCTGGGCCCGACGGGGTTCCATCTCATGGTCCCCGCCCAGCGACAGCACCGGTGGGAGATCGGCCGGGGCCGCGAGAGCGACACCGAACAGCCCTCCGGAACGGCGGACACACGGTGAAACTCGCACTGAGGACGGCCCGACCTGGCAACGCTGACCCGATTTCAGCGCTGCGTAATTCGCCGCGGCTTAATTTATGGAGCCCATATAAACTTGATTACGATCGGCTCGTTTAATTGCGACAGCTGGTAAGAACGAGCTGGAGAGTCACACTTTATCCTCGGAATCCTATCACTGATGAGAAAGGGGTCCCGGAGACAGCTCTCAGCATATTGAGAGCGTGTTTCCGCCCCAACAACGGGCCACCAGGGCCGCAAACAAACAACAGAATGCCATCCCCTGTGGAGTACCTCCCCAATGCTCCGCGCTACCGAGCAGCGTCGAACCGCTCTCCGCGGTCGGTGTACTCAGGCGGGGTACACCGTGTACCGCGCGGCAGCCATCTGCCGCCGCTGATGGGTCCGATGACGCCGCCGCCGCCGCCGCCGCCGCCGCCGCCGCCGCCGGTCGATGCCGCCCGCTCGTCCGGCACGTGCCGCCGACAGAGGGTCCGCCGCCATCAGCCGGGGCTGATCATCCCATCCCCTACCCAATCGGCGCCGACGCCACTCGGCTGTCCTCTCCCGTCCGTCACCCGCGCGCCGCTCGCCCCCCCGGGCCGGGCACCGTCCCCCTGTTGCTACCGTGCTCATTGATCCCCACAGTCGGCTGCAGTGTTCACTGGCGGCCGCCCCACCCCACCAGCCCCTCGGTACCGTCAGATTCCCGACCCCTAGCGTTAGCCCCCTCCGCCAGTCCCGCCCCTGGCAGGACGGGCATCTGAGCACTGCGACAACACAGCTCCCGACAGTCAGGAGGGCCGAGCAGGGGAAGGGTGCCACGACAATCACTAGATCGCCCCACCGAACGACGAGCGGCAGTCGAGTAAAAAATCACTCTCTGTTATTATTCATGTAGGCGCCGATTACCCGTAGCAGCTCATAAGCCAATATGGCACGGCCCAGCGAGTGGGGATGAATTAGAGCTCGGCAGAAGCCGACCAACGGCGATGGTCGCCGCCGGCGGAGAGAGGGTCTGTAGGAGTAGCGGGAGGACTGGAGAGAGGGTATCGGTCGGCCGGCAGGGATAAGAAACAAGGCAAACAGAACGGCGGGAAAGCAGGGCACGCAGCAAATGAGAGCGGATGAAACGGCCCACACAAAGAGCAAAACAGCCGACACTGCGAGAACGAGAGTTGAAAGAGGTGAGACAGAGGGACGGAGGGCGACAAAAGGTCGCAGACAGGCGGATATCACCAAACAGAGGCGCACGAGACAGAGAAGCAGGCTAAATCGAAACAGGATAGCGGCGAATAGCAAGTACTCCAGTAGAGGCGATCTACGCGCAGAGGGGCAGAGCAGAACAAAAAGAACTGAAGGATAAAAACGGGATGGGAACAAGGCGGGGTCACGTTGATTAGAGACTGGGACATCCAGGGTTAAACCATAAACGCACGCAGATAAGAACTATTCTCTGCGAGTTGTTCCTTTGGTTGGCCCGGCGCTGTGCAGGTGTGCACTGTGCACGCGCCCGGGTGACCGGTGCACCCGATTACATAACCCCACGGGCTGTGCAGAGCCGACCGTCCCCGGGGTGACGCACGCAGCACGCGCACGCACCTGGGTCAGAGGCGCCACGTGCGCTCACCCGACAGCGAAGCCGGTGACGGAAGAGACAGCGAGCCGTGCAGGCAGGTTAGCCTAGCGAGCAAGGTCCGACGCAGTGACTGAGAGAGGATGAGACGCACCTGCGCGATTTCGATTGACAAGGGATTTATGTTGACATGAGTATGACGTCTATCAATGTGCTGACGGGACACCATCCGCCTGGTTTCCCTGGCAACACCTTGAATCCATAAACGCATCTCGTTGGCCGCTCGTCCAACCCAGCGCCTTGATACAGCAACCGAGTGATGTTTGACATACTCGGTACTATGACTTGAAGTCAGATTACTTCTGCGCGGAACCGTACCTACCGCACACAGTTCATAATAAATCGCTGCTTTAAACCGAACTCAGTCGTGCTCGGTGCCTGACGACAGTGTCAGCTATGCTGGCGCATCACATAATTCGCTCAACGACGGCCGAGCGAAATGCTGTCAAGCCAGTCAATAAAACACACTGAGTGGCGCTAACATCGAGTCAACGCCATTGCATAACCTTCCCAGGCAGCTGTGTTGCAAACGCCTCTGTAAGACGGCTCTGCTAGTGAAGTCAGCAATTCAACCAGCTTCTGGGAAACAGCTCCTCTCACTGGGCTGGCCTGTGGTCCATTGCCGCCTGAATATTGCGACTCTCTCCCTCTGTAATCCTCCTCTTTCTATCGTTATCTCTAATGTGCCTTGTCCTCTCTCCGGACAACATCCTTCAATTTACCTCGCTTTCTTCCTCTCACACTATCCCCTCTCTACCCTCATCCCCTCTCTCCCTCCCTCTACCTCTCCGGAGAGTTCCCTCCCACTCTCCCGGGTGTCCTTGCCCGCTGTGTTTCGGCCGCCGTCGTGTTACGTGCCGGCGCTGTTTACGCATCCCTCCGACGGTGGCGCGATGATTGGGCTGGTCCCCAGTGCGGTGACCTCGCCTCACCCGGCCGGCCAGGACCAAGCGGTGCTGTTGACCCCGCCCGGGCGTCCCGCGCGCTCACACACCGGCCCGATCGGAACCGCTGCGCTGGCCTGCGCTTCTCTGCACGACTCTCGTCCATCTCTCGTGTTTTGAATTTGTCTCTCTCTACACTCAACCATTCCTCGTATTTCTCAGAGGCACAGCGCGCACGCGGCCGCGTGGTCCACCCTCCTGCCCACTAGTCGACCCGTCACCACCGAGTGATCTACTAGACGCCCGCCCGCCGCCCGCCGCACGCCCTTCTCTCCAACAAAGAGCGCACGCCGTCGAAGCAGCGCGTGGGTACGCCGTGCGGCCGGCCTCGACCACAGTGATACAGAGAACGGCTGTGCCAGCTCGCCGCGGCGGCCCTGACGCAATCACTGTCGGGCTGAGGCAGCTCCAACGACCCCGTTCTGTCGCCGGCCCAGCCGCTCAATAGGACCGGACACACAGAGCCGGCGGTCGAGTGGCGATACGGGCGACCGAGGCGCGTGCGACGGAGGACGCGGCGGCCAGTGATGAAACATGCAGGCGGATCGAGTGCGAGACGTGGGACGATTGGCTCAGTTTAGAAAAGGTGGGGAGATATCCGACGCAGTGTGTGGCGAGGTGAAGGGGTTTTTGATGAGGCGGCGTATCATTTTCTGCATGTATACCAATGCCCGGGAGAAGATTAATGGAACCCGTGAGCTCACTCAGGCTCGACTGATGATTCTAAAGTGGGTATTACTTCGAATCGCGATACCATGAAATGAGAATTTCCATCGGGATACGTAGTTTCTGATATCGCTGCTCAACTTACAGCCGCGCATAACCATAATTACCACATCACACTGAAGCAATCATACGGCCAGCGGCGACATTTATCGAGCAGCAAACCTTTGCCGTCAGCGAAAAGGATACATTTCCTGGAAGAAGTCCACGTGTGGAGGCTGCAGGATGTCCAACGCCGAGAGAACCTGCCGACAGACAAACAGAAACAAGTCTCACTCACTGAATCGAGAACAAGCAAACAACATAATCATATACTTCAGTTGACACTCATTATTTCTCAGCACAACGCTGAGAAAATGCACGCTCTATATCACGAATATAAGCGAGAACTGAAAACACTTGACAGCTAAAAGCATTTCCAGTCATGTTTTACATCAGATTCTGCAGAAGACATCAAGTTGTTATCGCTCCGCGAAGCCATTGAGATGATGTTTATTTGAATTTCCATGGACGTGTGGGATGGTTACCAATCATTTTATAGTCAATACTGGGTAGCCGTGATGGGAAAACACGGAAGGGAATCCATCCTCTGAATTCCCCGATTTGTCATGAAACCGGCGGTGACGAGGCGGCGGAGTTTCGCGCCACTGTAAACCAATGGTTAGATTGTTTATGGCACGGCCCATTCGTCGGCATAACTCTTCCATAAAGTCAAATAAGGAGATAAATAAGTTTAGTTAGTTTAATTACGGAGCGAGCGAAGCGAGCGGAGTCTTACGTAGAATAACGGAAATTTCTGAGTATGAGCGGCCGGCCGGCCGTGCGGACGCTTTTGCGAGGCTTATATCTCAGCAACCACTTGACCGATTTACACGGGGTAATTTTTGTAGGGTAGCTTCATTCCTTCTACCAAGTATTGGACTATTCCCGATGCATGTGGGTGACCCCTTATGCACGTGCCACGCGCAAAACGAAGAGGTGTCAGTTTTGTAATTGTTGCAATATCTCGGTAACTACTTGGCCGATTGCGCTGAAAGTTGGCATGTAGGTAGGCACCCACTAGACACTGCATATCCATGTGATAGAGTTGGGGTGCTGCTGCACGTGCGCACGTGCAGGGGGCGTTTCCAGATCTCGAGAACGGCTGGACCGATGGCGCTCAAATTTGGTACACGGTTAGGGACCAGTTAGTAGGGTGCCGTGCACAAGTCAGTTGGGACTCATTCTGCACGTGCGCACGTGCAGGGTGCCGCTTCCAGATCTCGAGAACGGCTGGGCCGATTGTGCTCAAATTTGGCACATCGCTAGAGACCGGTTAGTAGGGTGCCGTGCACAAGTCAGTTGGAGGTACCCCTCGAAATTTCGCACGTGCAAGGCTCACCCTCTCGCTCGCTCCGTTAGTCGCCCCAAAAGGCGCTATACTGGTACTTTTATAACAAGAAACACACAAACGGGTGCATGGTTGTTAACTTGGGCCTGCAACCAGAATGTTCGTATGACACCAGTTGCAAAGTGCTTCGGATGGCAACACACTTGCACAACGTTTAACACAGCATTTACGATGACAATCCTCGCCCTACACCATACAGATTACCCAACCCACACCGCAAAGCTTCAGAAACCCTTTCGGCAATCCCTTCCATCCCAATTTTGTTTTGCTAATCGGCTTTCTTTGTACAATACCATAGCGCTGATTCTGCAACTGAGCAATACCATGCGATCTACCAGCTACACTAGCCATAGCCTGGGGACAATCGTTTTACGGTGTTAGATCTTCAATAGCCATGATGAGATTGAAGGATGAGTGGACACTGGACGAGCCTTGACGTCAGAGCCAGCAGACTCGGCTGACGGGAAATGAGACCCGCTCACTACTGCGATCAAACGCTTCACGTGCCGGGCGTCACGTGTCCCACATTGGCACGTGACGCGTTACTAGCGTCAGAGTCGACCAGTGACGCGGCGTGCATCGCGGTAGAATCATTACCAAACTGATACTGTCCAGTAATGAGTGTGGCGATAACGCACCACGCAGAGGTGGGCCCAATCATTGGTATTGATTGACCTCTGCGGTGCGGTGTCTTTCCACCGACACCGAACACGGGCCGAGCACGGCCGGAGACCGGCAGTGGCCAGCTCCCGCGTCATAAGGCTGACCGCCGGCCATCAGAGCGGTACCTTTACTTGATTGGTGTTCGGTGACAGCGACCCGGCACAGCACGGCAGTCGCACGTCTGTCGCTGCCGCAGGTCGTGACGCGGTTGCCGCGCCCACCATGCCCAGACGGATCGGTGTGATTTGACACCTGGCAACCCTAGCAGCCTGCACAAACGCGCACCTGGCCCTGAGTGAGACCCCGTCCGCAGCAGCAGCTTGCCGCCCAGAGCACGGAGAACTCGTAAAACTGCATCATTCATGTGGCATGCAAGGCGCTTCCGCACATCCAACCTACGACGAGCAAAGCGCAACTGAATTACTCCGGCATTTACATTCTGATCCTAAACCATATTTGAGCCCTGTCATCAAATCCAAAATGGCGTCTTGCACGACCCCGCCTGAGGCCGTCCGTTCGAGTGAAAACTTCTCACAGCGGGCAGTGACAGCGGCCACTGACAGCAGCCGGCAGCAGCGGCGCGTGCAGCGGTCGGCGGCCGGCTGAGGTGGGCTCGACAGACGGGAGGGAACAGCACGGCAGCGCACCATACACCCGTGTTCGTCTCCGTGATTCGCCGCTCGCGCCCCTCGCCGGCCGTCTGTCGGCCGCTGCTGCGGCCCGCTTCATTAGCTGCCGGCCGACCGACGGCGGCGGCGGCGGCGGCGGAGCGGGCCGGTTCAAGGACCCGCCGCCGGCCGAACAAAGAGCCGACATGTGGCGGCCGGGCCGTCACCCGTCAGCGGCGTCCGCTCCGCCGACCCGACGACCCGTATGCCGTACATAGAGCGGCCGTTAGCCAGAGAACTGGTGGCCGTCGTCGACGACCCGCATGATAAACACAAACAGGATACTGGACGGACCTAATGCAGAGAGAGACCTATGGCGGCCGGACGGCTCGACCAGTGGCGCCGCCCAGCGGACCAGCTGAAAACTACAGCCGAGGCGGTCGGCGAGCGATCAGCTGATGGCGTCCTCGGCTCGACCCCCTCCCCCTCCCCGACCGCCCCACCCCACACTCAATACAGAGCCCCAACTAGCCAGAGCTTCCACGATCCGGCATCGGCACCAATTCTACTTACGTTGTCGTGTTTGAAGAAGCAGAGCATCTTGAGCTCTCTGAAGACGCGCTTGGCAGAAACCAGGGTCTGGAAGACGTTAGGCATTTTCTTCAGCGCCACTCGTTTGCCGTCTCGTGGGTCTGTGACGGCCCTGAAACATCGGAAACACAACATGACGACTTGTTAGCCGGCTAGGCCTTGACAGCGCGCAACACAACAACACGGACGAACAAACAACTGACGAGATCGCGTCACCGAGGCGGCCGTGCCAACGACAGGACGAGGTCGTCTTTTTCTGGTGGGACGCCGTCGGACAGGGAGAGGAAGTGAGCAGCAGCACGGACGGCCCGGTCACGTCAGGCCATCCATCACATTCGAGCGTCGGTCGCCCGGCCGCCGGCCCTCTTCCCATTCCTCAGGACACACATTCGATGCTGCCACCCATCTGTCATCTGGTATCTGCCCTCCCGGATCCCCAGTGTGGCCGAGCGACCATTCAGTGTCGCAGAGCGCCGCTCCCACACACAGTCTGCACGCCATACACGCGCGAACACTGCCGGCCGGCGCCCCAAAATTAGACCGGTCTCAGAGCGGCCCCGTAAACACGGCACAGGGCGGACCCCACGCGTGGCCCGGTTCCGCGGCCGCGCCGCGCGCTCTCTGAGACTGCAGCTCGACATCAAGGACTCGACACAGCAGCAAGGTCCGTGTTCGCCAACGGGCGTCCGGGGACGTAAGGACGCGCTTCGCTGGCTCCACAGTCTCCCACGCTCGCTGGAAGCCCGGACGGCCAAACATCGGGCCGATGGGGTCCGTTTTTCGGCGGCGCTCACCGTCCAGCTTTGCTGCGCCCGCTGTGCGACAAAAACGCGAGCCGGTGAGCCGCGCAGCAGCGCCCAAGGTGAGGCGCGCAGCTGCGCGGTCGTCCGGCGCGTCCGGCACCGATAGACTCGGACGACCGCAGCGATACAGCCGGCTGGGCACGGCCGCCTGACAGCCGCGTGACAGCCATGTGACGGTGTCTCTGCAGCGCGACAGATGACCGATACGTCGGCGTTGTGATGGTCCATCAAATGGGGCGTGACCGGCCAGTACACCGTCCTGGTCGGTTCGGGTGATTCCCAGATCTTATTGCTCCCTCAAACCCCACCAGTGCTGTCATCCACCAGACAGTGTATCACAGCGTCACTAGCACTGTCTGGTGTGTAAAAGCGCCGTTTGCGGTCTAGACATCACACTAGCTTCCCCCCCCCCCCCTCCCCGTCTAGCCGACCAGTCTGCATCCGCCACAGTCGACCGCCCCATTTGTCTGCCGTCGCCCTCCCCGTGCTCTCGCGGTCCGTTCCATCGCTACAGACGGCCTCGTCGGTACCCGCCACATACATCCCCCGTCGGTCCCCAGCGGCAGCCGGCATCTGTCGAGGGGACGGCCAGCCAGCCGCGCGGCGGTTTGGGTTTCAGCGACGCCGACGGAGGGGCAACGAACGCCACCGCCGCGCCGTCGGTTGCCGGCTGCGACTGTCGTGTCCCGTCGCCGTGCCGTACCGCGCCCCGCCCCTGTCCGAGTGCGCTCGGCAGCGGCGGCCCTGAGCCGGGCCGGCGAGAGCTGCCGCTCCACCTCAGCCTTGACGTGAATCGGCGCCGCTGGCGCTCGGCCGAGCGGAGAGAGGCCGGAGAGAGAGCTGCGTGCGCCCGCTGCGTAGTGCGTGGCGCCCACTGCGCAGCGGTCTACACGAGTTGTGGCCCGACGTGGGCATAACGCATAGGCTTAGCAGCACGCCGAATGGTCGTGCTGGCCTGAGGCGCAGCTGCACGCACCGAAATTACAGAATGGCATGACACACCATGACTCAACATATAAAACATGGCCGAACGGTCAGCACCGTTCACCGAGCCAAGCATTGGCCAGCATAGCTCAGCAGTCGACACACTTTGATACTGCACAAGACACGCTGCCAAGCAAACTCATCAAACCGACGAGTAGTGATAGCAACAGTGACAAAAGACTGTCTGGAAGAGTCTATTGCCTGCGGCGGCACCCAAGTTACCACAGGGTCACGTCGCCATCTCTAGAAGCGGCCGAGCGAGGCGCGACAGGCGCCGGTCGCCGATGGGCCGTGACAGGAGTGACCACGGCCCATCGGGCGCCATCCGTGACTAGAGAGGGCAGCCGGGCGCCAACCGTGACCCCGCCATCATAACGCCACGGCCGTGCAGGAGACAGCCGGACCAGGCCGAGTCATAGTCATCGAGTCAGTAACCGAGTCACAGTCGCCGAGTCACAGTTACCGAGTCAGAGAGTTACAATCATAGAGTGAGCGAGCCAATGACTTAGTGAAGTGAATCATTAGATATGTGAATCAGTTAGTAGTCAGCTAGCTAGTCGCGGTTTCATTCGAGCGTCTACCTCTCAGGACTCAGTACCCAGTAAATGTCGAACCAGCCCAGGCCTTTTACACGGAACTGACCGTTCGCAGTCGCCCATGGTCGCCAAACTCGCTGTCTCAGCCACGGAGACGCAACAACAGAGATCAGTTACCAACTGTTCCCAACCCGGAGCTAGGTCGCATCCGTGTCATGGAATGGAGGCTCAGCGCTGCAGGGGACACGGATCCGGTGGCACGCAGATGGCTCGCGGCATGTCACAGCGTCCCCAACCATTCCGCGTATCCGACACATGTGTGCGGGCGCGAGTATGCCCGGATTTTCCTCCAGCGGCGCCGCTGGAACTCTGAGGCGGAACTACGGAGCCGGGCCGTGACACCCGGAGTTGGGAGCGCTCCAGGGGAGCTCCAGCGAGGGCGGAGTCTAAAGAGCACGTGGCGGAGAGAGCAGGCCAGTCACAGGCCTGTGTGCCAAGATTGACAGGCCCCACATCAATGCTCCCGTCGACAGTAGTCAGGCCAGAACAGGGAACATTGCAGCCAATCTGGATCTCACCCGTCTCACCTAGACCAGAGTGGCGCTTTTATCCCGCCGACCCCGGCCAGACCCGCCGGCCGGGCTGGCCGACCTGACCCTGACCAGACCCGATCACCGGAAAAACGAAGGGAAACACGCCTCCCCGTCCCAACCCCAGCGCCAAGGGAAGCCACTCATGCGCGCTCCAACCGCCGTCGTTCCAGCCAATAGGTGCACCGCCGCCGTATGGGGCGCGCGGCGCCGGACATGCCACTGCCATGGCGGCGAGCACGCCGTTTTTGCTGCTGCCTGAGAGGGCATCGGCCGTGGTGGGGACCGGCGGGGGAGCTGACGAAATGGGACGGATTCAGTCACTCCCAGCACAGGGACTCCCTCCTACCCACGACCTGGCGCCGGCTCCGGCTGCTCTTACGCCTACTCCGCATCATCAGAAGCGATACATTATCCCTGGTATAAATAGCAACGCGCGCACCTACGCAATGCGCTGAGAATCATTGGGGTACTTACCAATTTATCTGGCTAGTGCGTATACCGATCTAAAGGGTAGATGTGTCTTTGTTATAGGTACAGGGACCCGCAGTTGCTTCTGTACACACTAGTATTTCAGCGTATTCTTTGCCTGTGACACCGTTGGAGGCGAATTGGGAAATGATTGTGTGCTTATTAAAACCACCATCTGAAAGGCTTTAAACTGATGTGCTGCTCTCCTAATTCAGTGAACTTTTTATGGCTATATCAGCAAAACATTGTTTTCAGCGCTTTTTCCTGCCCCATTCCTTCTAAAACCTGGAACCGCTTATTCCATTTACTCCTGCCATCTGACGATGGTCGTGCTGACTACTAGTTCCGGCGCTAGTTACTGCTCCAGTTTTGCACCCGGCACAAACTCAGGCGGCACCGGGCCGTGGCTCGACCAGAGGAGGGTCGGACCGAGCCGACTGCCTGGGGCGCGGTTAGATCGGACGCCGTGCTGGGGAAGGGGACGGGAGTGAGGGGGAGGGGAGGAGGTGATCACGTGGTCCGTCCAAGCTCGCAGACGGCCTGTCCTGCGCCCAGCCATGTTCCGTGATCCAAAATGGCACGAGAGCTGTGGAATGCGTGGAGGAGACGCTTCGAAAGCGAACTTCAGCGGCACTAATTTGCCATATTCTGTGGAGATAAATGAATATTATCTTATGCAGAAAAAAAATTGTATGCCTAAGCTGTATAGTGTATAAGCTGTATCTTTTTATAAAGTTGTAAATAGGATTATTTTTAGGGACTTATGGTCTCGTATACACAGTGAATTGTGTTACATTAAGCCGTTTCGCTGTTATGGTTACTAACTGAAGAGTTATCCTTTTTTCTCACAGGGAATGACAATACAATAACAATACGAATAAAACCAGACGTTTCGCACAAAAAAGTGCCTCTGTCAGTGGCAAGAAATAAGTAATTAGGCATACATGTTTTCTTTCGATAAAATCGATGAAGTAGTTATCTTTATTTTCTAAGATATATTTTCAGCAGTTTTTTAAGCACATCATGGAAGCTTATAAACATTTGTGTATTTTATCGGCAACCCGGCTGGCCAGACCGAGACGGTGCCGCATATAGTTCTCATCGATGTTAAACCTATACACTTATTTTTCTCCACTGACGAAGGCACGTTGTTGTCCGAAACGTTTGGTTTTATTCGCATTGTTTTTATATTGTCATTGTCCGTGAGAAAAACATACTCACATTGACTGGTCTCAGTTCATGTAGAAATTGTTGCATATTCATCAACACAGATAAAATGAATATTAGCCCTCACTACACATATAAGTAGAGGTAGACCGCGCCCCCTGTTTTTCACCAATAAATCGCGATTCGCGGCAAAGCGAAGGATTGCGACGATTCTTTGGTGCCCTGGAGTTAATCAAATTTACAACTTCCCGGAAAATTAAATAGTTAGCCCTGATCATTTTTGCATCTTGTCTGATAATTTTAAATCCCTGAACCAAATTACCTTTAACCTGTGATTATTTTTCCCAAGATCATGTCAGGCCAGAATAGCAATTGAAAGTCAGCGCACATCTTCTGTGTGTTTCCATAGTCGTTTCGTAATTAGCAACGTGACAACATGTGAAGTATACTATCTAATGTTTGTCTCATTGATTGTTGTGGGTGCCAAGGTCACGTGAAACTCAGGGTTAAGGTCATTTACTTGAAATGATATCGGTTAACTTCCTTAAATTCACACCTTTTTACTGTGGTTTTTAGGAAGTGTTGGTTTGAAATTTAGCACTCATTTTAGCATTTGAAAACTGGCATACTTAGGTATCAGTTATAGTGCCTATGCAATATGTTGCAAGGCTGTAAGTGCTGGTTAACATTCTATGGATAGGTGGCAGAACGCCTAATGGGTGATCTGGCGTAAGCCGTCCTACCCCAAATGCTTTGATACATCATCTTTGATCAAAGCAAGTGCAAATTCGGAGTCAGAAGCAAGCCAAGTCCCAGCAAACTTCACTTGTAGAAATTCTAGCAGGACCCATTTTTACGTGCTTTTGGGTTATTAACCTGATCTAGGAGGTCAACCAGTGACCTAGGATCTCAGCATTGACCAGGATATAAAAATAATTGGCTTTCTCTCGTCAGCGATGACCAGGACCCTCAAATCATCGGATTTCTCTCGTCACGAGCAGCTCGCTCTTTTTTTTATTTTTCAGCGAAGCTCTGGCTATTTTTATCAAGGGCCGAATGGCTGAGGGTTTCTACGCCCCTCCGCTACATGTAAGACGCTGGAAAGAAATGCCTAAGTGGGTGAGGGTTAAATATCGATTGTTTTTTAAGTGCCGAAGCCCGAAGCACTTTAATTTACTTCGATAGCAGTTTTTAAGACCAACGAGCTCGAATACTATAACTTCTTGAACAATCTAAGCACCACATAAGATGAATCGTAAGAGAAGCGGCTCAAGATTAAAGAGCTATGAGACACTTAATAAAAACGGCATAGATTAGAAACTGCACCTAACTTGCACTGGTTTTTAAACCTTTTCGTTGCAGACTGGTAGATTAAATTTTAGGATTGATTTCAGCTGATGCTCAAATGGAGCTATTCATTCGTTCATTCATGCGACCATCCAATTCCATTCATAAAAGAAGCCAGTGACAAAATTGTTCATTTTAGATAAGTGTGAAATACAAACTCAATAAAAGTTAAATGATATGGCAAATTTGACAGCTTTTATAATGAACAGACAAAAAAACTTTAACAAATCAAAGTTGAGAGCCCCAAATAGGGGAGAGTGAGGGCATTTTTTAGGCCATCACAGTATTTGTCAACAATTGTTGTTTGGGGGGCTGGGGAGGGTGGTTACTGGCTCATAATCTGTCCCCCCCCAAAAAAAAAAGAAAAGAAAAAGAAAACGAAACCGATCATCCGCGAAAAGAACTATTGAGCTCGAACCAAGGTGACGAATCGATTTATAGGTATGCAGGATGGCTAACGATGCCACTTTTTGACTTCTTGTGTCAAATAAATTCCATCATCTGGATAGCACGTCAACATTCTATGACATTTTGTAACAAACGTATACTATTTGGCGCGACTAGCCTCATAAATGTTCTGAAACTAAAACCGTTTCTTCGCAATTAACTTGAACCACGTCATCCCAGCTTATGCACGACAAACATAAAATAATGCTTCAGGATCACTGGCCTGAATTCCAATGCTTAAAGTTTACTCAAAACCGGTGTGGCTGAGGCACTCTTCGCTACATCTCGTGACGGCCACCATTGTATTGCATTTTTCGGTAAGCTATAAGTTAATAAGGAAAGGATTGGTGAGTGGGCTGAAAACAGCCCTCACCCTCCACCCCCCCCCCCCTCCTTCTTCTGGAAACATAAGTAAGCGAAAGATCTGGCGATGGTTTATCCGCCTCCTCTGCCGCCGCGCTGCGAGGCTTCGATTCGTTCGGTATGTGGCTTCCTGGGCGGTCCTCCCCGGAGGCAAGGTGAAAGTTCATGGCCTGTATCAGAAATTTATACGCTGCTGAATATGTTTTATAGTTCTTCCAAGGCCTTGGACACCGTTTTATTATATCGGATAAGCATTGCACTTACTTGTCAATCAATACATCTAAAGAAAACTTGATCATAATCTTAAACTGCGGCAATTGTAGTTCTGCTTACGGTTGCCTCTTTATGATACGGGCCACCACCACCTCCACTGCGCTGGAGCTCTGGCGTTCTACCCCTCCCCGCTACGGACCGGCCCTCGGGCTAGGTGTGTTAGTACTGAGCGCAAACCTGTAGTAGTCACGTGACTTTCATTCACGTAGCGGGAACAGAAGCTATAGGCGATACCAAGGACGGGCTCTGGGGAGGCAGCCGGCGCGGAAAAATAGCACGATTGTAGTTTTGGAAGAATATCTGTTGTGGTAAGAGGAATTATACAAAACATACGTCCTAGGAGCAAACATGTGTTATTCCTCCATACTTTGCACTACATTTCCTTTCTCCAATGACCAGCACTTAGCAAATAATAGCGCAATTCTAAATTGGTAATATATGTGTACAGTAGCAACTGCGGGTCCCTGTACCTCTGGCTCTCACCCAGGAAATACCCACCTACACTCACGAACAACTCCGATTCCTGATCTAGCCATTCAGCCTGAAAACCATGCACCACCGAAGGCCAACAAAGCTACCCACACCAGTCACTCAACTCCGAGCATTCAGTCAGTTCCGAGCATTCACTCAGCTGTGAGATGCATTTACATCCAGCCCTCAGTGCACACGGAACTAAGGCTCAGCGCTGCACGAATCCACGAATTTCCAGCGGGCCACAATCCGGGCCTCACGAGCGGACAACAATCAAGATCGGGGCGGTGGATCAGTGGCCAGATGAGGCCGGGCCGCGGCCGCGGTCCCTGGCCGGGCCCGGGGCCGGCTCACGGCACGGCAACGGGCCTCGTGTGGTCCCAGGGCGAGCTGGGAGCTTCGCCAGACCGCGCCAGTGACCACTCGACCGCTAGATCGACCGAACGATGGCCGAACGGCCGCGCTGGGAACAAACGGGCAGACAGACGAACGGACAAACAGACCAGCAAACCAACAAACGCATGCCTGTTCATATGAGTCAGGCCGGGCGAGCGTTAAGTGCAGGACATACGAGTATGACCGGAAAGGTTTGCTGAGCCGGAAGGCCATTTCTAAACTCTTATGGCGTAACGTGAGGGGAAGAGAGTATCCTGCCTTCATGCACAAATCGACCACCCGTTTCCCTTCCGACCACCACCCACCCACCCGTCGGCGTCCGTCCGTCCGTCCGTCCGTTGCCGCGGGCATATTGCTGGCGCTGACCATGACTGTGTAAGTTCCACGCCGGGCCAGCCCCGCGCTACCGGGCCGGTAGCATCGGAAACGCTGACTAGCCAGGCACACGGTCCGGGAAGGCACGTGGCAGACCAGTGTGACGCGTGACGAATGTTTGTGACGCGCCGGGCCGCCCGACCCCGCCCGCTGGTATATGACGCAGATCGCCCGGCCCAGTCAGACATCGCTCGAAACGGTAGCGCCAGGCGACTGACCAAATTCCCGTGAGCCAGGCCGGTCGTCGGAAACTCCAGCACTAACATGATAAAGTCGCGTGGTGGTGACCGATCGGCGACGGATCGACATCGTGACAGCCATGTCGCCCGTGATGGTAGATGTGAATCCCAAATCCTGTCGGAGCCACGGCCGCTGTCGGGGCGCTGTCGGGGCGCTGCCGACACAGCTGACCTTGCCGTCAGCTCTGCTATGGCGCCGTCCAACAGCGCTCTTTGTCCGCCCAAAACCAGTCCGGCACGGCCGGCGTGAGAGCCGTGCCGTGACGTCACCCCCGGTGGCCGGTGTGACGTCACGGCAGCAGCAGAGAGCGGGTGGTCCATTCATGGCGCCACCAGCGGCGGCCTGTCTCGACCGACATTCCTGTGTTCTGACCACGATCAGGCAGCCTTGCTTCTCACGAGCCACGGTGTGGCTCCAACTCCCGTGATAAGACCGGCAGAGATAGGGAACGTCCGGCCGCCGTGACCTTTCGGCCCCCTCCAGGCGGGGCGGGGTTATCACGGTTTACCGGCAGCGGTGCCGGTTATCGCCCTGCTACACAGTACCGGGGCTGGGCTGTCCGGCGGGCGTCAGCCGTGCAGCGACCGCCCGACGCCGGTGCTCGGAAGAGACGTCGTTGACGGCTTCGGACGACCGTCATCGCCGGAAATCGCCACGTGGAACGGTCCCCCGAACGGCAACAAAGAGTTGGGCCGGTCAAAGGCGGGGCAGCGCAGCAGGTTACAAAGACCGGTCGGTTGGTTCTACCCATCGACTACCGCAATGGGTAGGCGCCGGTACGCTGACAGACCACCCACTACCGCCCACTACCCGGTGCCCTTCCCAACACTCCTCGATCGGCCCCTAGACACATCCCACCCGGTGCCAATGACAGTTCAGTCCACACCTTGAACCCGGCCTGACAGCTGTCAGCGCGGTGCTGATCGCTTCCCGGCAGTACAATGGCCCCGGCCATTATCAGAAGGTCGGTCCCAGTCCCCAGCGCCAGACCACCACCCTGCTCCGAGCGGCGGCGGGGCGGCTCAGTGTGGTCGCGCCCCGCTGACCACAACTCCCGGGGATGTGGAGTGACCGACCCTCACTTCCCGGCACCCCAGCAGCCGTGAGTCACGGCGCGGGCTCACGACCGACACGCAGAGCTACCCCGTGGGGACCCACACCGAGAGAGAGAGCTACCAGCCACGGCCGGCTCTTAGAGAAACAATACACGCCCGGCATTGCCCCCGGCGGCGAGCGTAACGAGTTGAGGGATGGCATGCGTCGATTGCTCGACTTTCTCGTCTGCGGGGCAGGTTCGATTTCACAGGCTCTAAATGGGACGCGGTATCCGGTCACTATCGAGACTCGGCCATCAGTCCGGAGATGTAAACAACAGCCCAGATGAGGCCGATACACGCAGTAACGAGGACGAATCTGGATGATGTACGCATTTATAATAATCGTGTACGATTCGGGTGGCTCTCAGCGTCTGAGAGCGCCTCTGAGCTCTGACAAAGTGAGTCCCTGGTGTACTCTCAGTACATTCTACTTCTAGGCGCCTCGAGGTACGCCTCAGGCGTGTCTCGGGTGCGTTTGGGAGGCAGCCAGGCACGACGGGGACGTGACGGGGCGTGGGAACGGTCCGCCAATCAATACCCGCCAACGAGCCGGTCCGCGGTGGTGCGACCGCACTGGCGCTCTCCATAACAGGGGAGGGACTATTTACAGACCCGCCGTCAGCCGCCAGACCAGCGGCAGCCGTCCCTTATGACAACACAGGGCGGCAGAGAGAGGGCATTGAGATACCATTCCATGCCGGGGAGGCTGTCAGTCGAAAAAAAAAACAAGGCGCGGGCCGGGTCCATCTCGACTAGTCCAGCGCTTGCGCGGAGTCGTGCGATTCAGTGGTAGATGGAGGCAACAACAGTGCAAGGAACAACAATTAGGATGAACAAACGAATGATTTCCAGCTGTTGTCGAGCAAACGCTCTCGCTGTTTGTTGAGCCTCTCATGTTGAAAGCAGATCACCCGATAACCAGCCCATTTATGTACAGCCACTCATTTAGGGCAGTAGCTATTGTTTTGCCGTTCAAATACTAACGCGCACAACATGAAATACATCCCACCTGAGGAAAACGCGGCCTGCTTTGCCGAATACATTTCGGGATCGTAGGGTGAGGTCACCAATGAAGGGCAGCTGTGTCGCCTGTCCCAGCCGCAACTCGAGCCTGTCTCCGCGGCAGACCAAGCAGACCAGACGACAAAGGGCGGCTGTTGGCGGCGGGACAGGCCGGCGGGCCGCGGCGGGGCGGGCCGGGCGGCCGTGAAGACCAGCCCGCCGCGTCTCCGGCGCGCTATCAGCAGGTGGTGGCTGCGGACGCGCACACACCTGCCCGGCGCCGCGCACAAAGGCCCGCTCCGACGCCGGCGCCGGCGCTGGAGGTCAGTCGCCGGCGGCTGGCGAGCAGCCGGCCTCCAAACGGGCGGCATCCGGTCACTGGCGGCAGCGGCAGCTCGCACCGGCCGCCCAGCGCCGCTCGAGGGCACCCGGGGACCCGGTGGGACGGCCGACCCAGCGCGTCACCCACCGACCGACCTCGGCCGGCCCAGCGGCCACGCGCTGGCGGCCACACACCAACTGGGTTAGGCAATCAGAGCCGCGACGAGTGGCGTCACCCAGCCAGTCGGGACCGGCTGCGCCCAATCGGCCCGGCTGAGCCGGCCTGACTCACACGGACTGGGACTGAGAGCCAGCGATGGGCTACACGCGCCGGGCCGGGTCGGCTAGACGGCAGGGACGCCGGAGTGAAAATTGATGGGACGCGTGGGGCGGCGTGCAGCGCTGACGGCCGCGCCGCGCCGCACGAGACGGGGTCATGGTGGAGAGGTCTGCAGGTCTGCAGCCACCGCACCGAGAGTTCGTGACCGACCGTAGAGGGGTGCCAATGAGTTCTGTCGGCCACATGACCACTGCGGGACACTGGTGGCTCAGCTCAGCGGAGACGGGACGCGGTGGAATGAGTGGCCTGTCTCCTCAGCTTACGTTACACCGAAATCAACATGATCAATTGAGCAGTGCCGCTTTCAGGACCTGCCAAGGACAGCAGAGGTCGTACAGTGGATGCAGAGGCTAGACGCCGCTCGGCGCCACGGGTCTACTGCCGTACCCCTTGACCCGACACTCTCTCACCCGGCGGGCGGGCGGGCGGGGAAGGCACCAAGGCTGAGTGCTGCCGCGCGCGCACGCCACTACTCAAACTCTCTCCCTCGGTACACCCTCCGAGATGTGTGCCTAGCCCGTCCGTACCGAGCAATACGGACCTTACTGGACGGTGTGAGTTACTCAGGTCAGGGTGCTGATCATGTCATGACACTTAGGAATTTGAGCTCATCACCATTACGGGGCACCGCGGTCAGCTACTCTATCCGGCGACTTGTTTGTCTCTATTAGCCTCCCCCGTCCCCTCCTCGCCTCTTTAGCGTTTGTTGATCCTGTCTGCCGAGTCCTGGCCAGCCCCTCCCACAAGCCAGTCCCTCCTTTCACCGCAGTCCGTCCGGCCGACCCTCGGCTCCTCAGAGCCGGCAAACACGCGCACAAACATGGCGGTACAGGTGGGCAGGAGCGGCCACCCGGTCCTGAGGAGCCCCGGAGAGTCGTCGCGCGCAAACACATCGAGAACGCTGGGTCGGCGGACAGAGGGGCGGGTCGGCCTATTTTCGCCGTCTGAACGGCAGCAGATGGTAGTCGTAGGATGGCTCGGGGACTGCCGGACCGGCCCGCGTCGTCTTCAAAACACCCGCCACCTCCTCTGCGCCGAGGCCACCGCGCGGCTGGGAGGGATAAATAGGCAGGGCCGCGGGAAGACGACGCGAGAGAGCGCAAAGGGACAGACTGCGACCGGCGGAAGGATGAGAAAGTCGGGGGATGATACGCGTCAGAGCAGGTCGGACGAGCGACCAGCGTGGCTCTCGCTTTCTGGCGGTGCGTGGACGCCGACCCATCTGAAGTGGGTCACCAGGTCACTAGCGAGCTGGCGCCGCCGGCCGGGCTGGCGACCAACGAAAGCGAACGCGCAGCTCCACCCTCGTGGACGGCGCCCGGGGCCAGCCCGTGTTGGATTCGGTACCAGCGAGACTTCACTCCCCGTAATCTGGCTATTCTCTCCATTATACAGGCTAGCCCCAGCCAACCAATTGACACATTCCAATCTGATATATCTGAACTTTACATGGCTTACGACGAACGAACGGGTAAGCCTCCAAAACTGTCATGAGTCATCGCAACAACTGGCGCGTAATTCATAGTCAAGCACACCACCTCCGGCAGCCAAAAGTAAACAGGAAAGCCGTCGAACATGGCCACCGACGTCATGGATTATGCAGCCGGTATGACCAGGTATTTCCCAAAGTTAGCACTGCTGGCCGTATCGAGAACCAGTGTACTGGTCTCCGGTGACTAGCGGGGAGGGGCGACGGTGTTCGTTTGTCAACATGGGCTGTGACAGACATAGCGGAGTGGATATATGTGTAGAAGTTGCCACGACCAAGCACACCAAAAATTCGCTTATCAAAACATTAAACTTCCAGCTAATGATCGACTGTGAATGGGTTTTCTCTCTGCAGCACAGCAGACAGCAATCAGGGCTGCTCCCTTTGCATTACCCATCCCAGTTCCCATCCATCCCCGCGGCTGTCCGACGGATGGACATCACCCGGCAGCCGCGGGCCGTCCGTCGCTGACCCGCCGGTCGTCTCTCGTTAGCATCTGTGACCCACGATTTAGAGGTCCAGTCGGTGACGGCCGGTGCTCTCTAAAACCCCACAACAGGATGGGGAGAGAGGACCGCTATCGATTACCAGGACAGCACCGGTCCATTTCCACGTATCGAATCCGGACACTGACATTGGAATAACTTCCTTGTCTGAGCCCCAGCGAGGGAAACGGTGCTCGGCGGCGAGGCGACATAGCAAACATTCACAGCTATGCTAGGCGGCCCTAAAAGGCACCAACGTCCAGATGGCGGCTCGCATATACACCTACCAGATATCGCCCCTCATAGACAGATTTACATAAGACTCTGGGATTTAGTGTATACCGGACTAAAGCATGCCACTACATTTTCAACAATTAGGCTCCACTGAAGCATAATTACGGTCCCCAACCTTTCTTTCTCAATGAGAGACGAAAAACATCTCACACTCCAACCATTAGACTGTACCGTATATCCATCATCCTCTCCAGCATCGTAACCACCCCACCCCACTGCTACAGCTACCCCAGAGGTTCTACTCACCAGACGACACCGAACGCGCCGTAGCCGATGGGCCTGTCGGGCTGCGCGTCCGTGGGCACCACTGACGAGAAGGTGGGCTGCGCGGCGGCCAGGATGGCGTTGTGGGGCCCGTTCACTGCGTGGAACGCCATCATGCACTGCCGGGAGCTGCGTGTGCCAACCACGGCCATCGGAGGGGCGGCGGCACGCCGAGACACCTGCAACAGCGGAGAGGCAGGTCAGGTTGGGTTGGGTTCAGTCGAGGCGGGTTTTAGGCACGGGATAGAGCGAGAAGACTAGAGGTTAAAATATCAACTTGAGTTGAACGAAACAGCAGATTACACATAGCGGGCAAAAAGGGTGTCAAAGATTGCTAGGGAAAAACGACAAATAAGGAACGAAACAAAATCCAAAATAGCACATGAGATAACAGTATCACACTTGTTAGGGAAAAGCAATAGGTTTGACGTCAAACTGGTCATAAAGTTGGTATCTTTATCCTCATATATTGGTTGTTAACATGCAATTTTTCCATATCGATACGGAGGAGTGTGAGATCCCACGTGCGCACGGTTTCCATGGATAAAAACGTCCGCGCGTCCCACCGAAACGGGCGTCCTGTCACTTCTCGCGACCTATATGGCAAGAGCTATGGCCAACTGTCCTCGGAACACATTCCAGTCTCGAGGTCCTGCCGCGGCCATGGCGGCCTGCCACGGCTCGCCGGGACGCGGACGCGGGGCTGCTCGTCAGAGCTCGCGTCAGAAGAGATCCATCACTCGCTGCTAGATAGCCCACCGTGCGAAACCCGTCTACAGAGCGCAGGGTGGCGGCAAACGACCCTGACGTGCCACGATATGCGACGAGTTGTTAGTAAGTACACAACACCCGGCCAGCCCGATTGGCACGAGCAAAAAGACCCGGCCGGAGTGCTGCTCGGCGCGGGACATTCCTCTTGGACACGACGGCCGCCTCTCGGCTGAGGTGAGCCAGTTCTTGTGACAAAGTGAACGGGAGGGGAGCGCCGACAGAGGCCGCGAGCCGTGTGCATACTGAAACGTCCATCTCCGCCGTGCAGATGTTTGTCTTGAGAGTTGAAGGCCTCGAGGCCAGGTCATCTCTCCATTTCCGGGCTCCGATAGATGGCAAACAGCGGGCCCTACAAAGCCCTCCGCGGAGTGGCAAAAACGGCCGGCAGGGCGGCGAGGATTATGGCAGAGATAATGGCGGCCGGCAGCACCAAGGACACGACGTCCAAGACGCTGAGGTCCACGGTGGGTGTTTGCGAACGAGACTTCGTAAGAACTCGATGATGATGACGTTCTTGTGTTTGCCAGTTTTCCGGGGACTTTGACGGTGAAAGGTTACTTAAATACTTCGGTACTCCACCGGCTGGATCCCACCCACTCCATTCACAGACAAACGAATAAAACGATACAAAAGTGAGTCATCAGGCAACGGTGATTTAGCTCCAATAATCGGTGTGAAACGAAGACCCTCCTGGGTTTGTGAATGCTTCGTTTCAACCAAGCAGCGTCATCGATCAGCGACCTCCCTACGGTGCATGCCTTCCGACCGATCGGCAAGTGACGACCCTACTGCCTACTGGCGTACAGCTGGTAGATGTAACGGGCCAACTTTCAAATCAGACCCATTACCGACCGACCGAAGGGAACTTCTCCAGTTTCGAACGAGAAAAATCTGCTATAATCGCAATTAAAGAACATATATGTAGGATGTAGTGAGTGCATAGGGCACATGTAGATTCTAAAAATCATTAGAAGTGAGCATTCACACAAAATAAAAATATAACATAAACAATATAGCTGAATTGAATAGCTAATGATGGGACTATGAAGTATGAAGAAATTGTACATAGTCTGCATCAAATCCAAGTTCCAACTCTTGTAAGAGCTGGAGAGTGGCAAGGGTGCAAGTTTTCTATCAAGTCTAATTCAAAATATCATTTATGGCTAGAAAGGAAAAAAATCGAGCAAGACTAAATTGATAACCAGCAGAAGACCATCACTGAATCACATTTCTATCACTCAGAGAGCATGCTGACAAAGGTGTAGCAGGTAGGTACAGATTATGCAAGAATAGAATAGGTTTCCAACAAGCTGAAAAGCTATTTTCAAGGAGTTTAAACATCTCAACTGGCTTACAGCACTTTTGAAAGTTATTGAAAATGTAATAGGCAATGAAAAAATATAACATTATTCCTAAAGAGAAAACAATGGCCATAGCCTATCAAAATTGAAATGAATAGCACAGAACAGCTCAAGGTGCCACGTCAAGAAGGGTTCAGTTCAGGTTCAGGTTAGCACTTCAGGATAGAAATAGTATGCTTGTAAAAAGGAAAAAAATGCTGAAATGATTAAATAAAAATTACTAATGCATTTAAGCATGATGAGGACTGAAAAATTGAAGTCACAGCCCAATTACCCACTGCCACATCAACACATTCCGGAATCGACATTGGATCTCAACATGGAGAGCATTCGTACTGACCTGCTTGCTGGCTAGAGCTTGAGCGGTTCCAAATTTCTTCTAGCTTTGCTGCTTGATAATTGAAATTCAGAAACACTAGAGAACAAGATTTCACTTATTCTCAGAGAGAACTTTCACAACGCAACGCGGAGCACAGGTTGAGACACACGACACACCTCCGGAGCACTTAGCCTCGCGCACGCGACTAATCCGCACCTCACTGCTCGACGAACGATAACCCTAGTGCCTCTCGACGCGTTCCTCGTGAAAGTCGACCCGACTCACCCCCTAACCAGCGTCGCCCGTTTCTCAGAGAGACGATCGGGCGCAGCTGTCGCCGCGCAGAGGGGAGTGCGTGTGAAGCGGACGCGGAAATCTTCGCATTACAAGACCTTGCTTTTGCGCATGCGCAGTGAGCAAATAAACGAGCCTTTCAGGAAACATGTTCTGAATAATCTGTCGTCAACAGAATAGTTTGATATCCTACATACTTTTGTAAATATTTTGTCGAATTTGTAACTTAAATTTTTAGTTTGTAAGGCACCAATATATTTTGAAATCAAAATTATGCAGCATATTTCATAAACTGTTTAAATAATGCAAAACAAATGCAACAACAACAAAGCAGCACAGACTGACATCTGCTTTTGAACATAAATAAGGAAAAGTGGCGCAAAAGAGACAATTCATTGTAAATGAATATTTGTCATTATAGAGTTCAGTGATATTTGTGCATTTTGTCTGTCGTTCGCTAATTCACTGTAGGAACGTCGGGAGAGTTATTTTTCATTTGTGCTTCGGGGGAAGTCTTTCACAGAGCGTCTTCATATTTGTCATATATTTGAATTCTTCAGTTGTGAAAAGTATGTATGGGAAAGGTTAAAGCTTTCTTTTATCAGTAGGCGGAACTATGGTCAAGCGTACCCATTTTCGGGAACGCATTTTCGTTCCCATGTTTGGGAACGATAAACCCAAATATGGGAACGCCATGTAGGCATTATTTAAAACAAGAAAAAGAACCGTTAAATGACGTCCAAAAAATATAAAACGATCGTGAACCGCCTGATATTTGTCTCAATATTGTTGGGAAAGAGTTTGATATTGTAAGGCCCATCGTAGTTTCAAATCGTTCCCCTATTTCTAAAGCAGTCCATCATCCGGGCCGCGAGCCCAAATTTGGGAACGCTCTCGTACACTGGCGCTGCAAGCGTTCCTTATTATGGGAACGGCGTACCCAAAATTGGGAACGATTTCACCGACGCCTTTCAGGGGCTCTTTTCATTAACAAGCATCACGTCCAACGCCGCAAATTATTGTTAACGCAACAATCATCAGATGACCTTTCCGGCAAGACCGTCGCATGTTTCGCCCGGTCTTCTGCGCTTTTATTCCCGTCGATCTCGCAGCGGGCACGCCCCCCTCTGCAGGATTACGTAATTCACAACGCTCAGCGATGTTCAACAAGGTCTTCCATACCTATATCAGTAGGCGGAACTATGGTCAAGCGTACCCATTTTCGGGAACGCATTTTCGTTCCCATGTTTGGGAACGATAAACCCAAATATGGGAACGCCATGTAGGCATTATTTAAAACAAGAAAAAGAACCGTTAAATGACGTCCAAAAAATATAAAACGATCGTGAACCACCTGATATTTGTCGCAATATTGTTGGGAAAGAGTTTGATATTGTAAGGCCCATCGTAGTTTCAAATCGTTCCCCTATTTCTAAAGCAGTCCATCATCCGGGCCGCGAGCCCAAATTTGGGAACGCTCTCGTACACTGGCGCTGCAAGCGTTCCTTATTATGGGAACGGCGTACCCAAAATTGGGAACGATTTCACCGACGCCTTTCAGGGGCTCTTTTCATTAACAAGCATCACGTCCAACGCCGCAAATTATTGTTAACGCAACAATCATCAGATGACCTTTCCGGCAAGACCGTCGCATGTTTCGCCCGGTCTTCTGCGCTTTTATTCCCGTCGATCTCGCAGCGGGCACGCCCCCCTCTGCAGGATTACGTAATTCACAACGCTCAGCGATGTTCAACAAGGTCTTCCATACCTATATCCACCGTCCGCGCCGAGGGTGGAGACATGTCAAGCACCTGTCTGTTTATCACCGATAGTTGACGAGCACAAGGAAGTATCCAAAAATGGGAACGCTGAATATGTTACACCCTCAAAACACCTAGTTCCAATGAAAATCTAGTTTTTTCCTTTCTTAATGAGTGTAAGTGGCAAAAGGCCTGGTAGGATGGGCACGAGGAATGATCGAAATCAGCATAAAAATTATAAATAAGTCACACAGAGCGACCTATATAAGAGAAATTCCCCCAAAACGATCACGCTTAGAAACACGGAAGACAAAAACCAAGCTCATGACGCTCCTTATAAAACAACTCTAAACAGCTAGCATCCAAATAAAATATGTCTATCTGGGATGATATAATACAGCTGAATAATTTTAAACCACTGAAACTGAGTTTACAACAGTAGTTCGGTAAAATCACTGACGTTCCATGCGGTCGTGCGCCCCGACACCAAATGTCACCAATATCACCCCCGGACTGTCCGCGTGTTCGCTTGCATATGTCAGCATCTGGTGTCGCTAGTATGAAACTTCATAACCAGGCGAAAATTATTATACTTGACCTCAAAATGTAAAAAACGCTTCATTTTCCTTAAAATTGCAAGTTAAATGTAGTATAACCCATGTTTTCACCATTCCGTCATTTCAAAAAATCATTAAAAATATCATTCGACGGTCAATTTCCTTGTGCAACGGTCAGATTAAAGATAATTTTATAGAGACTTAGTAGATACTTAAATTAGCGTGCACTTTTTTGAGACGTGATGCACTAATGAGTTTTAGTGGGCGA
This sequence comes from Amphibalanus amphitrite, assembly GCF_019059575.1. Classification (NCBI taxonomy): domain Eukaryota; kingdom Metazoa; phylum Arthropoda; class Thecostraca; order Balanomorpha; family Balanidae; genus Amphibalanus; species Amphibalanus amphitrite. Next base: position 373,743 of record NW_024881781.1, read on the forward strand.
ACGGCCGAAAAATTACCTTCCGTTCCCATTAATGGGAACGCCCGTTCCCATATTTGGGAACTCCGTTCCCAAAAATGGGAACGTTCCTATATATGGGTACTCATGACCATAGTTCCGCCTACTGGCCTTGCATAAAAGTATATTGGACGAAGATTTGCGCCAATGAATTCAGAATTGGTAGTTGTCTGGTAACGTCAGTAATTGGTTACGCTGTCTGGCCACGTCAGTCTATTCCAATTATTATCTTGTAGGGACCAAGGTATTCAATATGACTGTTTTTTTTTTTGCTTGGTGTCTGCATGAGCTAACTGCTTGCCAACTTTAAACTTATATCTGTACAGTCCTGGCAATTTATAAAGCACGCCTGATGCCAAAGGAGACCATAGGTATCTCATTTGTTTTTGCTCAGATTGTCGACAAGTAAATAATGTTGTTATTGTACTGGGAATCATGTTGAAAGTGAAAGTGCTTTGTTTGTGTACTGTGTGCCATATGGTGATTGTGCTGGCACACTGCTGTGTCAGAATCTCAATTATAAGACATTTTTTCTAGTCATTCCTGATTTGCATATTATTTTCTACTTTTATTTTGTCCATGCTTGATAGATCATTATTGGGATATGAATATGTGTCCTTTTTGCTGGGAGAGTACCTATTTCATGATTCAGTTTATGATACCCAAAAATTATGGGTACATCTCTGACAATTTGGGTAGTATTTAAATGTAATTCTTATTTACTTTATCCCATAAGAAGGCATGTAGCTCTATGTTGATCTTAGTGGCAGCAAGTCCTTGGGTAATTCTGGAACTCTTTTGGGGACAGTGTCACAAAATTATATTAATGCTTGGGTGTTAGAGGGGAAAATTCCTCTCCAAAAAAGGGAAGAGGATGGTATATTCTTGATAAGATTAGCCCCCCTCCCCCAAAAAAAAAATAAAGAACAGAAGAAGGAAAGATTGCACACTTTTCTGTACAATGGTAAAATAGGATGCGATTATGCAAGCAGATGCTCTCTCATGAGTGGTAAATTGCTCTTGAAAGTTGGAGGTGGGGTGGGAGTGGAAAATTATTTTCATTTGGATGTCTTGTTCCACCCAAACTGACAAATTTTGGGACACTGTTTGGGGATCATCCTAGCATTTCATCATCATCAGTCATCCTATGCATTGCATGTAAATTAAGTCCAACATATGTGCTCTTTTTCAGGAATACATAACCATTATGGATCCATCACTACTGAAGGAGAGAGATGCCTTCCGAAAGAAGGCAATGGCCACCCCTGTGTAAGTTTAAACTGGAGGACTCTGAGTGCAACCGATTGAATGTTTTTTTTTTTCACAATCACATGCCTACAATAATGATGCTGCTTTTCAATGTTCATTATTGAATCTTTGATATTGTATTGTTGCAAATCATTGGCACTACCAGCTCATTTAAGAAATATCTAGTGTATTTCCATTTGTCCATGCAATTTTGTGGGATACTTATGCCAATATGTGTCAGGTAGTAAGAATTGCATATGTTGTGTGCTTCCAGGGTGGAAACCAAACCAAAGAAGGCACCTTCAAAACCCAGTGTCAGCGAGCCTCCAAAGAAGAAGGCTAAAACTGGACCGACCCCTGGTGACATTCACAGGTAAGCTAATCATGTCTGACCTGGATTTAGAAATACCAAAAGTGTACTAGCACTTACAGAGAATCATTTTATCAACTCGATTGGCTTACCTTGTAGCGTATTTACATCGTTAACTTCAAGAGCATTTTATTATAAGTGTAAGCTCATTTCGCAATATGTTTGCAAAACCCACCTTTTATTTCGGACCGTTCCGTCGATCTCGCCCGCGAGCGATCGGTCCTTCCAGCTAGTTAGTCGGCAGTGATGTCACTCGTTCTCCAGTCGTGGTGCTTCTCTCACCCAGCACGGCACACTCACCACCCGCCTCTCCGCTTTTCAGCCTGAAAATGGTATCGGGCAGCTCTCAGTACCGTTTCGGCGTGCTGGCCAAAATCGTCAAACACATGCGCAAGCGCCATCAGGAGGGTAACTTGTACCCGCTCACCCTGGAGGAGATCCTGGATGAGACCAATCAGCTGGACGCCGGCTCCAAAGTCAAACAGGTGAGAGCCGAATAGTGGAAGGGGCGTGGGGAGAAGTGGAAGTCGTGGAATAAGGCGTTAACGTGCGTCGTATGAGTGGCATCATAGCGTTCCAGTCAACCTCATTGTAATTCACAAACGGTCGAGCGGCGATATGCTTTACAAGTTTGTTACCTGATTTATCTGACATGGTGATTCATTGGTATGACTTCTACTATTTTTACCTCCTTATTTTTACGGATAATTTTGTGTTTGTTGACTGACCAGCGTAGCTTTAATTCAGACGGTGTCGATAATATTGCGTTCTTCCTGGTGTGATCCCTTCCCACAGGTAATGTGTCTACATATTGACGAAATGCACTGCCTATCGTCCACAGTGGCTACAGACAGAGGCGTTGCCTAGCAACCCGAAGATCATGGTGACGCCGGAGGGCAAGTACCAGTTCAAGCCGCCGTACGATCTGCGAGACCGCAAGACGATGCTGAAGCTACTGCGGAAGCACGACCTCAAGGGCTACGGCGGCCTGCTGCTAGAGGACGTGCAGGAGAGCCTGCCCAACTGCGACCGCATCATGAAGGTACGGACGAGATGAGGGGTCTGTGTGTGGCGTATCGACAGGCGTAGATGAGTTAAGGTCTGCGGCGTCGGAGCGATCAGGGACGGAGATCGGAAGAGGTGGATACTTATAAGGCTCCAGTTTGAACTTAACATTTTAAGGAAATACTGGAGCTTCCATGAATATGGATAATGCACGATTCAGGTGCCAGTTGAAAGCATATGGACGAATTTGAAGCTTGAATATGGGTAGCTTTCTTATTCTGTTCAACTTCCATATTTTTGTGAACGTCGACCATCTCTGCAATGCACTTTTGAAGGCTATGCTACTAAATGAGCTGTCATTTACAGTGCCAATTATCCATTATTCATCACTTTTACCTAAAAAAATGGCCGTGTTTTACACAAATCTCGCTTCATCGTGATATATGTATTTTGTACGTGCGTCGATTTGGTCTGAAACAATTCCACCGCCGTATGGGTTGTAACACCGCTACAAAAACCCATGTATAATACAAGTATCCCCGGCCAGCGACTGATCTTTTCCCTTCTCCATTTTCAGCAAATAGCCAACGACATCACCTACATCGTCCGGCCGCAGGACAAGAAGAAGGTCATCTTCTACAACGACCGCACGGCCCGCTTCCAGGTGGACGAGGAGCTCGCCAAGCTGTGGCGCAGCGTGCCTGTCCGCGGCGTCGATGACGAGAAGATCGAGGAGTACCTGGAGCGCCAGGGTCTCCAGGCGATGCATGACCACGGCCTGAAGAAGCTGGTGCCGCCCAAGCGCAAGTCTCGCGGAGGAAAGCGGAAGAACAAGGCGCCGAAGGACAATGACCATCTGAAGGATGTGCTGGAGACCTATGATGAGGGTTAATAAGTGGATGGGTAGGGGGTTTTGAGGGCAGGCTTCCGCTGGGTGAGGGTAGTGGAGTCAGGAGGGTCCTAAGTTATTGACGCGCTGTGAAATGTCATCGGAGCGGGGCACGAGCAGGTTCGCCCCGTCCGATACTAACGTTTAGGACTTAAGTACTGCAAACTGAGCGTATACGATACGCATTACAAGCAGACACAAACCGTAAACACTGCGTGCGGGATCCGCTAGAATAAGGACCGCGTGAATCGACGGATCGTACTGTGAATCTTTGCGCCTGTAAGTCTTTGGGGTGCTTGCGCCATCGTGAATCGTGTATCGTAAACGGCTAAGCTATGAACACCATTACAAATACACTCGACTATACTCGATGTGCCGTTTACTATAACATGAATTAAAACTGCACTCGGTGGCTAACGTCTGCGATGCATAGTCGAAATGTAACAGTCACTACATCGCGCTAAAACGGGGATACACCACGGAGCGCAACGCAGCGGATGCGTCACTTAAAAATCACGATGAGCAGGTTCACACAAGAGTACTGTCATTCATCATCCCGCCGCGTCGAGGCGACAGAGCCTGCCTACGAGCTGATTCATATTCTGCGGCTGGCGCGCTGCGGTCGGGCCGTCGTTTTGGTCTCGGCAGCGCCAGCCACCTCTGCCGTCGCTGCCGCTCTCCTTCCACCCCGTCCGGCGCTGCGCGGTCGCCCCGTGCCGGCCGCGCTCCTAGCGGTGCCAGACCCCACCTTGGTGGGTATCCGCGTCGGGCCCCGCGCCGCGGTCTTCTTGCTCTCCGCAGGATCCTTTTGTGACGCCTTCTCCGACTGGGTGCGATCCAGGGGAGGCTCCGTGCTAACACTATCCCGCGTCGTGTCGGCACGCGACTTCTCTGTCGCCCTATCATCTCTGTCCAGCGCCTCCAGCAGGCCGACACGCGAGCCGTCCAGCACTCCCGTCATGTTGGTTCGGTCGGTGAGAGCGTTCAGTTTCGAGCTGTCAGCGGTGGCATCTAGTCCGAGCCGGTCCTCTCCCCGCCCCACCTTCGACCGTTCCATGGTAGCATTTAGCTTGGACTTGTTGACACTGGCGTCCAGTTTGGACCGGTCACCAGCAGCATCCAGCCGGGAGGTGTCGCCCGCTTTCTGTGCGGCTGGACAGGGGGTCTCGGGCTGGCGAGGTCGGATGTGGTCGGCAGTGACGGGCAGGCCGTACACGACCGGCGCTGCCGCCATGAACCAGGAGGTGACTGAGCTGCGCGCTGCCGACACCGCCTCCGGCAGACTGCGGCCACTGGGCCCGTCTGTAAAAGGGGAGGCCGGTGTCAGTGGTCAGGATAAACGCGTCAGACACCCTTTGAGTATACACTACATAAAAGGCTCAGACCAACGAAAAATTGTCGAACAGTACGATCAAAACGCAGAAAGAACAACCCTTCAAACTACCACTGCCGTACTCGACACAACAGAAAAGAAAATCCACTACCCACATTCTTGTAAAACTTTCTTTTAAGCGTTTTGTAAACATCTGGTGCACTTCTCTCCCCATCCAAAATTTTTATCTAGCGATCTCATTGAGCATTGACCGGCCGACGCTCACGACAGACAGTCCTTTGACACTCGGTTAGATACCGCAACAGTCCTCACCTGTCCACTGTTCAATGACGGCCTTGGAGTACGTGTCCAGCATGTTATCTGTCACCGGCCACAGGTTACCCAGAATCGCTGGGCTGTGGGTAAAGAGGGACACTGTGTGAGACACACTGAGAATCGCCGGACTGTGGGTAAAGAGGGACACTGTGAGACACACCGAGAAGCGCCGGACTGTGGAACATATGCGAAGAGTAACTGTCAGAAACACTGTGACCGACCACAAGTCACTAGGGACTACGATAGCTGACAAATATACTGTCCCAATAATTACCACAGGTAGCTCCGAGGGTCGCAGTAACTCAGACGTACGACTACATACCACAGCAGTCCACAGGTTAACAAAGATCGCGGTAACTGTCATACTGCCACAGAGAACTAACACAGTTACCAGGTTACACAGATACCAGGATCGCCCTCGTCCCACAAACACAGTTTTCGTGGTCCATTCCATTTCAACTCCTGTGTAGTGCGTATTCGCCCGCCATCTTTGTCTACCTTACATTCCACCCAGATGTCTCACCAGTTGGCCATCAGGTAGGCTAGCACCGAGCCGTGCGGGTCGGCCGTCGGCCCGGGCTGCACCAGCTGACCGCTGCTGCAGCCGAACAGCAGCGCCACGGCGTTACAGTGCAGCGCGCGCAGCTTCTCCGTCGGCAGGTACTGGCTGCCGCTGCCGTGGCCGCAGTACCTGCGAGAATAGTAGGTACCATTTAGTGAGTCGGCAGGTACCGGCTGCCGGCTGCCGTGGCCGCAGTATCTGCGATAATAGTACAACAGTCCAAAGTCAGCAATCGGAAGGGAGTAACAGCGGCCGCTGCCTGACAGAAGCAGTTGGGCCTGCGCGCCCAGTACAGTTCAATCAGCAGTCGGGCCTGCGAGTACAGTACAGTTCAGTCGAAACTCAAAGGTTGGGAGGCTCTGTCGCTGCCGTGGACACAGTATCTATACGTACGCACTACGCATATACGTAAACTAACATACCTCTACGTAGGCCCTCCCTGCCGGCTACCCAATGCCCATATGCGCCTATGTCCTTGGCGAATACGCGTCCGGGTTTCAGGAGCAGGACTGGGTTGGTATCGACTATCGACGCCCGTCACTTACGCCATGACCTGTCCCTCGGTGAGCGCCGCAGAGAACTCTTTGAGCGTGGGCGGCCGTCCGACGATACCGTTCCAGCCGCGCTGCTCCAGGAACGGTCCCATGCGCTGCTCCGTGTTCACCAGGTCGCCGGCCGGGTTCAGGATGTAGGTGGCGCCAGCGGCGGCCGGCAGGGGCGCGGGCCGCTGGTTGCGGCTGGTCAGACACAGACCGAGGATAGCCAGCGACGGGAGGCGACAGGCGGGTCCCAGCGCCAGGCCGGCCACCGTCTCCCACGGGTAGCGCTGCACCTCGCGGTCCAGCACGAGCAGCACCTGACCGCGGCGCGCCCCCGCCGACGCGTCCTCCAGATCATCGCGCCGCTCCGCCAGCGTCTCAGTGACGGTTCGCCGGAGCTCAGAAGGCGCCGACGGGCCTAGCGCCGCCGCCACGCCGTCCGCCAGGTCACCAGCGGTCTCCGGGAGACGGGCCGCCAGCAGAGCCAGCCGCGCGCGCTGCTCGCCGCTCAGAGAGGCCGGCAGAGCGGCCACCGTCTCGGCGACGGCGCGCCGGTGCTGCGGACGCAGCAGACAGCCGGCCAACAGGTAGGCGTGTCGGCCCAGCCAGGCTACCTCCATACTCCGGACGATCGACTGGGGAACACGGCAGACGGGGCGGCGTGGAATCAGCAGTGATAGCAACAACAGTCTGATGTAGGCCTAACAGAGGTTAAAGTCAATGCGACGTAATGAGTAGTGGCCTAGCACCACCGATAGAAGTTAACAATCCGGCGCCAGCATTGACGATACGCATTGGAAATTTGTGACCAAAAGACTGTTCTCAAAATATGATTGACACTTTTCCATAGATCCAGCTGCAGAGCCGTGGATAGTTCTACGGGTTCCAGACCTGAAGGTCATTCATCTTTCAGTATCGTTGTTGGCAATTACAACAGTCTGTCGATATAATAAATTTGGAAATCAATAAAATTCTAAGTCATGCCTCAATTAATGCATTAATATTAAACTTTCAATACACTTGAATTCAGCTGCAACCTCTTCGTTTTGGCCATAGAGATCTTGTATACATATAATATAAGATGTATATAATATCTCTATGCGTTTGGCGTCCTCTCACAACGACAGAGCTTACCTTCATCCTCTCGTCGAGCAGGCCGCGCTCTGCCCAGTACTTGTGCCGGTCATTGGAGAGACTGCGCTGAATCGAACCGTTGTCGGCTAACATCGCCTCAAACTGCGAGAGGAACGAGCAGCAGTGGTCGGAGGCGGGCGCCGGCACGCGCGTCAGCAGCACCGAGTCGGGGTCTCCGCCCTGGAACCGGGACACCACCAGCTCGGGTGTGTCGTGACGGGTCAGCCGACTGCGAGCCCGCGGTACCGCTGTGAGTTGGATCACCGTCCAGTCTGTACACAGAAGAGGGGAGAGACGGGTCAGCCGACTGTGGCACCGCTGTCATTTGGATCCTCTATGTATAGTCTACACAGAGGGGAGGGGAGGGGAGAGTCAGCTAAGAGGGTGAAAGGACGGGACATAATGTTTAAAAGCGCACGAAGGACCAGCGCGAATGTAGTTAGAACACCATGCTATATCATTCACACCCTAATTCAATGACAAAACATCCGCGGTGCGCATGTCAAACTCTCTAATTATTGTTCTGTAGGGGTTTTCGGGGCAGACGCTTAATCAGCCCATGCAGTCAACCAAGCGTCAAACGTCACCCCTCTGCAGCCTGCCAGCGCCAGGGCCCCAGTCCTATACCTACCGGGTGGCACAAGATTGATGAGGTCAACCATCTCCTGTCGTCGTTCCGGGACCGATTTGTACTGCAGCTGCCGGCGCCGGGAGTCGAGGAGCGCCTCCTGCGTGCCGGCCGGCCAGCCTGACACCCGATCGCCAGACTTGACCTGCGACCTAGCAACGACGGAAACGTCAGGTCAGGGCAAATGGCAGGTCAGGGCAGATGGCAACTTTTAAGCCGGATTCGCGGTCTCGCGAACGGCAGAGATTCTCCGTGACGTCACGTAGAATTTTCGCCGTCCCTGCGACATCGAACGGCGTTTTGGGCCTGGCGACGAAAATTCTAAGCAAGGCCACTAACCCCGCGTTCGATGTCTCTTGGACGACGAAGATTCTACGCCGTCCGGCCAATCACATTCCATAGCTGCAGCCGAGCCCCTCTGACCTTGAACGGGATTGACCGGACGACGTAGAATCTTCGTCGTCCGAAAGACATCGAACGCGGGGTAAGATTCTTCGCCGTCTGGGCCCAAAATGCCGTTCGATGTAGCACTAGAATCTTTGCCGTCCGCGAGACTCCGAGCCCGACCTTAGATTTCAGGAGGACGTGACTGCAGCGATCATCAACAACATATCGCAACTCCTATACACTGTACGAACAGGTTCCGTACCAACATGTTAAATCAAGCAAGCAGAACGAACGACGAGTAATTCTGCCAAGCTCCGAGTAGCGAAAGATCCACCCTCCAGTCCGCGCGTTTGTCACTTACTGTACCAGTCGGCAGGAGCTCTTCATGATCATGTACTGTCGCAGGGTGGTGGAGTGGCTCTCCGCGAGGTAGTGCAGCGCCTCCAGCGGCTGCTCGGCCGACAGGTATTGAAGGGCGCGCTGAATCACCAGACCTAGAGATAGTAGACACATTGGTACAGACAGGGCGGGGGACAGGTACTGAAGGGCATGCTGAATCACCAGACCTGGAGGTAGTAGTAGACAGAGCGGTACAGACAGGGCAGGGGGAGGTGGCTGTAGGGCGCACTGGATCACCAGATCTGGGGACATCTAGGTGCAGTGGTACAGGCAGCTGTGACAGGTACTGTCGCAAGCGCAGTCGAAACAGACGGCACTGCATGGGTCATCCATCCTTCGTGACACGCAAAACTCAAAAGAGAGTAAGCGATGCAGCTGAGGTCTGAGGAGTACCCACGCGATATCCCCGCATGATACTACTATTGTGCAACGGTCGGATACACTCACAAATATGTACCGTCCTCTTGTTGCTCGATCGGCTATGCACAATCACTTTTGACATAGCCGTCCCATAAGCTCACTGTTATACGACACTCCCACACACTCACTGTTATGCGAGAAGCCGCAGCAGAGTCGCTCAGCCCCCTCCAGCAGCGCCGGCAGAGCCTCGGCAGACGGCTCTGTGTCCAGCAGGTCTGAGACGGTGGACACGCTGTCATCCAGGCGCAGACCGCTCGCGCCGCGCAGCAGCGTCTCCATGGCAACTGTGACTCAGACTCGACGCTGTCAACAAAGAAATGAACCCAAGTTATTTGAGTAGATCACATGCAAAGGAACAAATGAGAGCACACTTGTATACTCTGGATTCAACACTTCTAATTGTATGCCCATCAGCCATAAAAGTTGCACTTGCAATAAAATAGATATAAAAAGGCAAGACGCAAACTGGGTAAATTAAATGGAGAAAGATGCCTGTAAAATATTTAAAACTGAATATGAGTGACAGCAGCTCAGCAATGTTAATAGGCATGTAGGTATTTCTTTTTAACCCGCGCAGGGCCGGGGTGTGTGTGTGTGTGTGTGTGTGTGTGTGTGTGTGTGTGTGTGTGTGTGTGTGTGTGTGTGTGTGTGTGTGTGTGTGTGTGTGTGTGTGTGTGTGTGTGTGTGTGTGTGTGTGTGTGTGTGTGTGTGTGTGTGTGTGTGTGTGTGTGTGTGTGTGTGTGTGTGTGTGTGTGTGTGTGTGTGTGTGTGGTGTGTGTGTGTGTGTGTGTGTGTGTGTGTGTGTGTGTGTGTGTGTGTGTGTGTGTGTGTGTGTGTGTGTGTGTGTGTGTGTGTGTGTGTGTGTGTGTGTGTGTGTGTGTGTGTGTGTGTGTGTGTGTGTGTGTGTGTGTGTGTGTGTGTGTGTGTGTGTGTGTGTGTGTGTGTGTGTGTGTGTGTGTGTGTGTGTGTGTGTGTGTGTGTGTGTGTGTGTGTGTGTGTGTGTGTGTGTGTGTGTGTGTGTGTGTGTGTGTGTGTGTGTGGTGTGTGTGTGTGTGTGTGTGTGTGTGTGTGTGTGTGTGTGTGTGTGTGTGTGTGTGTGTGTGTGTGTGTGTGTGTGTGTGTGTGTGTGTGTGTGTGTGTGTGTGTGTGTGTGTGTGTGTGTGTGTGTGTGTGTGTGTGTGTGTGTGTGTGTGTGTGTGTGTGTGTGTGTGTGTGTGTGTGTGTGTGTGTGTGTGTGTGTGTGTGTGTGTGTGTGTGTGTGTGTGTGTGTGTGTGGTGTGTGTGTGTGTGTGTGTGTGTGTGTGTGTGTGTGTGTGTGTGTGTGTGTGTGTGTGTGGTGTGTGTGTGTGTGTGTGTGTGTGTGTGTGTGTGTGTGTGTGTGTGTGTGTGTGTGTGTGTGTGTGTGTGTGTGTGTGTGTGTGTGTGTGTGTGTGTGTGTGTGTGTGTGTGTGTGTGTGTGTGTGTGTGTGTGTGTGTGTGTGTGTGTGTGTGTGTGTGTGTGTGTGTGTGTGTGTGTGTGTGTGTGTGTGTGTGTGTGTGTGTGTGTGTGTGTGTGTGTGTGTGTGTGTGTGTGTGTGTGTGTGTGTGTGTGTGTGTGTGTGTGTGTGTGTGTGTGTGTGTGTGTGTGTGTGTGTGTGTGTGTGTGTGTGTGTGTGTGTGTGTGTGTGTGTGTGTGTGTGTGTGTGTGTGTGTGTGTGTGTGTGTGTGTGTGTGTGTGTGTGTGTGTGTGTGTGTGTGTGTGTGTGTGTGTGTGTGTGTGTGTGGTGTGTGTGTGTGTGTGTGTGTGTGTGTGTGTGTGTGTGTGTGTGTGTGTGTGTGTGTGTGTGTGTGTGTGTGTGTGTGTGTGTGTGTGTGTGTGTGTGTGTGTGTGTGTGTGTGTGTGTGTGTGTGTGTGTGTGTGTGTGTGTGTGTGTGTGTGTGTGTGTGTGTGTGTGTGTGTGTGTGTGTGTGTGTGTGTGTGTGTGTGTGAACACTCCTCCCCCTGCGGTTTTTCGCAGATACCTCAAAAACGGCGGCGCTGAGCGCCACCGTTTTTGGCACACCTGTTCATGCATCTTTTTCACACATGTTGTAAAAAGTTCAGACCCAGGGCTGTCATGATCAGGTCACCAGGTCACGTCAAGTGACCTCACCTCAGAAAAAAAGTTTGAATCCTCGAGGATTCAAACTTTTTTTGGCGATTTCTAACTTTTGAGCTATGACGATGGTCATAACTATACCGACTGAACGATCGCCTCGAAACTTTCAGCGATTGATAACAGTTACAGTATGTATGCACGAAATCTATATCTCGGAATTTAGTTATCGGTGACCTAAGGTCAGGTCAATTTTGCGACCTCTCCATTATAAGTCAATGGGAGAAAATTGAAAAGAGTCTCTTTTGGACGAACGCCATTCCAAACACTCTCTAACATCGAGTTCCAGGTAAAATTGACAAGCTGAATCAAAAATAGTAGCACATGTGACCTCTCCTTAGACCTTATGTCCCTGAAGTCATAACACGTCATGAAAGATCCCCAGCGTTTTTTTGACAATAACTTTTGATGGAGACATGCTAGAGCATAGACCACTATACCACTATATGAGGCGATATATAGTGGTATATGGCTAGAGCAATGAAAACACCTCAGATGTGTTCATTTAGACGATACGAATCGACTGATATGCAACATGACCCTTTCCCGACAGGTCATGACCTTGACCTGAGGTCAAATTTTCCAAATGACCCTTCAAGGTCAACTTATAGTTCATTCGACGCGTCACGACGAGGGGAACACGATGCTGGCAAAATAAATGTCGTGTCTCTCTTGGGTCAAAAGTTATTACTGAAAGCCCCTTTTCATAAAAACTGCTACCTATTTTTAGTTTTTGCTCTTCTGGAGGCTAAACCGTTGACCTGAGGTCAAATCTGAGAACATTGCCCAGAAAAGTGTGTATAAGGGCTACCGAATGCGCTTTTCCGCGGCGCTGTAGCTCTATTGATTCCCGAGTTAGCCTTGTCAGTTTCCAAAATTGTTGAGATGGACTTAATTTGACCTTTGATTACCTCTGACGACCTGACCTTTGACCTGACCTTAAAAATGACCGCAGTGTTTCCATCACAATTTTTGACGCCCTTTCGAATGCCGCTTACCACATGTCGCTACGTTGCCCAGGAGCCGAGTTAGACGGGGGTCTTCAGACCCCCGCCCCGGCCCGGCGCGGAAGTCGCGGCTCGGGTTAACATAGAGAAGCTGATTTTGGGATTGGGGGTGGCTAGTAACTGGCTATTTTTCAATGATAAGAGAAAACAATGCAGCACATAACATGTCATACAAAAGAACAACTGGCACAAACCAAATGTGGCATCCATATTTTCCAAAAACATTTTGATTCACAAGCAAGATGCGATGTGTACCTGTTGCATGTCCAAAGTAAAAATAAAAATTGTTTTAAAATACCTAGATAATCAAAAATAAAAGTGTTTACCAACCAGTTCATGAATTCAAAAGGTAGCAAACAGAAATTAGCCATAAATTGACTTGAGTCTGAGTGTGTAAAGCTCTTAAATTTCTCCAGCTGAGAATGGGATATAATGTTAAAATGCCTTACTGTTGTGCTGCTTTTGAAATAACTATTAATTTTCAAAATTAAATGCACTTAAATTAAATCAATTTTCAATCAATGTTTTCCCATCTCTCCAGTTTCAAAGCATGGCAACTGTAGTTTACAAAATATCCAGCTTGTCGATCAAATCTCTAGTACCAGCCCTGAGCCCACACCAAACAACACCTACAAATTTACTGCATACCTTATCTTAAAATATATAGGTACTTGCAATACAAAATACTGAGATAAAGGGCTAGTTGTTTCTTTACTGGCTGTCCAGAATCCAGATCATTCCTCTCACATCTTTTTTTTAAAGAAATTTTGTCCGAATGGATGAATGGGTGGTTATGGGCCCGGGTGTCCCGTTAAGCAGTGCTTGTTGCAAATGACACCACGGACCCACCACCCCACTTTGCCCGCGCCCGGTTCACCGGTGATAATTTGGATGGAAAGTTTAACGTGCCGCAGGTAGATGGCGGCACGGTCCTCCCAGGTCTAGCGTGGCCCTCTCTCGCCAGTTGCCAGCTGGCTTAAGATAGGAACGCGGGTCAAACGACGTGGAGCTTCCCGGCCGCGAACTCGCTGCCACCGAGTTAGGAGACGGACGCCTTATCCACTAGGCCACAGGGAGGACTTGCTTTCATGTGCAATAATTAACCAGCACATTCAGATTCAGGCTAAGGCTCACAGCACTCGCAAAACCCACAACACACTGCAGTAAATCTGCATCATAGCGCACCAGCCAAGAGCCTCTGCACTGAAAATATCTTGTTCAAAGCATCCTTTATAATTAGCTTTCTTTGCAGCTCCCAACAACATTACTCATTTTAATCTTTTAACACTTTGAGTGTCATGGAAAAGCTACTTTACATTCTTTGTCTGCTGCAACTTGTAAATGATGGATAATTCTTGTTAAAATAATATTGCGGACCTAAAGTAAATATTTACCGAATAATTTCCAAATCAACACGAACTGAATGCAATACACTGCTTAGTGCTTTGAAGTGAAAATTTGAAAATCAGACACTTACAAAGTTCAAATTTGTTAAAAGCATCATTCAATCGGCATCTTCAAATCAAAAATACATTTACAAAAGTTATCAAACAAGCTGAAAAGATCAGAGACGCAGCACATTACAATAATTTGATTTCTTTCAAGCCACTTTCAAGCATTCGTAAAATTTGATATTTGCGCCGTTTGCGACCCTATTTGTTTAACTGTGTTCTACTGAAGTGGATCATGTGTTTGACTTGTGCAAGCTGTCAAATGTCGTTTGGATTCTTATAAAATAGTCTTCCAATACGAATAAAATTGTTTTAAGATGCACATAATGGTAATTTTTAAATAACTATACCTATTCATGTACAATAATCTGCTCAAAATTCATCAAATAGAAAAATATGGCTCGGATTCGTCCTGTGCGTAGACGCTAAAGAACACAATTGAAAGCAAATGTGCGCAGTTTTTTGAAGCTCGTGCGCCAGAACTGCATTGATATCTCTTAGCACGTGGCTAGCAAATATTTGTACAAGTATTTAGGCAAAGCTTTGCCGCTGGCGCCCATCCAATCTTGACTTGCCGGTTGGCAAGTAAAAGTTTTAATAGCATTCGGCTGTCTTTTGCTATTTCTATTTTCCAGTTGTTTCCAGTTAAAGCTCATGATCTGGTTTTTTATTGTGTAGAACACCAAATCTAAGTGCCTCATTCATCGTGACTCGTGAGTCGTGACTCATCAGCTTTGCTGAGGCGTTCGCTCGACGAATGATACCGGTGCCCTTATTTCTGTCCGATTAAAGGGACCCTCCCACCTTAACATTAGATTTGAGTTGAGATAGCCAAAATGGGGTCCCTGGCTCACAATTACCGGTTTCGGCACTTACAACATCGAGAAATGCCTTAAATCGGAAATATTGAATTTCAAAATTGCAGCATTTTGATTCAGAGGGGCTAATGCTTAGGAATACCCCTCTGAATGTGTGACGTCAGCGCAGATATCTAACGATTTTTAAATGTTTGACTAAAACGTTTTGTAGCACGCGGTGGTATATGCTATTTGCGCGCAACATCTGCCGCAAACGCCGCACTTCTAAAATAAAGTCGCCAGAAACATGTCCGTGAAGTTAGCGTCAGCAACAGCAACGAATACAGCATCGGATTCAGAATCGCTTAAAAAACTCATATTAGGTCAATTGGGGGGGGGGGATTCTTTTGCGACGAGTGCGGTGAGGTAGACGATCTGCAGCATTATTTCGTGACGTGTCCGCATTTGAGTGCTTTCTGGGATAGGCTTTCGGATGCTATCAGTAACAAGGTTAGGAGACGTGTTCATCTGCAATCTGGCAGCACGACTGTATTATTTGGATGCCTGATGGGTCCAAGGTCGCTCAATATGGTTATATTGTATGCCAAGCAGTTCATTTCTCATCAGAAATTTTGGAATGGTGATGTGAGGTTGGATGGCTTTTTGAGATATATTTGTAAAATGTTCGAGGTAGAAAAATGTGCGGCGAAATGGAATGATAACCTAGAGGCATTCAGAGACGCATGGAGGCCATTTATGTCAGACGGCCTCCAATTGGAACTGTAAAGTGTCGAGAATGTATTGTGCAACGTGCAGTGATTAGGTTGCATGGGTACTGGCTGCGTTCTTACGTAGGTAGTGCGTAGGGAGGAAAGTCGTGTTTATGTGGATGGTTTTATGTGTGTTTTAGGTGTATTTAGGTTTAAGATGTGTTTTTAATGCATATGAGTTGATGATCTTAGTAATAAAAAATTTATAAAAAAAAGGTCAATTGGGGGACGGGGAGCAAGAATATGACCTTTATTTGGCCCTAGCTCTTGCCCCTTACCCCTTAATCGGCCCTTAAAGGAAGGGGCGCGTCAAAAAAGCCTCAAGGGTTCGTCTGATCGCCAAAATAAGGGTCGCAATCGATTCCTCGGGTCAATATCTAGCCGCAGCCTCGGGTTCCAGATGTGTGCAACTTACCCCTTACCCCTTAATCGGCCCTTAAAGGAAGGGGCGCGTCAAAAGTGCCTCAAGGGTTCGTCTGATCGCCAAAATAAGGGTCGCAATCGATTCCTCGGGTCAATATCTAGCCGCAGCCTCGGGTTCCAGATGTGTGCAACTTACCCCTTACCCCTTAATCGGCCCTTAAAGGACGGGGCGCGTCAAAAGTGCCTCAAGGGTTCGTCTGATCGCCAAAATAAAGGTCGTAATCGATTCCCCGGGTCAATATCTAGCCGCAGCCTCGGGTTCCAGATGTGTGCAACTTACCCCTTACCCCTTAATCGGCCCTCAAAGGAAGGGGCGCGTCAAAAGTGCCTCAAGGGTTCGTCTGATCGCCAAAATAAGGGTCGCAATCGATTCCTCGGGTCAATATCTAGCCGCAGCCTCGGGTTCCAGATGTGTGCAACTTACCCCTTACCCCTTAATCGGCCCTCAAAGGAAGGGGCGCGTCAAAAGTGCCTCAAGGGTTCGTCTGATCGCCAAAATAAGGGTCGCAATCGATTCCCCGGGTCAATATCTAGCCGCAGCCTCGGGTTCCAGATGTGTGCAACTTACCCCTTACCCCTAAATCGGCCCTTAAAGGAAGGGGCGCGTCAAAAGTGCCTCAAGCGTTCGTCTGATCGCCAAAATAAGGGTCGCAATCGATTCCTCGGGTCAATATCTAGCCGCAGCCTCGGATACCAGATGTGTGCAACTTACCCCTTACCCCTTATTCGGCCCTTAAAGGAAGGGGCGCGTCAAAAGTGCCTCAAGGGTTCGTCTGATCGCCAAAATAAGGGTTGCAATCGATTCCCCGGGTCAATATCTAGCCGCAGCCTCGGGTTCCAGATGTGTGCAACTTACCCCTTACCCCTTAATCGGCCCTTAAAGGACGGGGTGCGTCAAAAGTGCCTCAAGGGTTCGTCTGATCGCCAACATAAGGGTCGCAATCGATTCCTCGGGTCAATATCTAGCCGCAGCCTCGGGTTCCAGATGTGTGCAACTTATCCCTTACCCCTTAATCGACCCTTAAAGGACGGGGCGCGTCAAAAGTGCCTCAAGGGTTCGTCTGATCGCCAAAATAAGGGTCGCAATCGATTCCTCGGGTCAATATCTAGCCGCAGCCTCGGGTTCCAGATGTGTGTAACTTACCCCTTACCCCTTAATCGGCCCTTAAAGGAAGGGGCGCGTCAAAAGTGCCTCAAGGGTTCGTCTGATCGCCAAAATAAGGGTCGCAATCGATTCCTCGGGTCAATATCTAGCCGCAGCCTCGGGTTCCAGATGTTTGCAACTTACCCCTTACCCCTTAATCGTCCCTTAAAGGAAGGGGCGCGTCAAAAGTGCCTTAAGGGTTCCTCTGATCGCCAAAATAAGGATCGCAATCGATTCCCCGGGTCAATATCTAGCCGCAGCCTCGGGTTGCAGATGTGTGCAACTTACCCCTTACCCCTTAATCGGCCCTTAAATGACGGGGCGCGTCAAAAGTGCCTCAAGGGTTCGTCTGATCGCCAAAATAAGGGTCGCAATCGATTCCTCGGGTCATTATCTAGCCGCAGCCTCGGGTTCCAGATGTGTGCAACTTACCCCTTACCCCTTAATCGGCCCTTAAAGGACGGGGCGCGTCAAAAGTGCCTCAAGGGTTCGTCTGATCGCCAAAATAAAGGTCGCAATCGATTCCTCGGGTCAATATCTAGCCGCAGTGTCGGGTTCCAGATGTGTGCAACTTACCCCTTACCCCTTAATCGGCCCTTAAAGGACGGGGCGCGTCAAAAGTGCCTCAAGGGTTCGTCTGATCGCCAAAATAGGGGTCGCAATCGATTCCTCGGGTCAATATCTAGCCGCAGTCTCGGGTTCCAGATGTGTGCAACTTACCCCTTACCCCTTAATCGGCCCTTAAAGGAAGGGGCGCGTCAAAAGTGCTTCAAGGGTTCGTCTGATCGCCAAAATAAGGGTCGCAATCGATTCCTCGGGTCAATATCTAGCCGCAGCCTCGGGTTCCAGATGTGTGCAACTTACCCCTTACCCCTTAATCGGCCCTTAAAGGACGGGGCGCGTCAAAAGTGCCTCAAGGGTTCGTCTGATCGCCAAAATAAAGGTCGCAATCGATTCCTCGGGTCAATATCTAGCCGCAGCCTCGGGTTCCAGATGTGTTCAACTTACCCCTTACCCCTTAATCGGCCCTCAAAGGAAGGGGCGCGTCAAAAGTGCCTCAAGGGTTCGTCTGATCGCCAAAATAAGGGTCGCAATCGATTCCTCGGGTCAATATCTAGCCGCAGCCTCGGGTTCCAGATGCTTGCAACTTACCCCTTACCCCTTAATCGGCCCTTAAAGGACGGGGCGCGTCAAAAGTGCCTCAAGGGTTCGTCTGATCGCCAAAATAAGGGTCGCAATCGATTCCTCGGGTCAATATCTAGCCGCAGCCTCGGGTTCCAGATGTGTGCAACTTACCCCTTACCCCTTAATCGGCCCTTAAAGGACGGGGCGCGTCAAAAGTGCCTCAAGGGTTCGTCTGATCGCCAAAATAAGGGTCGCAATCGATTTCTCGGGTCAATATCTAGCCGCAGCCTCGGGTTCCAGATGTGTGCAACTTACCCCTTACCCCTTAATCGGCCCTTAAAGGAAGGGGCGCGTCAAAAGTGCCTCAAGGGTTCGTCTGATCGCCAAAATAAGGGTCGCAATCGATTCCTCGGGTCAATATCTAGCCGCAGCCTCGGGTTCCAGATGTGTGCAACTTACCCCTTAACCCTTAATCGGCCCTTAAAGGAAGGGGCGCGTCAAAGTGCCTCAAGGGTTCGTCTGATCGCCAAAATAAGGGTCGCAATCGATTCCTCGGGTCAATATCTAGCCGCAGCCTCGGGTTCCAGATGTGTGCAACTTACCCCTTACCCCTTAATCGGCCCTTAAAGGACGGGGCGCGTCAAAAGTGCCTCAAGGGTTCGTCTGATCGCCAAAATAAGGGTCGCAATCGATTCCCCGGGTCAATATCTAGCCGCAGCCTCGGGTTCCAGATGTGTGCAACTTACCCCTTACCCCTTAATCGGCCCTCAAAGGAAGGGGCGCGTCAAAAGTGCCTCAAGGGTTCGTCTGATCGCCAAAATAAGAGTCGCAATTACCCCTTAATATCCTCGGGTCAATATCTAGCCGCAGCCTCGGGTTTCAGATGTGTGCAACTTACCCCTTACCCCTTAATCGGCCCTTAAAGGACGGGGCGCGTCAAAAGTGCCTCAAGGGTTCGTCTGCTCGCCAAAATAAGGGTCGCAATCGATTTCTCGGGTCAATATCTAGCCGCAGCCTCGGGTTCCAGATGTGTGCAACTTACCCCTTACCCCTTAATCGGCCCTTAAAGGAAGGGGCGCGTCAAAAGTGCCTCAAGGGTTCGTCTGATCGCCAAAATAAGGGTCGCAATCGATTCCTCGGGTCAATATCTAGCCGCAGCCTCGGGTTCCAGATGTGTGCAACTTACCCCTTACCCCTTAATCGGCCCTTAAAGGAAGGGGCGCGTCAAAAGTGCCTCAAGGGTTCGTCTGATCGCCAAAATAAGGGTCGCAATCGATTCCTCGGGTCAATATCTAGCCGCAGCCTCGGGTTCCAGATGTGTGCGGCTTACCCCTTACCCCTTAATCGGCCCTTAAAGGAAGGGGCGCGTCAAAAGTGCCTCAAGGGTTCGTCTGATCGCTAAAATAAGGGTCGCAATCGATTCCTCGGGTCAATGTCTAGCCGCAGCCTCGGGTTCCAGATGTGTGCAACTTACCCCTTACCCCTTAATCGGCCCTTAAAGGAAGGGGCGCGTCAAAAGTGCCTCAAGGGTTCCTCTGATCGCCAAAATAAGGGTTGCAATCGATTCCCCGGGTCAATATCTAGCCGCAGCCTCGGGTTCCAGATGTGTGCAACTTACCCCTTACCCCTTAATCGGCCCTTAAAGGACGGGGCGCGTCAAAAGTGCCTCAAGGGTTCGTCTGATCGCCAAAATAAGGGTCGCAATCGAATCCCTGGGTCAATATCTAGCCGCAGCCTTGGGTTCCAGATGTGTGCAACTTACCCCTTACCCCTTAATCGGCCCTTAAAGGACGGGGCGCGTCAAAAGTGCCTCAAGGATTCGTCTGATCACCAAAATAAGGGTCGCAATCGATTCCTCGGGTCAATATCTAGCCGCAGCCTCGGGTTCCAGATGTGTGCAACTTACCCCTTATCCCTTAATCGGCCGTTAAAGGAAGGGGCGCGTCAAAAGTGCCTCAAGGGTTCGTCTGATCGCCAAAATAAGGGTCGTAATCGATTCTTCGGGTCAATATCTAGCTGCAGCCTGGGGTTCCAGATGTGTGCAACTTACCCCTTACCCCTTAATCGGCCCTTAAAGGAAGGGGCGCGTCAAAAGTGCCTCAACGGTTCGTCTGATCGCCAAAATAAGGGTCGCAATCGATTCATCGGGTCAATATCTAGCCGCAGCCTCGGGTTCCAGATGTGTGCAACTTACCCCTTACCCCTTAATCGGCCCTTAAAGGACGGGGCGCGTCAAAAGTGCCTCAAGGGTTCGTCTGATCGCCAAAATAAGGGTCGCAATCGATTCCTCGGGTCAATATCTAGCCGCAGCCTCGGGTTCATGATGTGTGCAACTTACCCCTTACCCCTTAATCGGCCCTTAAAGGAAGGGGCGCGTCAAAAGTGCCTCAAGGGTTCGTCTGATCGCCAAAATAAGGGTCGCAATCGATTCCTCGGGTCAATATCTAGCCGCAGCCTTGGGTTCTAGATGTGTGCAACTTACCCCTTACCCCTTAATCGGACCTTAAAGGAAGGGGTGCGTCAAAAGTGCCTCAAGGGTTCCTCTGATCGCCAAAATAAGGGTCGCAATCGATTCCTCGGGTCAATATCTAGCCGCAGCCTCGGCTTCCAGATGTGTGCAACTTACCCCTTACCCCTAAATCGGCCCTTAAAGGAAGGGGCGCGTCAAAAGTGCCTCAAGGGTTCGTCTGATCGCCAAAATAAAGGTCGCAATCGATTCCCCGGGTCAATTTCTAGCCGCAGCCTCGGATTCAGATGTGTGCAACTTACCCCTTACCCCTTAATCGGCCCTTAAAGGAAGGGGCGCGTCAAAAGTGCCTCAAGGGTTCGTCTGATCGCTAAAGTATTTTTTTATTTTGGCGATCAGACGAACCCTTGAGGCACTTTTGACTCGCCCCGTCCTTTAAGGGCCGATTAAGGGGTAAGGGGTAAGTTGCACACATCTGGAACCCGAGGCTGCGGCTAGATATTGACCCGGGGAATCGATTGCGACCCTTATTTTGGCGATCAGACGATCCCTTGAGGCACTTTTGACGCGCCCCTTCCTTTAAGGGCCGATTAAGGGGTAAGGGGTAAGTTGCACACATCTGGAACCCGACGCTTCGGCTAGATATTGACCCGGGGAATCGATTGCGACCCTTATTTTGGCGATCAGACGAACCCTTGAGGCACTTTTGACGCGCCCCGTCCTTTAAGGGCCGATTAAGGGGTAAGGGGTAAGTTGCACACATCTGGAACCCGAGGCTGCGGCTAGATATTGACCCGGGGAATCGATTGCGACCCTTATTTTGGAGATCAGACGAACCCTTGAGGCACTTTTGACGCGCCCCTTCCTTTAAGGGCCGATTAAGGGGTAAGGGGTAAGTTGCACACATCTGGAACCCGAGGCTGCGGCTAGATATTGACCCGAGGAATCGATTGCGACCCTTATTTTGGCGATCAGACGAACCCTTGAGGCACTTTTGACGCGCCCCGTCCTTTAAGGGTCGATTAAGGGGTAAGGGGTAAGTTGCACACATCTGGAACCCGAGGCTGCGGCTAGATATTGACCCGGGGAATCGATTGCGACCCTTATTTTGGCGATCAGACGATCCCTTGAGGCACTTTTGACGCGCCCCTTCCTTTAAGGGCCGATTAAGGGGTAAGGGGTAAGTTGCACACATCTGGAACCCGACGCTTCGGCTAGATATTGACCCGGGGAATCGATTGCGACCCTTATTTTGGCGATCAGACGAACCCTTGAGGCACTTTTGACGCGCCCCGTCCTTTAAGGGCCGATTAAGGGGTAAGGGGTAAGTTGCACACATCTGGAACCCGAGGCTGCGGCTAGATATTGACCCGGGGAATCGATTGCGACCCTTATTTTGGCGATCAGACGAACCCTTGAGGCACTTTTGACGCGCCCCGTCCTTTAAGGGCCGATTAAGGGGTAAGTGGTAAGTTGCACACATATGGAACCCGAGGCTGCGGCTAGATATTGACCCGAGGAATCGATTGCGACCCTTATTTTGGCGATCAGACGAACCCTTGAAGCACTTTTGACGCGCCCCGTCCTTTAAGGGCCGATTAAGGGGTAAGGGGTAAGTTGCACACATCTGGAACCCGAGTCTGCGGCTAGATATTGACCCGAGGAATCGATTGCAACCCTTATTTTGGCGATCAGACGAACCCTTGAGGCACTTTTGACGCGCCCCGTCCTTTAAGGGCCGATTAAGGGGTAAGGGGTAAGTTGCACACATCTGGAACCCGAGACTGCGTCTAGATATTGACCCGAGGAATCGATTGCGACCCTTATTTTGGCGATCAGACGAACCCTTGAGGCACTTTTGACGCACCCCTTCCTTTAAGGGCCGATTAAGGGGCAAGGGGTAAGTTGCACACATCTGGAACCCGAGGCTGCGGCTAGATATTGACCCGGGGAATCGATTGCGACCCTTATTTTGGCGATCAGACGAACCCTTGAGGCACTTTTGACGCGCCCCGTCCTTTAAGGGCCGATTAAGGGGTAAGGGGTAAGTTGCACACATCTGGAACCCGAGGCTGCGGCTAGATATTGACCCGGGGAATCGATTGCGACAATTATTTTGGCGATCAGACGAACCCTTGAGGCACTTTTGACGCGCCTCTTCCTTTAAGGGCCGATTAAGGGGTAAGGGGTAAGTTGCACACATCTGGAACCCGAGGCTGCGGCTAGATATTGACCCGAGGAATCGATTGCGACCCTTATTTTGGCGATCAGACGAACCCTTGAGGCACTTTTGACGCGCCCCGTCCTTTAAGGGCCGATTAAGGGGTAAGGGGTAAGTTGCACACATCTGGAACCCGAGACTGCGGCTAGATATTGACCCGGGGAATCGATTGCGACAATTATTTTGGCGATCAGACGAACCCTTGAGGCACTTTTGACGCGCCCCTTCCTTTAAGGGCCGATTAAGGGGTAAGGGGTAAGTTGCACACATCTGGAACCCGAGGCTGCGGCTAGATATTGACCCGAGGAATCGATTGCGACCCTTATTTTGGCGATCAGACGAACCCTTGAGGCACTTTTGACGCGCCCCGTCCTTTAAGGGCCGATTAAGGGGTAAGGGGTAAGTTGCACACATCTGGAACCCGAGGCTGCGGCTAGATATTGACCCGGGGAATCGATTGCGACCCTTATTTTGGCAATCAGACGAACCCTTGAGGCACTTTTGACGCGCCCCGTCCTTTAAGGGCCGATTAAGGGGTAAAGGGTAAGTTGCACACATCTGGAACCCGAGGCTGCGGCTAGATATTGACCCGGGGAATCGATTGCGACCCTTATTTTGGCGATCGGACGAACCCTTGAGGCACTTTTGACGCGCCCCGTCCTTTAAGGGCCGATTAAGGGGTAAGGGGTAAGTTGCACACATCTGGAACCCGAGGCTGCGGCTAGATATTGACCCGGGGAATCGATTGCGACCCTTATTTTGGCGATCAGACGAACCCTTGAGGCACTTTTGACGCGCCCCGTCCTTTAAGGGCCGATTAGGGGGTAAAGGGTAAGTTGCACACATCTGGAACCCGAGGCTGCGGCTAGATATTGACCCGGGGAATCGATTTCGACCCTTATTTTGGCGATCAGACGAACCCTTGAGGCAGTTTTGACGCGCCCCTTCCTTTAAGGGCCGATTAAGGGGTAAGGGGTAAGTTGCACACATCTGGAACCCAAGGCTGCGGCTAGATATTGACCCGGGGAATCGATTGCGACCCTTATTTTGGCGATCAGACGAACCCTTGAGGCACTTTTGACGCGCCCCGTCCTTTAAGGGCCGATTAAGGGGTAAGGGGTAAGTTGCACACATCTGGAACCCGAGACTGCGGCTAGATATTGACCCGGGGAATCGATTGCGACAATTATTTTGGCGATCAGACGAACCCTTGAGGCACTTTTGACGCGCCCCTTCCTTTAAGGGCCGATTAAGGGGTAAGGGGTAAGTTGCACACATCTGGAACCCGAGGCTGCGGCTAGATATTGACCCGAGGAATCGATTGCGACCCTTATTTTGGCGATCAGACGAACCCTTGAGGCACTTTTGACGCGCCCCGTCCTTTAAGGGCCGATTAAGGGGTAAGGGGTAAGTTGCACACATCTGGAACCCAAGGCTGCGGCTAGATATTGACCCGAGGAATCGATTGCGACCCTTATTTTGGCGATCAGACGAACCCTTGAGGCACTTTTGACGCGCCCCGTCCTTTAAGGGCCGATTAAGGGGTAAGGGGTAAGTTGCACACATCTGGAACCCGAGGCTGCGGCTAGATATTGACCCGGGGAATCGATTGCGACCCTTATTTTGGCAATCAGACGAACCCTTGAGGCACTTTTGACGCGCCCCGTCCTTTAAGGGCCGATTAAGGGGTAAAGGGTAAGTTGCACACATCTGGAACCCGAGGCTGCGGCTAGATATTGACCCGGGGAATCGATTGCGACCCTTATTTTGGCGATCGGACGAACCCTTGAGGCACTTTTGACGCGCCCCGTCCTTTAAGGGCCGATTAAGGGGTAAGGGGTAAGTTGCACACATCTGGAACCCGAGGCTGCGGCTAGATATTGACCCGGGGAATCGATTGCGACCCTTATTTTGGCGATCAGACGAACGCTTGAGGCACTTTTGACGCGCCCCTTCCTTTAAGGGCCGATTTAGGGGTAAGGGGTAAGTTGCACACATCTGGAACCCGAGGCTGCGGCTAGATATTGACCCGGGGAATCGATTGCGACCCTTATTTTGGCGATCAGACGAACCCTTGAGGCACTTTTGACGCGCCCCTTCCTTTGAGGGCCGATTAAGGGGTAAGGGGTAAGTTGCACACATCTGGAACCCGAGGCTGCGGCTAGATATTGACCCGGGGAATCGATTACGACCTTTATTTTGGCGATCAGACGAACCCTTGAGGCACTTTTGACGCGCCCCGTCCTTTAAGGGCCGATTAAGGGGTAAGGGGTAAGTTGCACACATCTGGAACCCGAGGCTGCGGCTAGATATTGACCCGGGGAATCGATTGCGACCCTTATTTAGGCGATCAGACGATTCCTTGAGGCACTTTTGACGCGCCCCTTCCTTTAAGGGCCGATTAAGGGGTAAGGGGTAAGAGCTAGGGCCAAATAAAGGTCATATTCTTGCTCCCCGTCCCCCAATTGACCTAATATGAGTTTTTTAAGCGATTCTGAATCCGACGCTGTATTCGTTGCTGTTGCTGACGCTAACTTCACGGACATGCCAGAAACAGCGGAGATCCCAAAAAAGTAAACAAAAGTAAAAGTCTAATATCTTGCAAACCGGTGAATATTTTTCGGTGAAATTTGGTAGATATTCGTTTTCGCTCTTTCTGAACCGAGCGACATCACTTTCATGCCAATTCACAAACTTTTTTGAAGGTGGGAGGGTCCCTTTAACTGTTTTTGCTGGTTTCTTCGCTAATTTTCGTAACGTACGCCTACGAGTTCCCACACACGCATCCCGGTAGGTCGCATGCCCATCACATGCTCCCCATGCTCCATGGGTATCTCGCCTCTCGGTTCGTAGATCTCCCATTCCCATGCCTGACTTTCCCCTTACTGCTCCCATCCCCTCTCACACTGACAGGTCACGTGGCATGGGGGCGCGATGCGCCCCGGCGCGGCTGGTGGCCAGCTGTCCCCTACCCCGCCCCTCGCCTCCCCCTGAGGCGTCGCGGCGGAAGGGCACGGGCCGCCGGCGACTAGCTCAGTTGGCGGCCAGATTCGGACGGGGAGGGTCACCGACGTAAACGGAGGACTCGTAAAGGGTCAACGCGCTGACTGGGGTAAGTGCCGCATGTGGGACAAGAACTGAGTCATGGCGACTGACGTGCTTCTTCAAATTCGATTGATTGGCCCTGCCATTTTCAGATGTAAGCAATAATAAACATCAAATCGCAAAAGAGATGATTAATTAGCGTTTATTTGTGCGGGTGTCACTGCTTTGAGCATTGACCTAAAAAAGACGTCAATGGCTTTGAGTACTAAATAGGTAGTGATCCATTGTGGTATGCTCTGCTGGCTGCTGCATTTACTTCAGACGGATGCCGTGTGAAGATCTCCAGGCTAGTGCATTTGCTGTTTTTTTTATCTTCTTACTTGACCAGGGCCCCGGAGCTCGGGGGCCCCCGTCCCGTTCCCCAAGGGATTTGGGGTTGCAGTTGCTCCCATTCTCCTTTTATGACTACAGAAAGGGATGCATTGCTCTGGGGCACGGTCCGGGTGACGGCACGGTATCCGCGAACTGTCGGGCCTCTGCGAGGGTGAGCTTCTGGTGCCCCAGGTGGGCCTCAGGCTCCCGACAGTTGCATGCCCGTCACACACTGCGCATAAGCTAACGCACATGAGTGCTCGCGCACCCCAGCGCTGTCTAGAGTGTTCGGAACATTACAGACTCCTTTGACCTGCCATGGGACGTCAAATGTTCGTACGTGTCGGTGTGTCCGTCTTTGGGAGTGGAACATGAACGTCCCGGTGTGGGTATCATTGGACTGGGACACGGCATCCCCATTCCTCAGCGTATTTGTCATTTCAATTTGTGAGACAGAGGGACAGAGACGTTCCCGTGTGTATCCGTAATCGGTATGCATGAGTCCCGATCACAACGAGACAGAAGCGTCCTGGCGAATCGGACTGGGACATTCCAGTGAACGTCCCGTGCTCGGGACGATATGCCCCGGTGTAAAATAAATTTAAAATGCTGGAGTGGGAGAAAGGTGTTCCGGGTTATCTGTAACCCCTCTTGTCTGTAACCAGGGACTGCTGCTGACTTGATCCAGGCGTATCTTTGGCCGGGACCGAGCGGCGAGCCCAGAAACGTCCCGGCGTATCTTTCGGTCATACTATGTCAGAGACGTCCCGGCGCGGCACAGCGCACATGGCCGGCGTCCAGACCAGACCAGATGCCTTCCTCCACCGCGTCCCACTCTCTGTTTACATATCCACAATCTAGCAATGCCCAGAAGACGGCGGTGTTACGCAATCCTGGCCGTCTCGCAGCGAGCGTAGGTATCTCTATGTGAAGTGGTCGGATTCCAGAGCCAGGGACCATATGCGACGGAACGGGGAGGGCACCGGGGCACCGTGCCGCCCTTTGATTTTGGCATTTTAACATTAGCCCTATGAGCGTTGCATGGAAAGAATGGGACCAAAAGTCGGCAGTGCCCCCCCCCCCCTTTGGTTGAAGGTGTTCCGCCGCTACTGCCAGGGACCATGCCAGGGGTGGCCCGAATCACCACTTACAGTGACCTCGGACCTGACCCGTATGTGCCATCAGGACATGGCTCTGTGACCTGACCTCTGACCTGACCCTTCTCTACTGACTACTCTCAGGACAAGGTCAGTGACCAGTGACCTGACCTCTAATGTGTGTTTACCACCAGGGCAGGGACCAGTCGTCCCAGCCATGACTCTCCTCAGGAAGTCGGTGCCGGCCGTCTACCGGAGATACCTCAACAGCACCTCCGGGGCACGCGCCTTCTCCGTGAGTAAAGTCCCAGCCCTGAGGGTACTGAGGAAAATCGGGGGCTGGGTCCAGACTGCTGGATCGGGATGTCAGGAAAGCCTGGTTGGGATCGGGAGGCGAGGAAACCAATGGATAAGGATTGAATCCGGAGGCCAGGAAACGAGGTAGAAGGTATGATTTCAATTCAACTGAGTTGGGAAACGTAAACAAGTACTCATTTTTTTAGTCAAGTTCCCGTCTCCCGCCCTGGCCTTTAACTCGGGATTCGTTCTCAATAATGTAATGCTTGGGGCAAATTGCAATGCTTTAAATGCATGTAACTGGTGCTTTGCGAACGTCCTCTTGAGAGCCCGAGACGGTTTAGAGCGTAATATCGTGAATTTCTTGAGGAGCGATGAACTTTTTAGGGAGTGGGGGGGGGGGGTATGGGAGGTGCATGGGATAGCCGAGAGGCTTACATTTGTAACTTTTCTGGCGTTGCATGAAATAAACGAAGATTGTTAGATTTGACTACTCCAATGATACCACTCACACTAGATAAAAAAACTGTCCATCCGCTAGTGTGGCTCAAGCCCTAGACTCAAGGACCCGCACACTGTTTGATCTGCTCTTATTCCTGTTGTGTGACCTGTTCTCTGTGCTCTTTGTCCGTAGGATCACAGTACGCCCGCTGCCCGGCAGGATGACAGTATTCGCGGCAAGGTGCTGGCCATCCGGCGAGAGGACCAGTCCGTCTGGGAGCGCAGGGCGCCGCTCGCGCCGCACCACGTCCGGAAGCTGGTCAAGGATGGCGCACGGGTGCTGGTCCAGCCCAGCAATCGGCGAGCTTATCCCATGCAGGTGGGTGCGGAATCGGGTGGTCTTGAGCCCGACGCTCGGTCCTGGGTAGTCTACGTGAGAGTACGGAGAGACGAGGAGGCAGCGTGCGGGCAGTGGAAGGGTTTGCTGGATCTGGATCCAGCGTAAACCTCCTTCCCCCCAATGGATAAACATCATTATGATAATTATTAGCGTAGCCGTCTGTTTTTTTTTGTGGTGAGCTTTTTAGAAACGGGTCATTTGTCGGAGCATGTTTATTGATTGTTGGTGTTATAATGCCGCGATGGAAAATTCCTACACGCGGTATGGTCTGAAACAGGGCACGTCTGAAACATCAAAGGACATTGAATGGCGAGTTTTATGTCATTTACAAATGACAAAGTTCATGGTGTGCTCAATGTCTGTTCTCGAGGTTGTGTTTATTTGACAACCACGCGAGGCAGCGCCACTTCCGCAAAAAGTAAAATATCCATCTCTGAAGTGTGTCCTGCAAGTGGGGCACGTCAACTTAGACTGCTTCCTCTGGTAGAAGTCAGCAAGACAGTCAGCAGAGTCTTCTTTCTCAAGTAGAAGTCAGCAAGTCAGTCAGGCGTCAGCAGAGTCTTCCTTCTCAGGTAGAGGTCAGCAGGACAGTCAGCGCTACCGGCTGGTATTCGGTTTATACCCCAAACTCACGCCGGCGGCTCCGGCTCCCGTCCCCATATCAACGAACCGGCGACGGTCGGTGACGTCACGGCCGCCACCCCCGGCGTCGACCAATCAGCGCGCTGCTATTTGTGGGCGGGACTGAGCGGGCCCGGCGCCATGGCCCCTGGCCAGGGCGGGCGCCGGACCGCGATCAGCAGAGGGGGTTCTAGCCTCGGATAGCAAAAATAGGCAGCGGCGACATTAGCCCGCCAACACAGCGGTCGCTAGGCCGCTCATGGACGGGGCCAAGGTGGGCACGTCTCGATCGATGGGGTGATGAATATATGTAGATGCGATATGATATGCCTCAGCGGCCCCATACCATATCGCATGGTGACTATTTTACATGCGATATGCCTCATCCCAATTTCCTCCGTAAGAGGGCTGCGTGAGGCGGCCTGGGGTGGCAAACGGGTCGCCCCCCTTGTGTGGGTATGTAGAGGTCTATGGTGGGTAGTAGGGCCACTATCGTGAAAATTGAGCCAGACTCCCTTTTCCCGTCGCACTTGATTTAATTTGGCTCAGTTTGTGTTCCGTCGAAAAGTCGTCATTTTTTATAACCAATTTTAATTGTTTGTATGTGTGTTTGCACAACATTTTTCGTCAAGGCCGTGGGCTGCGTTTTCATTGGCCTTGGCCCTGAATCTGCAGGCTACAGAGCACTCCATCCTGCGGTCAGCCTCCCTGTTTACCGCCACCGTTTCACTGCCGTGCCATACAACCCCAACTGACCTCGAGCCACCGTCAACACCCGTCCAACCGACCCCGAGCGTCCGTCTCCGGTGTCGGCTCGTCTGACGACGCCCGTGTCCGCCGTCTGTCTGTTGCCATGTGTCCGACGCGCGCAGACGCCCCAGGGACGGGAAGATGTGTCCGACGAGCGCCAGAGGGTCTCCGTCCCCTCCCCTCCCCTCCCCAGCTGCTCCCATGCGCCGCGTCCTGTGTTTACACGACGCTTTCGGGACGGTTTCCCTGAATGGAGATGTCTGGTGTCGGCCATGGATGAGACATGCCTTGCCGCTGCGGAGCCTTCGAAAATGAGAAAGCTACGGTCATAAATTGACCACTGTTACATTTAGCACCTTCGAAATATATCACTGTAATTTATTCGCTCATTCACTATAGCACTCGTCTATTTATATACGATGAAGACGTAAGGTGAATGTTTTTTTCCATTTCTTCAAAAGAAATATTGTATTAGCGTACAAATGTGTTGGTCGTAGGTCGATGAACATTGTTTGAGTCTCTGAACATGCATATTTCACATCTAATACGATCTTCGGCTGATCGACGCCTGCGTACTCAACGAAAGCCGAGTTAGTACCGCTCTTACCACCCCTACATGCCCACAGGCCTACATCAACGCCGGCGCCCAGATCAAGGAGGACATCGGCGAGGCCTCAGTCATCATGGGCGTCAAACAGGTGCCCATTGACGCGCTCATCCCCAACAAGACGTACTGCTTCTTCTCACACACCATCAAGGCGCAGGAGGCCAACATGCCGCTGCTGGATGCCATTCTAGAGAAGGTGAGTGTGCACGAGCCTCGGTCAGACGGTGTTGGCGGGTTCATTGAGCGCTTACCGTTTTGTAATGCGTATGTTGTGAAATTAAATACCTTGTAGGGGACGGGAAATACGATGATTTCGATGATTGGATACGATATTTCGATTGTAAATATGATAATAGCATGATTCGACCTCGAGCGACATTTCATGGCAAGATGGGGACCCGACAAACGACATTGCTGCGGTTCGGTCCACCCCAACAACCGCTCCATTCGTAATTTTTGGGACGGTTTGTTTTCCGTGTTCCGTTCTATTTAGCGTTCCCTTGACCGCTGCACGCTGGCCATGGGATGGACTCTGGGCAGACACCCCATTAGACCCTCGCGCCTGGCAGGCGCCAGCTGAAACGAGCCAAAGGAGTTTGGTGCCAAGTTTCCATTTCCCAGGACCAGGAGAGTTCTTCTCTAATGACTGACCTTGAATCTCGAATGTGTACGTTTTTCCATAGTCAGGTCCGTGATGATGAGAAAGATTTAAGGTCGATGTGAAGAAAATTGTTCAAAATATCGTACGCACAATCGCTAGCCGTTTACTGCTTCTTAAAATTATATTGGGCTACCTACCCGTCATTTCATGAACGGACGGAAGATTCGGACTATGCAAATCGGTTGAGCTCAGGACTTCTGTAACTATGTATATCTGAGTTATAAACAGCGCTCTCGGGTCCTTTACGCTGTTGATACTTGCTGGCATTAGCAGTCCATTCATTTGGAGCGTATGAACTAAATTGATATAAAATGTAATAAGACAACGTACCTCTGCTTTTTTAATCTACCAAGGATCGCCGTCGTTTATGTGACATTTTTAGTGTTCAGTGTCTGTTGAGTGTTGTTCCATATTCCAAGCCACCCAGTTTTTCGTTCACTCTCTGGTGAAGTCACCAGCAGTGGTCAATGTCAGTTGTCAGCGCCAAACATCCTCTGTGTCCTGCTGGCCTCGACTGTGGTTCTAGCTCTCGGCCCTGACCCAGAGACCCTCCTCCCCTCCTTCGGGCCCTCTGAGGCCGCCCCAGACGGCTGGCGGTGACCTGTTGGCAGCCAGCGCGCCGCGTACGTCACTGGCTCGTCGCCAAGTGCCGCTGGTGCGTCGTCCTCGACACCGGGCGGCGCACTTACCCGTTCCGCTACAGTGGCGGATCACTGGCTCGCCGATGCTACGAGGAATTACAAAGTCCATGAGAAAAGACGGTTTTGGTCCTTTCGGTCCGGAGTAAAATATTCGGTCCTTCCTTTTTTGGGCCACTGCAACTGGCTCCCTTGCTCGTGGAGCCCGAGGAGAGTCGGTCGACTTCGCTCATGGAAATAATTATTCCTACTGCTTCGAATTTGGGCTAATGAGCTCAAAGCTCGTGAGCAATAAGCCACTGATATTGCAGACGGGTTGTACTGCATCTCGACTGTCCGACGCGTGGAATCTTTCCAACATCAGTTCATAAACATTTATACGAGTAGTCTCATTACACTTGAAGTTTTTCCATTACATCATCTTCCGCTCATTCCAGCGTCTAAAGTTCCCAGGAACTGGCGTGTTACGTTTCACTACGCAGCCAAGGGCGCATATTACGCACTACGCAGCAGCCGTTCGCGCGACTTCTCGTGCCATTACGAGTCCAATGACCCCCCCCCCCCGAAGGGTGCTGAGCAGGGGCCAACGCTCGCAACGCACTCTCGGTCTGCGCAGCGTTGGGGGGTGTGTGTGGGGGGGGGGGGACACTGCTGGCTGCAACAGGAAGTGTTGACATCTGGCAACGTGTCTGTGTGCCAGGAACCCTGTCAGAGATTCCACAGAATGAACGGCAAGTGCGTAGAAGGGGCGCTGGGTGCTTGGATGATGGAGTTATCCCGGCTGTCTAGGCTGAATCATAGCTCGTACGTGTGACGCATTTACGTGTTATGACTGTTTTGTATTGTGCAATGTGTGATGCATGGACGTTCTGAACCGGCGACAGTTTGTCAACGCTCGGTCTCATTCGTATGATTATTGGCTTAAGTTGACGT
Source organism: Amphibalanus amphitrite (assembly GCF_019059575.1). Classification (NCBI taxonomy): domain Eukaryota; kingdom Metazoa; phylum Arthropoda; class Thecostraca; order Balanomorpha; family Balanidae; genus Amphibalanus; species Amphibalanus amphitrite. The sequence goes on from NW_024881781.1 coordinate 406,389, forward strand.
CTGAATGGGCACTAGATATTGACGTCTGATCCAGGGCTATTTCAGAAGCAATGTTGATAATTGCAAGATCAATTGTTATATCGTGCTGACGGTCATCACCAAATAGGACACGGAGATCCACAGTGTTGAACTGGATATCCGCCGCCCACTGGCCGCCACGTGCCTGGTACATCCATCAATCTAATCCCAACATCTCTTCCCCCAGAACATCCGCCTGCTGGACTACGAGCGAATGTGCGACGAGCGCGGCCAGCGAGTGGTGGCGTTCGGAAAGTACGCCGGTGTGGCCGGCATGATCAACATCATGCACGGCATGGGACTGCGGCTGCTGGCGCTCGGTCATCACACTCCATTCATGGTGAGTTGAGGCGCTAGGCTGCTTAGTGGTATATGATGTGCTTGATTGCTGCATGGTAATGTGTTCACTTGTTACTGTCGTGATGAAATTATCGGTTATTGTTGTTGGCAACTTTTTCGGAGATTGATTTATGCAGCATCTCTGCTTGCGCACATTGCAGACGTGCACACAATTTTTACCACGCTGCTGTTTTGCATGCTCTATCGAGGTTCGAGCAAGCCTATCTTTTGCTTCATCTGGCATCACCAGTCACCAATCACCATGCACACGGCCCTGCTGGTCCAACTCAGTGCAACAAACCGCCGAATTTTGCGTCCTCTCCACACGTCTACAGTAAAATCTTCCTCTCCACAGCACATCGGTCCGGCCCACAACTACCGCAACTCTGAGATGGCGCGTCAGGCGGTGCGGGACGCCGGCTACGAGATCGCTCTGGGCATGCTGCCCCGCTCGCTGGGCGCGCTGACCTTCGTGTTCACCGGCTCAGGGAACGTGTCTCAGGGAGCTCAGGAGATCATTCAGGAGCTGCCCCACGAGTATGTGTCGCCCGATATGCTCCAGAAGGTGGCAGAGCACGGAGGTGAGTCGGAGACAAGTGGACCGTGCCGGGAAGAAGCTTGTTTGTTTGCTTGTTTGTTTGCTTTTTTTGCTTTTACGTATAGTTTTTCTTTTTGTTTTGTGTTAATTTTGTAAACGCGTTCCGCTCATACTGGCTGTCAGCACCCAACTCCTGGCAAATTCCCCGTCGTTTTCAGCGCAAAACAAGGTGTACTGTTGCGAGGTGTCGCGTCCCGACTACCTGGAGCGTCGGGACGGCGGCGGCTACAACGCTGAGGAGTACGAGGAGCACCCCGAGAGGTACATCTCCACTTTCGCCACAAAGGTAACGGCTGCCGTTCGTCTCTGTGAGAATGTCGGTCACCCCGCGAGGCCATTTGGTTTATTGTAAAACCAAATGACGTAGAGCGCTGCTTGTATCGGGAAATAAATGCGCTAGTTAGTTGTAAACGTCCTTTCATTGGTGGTGAGATTTTCTTTTCGCTATTCAATGTCATATAAGCAAACAATTGGTCTGAGAAGTGCTAGAAATCTAGAGTAGCAGTGATTGTTTCCGTCAAATATCACACATTAAGTTCCTTTTACCTCACGTGAACGAAGATCGTAATAACGTTTACAATAAATCGATAATATCGCGGCTTTTGTGTGAATTATTATGTTGATTGAGCACGTCATTTTGTTATGCGTCTGCTCCACAGATCGGTCCCAACGTCTCCTGTCTGGTAAACGGTATCTACTGGGATCCGAACTCGCCCAAACTGCTGACCCTACCGGACGCCAAACGACTCCTGCAGCCCGTCAACCAGCCCTGGCTCCCGCAGACCGAAGGTAATGTAAGGCACAAATGCAGACAGCCAGCCCGGGCTACCCCAGACTGAGGGTAACGAACGCACTAACACCCAAACACACACAGTCCGTCAACCAAACCTGGCTACCGCAGACTGAGGGTAATGTGGACCCCAAACACACGGTCCGTCATTGTGATTGACGCAGGGCTGATTCAGCCCTAGCTTCCTCAAACCGAGGCTTATGTGATGATACAAGCGCACTGTTTGTCAATCATACATGGCTGCCTCGTGCATATTCTTTGCGACCAATTAGGTATTGTATTTCTTGAATAAGTCCAAATTCGCTTTCGTTAGTCCAGTCAGGTCGCGACACGCGACAAAGGTGCCCTTGGTGCCGAACGAATCAGGTGTCTTCAGCGCTGACCGTGCGCTGACCGTCTGCCACAGGCTCGCCGCGTCTGCCGCACCGTATGATCGCCATCTGTGACATCAGCGCCGATCCGGGCGGCTCTCTGGAGATGATGACCGAGTGCACGACCATCGACTCGCCGTTTTGTCTGTACGACGCCGACCAGCACAAGGATAAGAACAGGTACGGATGTTATGCCCAACGGCAGAAGTCGTGTAGAGAGGGGGCACGTCATGCCGGGATAAGGAGTTGGGAGCCAGATGACATAATGGGCCACGAAGGAGCTTTGCTTATTGGATCAAGGACTGATAAGTTACGTTCGCTGGGCGTTCTTTGATAAGTGTAATCTCTACGTTCATTTTTACCACCGGTAAAAAATGACGTGGAATGTACCTCCAATCCATGTTTCCTTTCACACTACCCATTGCTTCACCATAGGCCTGATCTAGTGGTACCGGTTTGCGCCTTTTACCCTATGTCCAAACGTTTGCCGCCCATGATCTCTCCCTGACACCACATTAGCCTCCGTTCTGACATTCCCTTCTGGTTGTTCCAGTTTCCGCGGTCCCGGTGTGCTGGTCTGCAGTATCGACAACATGCCCACCCAGCTGCCGCGCGAGGCCACCGACTTCTTCGGCAACCTGCTCTTCCCCTACGTGTACAACATCCTGCAGTCGAACGCCGACCGGCCCTTCGAGCAGCAGCCCTTCAACCCCGTCAACAAGGGCGTGCGTAAATATTTGATACATTCGATATTATGACGCTACGTAGCATAATGAATCTCTTCGTGCCCGTCATTGTCAATGTTATACAATTCTGTTTATTTTCTGTATTTAAATATTCAACCCTTATCCGCAGGCCGTGATCGCCAGCAATGGAAAGCTGACTCCCAACTTTGAGTACATCGACGAACTGCGAAGGGGAAGCAGGTGGGTCGCTCGGTAGACAACTCCCGGCTACATATGCCTAATGTTGGTGGGCTTGAGGGACGGTAAATTTGTTAATGTTTTGCATTTACATATCTTACGAATACGTTTAAGGCAATGTTTGAAGTACTGTTCCTACTTTTGCAGGGGGTAAGAATGGCACAGAGATGCCGATATCTTCTTGGTAAAATGACCACCTCGTAGTAGCCTTGTGCACGTTTAAACGCTATTAGTTTCCTTTGTCCGTTATGCGCCTGGTTAAGTCGCAATGGCCGCTTTGTGGACAAAGCCGGCACTATTCTTCGTAACCAGGTGTCCATGTTGGTCCCCTGTCGAGCTTCCCTTCTTTGTAGTGATAGTCCCTTGTATGTACCTTCTGGAAGGAGTTAATGACGATTCACCGTAAGGTTAACGTGCCTGATGAAATGTTTTGTTTACCATGCGAATGTTTTGTTTACCATGCGATCTCAATTTTACATGCAGCTCTTATCTTATAAAAATACCGGTAAGAAGCACGTTTTTTTTTCTAATGCACCGTAGTTTTCTTAAAGATGAGGCCGAAGAAATTAGTGAGTAGTTCCCAAAGCCCGTCTCCTAAAATCGATTGGCCGATTTCCCGGTGTGTCGTAAAATTTGAGTTGAATGCATGCATGTGCCTCGCGCAGTTCGATGGCATCTCAGGGAGCATTACCGCGATGAGACACCATGAATGAATGAGCGGTATATAATTTTTTGTACTTTGTACTGTTTTATGTGTTTGTTTGCGAGATCAGTATGCAACCATCCCAGCATAGTTCAGCGAAAGTTGCACTTCTGTATGTTTATACCTTGGACTTTAAAGACGGACATACTACATAGGCCGGGCTCATTAAAAAAATATCAATTAATTCGGTCGCTGCCTTTTACAAAATCCTCGATATGAAAGCGAACGACAGTCGCCGCGCTTTATACTTCATCATGAATGAAAGCCGTCTCAGGCTTGCGCAGATGTCTAATATCTAAGGCCCAATTAAACCGAGCATCCTTTGTAAATAAACATGGGCACTGCTGCCACCAGGCCGCCCCGATTGGACGATTTCTTGTGACGTCACCGGTAGCCTTGGCACCCAATGGTAGGCCCGCGTGCCAACTGTGCTGTCCCCTGAGCAGTAGGTTTGACTGTGGTGGGTGACACGAGTGGCCGCTAGGAAATTGCTTTACCGGACTGGTGAGTCGGTACCGGCTGGAAAGAATCCTGTACCCTATATTCATTTTATGATTGGTCTCTGCCTTCACCCTGAAAATGGCTTAATAATTCTACTTAACAAAACACAATCAAATTAACTCTAAGAGCCTTTAGTTGCGACTGTCCTTGTAAATATTTGTCTAATTAACTTTAAAGTGACTTATTTCACCAAAATTTTGAAACTATGGTCTCCTACCTATATGTACATATAAGACTAGAACGCATTGCACGTATGAATGTATAGCTGACCTTGCGAAACCGATGTCCTCTGTGAGACGATGAGCCATTGACCTCAGTGAGCCCCGCCTCTGAAGTCTGACCTGGCGCCCGGTCGCGGCAGGTCGCGCCATAAGGCATCCATGGCTCACGCGGCGGCCGATAAGCGGGTGCTGGTGATCGGCTCCGGGTACGTCTCCGAGCCCCTGGTCGAGTACCTGTCGAGAGACCCCAAGACGCACATCCACCTGGGTAAGTGGCGGCGGGGTGGGGGAGGAGGGGAGATTAACGTCTGATGATTAATATCCTTCGTATCTGTTGCATATTCCGTGTTTTGAAGCAAATGCTTTCAAGCTTTGTCAGATTGTTTCTGTTGACTGATAATATCGGACATCGTATTGCGATCTTTGATATATCAATTTTAAATTTCCTTTATAATTGCGCTATTTTTGTCGCAATTATATCAATTATCAATTATCAATTTTAAATTTCATTTATAATTGCGCTTTTTGTCGCTTTGATATTTAGGTACTGTTATCGCTCTGAGTTATCTATCTTCTTGTTAGCAGCTGTTTTATCACCGATCCATGTTGTGACATCCGTTTATGTTCATGGACAGCGTCGGCGGTGCAGAACGAGTTGGACGCACTGAGCACCAAGTACGACAACACGGTGGGAACCCTGCTTAACGTGACCGAGCGGCCCGACCACCTCAGCGGACTGGTGGAGGTCAGTGGAGGGGGTGGGGTCAGGAGGTCAACGGGGAGGGGTGTTGTCAGTGGTAATGTCTCTTGGTCAGTATTGAGGTCGGGGGTTGTCGTCAGTGACGGGGTCACAAGCTCAGTGATGATGTCGGACAGATGAAGGGAAGTTTTGAGTTCGGGAAGAGGGCATTCAGGTCGGGGAAATGTCAGTGGTTTTCGGCGGTGCTGATGTAGACAGAAGCTACGAAACTGCAAATACCAATGCTGACTGAATTCCACCCTCCTGTCGCGCAGGACGCGGACGTGGTGGTGTCGCTGCTGCCGTACTCGCTTCACCCGGTGGTGGCGCGCGCCTGCATCCAGCACAAGACCGACCTGGTGACGGCCTCGTACTGTACTCCCGAGATGCGCGCCCTGGAGGGGGCCGCTAAGGACGCCGGCATAACCGTGGTGAACGAGGTGGGCCTGGACCCGGGCATCGACCACCTGCTGGCCATGGAGTGCTTCGACGAGGTCCACCACGGCGGAGGTCAGTGAGGCGGTGGGGGTACCGCAGTGGAAGTTAGATGGTCAGTGTACCGCGTCGTAGCCTTTGACTCGAACATTGGAATGCAAGTATATTATTTAAAAAAAAAACTTTCATTTTGCTGCGGAAAGGTCAGCGAGGGTTCGGCGATTAATAATTATTCAGAACTGTCCAGACAGCAGAACGAGTTTGGATTTATAGCTGGTCTTTCAGTGCAACATTAAGTAAAAATAACCACACATTGCTTACTTAGTAACGAGTCTAATAACTGGTGGTGAGGTGAGAAGCCTAACAACTAATGTGTGTTTCACAGGCAAGGTGAAGTCGTTTGTTTCCTACTGCGGAGGCCTGCCGGCGCCCGAGTGCTCCGATAACGCCCTGAGGTACAAGTTCTCCTGGTCGCCGATCGGTGTCCTCCGCAACACAACCCAGGTAAGGTATCTGTCTTTGAAACTCATATGACACAGGCCACTTTCCGCAGACTGAAATGTGCGAATCGTTCGAAACTACTGATATGTACGATTACGTGTGATAAGACATGCATATTTGTTAAATGCTGCTGCTAGGATTTCGGACTAAACCATCGGCTTTAGTGACCGTGACCCTAATAAGTGATTTGCCGTGGGAAGCGATACGCACGAAGCTTACGCCGGTTCAGTTCATTATTTGTACCGATTCGTGGTGTTCCCCCTCGCTCGCAGGGCGCTTCGTACCTGAAGGACGGTAAGATGGTGGAAATCCCGGCGGGCCAGCTGCTGCACTCCTGTCAGCGCATGGACTTCTTGCCGGGCTTCGCGCTGGAGGGATTCGCCAACCGTGACTCTACCATCTACGGCAAGCTGTACGGCATCCAGGAGGCCCAGACAATCCTGCGCGGCACTCTGCGCTACTGCGGCTACTCGGAGGCCGTGCTGGGTCTCCAGGAGACCGGTCTCCTCAGCGACGACTCTCACCCGGCCGTGCACCCCGGCGGTCCCGACATCACCTGGTACGAGCTGCTCTGCACCCTGCTCGGCCAGGAGGGCTCCGTGTTCTACGATAACCTCCGGCTGCTGCTGCTGCAGCGTGCCGGCAGCGAGCAGCGTGTCCAGGCCATGGAGAAGCTGGGCCTGCTCAGCGACGCCCCCGTTCACAAGAGCGGCTCGCTGCTGCGCGCGCTCAGTGATCACCTGGCCGAGCGGCTGCGCTTCGGCGCCGGAGAGCGGGACCTGGTGGTACTGCGTCACGAGATCGACATCGAGTGGCCCGACAAGCGGCTGGAGCGGCGCGGAATCAACCTGGTGACGTACGGCCATCCGGACGGCTTCTCAGCCATGGCACGTACCGTCGGCTACCCGTGCGCCATCGCCACTCAGATGGTGCTCAACGGAGAGATCCAGGGCAAGGGCATGGTGCTGCCGCTGACGCCAGAAATCTTCCGGCCACTGCTGAAGCGGCTCCAGCACGAGGGTATCACGGCCACGCAGAAGTCCACCAGCCTGTAGGAAATTGAAATTGAAGCGCGAGGACAAGGGGAGGTCAACAATTCGACGACGCCCCGCGATGGTTAACGAATATGGTGAGTCAGGCTGGAGCACTGGATAGCTCCTGAGGAGCCAGGCGAATCCAGGGAACTCAGGATGAAGGCCCTGATCCAGCTATTTACCTGCCAACAACCGAACGAGCTTACTCAGTCTCAATGCGATGCAGCAATGATATAAGACGAGGTTCGCTGGGCGAGATAATGTGTTCTTCGCTTGTTTGTCGTCCCTTACAGAGCTAGATACAGACATATTTAGTACAGAATTAGGATCGAAGCTGTTAGGTCAAGCCAGTGGTAGTAGTTCATGGTCACAGTTGGAAGAGTTGGGATGTGGAATCATGATCTGAATTAGGTGTGTGTTCATTTTGTGGATGATGTAAGGGTAGTTCTTGTGCCGATATTAGTTAATACTCAATTTAGTGGTATTATTTACATCATAGTACCGCGAACACAGGTTTGTGACTTTCATAGCTGTTCACAGAAACTGAAGACAAGCGGAGGGACTTACGTGGGTCAATAGACTCGCGCGACGGCTAAAAGACATGCTGTTACACAAATGACAACACATACGCGCAACGATAGCTCAAACAAGTGCCTTCAAATGTGAACTGTTACGTGCCATATTTGAGGGGCCCATAGTGCGACAGCTTTGATGTAAACTATTGAATCTCATTGCACTCGGTCAGCTTCAAAGTGCCGCTTTTGAAACTCGACTATCTCTTCCAGCATCGCGTTGGTATCAGAGAGCTTATACACTGTTAGCATTACGAGCTTTGCGATCGAGCTTAGAACGGCATTGGCGTGTAAGCGGACGATGTTTATTTTCATGTCGCTAATGATGAACTTATGAAGGCTGGTTTGAACCATGAATTTTGACCACTGGTACATGTGGCTGTAGTTTTGTTCCATATAGTGTAAATAAACTATGTCATTGTTTACTTTGTTTGAGTGCATGTTATCGATAGGGTGGGGGGAGACGGTTGTGAGGTTTGTGTTCAATTGGATAGACAGTTGGGTTGTAAAACCCTAGCACGAAGACAACAAGGTAACACACACGCTATTCGTCCGTGTCTGGAATCTGTGCAATCGCCGCGAATCGCGGAGAGCATCGAGCCTGTCTCCGGACCCATAAGTCCGTCATTTCCATGGATATGTCAACAAGGCCCTTTCCAAGTAGACAGACACATTATACATAATCGCAGGTGGAGTTAAATTGGACAGATCGGTGGCGTTCCAGGTACTTCGCCCAGCCCTGGATCGTCGATGCTGGCTACCTGTACTGAACCCTACAGCCGAAGTTCAATTTCTGAATGTTTCAGGGAACACAATCTGATATTGCATTAAGTTGAATCTCTTATAGGTTTAGGTACCCTGCAAGCAGCACGCATTGCTATAAATACATCAGTACATATGTACATGTATTTGAACAAATAAAATATTCACAGATAAAGCCATAACGGACGTCAATGAGCAGGCACATCCATACCAGTAATGCGATCGGCCAATACGCCGCCTGCACACGAGAGCCAATTGAAATGCACCACCCTGTCGCTAGATGGCACGAAAGTCGCCTGCGGGGCGTCCGTCATATCATATAACAGACGCACAATGGACAGGTGATGCTGTTTCCGGCGCAATTATTGCGCGTGCTGCCTTCGAAATATTTGTGACGCGAAAATGTGGAGACGAGATAAAACCGCGATCGAGAAGAGACTAGATCAAGAAGGAAGTAAGAGTGCACGAAATCGGGAAGGATGAGCCATCAGAGATGATGAAAATTAAGAATCAATGCCCACGATCACACTGGCCAAAGGTGACAATAGCACACAGCACACATCTACTCGGATCACAGACGCAAGACACACCGGACGTAAAACGCGCTGCTCGGTTGCAGCTGGGGCACGGCGACGGCCCGCTGCTCCGATCTGACCACGCCGCCAGCCGAGCCCTGCGATCCTTGTGCCCGCCACTGACAGGTCAGTACACCATGAAATGCCCAGCAGTCTCAGCCAGCACTTCGGCAGGTCAAACAAGCCGAATCGGTGGAGCAGGGCACCGTATTGCGCCGCGCTGCCCACTCTCGTATCCGGCTCTGTAGTCTGCACCGACCTGACAAACGCACAACCAACTGGTCACATAGCCTGGCTAGCCGCCGCCGAGAGAGTTTACACACTGGCGAGATAGCCTCAGCGGGCTAGCCTCGGCAAGCCAGACTCTGTGAGCTAGCCTCGACGAGCTAGTCTCGATGACATAGCCTCGACAAGCTAGCCTCTCAGCACCGAGGCCGTAGCGCATTCACCGCCGCGCCCGTTCCACCCCGGCCAGACACCATCCTTTGTGACCTTCTCAGCGACCCTGCGGCAGTTTCAACCCGGCGGCAGACGGCGCTCCTGTAGGGAACGGCACGCCGCTCGAGGCGGCAGAGGCTGTGGGCTGACCACTACGCAGTGACCACGCGGTTGCCATTCTGATGAACGGCCACGGGCAGAGTGGCGGACGGCTTCGATTTGAACTTGAGGTAGGCGAACCAGCAGCTCGCGAATATGCTGCGAAAGGAATAACACGTCAGGGCTTGCGGGAGACCGAGCTAGCGAATATTCTCACAAAATCTTTGTGCACTTTGAGCTGGATTGGATAACGTTTGCTGTGACTACGTATAGCCAGCTTAGCAAAGGCTGTCCCCATTGGACGCACTGTTAGACAAGGCTAGTGCCCGGTACACACGCCCCACATATCGTACAGCCATCACTGAGCAGCCTCCATTGTTCAGTCTCCCAAGATCAGCAATAGTGTATCCACTACCCATCGAAGCGCGTCCTATCGCGTCCAACCACATCTGCGTCGCCCAAGGCAACCAGTGTTCCGCCTGTCTACACTCCCCCAATTCCTCCCAACGTCCACCCACCTGATGTGCAGGCCGACGACGACCAGCGGACCGCCCTGGAAGTCGCTGTTGAACCACATGCCGTAGTAGGTGATGGCGATGTTCTTGATGCAGCCAATCACTGTGGTGACCAGCGCCGAGTTGTGCTGGGTGCACAGCATGGTCGTGTACATCAGCACGGTGCCCATGGCGCACGATGTGAGAAAGTGGAACTGGAAGCGGCCGTCCGACCAGCCGGCGAACTCGTACACCTGGTGGAGAGCGCGGGGCGTCAGTGAGGTCAGAGGTTGGTCGATTGCGACGGCCGGTCAGTGGACAGCAGTGGATGTGCACTGGTGATGTCAGAGAAAATCAGCACAATGAAGCTTCCAACTGACATCCTACATTGCCCTTGATCCTCGCTCCTGTCTATCGCCACCTAGCCCTCCTCTCATCCGATGTTCTCCCGTTACCTTCTCCATCTCCACATTCTGACATCCCTATCGCTTCATCTCTGCTTCTCCCACATCCACTATCTCTCCTCCATCCCCTCACAACCCATCACCCCTCTGATCTTCCCCCACCCCATACCCCGTCTGCCCCCGTACCAGATTCCAGTGACCGAGCCACCAGGCGACGAGCGACAGCGGTGCGATCATGAAGAGCGCGTTGTAGAAGGCCAGGCCGTTCTTGCCCAGGTCGCGCGCCTCCAGCTTCTGTTTGGAGTAGACGCCGTTGGCGGCCGTGAACAGATCGTTGGTGAACACCATCGTGTAGCCCATCAGGTCAAACGACGGGTCGGCGCTGCCGGGAGAGGGGGTTAGGGTCAGCGGGAGTGGTGGCATACGGCGACGGATAGACCGGGTCGGCAGAAGGGTGACACACTGCGGCAGTGCGGCGGGCAGAAGAGGATGAGAATGAACCATGATTTCTACCAAGATGGAGAGCAGGTAAGCAAAAATATGCATAAGAAGTTCTGCTGTACTACCATACTTCTTAATTTAATGTAAAATTAAAATATGACGAGGCCGGATGAGTGATGGCCCTTATTGCAATAGCCATACAGCATACTTCCGCAGCCACCATCTTAAAACCAATATCCATGAATAAAAACGTCGCACATCTCCACCGCGTCAGCATTTAGCGACCGCGGTGATTCACTCTAGCACGGTGATCTCACGGTCACAACTCAGCACCCAGCAGACACGGCCGACAGCTAACGGGACGTAATCACCAGAAAGTGGGAGCGCGCCTCGAATCAGCTATGGGTGTGTACGAATGACCACATCGGCTAAACAGCCGTGACACATCGAAGAATTAGCATTCAGGACAGCAAAGCTAGAGTCATCCGGACAGGGCCAATATGTGAGATAGACGGTGGACATTTGACGGTGGTATTTGAAAAGTTTGGAAAGTCTGGTTGGAAAGTCTGGAGTCAGGCATGTCGAAATACGAGTGCCGATTTACTGAATGCCGGAGTGTCTGGACTAGGGTTCCTTGTCTGTGCCCGAGAGACGGGTGTGGTGACTCACCAGGCAGCCACGATGGCGCCGAGCACCATGCCGTACACGCTCAGCTGAACGGCCAGCTCCGGACGAACTCTGCGGGAGAAGCAGAGTTAGAGGTCAGATGGAAAGACACAGCCATAAGTCAGATGAACAGCTCCGAACGTATCCGTGGGGGGGGGGGGACACAGTCAGAGGTCAGTTGGCCAGCTCCGGACGTACCCTGCTGTAAAGTCTCAAGTTGAAGGTCAGATGAGCCCTGCTGAGGGCAAATGGAGAGCAAAGAGTCACCCATGCTGAGCACTCTTCGGGTATGTAGGCGTGGTGCGCATTGTGCATTGTGCAATACTCAGATTAAACACGATGATAGGAAAAACACAAACAAAGAAGCCTAGCGTCACTGTAGACAATGCACAGCAATAACTAGCAACACCAAACAGTAGACTCTTCTCCAGCTTGGCTCTATTTGTGGGTTGCAGGGTCCGCTGGCTTCCTGGTTCATGCACCAACCGTGTCCGTTACTGTGACCACGGCCGACTTTAAGAACCAATCCCGACCCTGCCCACCAAACTTCTTCGTGCACTAGCGGCACAGTCCACTAGCGGCCCCAAGGCACACTTGTTCAAACTGCCCTCTGAAGCATTTGTTTCCCTGCCCCAACCCCATTTGTCGTTCTCATCTGACACATAAGCGGCTAGCGCTGACAATGCACCACATCGCCGCACCTGTCGAGTCAGTGCCGTGTCAGCCCTTTCACGTCACCGACACAGTATATGTGGAGAGTCCCACCTACACGATACACAGCTGCACTGGGTACCGTACCATAACGGACTGTCAAAATGTGCATTGGACCAAGCAGATCACTAGAGTTACATGGCACGGCAATACACCATGCACAGGTCAGACCTCACCAACCGTCTACTGCACCGATCAGGCCAGGGTCACCAATGTGTATCGTGACCCGACAGTGCACCTCTCAAGTCTCAGGCCCAGCCCCCTTTCCTGACCCCGTTCCGACTCCGAAAAGAGCCGGCGCCACTGGACCGTCCAATACGTGACCGGTCCGCAATCTCACAGGTCACCGAGTATGCTTCAGCGAAGTCATCTATCGTGCACGTCAAACGATTTAACGGTTATGTGTCACCCAGTGATTTGATATACGAGTTTGTACAAACGAGCACAACCCGATGCCAACAGCCTCTATTGTGTTTGCATGACTGCTTGCTGACCGAGCACGACCGCTAGTCCGGCCGGCCAGAGAAGCGAACTGCTCGACAGTCGTGTCCCGCCGGCCAGATAAACGTAGGTACTACTGAATAGGGGTTGGCATAGAGCCAGGCCATAGGATTGTGCCATGAGTCAACGTGTTCAGAAAACGCAGCACTGTCCATAAACAACAGAAATAGGACTGAAACTGACTGTGTAGTGTGTGTAACTCAATTTTTGTACATAATGCAAGCTGGCCACAGTAACACATGCTTCTTCACAGTTCACAATACGGTATCTTTTCCATAAACCACACCAAATGCAGCAGTGCGTATTTCTCTTCGATTATGGAAATCAAATTTCATAAATGAGTCTCAGTGTTAACTACAAATATGACACCAGCCAATCTTCTAAGGTTCCGTACAAAAGGCATACAACTGCATTTTCTTCCTATGTATTCCTCACTTGAATAATGAAATCCTTAGTCAGGCTTAGTCAGGCTTACAGTCAAGCGGTTGGAAGCGCCGACCTTACCCCGTGCCATGCTGGGCTCTTCGATAACCCGCGCCAAACGAATCCCAGGTCCAAAGGGTCGAAGTATTTACGCAGAATCCATCGGGAGGGGGTAACACGCGGTGGAATTCCCAGGGCCACCTGCGCTGGGCCGCGAAAACAGGTGCATTAGCCGAATGGTCGGTCGGTGAACTCCTGTGGTGTTACCTGCTACCGTACCACCGTGCGGGGGACGGCAGGGGACTGAAGGTATGCGCCCATCCCAGAGGACTGCGGTATGGGATCTCCAGACGAGAAGCTGCCAGGAGGCACCGGTGGAATTTTTCCTCTCGCTGAGCATGAGGAATGTTGTGCTCTATGTCCGAGATCCACATGGAGAAAGCGGTTAGGTAAATGCCTTGGTCCGAGAAGTGAGCAAAAAGGACAGGCATACGATAAATGTCAGTCTACTGACCTCTCAGATCGGTGAGCAAAATGAACGCGGCCATGGCGGCGGTTTAACCTAATTCAACGATCATCAGCCTACCAGTCAAAGAATCCAACAAACATTACGAGGGGCGTTCAAAAAGTTCTCGGCCCGACCATGAAGGAGCAGACATACGATGTCGACTTATTAGACAAAAAATGTTCATTTAGTCAAATAACCAGCGTTAAGACAAAAGTATTTCGCGCAGCACTTCGCGAGAGGCCCCTGGGTCTCCATAGCCAAGTGGGTTTTGGACGCATCTGGCACGTCCAAGACGGCTGCTTTTGTCTCCTTGCTGTCAGCGAAGTTGCCACTGCTAAGCAATTTCCTTATGTTGGGGAAGAGGTGGCAACCTGAGGGTGCAAGGTACAGAGAAAAAAGTGTCTGTGACAACAACTCGAAGCCACAGCTCACTGCTTCGCTGATCGTCACCCTGCTCATGGGTGCTGGTGCGTGGTCCTGGATCAGGCGCACACTTTTAGTCAGCTTCCCTAGTCTCTCCTTGATATCTGCTGCTCGCTACTGTTATCGAAGGGAGGTGTATCATTCATCATTAATTGTGCGCCCCTGTTTTAGAAAGTTGACGAGCAGAGCCCCGCCATCATCCAAAAATGCAACCACTGTCACCTTGCCGTCTGACTTAACCCATATATGCATGAATTAATTTTTTGTCGAGTATTTGTATGAAACTTTCTAGCATTGTTAAACAACATGTTACTAAGCTGCTGACATCAACTGTTTTGTTTTTACATTTAGTGCTTGCCTGATATGCTCGTTCAAAGTGACGTACAAAAATGTACGTCTATGCCAGGTGTCAACAAGACAATTGTGACGTCTGCCGCCGCCGTCCTAAAATAATACATCCGATATCCCTAATACAATGCTAACGTCTTTCGTACTTCAGAAGCGATGTATGAGGGATGGGTTGGGGTGGGGATGGGGTTGTGGAGGGGGTAGGGTGACGTCATGTCATCGTTAACCTGGGCGAGGGGAATAACTTGTGTTGTATGGTCAAATATGATGTATGATATGTTGTGTTGCATTAGAGACCCTTGGAAATGGTAGTTACAATTCATACGTTGAATTAGGAAATAGATGTAGATCATGTATGATGAAAATAAGGAAATTTGCAAAACACAACTCAATTATGTCAACTTTTACCGTCTATTGAAAACTCAGTACATAATAGTCAACATAGTAGATCTATAAAAAAACACGTTGTCAATGGCGATCAGGAGGCGCAGGGCTGCGGAGTCGGAGTCGGAGTCGGAGTCGGTGTCGGTCGGAGTCGACAGTTGTGACCGGAGTCGGAGTCGGAGTCGGAGTCGATTTTAGAAACCCGAGCCGGAGTCGGAGTCGGAGTCACCGAAAATCTGTCGACTCCGCAGCCCTGCTAGGTCTGCGGAGTTGGAGTCGGGAGTTGGAGTCGGTCGGAGTCGACAATTCTGCCCGGAGTCGGAGTCGGAGTCGGAGCTGGTTTTTGAAAGCCGGAGTCGGAGTCGAAGTCGCCGAAAATCCATCGACTCCGCAGCCCTGAAGGCGTTCTGCTGCTGGCCACCGACGCGGTGACCCTGTGCTCCGCTGTGGCAGTCACAGTCCGGCGCCCGGCGCGTTCCATGCTGACTACCTGACTGCAGAGCTTCTTGAGGAGACAGAAGATGTAGCCGTTCCGCTGGGGGCCTTCGCCCAGGACGTCTGCCTCGTCCACGCAGCTGACGCGTCGGTCGTCGTAATGGCACCACCTGTCCCGTCCCACACTGTACACGTCAGACACTGTCCCGAGCGCGTGGCCCCGCTGTAATGACTAAAGACGGCCATCAGCCGGACGTAAAGTCGCCGGCATGGTCAACGGAGCAGAGCGACTGGTCGCCCTTGACTTAGAACTCGAAGAGGTGCGTCTGTCCAGGGGCGTCGGCCGGCTCTTCCTTCCCCAGTGACGGCATGATGGCCTCTTGGAACTCGTGATCCTCGACCACGTCCATCCAGCGGATAACAGCCGCACTGCAGCCGTTGTTGGCAGTCGTAAATGCTTCGATGGTCTGATTGGACTTCTTCTTGAAGGCGTTGATGTCGGTGAACTTGTTCGCCTTCAGAAGGCGATTCCCTCACATGGTACACGTGCCATGGAACTGGCGCTTCTGGATCTCTGCTGCAAAACCGATCATCAGGGTCAAGCTTGGTGCTGCTTTGGAAGTGACATACCTCCATAATCATCCCGAACCGGTTGAGCCGGTGGGTGCGACCAGTTACGGGCTCAGTTACGTCTTTACGGCTCAGTTACGTCAGTTACGGCTCAGACCAGTTACGTCAGGCGGGCTGGGTCAGCATTCTCTTCGTCGCTAGAGTCTTCGTTTGTGTCGACGCGAACTTCCGGCGGCTCTAGGACGACGACCGTGACATCGGCGACTCGACTTCGCTCCTCGATGCCATCCAGAACAGGGCTGCGGAGTCGGAGTCGGAGTCGAAGTCGGTCGGAGTCGACAATTCTGACCGGAGTCGGAGTCGGAGTCGATTTTGGAAACCGGAGCCGGAGTCGGAGTCAGAATCACCGACAAACCCATCGACTCCGCTGACCTGGCAGGGCTGCTGAGTTGGAGTCGGTCGGAGTCGATAGTTCTACCCGGAGTCGGAGTCGGAGTCGGAGTCGGAGTCACTGAAAATCCATCGACTCCCGCAGCCCTGATCCAGAACATCGTTGAGGCTCACATTTGCCATCAAACCAAAGCATAAACGTGTTTGATGTTTGGGAAACAAAATGTAACGGATATGCATAGACGTACATTATTGTACGTGCGTTTTTGTGAAACGTACTATTTTTGGATTCGCTTGGTAAGCAAAATTAGCATTATAATGACACCACTCATGAAGTTAGGGTCATGCTTGAGCAGATTGCTGGCAACGAAAGCTAATCCGGGAAAAGCACTTAACTATAATTATGAACACTTGGCTCACCCTGGGTCGAGCGTCTGAACGGGTGAAAATCTTCCCGTTGCGGCATCAACAAACCGAATGTCTCAAACTCAACACTGAATGCATTGGAACCGTGTTTTTTGGTATTCACCTGACGGCTAACAATGTAAATGATTTAGAACGACCGCGTTTGATGGCTCATTAGCTCTATTTCTATAAAGATGGCACACATTGATCAACTCAAATTGACGTACATTTATGTACGTCTATGCATATATGGGTTAAACACGCCGCACACATTTGGTGGCCTTTACTCAGTGTGCTTCCACTTGTGCAACTCGGTCACGCCCTGAGGGTCAATGTGTGACACCCACAATCCCTCCACGGTAACAACTAGTTCAATGAACTCTTTTGGATCTTCGATATAGGGGCCAAAATTTTCGCGTTACGCCTCCTTTCGAGTTTCCCTTTCCTCTGGTGTCAGCAAACGGGGGATGCATCTTGCAGAGATCTTAAACATATGAATACGCTGTCGAATAATGGCTTTGAGGAACTTGATAGACACCTCCGCTTCTGCTGCGTTGTTTCAGACCAGAACATTTGTCATTTTTCACAAAGAAGTGCTTATTTTTCATATTTTCTTGAGTCAATGCTGTTGATGGCAGGCCACTGCGGGGGTGACCATTAATGATCTGTTGACCAAAATTGAACAGAGATGCTCACTTTTTGACGCTACTGTAAGAAAGACAAACCTCAACATGTGTTGGCACTAGCTTTTCGTGAATAACGTTTGGTGCATTTTTCTGCAATACATGAACCAAATCACTGTTCTCTTCTGGGCGTCGCCCATTCTGACCGGTAATAGCAAACTATGTTACGATTAATTGGCAGCCTGAACCAATCACAGGGCAGATTGGTTAATGGCTACGTAAGTGGACATCCCAATAACACATCATTGAACACATCGCGTTGCAGGCCGAAATTCCAACTCCTTCATGGTTGGGCCGAGAACTTTTTGAACGCCCCTCGTACAGCCTTAGCTGAAAGACGGCATAACAGACATTGCTCATACGGCATAATCCAACCAGAAACGGTACATACGCCAGAATGGAGGGTTAGAAATGTCAACGCTTCAGCTAATCATCACCGTTATCTTATAATCAATCGTTTGATCTCTGATTCCAGTGGCCGCGGAGCTTTGGCAGAACCGGTAGCCACCTGAGGATCGGATAAAGCGGCCCGTGGCCGGGGCTGTCTGTCGCCAATGATTTCACCAGAACTGCCTCCGAAGTAGGCGGCTATGAGGCGTCGCTATTGCCGTTCAGTACCCCGTTTGATGAGCTGAGAACGTGAAACAGCTATCTATGACCAAATGAAGCATTGCAGTTCTCATAAATATGACAACAAAGCTCCACAGTTCACACCATGCCCACTCAACTAAAACGACCACGGCGTCTTTGCTCGACGGTTCCTTTTTGTGACGGCTGTAATAAAACTGAAAACCTAATCACTAGCGGTTGGCTCGATGTCTTGGTTTTAGGACCGCTGATATTGAGCAAAAAGTTGCTGTGGTGTCGGTGACCAGTCTGTAAAGACGGGGTCGGAGCCGAAGTCCAAATCGACAGTGTTGCCCGGAGTCGGAGCCAGAGACGGAGTCAATGTTGGGAAGCCGGAGTCGGATAAAGTCACCAAAAATCCATCAATTCCGCAGCCCTGTCGGTGCCTGACCGACGGGCGACCCAGACTCTCTCCATGCCGATGTCTTCCCAATACACGTTCAACTTGCGACGTTCACTGCTGGTCTCAAAGCAACCCGCACCACAGTTCAATGTCCATCACACCATCCCGTTCCCACCAGTCTACCCCATTCTGCACAGGCTTCACCGGTCCATAGCATCCCTCCTCCCTGCCCGTACAGCTAGCGTCGTTCATTGACCTGCGCCGCCGGCTCCGCTCCGTCCTTGGTTGGCCTCGCGCTGCCCAGACGGACACTTTATTGCCCCCGATACCGTCTCCTGCCGAGCCACTGCCGCTTCTGCCACGTTCGTATTGCCGGCGTCAGTCAAAAGCTCGGGACACACTTGGAGTAAAAGTTGGAATAGGAGACAGAGTTAGAGCATGAGTTTGAGTCGTGACGTGACTGGTGAGGGTTTTGACCTCCCTTCAACCCTTTATTGTTAATCGTGGACATTGGCCTGTCCATTGTTGTTCAAACTGATGTCGTATTAAGCTTATCTTGTTAGTCAAAACGATCTGCCGTGGTATCCATAAATGGATTTAAGACACCCATCAGCAGGAGTCAAATCATCGCTGTGCTTTTAAACCATGTTATTCTAAGTTCTATTCAAAGTCAGTTGCAGCTCACATCATTTTCCAATTAAGCTCATCCAGCAGAAGCGCCGGTAAATGTTTTGCCACACGAAAACAGCCGTCTTCTCGACTAGGCAGGACGGGACAATACGCTACCGTGGGAGCTGAAAGGTCAGCGCGCCACTGAAACAGGTAGCCGCAGTCAGGCAGACCCACCGCGCAAAACAAGCCCGGCGAACCCTTGACGCCAGGTAAGCAGGCAGCGGCCAAGTTCAAGGTCACTAAGTGGCCGTCCCGCCGGGTCGAGACAGGGAGTCGAGAGGCAGAGGGCCACAGGGGTGGCGCCGGGGGAGGGTTAGACCGGTGGATTTGGGAGAGGGGTAGAGGAGAAGGGGTGGAGTTGGTGAGAGTGGTGGTGCGGGGAAGAGGGGGCGGAGTCGGGGAGGGTCGGCTTGGAAGGACGGGCGACGCTGTCAGGGAATCCCGAATCAACCCCCCCCCCCCCCGCATCGCCGTCTTCGCTTTGTCCGCCTGGTACCGATTAAATCAGGGTCCGTGGGATTACGGAGCCGACACTGACCGGTCAACCGTGACAAGGGGGGCCGGCGGTAATGCGCCGGTAGCGTCTATCAATGCAGGCGGGCGGCGCGGGGCGAGGGACAGAGCGACTGGCCGTTCCTTTCAGGATCAGGAAAACTTGACAGCACCGAGCAATAGCAGACAATACTGGACAAAACCAGAGACGACCGAACTTCCAAACCGGTACCGGCCGACCAATGTGGGCAACTCACTGTTTAGAAAGAGCTTAGAAAGTTGTGTGAAGTAGAGGAATATAGGGAGAAAGAGTCACAGAGAATACGAGAAACAAAGATATTTGAAGAAATCATCAGCACTTATGTACTCACCCAAGCAGGTAAAATTCCAGTCCCATGGTCATCAGAATGGAGAACCTTCGTAGCGCCGTCAGCATAGGTAAACTGAAAAGAACAGTTGAGATATTCGTCACTGAAAGCCCCTATCGGGTACTGGCCTATGTGAATATATCAATATAAAACATTTCAGTGATGCGAATAATAGGACGGAGAAATGCATATGCTTGTGGGATATTGTCTAACCTGTTTTGATGTCCTCAAGTTAGCATTGCATGCATCAAATATTTATTGTCGAGGCACGTCTGGTACTTTTTAGATTAAATGGAAATGCTCTTTGAATGATCGATGCAACACAATTTTCATTTGCAACTGGCAAAGACTGAGCGAATTGCCTAGCATGAAAACTGAGTGCCGTAGACGGTAATTCGCAAACCTCGGGTAAAACTCACCTGAGCATTTTTGTACCTCCTAGACCCGTGACTTGATTTCCTAGATAGACTACAGGTAGCGGCCATATCTGAAGACAAAGAGCTCAGATCAGACATTTGCACCAGCCACCAGACCTATATTTAGGGCCTTGCACTACACCACATTATGGTGCTGTGCGAAGGTTGGGCGAAGAACCAGTGACGTCATTTCTCCCCGGGCACCAGTGACGTCACGCACGCCTCAGGCGAGCAGCAATCAGTCAGAGAGGACACTGACCTACCCTGGCTGTCAAAGAACAAAGACATCCATCCCTCCTACAATAACAGCGAATTGCGGCGAAAACAACTCGGGACAAAAAGCAAACGAGCACATTACCCATCGAAGCCTTTCTCTTTACCAGCGCAGCACTAGAAGAATAGCCTTGTGCGGTGACCTTAACATTGACCTTGAGAGGACGCGTACCTGGAGTAGAAGACAAGGACAAAGCCCCCTATCCCCCCTCCAATACCAACCCCTTCAATTGGAGCCATTACCACCTGGTCGATGACACGAGATTTCAGTCCTAATCGACTCCCTCTACACATAATTGCGCTTCACATCTATGGTATTTAACTTCACGGCCTTCTGGAAACCTTGCTCACCTTCCAAGGTATGCGTTCTGGGAAGGTGGCTATTCCTGGTCTCCCCTTCCCTTCCCCGTCACTCCGGGACAAGGCAGCTGATCACAGCAAGCCATAACTCTAATAGCACCCCGTGCCCTCCCACCTGACTCATAGGTGTCTAATTCTGGCCGTCGTCATAACAGTCTTAAAATACCTATACCCGCCTTACCACTTCACACAAACCAACCTATGATAACACTAACCTTAATTGCAAACTACATAGAGATACGTCTATCGCGTCAACATAACCGCTCACCTTGCGTGGTATACTCCTGTCGAGGGCTGGAAACTGTACGTAGCCTACGAACCGCAGTATACCTAGGGTGATAATGGTCACCAGCATCTGGAACAAGGCAAACGCTGCGTCAGACACATGGTAAAACAGCCACACTCTGTGTGCGGCTGAAGTGGCAGTGATTCTGGGCTTTCAGGGCGTCCGGCCTGTGCTGGTCGTTCATAGATGTCCAAAGCTAGCTAGAGCTCTAATGCCGTGGAGAGTGACTAAAATGTCGGAGTAACAGTGATGTTAAAAAAAATCATAGCTTCTGTGTTAGGCTAAGAGTGGACTGGATCACCCCGGGGGATTGGATCACCCGCGTGAAAATACTGAGTGAATCAAATGGTAAACAAGCAACGCGAATTGAGCATGAACAAACTGTGCCACATTTAGTTTTCCTACGTTCGGCTACAATGATGCCTGCTGTTCCCACCAACAGCCGCGGCAATGCCGGCCTGGTTTACACACCTCCCCACCATTTCCACCCCTTCCCAGACCGGCGGCACGGCCGCTCCGTAGGCGAACGGGGCGCCCTCGGTCGATCGATCAGCTGGGTGACGCATTCCCATGCATTCCCACACATGGGGGCGCACGGGTTGTCACGACCGCACAGGCCAAACAAAGCACACCAACAGCGCCAGGTCAGACTCGCTGTGGGGCCGGGGTGCCCGTCGGTACTGTACGAAACAAAGTTTTAGCTTTCAAAAGGCGGTACTGCTGATACTGCAGGACCCCCGTTGCTAGCCATCGCGCTTGTATTGCGAGACCTAACAGTTCCCGCTGAATAATTATGAAGCTGGAGAGAGTTTAGAAGTGCCCATGGTAGAAAATGATTGTCTCCTTTCTTTCCACAAGTTCAAAAAGCAGTCAAAGATTCATCCGAACAATCCAGTTGCCAGATATTGTAAGAATAGAACGTGCAACACAGACTCACATATTTTGCTGCAGAAGCATACTGTCAGTGTCATACTGTCAGTATCAGCGAATGTCAGCGAATGTCGCTGCATAATTCTCAACCCAAACTTCTATTTCAGCTCCAAGTTCGACCAGACAGCTCTGTCCAGTCAACATCCGGCACTCGGAGCACAACCCCGGGGCACTGCCCCGCAACTGACGTGCGTGTAACCAACGCATCAAGCCAGCCGCGCACATTGCGTAACCGAGGACAGTGCGTATTCCGATACCGCCGAGCGTTGGGTGCAGAGCGAGCGGTGCCGCCACGTGCTCGGTCAGCACGGAGACGGCTCGCACACGCGGCGTGCGGCCGGAGCTCGGAGGCAGCTGGGTGCCGCCGCAGCCACTGGGTATCATGAAGAGATTGGGGAGCAATTGGGCAGCAGCACGACAGAGCTGTATCCGCCACAACCTACCGGATCTCTGTTACAAGTGGAGAGCTGGGATTGAGACAGGGGTCACTCTGTTTAAAACAAAGCTCGGCTCTGAGCATCATCAAACCTTATAATGAGTCCGCAGTTTTTGACAGGCTTGCTGTCGAAAATCGAGGACAAGACGCGGATAACGGTAACTTTAGCAGAACACTACCTACCTGAAACCACTGTCTGTCGGAAACAACATGATTTCACATTTCACAAGTTGAAGTAGGCTATGTATATTATCAGAGAATGTGACACTCCTATCAAATTGTGTGACGCCATTCTAAGTTTCATCCCTCAACAGTAAAGCGAAAAGAAAACAATCTTGGATATAACGGTATGCCGCCTGAATAATCTGAATCTGCCAATGACTGAGATTCACAGAACACCCAATCAAAGGGCACACAACCGACTGAACTTTGGTGTCACTTTATGGTTCATCCATAGCAGTCACAAATCACACAGAGTATTACGATACCACGGGAGTGTCTGGCGCCTTAGATCAGATTGCGGGTCGGGACAAGATTACGTGTCCACTGGGACTGGGATGAGCGTAATACATAATACGTAATCGCGTCATCACTGAACACCTCCCGAAGTATGTCTTCATATGCGTGGCTCAAAAATAGGACAATCGAAAAGAAAATTGACGGGTAGAGCAATACTGAAATAATTATGATCTGAATCGTGATCGGATCTGTCGGCAATCTGATTATCTTATCCATTAATCGGACATGGGCTCACCGCCCATAGATAAATCATTGTGATCACTATCAGCGTAAACACGTACGAGCATTTTGGACTATTATCTCGCCCGTGGGCCGTATCTGCAATGTAGGGGATTGAACGCCGTTTGCTGTGCTGCCGGATAAAAGAGTTGTGCTGTCATTCACTGTCAAGCTAGAGCTTCCGTACAACATTCCGGTTGAAAGCGTTTGTCCGGTAATAATTCAAGAGATGCCGGGCTGATGTAATTAGCTTCAGGTAAGATTATTTGATCATAATACTCGTATGCACTGGGAGCTACAGCCTCGAGCTGATTTGGTCGGTATTCAGATGGCAAATGTCGTTGCCTAATTAGACTAAAAAAAAAAAAACGCGCCAAAATGGCTATCACATTGCTCCGGCATTGCAACAGCGTTAGTGGGTACAGGCCGACGATACCGACATACCCTCGGACAGTGCCAAATACAAAAACATCTATCTCCGTAGTCCGTAGATAATAGTTATCAGCAAGGATATATGAAACCAAATCCTTTGTTGTTTGTTGGGACTTTAGGGCGCGCCGACTACGAGGTCATTTTGCGCCCAATGAAACCAAATCCGTAGATAATGATAAACACGAAACAGGTAGAATAAACTGTTATGCACAGCATCAGCGAGCGGTAATTTGATTCCCACGAGAATACATTCGTTGCATCGACATACCGAATCAATCACGTCACCTAATGACTGTCCCCGAAGACACGGTGCGGAAGCCGAGTTCCCACCACCGGCAACGGCCATCTCCAGCTCAATGCGCCAAGGCCGATTCGCTCGATCCAGACAAGATCGAACCACACGAGCGGCAGAAGAAAAACCCAGAGCCCGTTAGCTACCGTGACAACAGGATTGGGATCGTCAGACTATTAGCGGTCCTGACCACAGAGCGGCTGCTGAGTGCTGAGTGTGTTTCCGGGCAGAAACAACGACGATCAACCATGAAGAGAAGAGTAGACGGTAAGCAGATCGTCGACCGCCCTGACACAACAGCGGACAACATGGAATAACAGCAGTCGCAACAAAGGATGCAACAGTGGCCGCAACAGCGACCACTCTATATACAAACGGTGAGCAAGATAGCCAAAGGTAACTAGCGGCACAACAGACGGGCAGCAAATAGCCAGCACTTCAACAGACAGTAGATAGGGTAGATGCCATCCAAGTAGCAGCGGACCCAGTAGCAGTCAGCATGATAACTCGGAAAGCATCGGGCCCATACAACCGGTTCCGAGGGGATGTTCCGCGGTCCGACGGCAGGTCAGGGCCGGACAAAGCGGCGGTGCCACCGGTTCCAGTCAGCCGGTCTGAGAGTACTGAGTACTGAGCACTGGGCAGTGGGCGGGTATCTGACCGGAGGATTGCGATCCAGTCAGCAGGTCTCAGGAAATGAGCACTGGAAAGACAAATGACCGGCGGACGGGACGAGTACAGTCGTGGACCGCAATTTCCCATATTCCTAGCAATTCCTCGCGATTCGTGGGACCATTCCTTATATGATCCCATTACGACTGGCTGAAATCGACCGCAGTATCACTCACACCTAGCAACTCGTATCGGAGCACCTACGCTTCACAATCACAGACGAGCGAACAGTACACGCAGGGTATTGTAAAAGGACCACGTTTCCACCCACAAGGTCAACCGCGGAGAACGCCTCAATAAAACTGGCTACCAAGGATCTGACGTCACTATGATTTAGCTATGACGTCATGATCAAGCGCAGCGGTCGGTGACACCCAGTGGGAGGTCACGACTCTACAGTCTACCGGCTGGTCGCTGCGGCTACAAACCGCGATAAGGGCGGACCGCTAGAATCTTATCAATTGTTACTGTACAATAGTGGATGCATATGCACATATCCGGGAATAACTATCAGAATAAAAGATAGTAGAACGTTTAAAATGTGAAAACGGGCGAGAAAACTTATGACAATCTCACCGAGCATCAAATGCCACTGTTCATCAGTAACCACCAAGCGTATGCATGAGGAGAACCTACTTTCCAGACGCCATATACGACGTTATGTGCTTACTTGGACTTGCAGAGTAGGTAACAATAAAACGAACCCGACGACTCCAATACTAGTCGGCACACTGGTAGCAGAAACAACCTACCTCTCGTCATTTAGCACAGGTTTCCAACTGACCGGAAAATAATGCGAAACACAACATGCCAGTGCACCATCATTTTTCGGTCAGTGACTGCAACATTCCGCCGCATGTGTGCACTGCATATAGTTAGCAAGGCAGCTCGAATAGGCCGCATAGAAACTCTATTTGTAAGTTATGACGTAATGTAGCACTAGTTCGTCATCACACTTTCTTTTGCGAATACAGATCGTACTACCACAACAATAATGCAAAATGCATTATTGCATGCAATTCCAATGCATGCAACAAATACAATAGGTCCACCCACACCCACACATGCATCGTAATTGAAAATATGCTTAGTGCTTACCTGACAAACGCCCAGCACTAAAAACGACGGAAACCTGCAAAAGAAAATTTAATTAGTCACGAAGTCAAAACCATTGAATACATTTCCCGTGACTGCATTTGAACATACAGTTAAATGCGGACAGATAGAACAGTGGAATGTGGATGAGCCGCATAGGGTGTGAAGCGCGGACGTATGCTCCCTATTGTTCGTCAAGTTGTAATGTTGGAACGAAATTATCATAGGCACTACGCCAGAAGCCTGTAAATTCGAAACATAGTCTCGCGTCTCGACTGTAAACAAGCATAAAAGTCTACAGCCGTAACATAAATTAGAGCCCCATCGCAAATAGCGAGATCGAAATCGCAGAGCCCGAAAACACCGCTTGTCGCCTGGAAGAAGCACACATTTACAGTCCAAATAGGGATGGCATTTGGAAGGTTTTTATGGGGGGGGGGGGGGGGTAAGTTG
Source organism: Amphibalanus amphitrite (assembly GCF_019059575.1). NCBI lineage: Eukaryota > Metazoa > Arthropoda > Thecostraca > Balanomorpha > Balanidae > Amphibalanus > Amphibalanus amphitrite. The sequence continues at coordinate 432,679 of NW_024881781.1, forward strand.
TTTTCCCTATCCCATAATAACATTTAAGTAGCTTACACCCACGCAAAGCACCTGTCGACTAGAATTAACTTCAGCGCAGCACCATGTTGGCTCCTAGATGTACATATACGGCATACCGTTTTATAAACGTGTTTGTCAAAACACTACACTTTGGGCCGTGTGAATAATTCCCAAGCATCCAGATTAAAACCACATGCATTTCCAGAACACGGGAGCAGTCCACACTTTAACTACTTACTTTTTCACTGTGAGCACCTCCTTATTCACCGCCATGATGGCAAACGACGAGAAGGCATAGCTGGCCGCTGATGAGGTGCGCAGCCAGAGGGGCGCCTCGGCGGGCGGGCTGGCCGGCGCGCCACCCATCCTGGCCGCCTTCTCCTTCGCACCGGCACTGGCGGCGTCACCGACTGAAATGGCCGTCATCGAGTCACGCCAGCCGTCACGGACGTCACAGCTGTCACGCTGTCACTGGCTCGGTCAGCTGACCAAGCTGTGATTGTGGGGTCGGCGGGAGCGCGTGTCTCACGGAGTACGGAGCGGACGGGCGCGGCACGGTGCTCACGCGGGGACCGACGGCGGCCGACTGACCGCCGCCAGCCGAGGCTCCGAGGAGTCCGGGAAATCTCCGACCGCCCGCAGGGGGGACGGACCGGGAGGGAGGAGCGGCACGTGGGGAGGGGAGGAGAGGGGGAGCAATGGTCGACGGGGAGGGTGGCGGTGGGAGAAGGTCGGAGGGAGATGAGGGAGGGAGGGGAGGAGGAAGAGGGGGAGAAGGATAAGGAGGGAGGGAGGGAGGGAGGGAGGGAGGGAGGGAGAGGGAGGAGAGAGAGGGAGAGGAAGAATGAGAGGGAGAGGGAGAGGAAGTATGAGAGGGAGAGGGAGAGAGGAGGGAGAGAGGAGGGAGAGGGAGAGGGAGAGGGAAAGGGAGAGGGAAAGGGAGAGAGGGGAGGTGGAAGGGGGAGAGAGAGAGAGAAAGAGAGAGAGAGAGAGAGAGAGAGAGAGAGAGAGAGAGAGAGAGAGAGAGAGAGAGAGAGAGAGAGAGAGAGAGAGAGAGAGAGAGAGAGAGAGAGAGAGAGAGAGAGAGAGAGAGAGAGGAAAGAGACGGAGAGAGTGGTTATGGAAACGCTGGAGTTTGCCGACGGTTGACATGATCAGTCACTAGTCAGTGCTATCAAATGCACTGTTCGCTGTCGGTTGAGTTGCCTTGGTCATACATTGCTTTTTCATCTACGGAACAAGCAGAGTTTCAATGCATAGGTGACTCAGGTGAATAGATTAGTTTATTCGTAAGCTCGAAGATTTGCACAGGGCATTCTACGCAACTGTCGCCCAGAAACCAGAAAAACAAAAAGCGCATAGGTGCTCGCTTAGATCAGTCAGCATTGAAACTGACGCAACATTATCTAATAATCACGTGCATGTATCATGTATGACTTGTCAATAGCGAAGAGCCACTGCAGCGGGCAGGTGACATTTTCGAACCACAGCATTTTAAAGGTCCTTTCAAAGGTCCTTTCAAAGTTCAGCCAGTCAGGCTGAGTCAAACCAAGTATCCCCTACAATGATTCACATCCAGATGTCACTGTGGCAGAGTGGTACATGGACTTACTAAGGCAGTAGTGGTCCATAGACCGCAAGCCATTGCCACATAGCAATGGCCACAAATGGGACAGCAAGAGATGGAGACAGAGGTGGTCACTTGGTCAGCCAGGAACTGTGACATCATATTTTGATACCACTGGGGATGGCTTATAGATTACATCCCATACATCCCATATTGTCTGGTGACTGGGGAATAAAAATTACCTTGTTTTGTCCAGAGCAATGCTAACGTCCTTACATGCAGTTGGGAAAAGAATGCCATACATGTGGTTGGAGAGCAAGGAGTGGTTATACAGGGTGATCGAAAAAAAGTGTCACCCCTAATTTAAAAGCCATATAACTCGCGATTGGTTGGTCGTACGACTTTGCGCTAGGCAGCATTGGAAAGAGCATACAATTTCCTTTCGAATGGATGTAAATATGCATGGTTTATGCCGCAAACGAAAATGTAGCTATTCAAAAGGTATGTTAAGGACGCAATTTGGCGTGTTCAAAAGTTTTGTTGTGCAAATTTGTACTTTTGACAGTGTTTTTGATCTGACAGCTCACGTGACAGCTCACGTGAGCGTTTTTCTTAACTGTTCCATGGTTACCGCTGCATAAAATTGATAATCCGGCAATGCAGGTTGTCGCAATGTTTCGCTATGGTTACCGGCGAATTTGTGAATAATTAGGCCGCATATTTGCAAGGAAGTTCGAGTGAAGTGAAGTTCAAGGAACTTCGAGTGAAGACGAGTCTAAGGTCAGCTGAGAAACAGTCTGCAGTGAACAACATACACTCCATGTGTAATGTGTAAGGTGTGTGTCATGTTAAGTTACGATACTCATTGTTCTCGTTCAGCGGTGTCCGATCCCGTTCGGTGAATTTTGTTTCACGTGAAAGCCGCACATTGACTGGTTTTTGAGCCCATGGGGACATGATTTGGAATAGAAAACAATCATGAATACATTCAATTGAAAAGAAATTGCCTGCTCTTTCCGATGCTGCCTGGCGCAAAATCATCTGACCTCCCAATCGCGAGTTATGTAGATTTTAAGTTAGGGGTGACACTTTTTTTCGATCACCCTGTATGAAGCTGTGAAATGGGAAATGGGTGGATGTGAAATGGGGGTGTGACTGAACAATGCAGAATGTTGTGCTGAGAGTAAACACTAAACATGGCTGGGAAGTGAAAAATATGCACAATATGGATATTGGAGGCTGTGAGATAGATGTGTGATTGGGGATCAGACACTTAACTATTGTGGCCAGAAAGTGGGAAATGTCCATGGCTAGGGAGCACTGACTGGAATGTACCTGTGTGTGAAGAATTGGGACTGGGGTATAACATATCTACGTTTTAAGTGTAATCCACTTAAAACTTAAAAATAGAAATGTCCCATAACTTAATATGAAAATATCCCAGTCCCCAAGGAGATCCCTTCACCAGTGAAGGTGAAAATGAACCAGAACCAGAACGGGCACCATAAGTGGGAGTACCTACCGAGTTCCGACAATTAATCAACATTTTAATAACAGAGTCACAGATCACGCATTTACACAGGGTTTGCTGCAAGCTTATATCTCTGTCCATGATGTTGCAAAAAATGCGAATGGTGCTTTAAAATTTACAAAATGGTCCCCTATGAAGACCACCACCACTGCATCAAAATAATTGCCAAATAAACGAGCTACAGTGACAGCCTCGTCAAAAATGCTATGCAAAAGCGACTAATGTTATGTCCTTAATCAATTCCCGAACCCACGTTTCAACAGACAACAACCCTCACAGTCACGGTCATATGATAGATACCTCACATTTACAGCAGGGCAATGCAGAACCGGATCCCTCGCAAAACTCGCAAAACTCGCCTTGGCAAAACCCAGCAAAACCTATATCCTCTTGGTTCTTTTTGTATACTGGGGTATACATCGTCTTTAGTCGATCTCTACGGAATTCACTAATGGCTAGGCTATTTCGTGGCCATGCGTTGCATTCTTCATGCCATGGTCCGCCACCTGGTGGCTGAATTTATATCCTCAAGTTGAATTTGTTGACGCCTCAGCGTTTCAATCTTCCCGAGGGCTGTTCACGGACCCTGTGTGCGGTCGGACCGCACACAGCCTCCAAGCTCCGCCCACTGCGTCCCTACGTCAGCCTTGCGTCACCGCACACAGCGACCGCTGTGGCCGGTCGGGACTGGCCACAGCGGACCGTCCACCGCACGCAGCCGTGACGTCAGAGCCGCCTACCCATCCCCTACCCCCACGCCTGCTGGACGTACCGCACACACCGCACCGCACACACCGCACGCAGCAGTGTGCGGTGCCCGTGAACACCCCTCCGGTATCCCGACGGTCGCAGCATAGAGGTACGTCTCCTAATTATTTTCCTGTTATTTCTTTTTAAGAGAATGACTCATCGAAAACTGTTGTTTTGCTAACATAACCATTCGTTGTTGATCATTGCTTGCAGGTTTTGTAAACAAAATTGTGTGTTTGGAACTTTTCCAGAAAGAATTAAAGTTCATGTATACTAAGGTATACAAATGTCCTTGGCCCGAAAAATTTTGAGACGTGCTTAAGAAGTAGCACTACAATTATTCGGAGGAATTGACCTCTGAAAAAATAAATGTACACCCGAGTGACCAACGGGATCCTGCACGACGGAGAAATGTAAACGTCAGTATACAACGGACTGTGCCTAGGACTAGTCATGTATACTGTAGTATACATGGTTGCTGGGTCAGTTAAAGCCATTTTTTGTGGCTCACAAACAACATTATGCCTTCAAATGGCTCTGTGGTTGAGCGTTAACATTCTTCGAATCGTTGGCGACCTCAATGACCGTAGATCCTCACTCAAAGTTTGATAAATCGCCCGATGAATTAGAATCCGACCCCTAAGCACAATGACATAGGCAAGCACCTCTCTAAAACACACCATACGGCGAATTTTTTTAGAGATGTCGCTTCAGATAATGCTGCAAGGTCTTCCTCTACTGTTTATCGATTCGCAACAGGTGCTACAAGTTCTATATCTTCAAAGGAAATGGCAACTAAAGACCTAAGAACAGTGGGCAAGGGGCAGAAGAAGCTGAAGTTAAGGGCGAGTGGTGTTGATAATTAAACGTGTCAATACTATTAGCCATTTTACGTCCTAAACAAACGAAAAAATACACTTTGGTGTTTGTATGGAAGTTTTCATGGATTGCATTTCAGTCAGATTTTATAGGCTTTGAGTATTTTTGTATATCCCAGTATACATGTCACTGCGCATGCGCGATGACCTTCACGGCTGAAATGTCACCAATCTGGTCATTATTGGCACCAAAGCTCTCAGCCAAAAAAGTTTCGTTGCTCTCCATTCATGGGCGAATTGGCGGGACTCAAGAGGATATAGCCTTGGGCAAAGCCGAGGCCATATTTATAAACTATTGGGACAGCGATTCTTGTTCTTACTTGATTGCTCATGAAGTCCGCAAATCAAAACAAGCATGCGGTATCATATGGCGGTAGCGGAAAATTAACCAATTGTCGTCAGGATTACTCACCGAGAGCTGCTTTTGCAATTTTTGAGCAGTGATGAGAAGGCTTTTGCATACAGCGAAGTTTTTTACGTGTTTTGTTGTACTTACTACTATATTACGGAGTCAGCACTATGCATATTCCTTTGAAAAAAATTGACTTCTCATTCAAAACAATGGGAATAATAGCAAATTAAGTGTTGAAATTTTTCTTCTGATGTTTGAGTGGCGCACAATTTGTCGGGGGGAGTTTCAAATCGATGTTTGAAAATGTAGTATCAAACAAATATTTAGTGATAAGACAGACAATCTTGAAAGTATCCTTGGTAAGACAATTCCTGCGCAGCTAATTCGGTTGCGGTGGCCGCGGTGAACGTTTTTGGAAAGCCACGCCGCGCGCGTATGGCCGAAAGCCGCTAAATACTGCTTGTTATTACAAGTTTTTGTGGTTATTTTGTAATTTGTAGGGCAGAAATTCAGAATTTTCACAGATATCTTTGGCCTCAATCTCAGGTAGGTTAAAGAGTGGTAGGTTATATAATATTGAGTATACGTTTCGCTACATCTTCTCAACCTCACCTTAATCAAAATAATTTAATCAAAATAGTCCAGAGCTTACCTGGGAGCTGGAGTGGCCTCATTTTATGGTTGGCTTTGGGCCTACGCAGCTTAAACTCAATGCTCAGGCTCTGCTTAGTGTGTACTCGTAGGATGGGTAGTTGGTAGGAAGTACACCCAGATATTCAAACATTTTAGATAACCCCACCTTTGATGACTCGGACGACGAAGATTCTACGTCGTCCGGCCAATCATGTTCCATAACCGCAGCTGAGCTTCCGCTGACCTTGAACGGGATTGGCCGGACGATGTAGAATTTTCGGTAAATGTCAAGTTTAAGTCCTAAGAAGATTTCATTGATAAATTTTTCATATTTTTACATTATTTGACATCCTGAATCCAAAAATGATACTCATATGTCTCGCAAATAAAAGAAAAAAACATAATCAAACCTGACCTAACCTTACCTACATACCTATAACCTACCAACCTACAACCTACAAACCTACCCTAACCTAACCTAACCTACAAACCTACCTACCTACAACCTAAAACCTACAAACCTACAACCTAACCTAACCTAAAACCTAAAATTTTTGCTGTTTCATATTCGTATCAACAGCGCCACAATTGTAGTTAGGACCTAAACTTGACATATACCGAATTTTCGCCGTCTGAGACATCAAACGTGGGGTAAATCTTTAAAGGCAATTTGAATTACAGCCTTTCTTATTGAAAACAAGTAACAATAAAGCTAAACAAACAATTAAGATTATGGAAGCATCTAGTCTGATGATGGTTCATCGGGCAAAACCAATCACATTCAGGTGACATCAGAGCCAATGTACTTGTTCTTGCGGCCTTGCCTTTGCATGGCAGAAGGTTTCTCTGCTGTGGTATGGGAGGATCTAGGTTGGTTCCAGTTCTCGCCATAGCACAGCTGTTATTCAGGAATGGGGCTGTGCTCTGGTAGCCACCACAGCCTGCAAAGTCAGTGGACATAGTGACTAGGGAGGGACCTTGAAGAGGGACATGCAGAGGCTGGTCAGGAATGGTGATGCTATTTGTATTAAGCATGTCTGGAAAAACTGCTTCTTGTAATAAAGGTTCCATTAAAAAGTTTCCAAGGAATGAAAAGAACTTAAGGTGACAGTGTGCAATTTTTAATTTTTCTTCTGTCATCATTTTTGTTGAACTCTCCACTCCACTCTCACAAAAATTGATTCTTAGTAGAACACTGTTTGAAAAACTTTAAATATGTGAGATGGTGCTTTTCGCCATGATGAATAGATATAAATATGCAAAAATGACCAATAACATGGCAGAAATTTAAACCCTTTATTGTAAAATAGACCAAATACAGGGTGGGGCAGCATAATCGGGAATGCTTTTTGGGCTCTGATCATGAGTAGGCATGGCATTATTTTTATAAATTATATTATGGCAATGAAACGCCCAAAAGTTGTGCATCATCTGACATGACTACATCCATGAGCATGCAACTTCCTGGAAAAGAGCAGCAAAATAGTTCGACGGTGCTCCAAGTGCTTTGCGCGCGCCTATAGACACTAATGTTAAACAAGTAAAACAAGAACATTTTGTTTAAAACCCTGCAATTCCACGTAAAGGTTGCTGGGCAGGTCAACGTGTTATCACGGACGATAAGGATTGTGTGGGGATACTTAGGACAACAGGTTAACGTAATCGTCGTAAAATAACTCTTAGCAGAGGACATACAAGATGACTCACTTGAATATAAGGAAGAAGCACTTGAGCATATTAAAAAGAAACAATGTTCAAAACTTCAGCGACAAAAAATCTTATCACCGACTGGAATACGATAAAAAAGAATGGCATGCCATATAGGGGATTGTATCGAGAATATTCCAGCGGTCATGCAAAGTAAACATCCTGTTGGGGTGATGGACCTATGGGTGGTCTTCAAGGGAGGTGCACGTGGTGCACCCTACTTCATCGAGCCCGGATAAAATGAGCACCTCTGGTAAATACAACCGCACTCTGGCAGACTCACGTGGAGCCGTCGGAAGAGAGGATCACTGACGGTCCAAATCACGTCTTACGAGGACTCTGTCCGTGCTGGTACTGCAGTGAGGACGACATGTTATTGTGTAGGGCACCTCCACCTGAGATGAACCAAAAACTTCTGGTCCTTCAACTCCGCCGATTTAAATCCGACCAAATTCTTTACATGGAGCGTTTTTTGGTAGAAGTTTAATGAACAACTTATCATCAGTAAAAACAGTCTTCAGTGCAAGGTACGAAGCTGATGGGCGATCATGGACAAGCAGGAGGTTGCACGTGCATGCGCGTGCTTTTGGACCCGCCTTGAGAAGGTCATCGACGCCGAGGGCGGTCAAATAGGATGAGGGATAGGTAAAAGGTGACCGATTGATAGGATGTTGCTAAAATAGTGCTTGGAGCTATATTTTTAGATTCATGACCAAATAATCCCGTTTGATATTTATTCCCGATTATGCTGCCCCACCCTGTATGAGCCAGGTATCCAAGTTTTACATTTCTGCCATGTTGTTGATCATTTTTGCATATTTATAACTGTTCGAAAAAGTGGCGTTTTTGCTTTTGTGTAACTGGCACATATGACCCTCTTAGATATCCACTCTGATATCTTATTCTGACAAACTGTTAGAGGTTCTCCTGTCCTACCTTGTTGCGACCACAAGGCATAAGGCTGACTCCACCTCTATCCATCTGTAGGTCACCATGGACGGGGAGCTGTACGACGAGTTCGGCAACTACATCGGCCCGGAGCTCGAGTCAGACGAGGACGATGCCGACGAGCTCTCGGAGCCCGGCCGCGGCCAACTGGTGCCCGCCGGCGCCGACGACGACGACCAGCCGGTCGACGAGATGGACGCAGAGGACGAGCCCGCCCAGCTGTCGGTCGTGCTGCACGAGGATAAAAAGTACTATCCGACCGCCGAGGAGGTGTTCGGAGCCGATGTAGAGACCCTCGTGCAGGAGGAGGACGCCCAGCCACTGACGCAGCCCATCATCGCGCCCGTGAAGCGGAACAAGTTCTCTCATGTCGAGCAGGACCTGCCGGAGACTACATACGAGGTGGAGTACCTGGCTGACTTGATGGACAACGCGGCGCTCATAAGAAACGTCGGCCTCGTCGGCCACCTGCACCACGGCAAAACCAGCTTTGTCGACTGTCTGATGCAGCAGACGCACCCGGACCTCCGCACTCGCGACGACAGACCGCTGCGCTACACGGACACGCTGTTCACTGAACAGGAGCGTGGTGTCAGCATCAAGGCCACGCCGCTGACGCTCGTGCTGCAGGACACACGCAGCAAGTCCTACCTGATGAATCTGTTCGACACGCCGGGTCACGTCAACTTTTCCGGAGAGGTGACGGCTGCGACACGGCTCTGCGACGGTATCGTGCTCTTTGTGGACGCTGCCGAGGGAGTCAGTCTGAACACGGAGCGGCTGCTGAAGCACGCCGTCCAGGAGGGTCTGGCAGTGACGCTTTGCATCAACAAGATCGACCGGCTGGTGCTGGAGCTGAAGCTGCCTCCCCAGGACGCCTACTACAAGCTGCGCCACGTCATCGACGAGGTGAACTCGCTGCTGGCGGTGTACGGAGGAGAGGAGACGCCGGCGGTCGTGTCGCCGCTGCTGGGAAACGTCTGCTTCGCCAGCTCCCAGTACTCCATCTGCTTCACGCTCAAGTCCTTCGCCACGCTGTACGCGCGCACGTTCGGCTCAGAGGTGGATGCCTCCCAGTTTGCGCGCCGCCTCTGGGGTGACATCTACTTCAGCTCCAAGACGCGTCGCTTCACCAAGAAGCCGGCACACAGCTCGGCGCAGCGCAGCTTCGTCGAGTTCATCCTGGAGCCGCTGTACAAGCTGTTCGCCATCGTGGTCGGCGACGTCGACACGCAGCTGCCGGCGCTGCTGGACGAGCTCGGCATCCACCTGAACAAGGAGGAACGCCGACTCAACATTCGCCCTCTGCTGAGGCTCATCTGCTCCCGGTTCCTCGGCGACTTCAACGGCTTCACGGAGATGTGCGTCGAGCACATTCCGTCTCCGCTGGACAACGCCCGGCACAAGATCGAGCACACCTACAGCGGACCGAGCGACTCGCCGCTGGCTGAGGCGATGGCTGAGTGTGACGCCGACGGACCGCTCATGGTGCACACGACCAAGCAGTACCCGACATCAGACGCCACCTGCTTCCACGTGCTGGGCCGCGTCCTCTCGGGCACGCTGCATGCCGATCAGACGGTGAGGCTGCTCGGAGAGAAGTATACACTAGCCGACGAGGAGGACTCTCGGGTGGTGAACGTCGGCCGTCTGTGGATACACGAGGCCCGGTACAACGTCGAGGTGAACCGCGTTCCGGCCGGGAACTGGGTGCTCATCGAGGGCGTCGACCAGCCCATCGTCAAAACGGCCACGATCACTGACACGGAGGACCGTGAGGTCTACATCTTCCGGCCGCTGCAGTTCAACACGCAGGCGGTCATCAAGATCGCCGTCGAGCCCGTCAACCCTTCCGAGTTGCCGAAGATGTTGGACGGTCTTCGGAAGGTGAACAAGTCGTACCCACTGCTGAGTACCCGCGTGGAAGAGTCAGGAGAGCACATCGTCCTGGGAACAGGCGAGCTCTACCTGGACTGTGTGATGCACGACCTGCGAAAGATGTACTCTGAGATCGACATCAAGGTGGCGGACCCAGTGGTGTCGTTCTGCGAGACCGTCGTAGAGACATCGTCGCTGAAGTGCTTCGCCGAGACGCCCAACAAGCGCAACAAGGTGACGATGATCTCTGAGCCACTGGAGAAGGGTTTGGCTGAAGACATCGAGAACCAGGTGGTCCAGATCGGCTGGAACAAGAAGCGACTCGGAGAGTTCTTCCAGACCAAGTACGACTGGGATCTGCTGGCGGCCCGATCCATCTGGGCGTTCGGGCCGGATCCAACAGGACCCAACATCTTGGTGGACGACACACTACCGTCAGAGGTGGACAAGTCCCTGCTGGGTGCCGTCAAGGACTCGATCGTCCAGGGCTTCCAGTGGGGCACGCGTGAAGGTCCTCTCTGCGAGGAGCCGATCCGCAACGTCAAGTTCAAGATCCTGGACGCGGTGATCGCCAGCGAGCCGATCCACCGGGGCGGCGGTCAAATCATCCCCACTGCTCGCCGAGTCGCCTACTCGGCGTTCCTGATGGCCACGCCTCGCATGATGGAGCCCTACTACTTCGTGGAGGTGCAGGCTCCGGCCGACTGCGTGTCAGCTGTGTACACAGTGCTGGCGCGGCGGCGCGGACACGTCACACAGGACGCGCCCGTGCCCGGCTCGCCGCTCTACACCATCAAGGCCTTCATCCCGGCCATCGACTCGTTCGGGTTCGAGACGGACCTGCGGACCCACACTCAGGGCCAGGCGTTCTGTCTGTCGGTGTTCCACCACTGGCAGATCGTGCCCGGAGATCCGCTCGACAAGTCCATCGTGATCCGACCGCTGGAGCCGCAGCCTGCTACCCACCTGGCCAGGGAGTTCATGATCAAGACGAGGCGCCGGAAAGGCCTCAGCGAGGACGTGTCCATCAACAAGTTCTTCGACGATCCTATGTTGTTGGAGCTGGCAAGGCAAGACGTGATGCTCAACTACCCGATGTGAAGGGTGTGTGGGCGGTGGTGTCAGATCGGACGCGATGTCAGACTGACACCTGTGTCAGTGTCAGTGTCGATCGTGTGATGTGTCAGTCCGCATCACGCAGTGAAGTGTACAATATGCTGCGCTATGTGATCACACTCTGTGTGTACAATACATCTCATCTAGATGCCACAGGTGCGTCTTAGAGGTAAGATCGGTGCTTTGAAGTAAGACGAGAAGTTGTCGGAGTGTAGACGTGCTGTGCAAGGCGAGTCACACATTTTTTGGGATTACAATATGGGCTAGCAAGTAAACCGTTGATACTCGCTGGGGATGACTTCTGTTCGATCGTATCTACTAGTTTGCACGCAACTACAATGCTTTTGAATTTCTTTCACCTAAATGTTTTTTTTTTCACCCGATGTAATCAGCGAATGTGTAATGCAAGGTTCGCCAATGTTGGATTCATGTGAGTTTCGTCACGATTGGCCAATGGCCAAACAACTTTCATAGGAAATATTTTACCCCACATAATGCGTTTGAATGTAAGTTTAACTTTCAACATGAACAGTAGCGAGACACCGCCCTCCGCTGTTTATACTCACGCTGGTTTTTAGCCTCCATCGCCGTGTCACCTCCTCGCCTCGATCTGCCGTCGGAGCCTTTCCGTGGTCGCCTGCGGTTGACCCCTGCGTTCGCGCCACCGCTGGGCATCCTCCCTCGACCACCTTTGACCTTGACCTCGGCGCGGCTCGACCGACCGGCTTTACAGGGCGGAGCGGGGGAGCGGAATGGTGCCGGGTCGAATGAACTGACAGATATGGACGAGTGGGGAGGGACCGCTGATGACATCTACAGGCACTTGAACCATATTGTCCAACCTTGAACTGTGCCAGCTGACGGCACCTGTACTTTCAGTGACGTATGCGGGCAAATCTATAAAAACAAACAGAGCCTCGAGGTTCTGCGTTACCGCGTGGCGTACATACAACCAGCTGGGACTGTCGCTCAGCCAACTATCGATTGCGGACGCCTTATTCGGTACCCCGTGGTAGGTTCTGTTTCTTCCGCAGCTGATGGTTGCTTTCAAAAGTCGATTTAAGTTTTCGAAACGCATTCACTTTGATCATGTTTCTGGGGTAATAAACAATCTCCTAATGTCGACAGAAAATGTTATTCTTGATCAAATATCTGTATATTGCATTGATGAAGTGGTACTGGCTGCCCAGTTCGCTAATTCATAACAAACACTCAACAATAACGGCATTCAAATCAGTCCCGAAAATTATTATAGTTGTTTACTCAACCGCTTCAATCATGCAAGCCAACCGCACTATACAGCGCTCGAAAATTAGCCAATTCTCGTCGGACTAACGATCACTCAGATCTACCATACTGGCAAACGTCAACGCAATAATATTCTCGCCTAGTTTTGAACTGTAGATTGAAGGCAAGACAAGCAAGAACGAGGAATAACGCTGTGACATTCCAAATCCATTTTAACTACGTCACTGATATCCGCTCACGCCTCACTCGCTACTTCGCACCCTCATTAGCAACATCAGCCAAATAACCTGCAGTTTCCTAAATCTGAGTAACAAAATACGTTCGGCGCCACTCGCTCAAACAATGAGCGGCACGCCTGAATCCTTCGCACCACGTTAACAGGACGACCCTACATTCAACAATCAGAGTTGACTGTCCGGCAGCGGTGCCAATTACGCACCAACACGAACCCTGCCATCCAGCACCGAGACGGCAGGTCACCCTACAGCTTAGACTTCAGCTTGCCCATCATTTTCTCGAGCTTCATCGCCTTGCCCATGTCTCCAGAGAGCTTCATCTTGCCGGTCATGAAGGCGGCTGCCGGCGCTAGCTTGCCTGGGAACAAATAGCGTGCGGTCAGTGATGAGAATCTGAAATAACATCAGGGAAAACCTATAAAGACAATAAATAAAGGCAGGGTTACGATCGACAGGGAAAACCCATCACCGCCCATTGACACCCGCTTGAGCAGCCAGGGTCCTCCCCCTGAGATTGGATCGTAGTCGTACATATTAGTGAACCGTCTCAACTGAGGCCGTAACGTATGTAGACAGAACCATTCAGCAGGGGGGGGGGGTCTCTACCGGGAACTTCTCGACAATCGGGTCCAGCTTATCTCCGAACTGGTTACCCTCATTTTCGAACTTCGCCACCGGCAACCACCCTATCATCTCGCGGAGCGAGACATAAGAAAAAGCGCCATTAGAGGCCACGTACCGGAGAACATTTTCAGGAAGTCGTCGCTGCTCATTTTGAAGGTGGAGTCAGGAGAGGTGGCCGGTCCGCGGCCGCACGAACCAGAGCCATTCTTCAGGTCCAGGAACCACTGACCGGCGTCGGAACCTGGCGGGGCAGCGAGCGATAGGTCAGGGCCAGGGAAGTGTCGCGACTCATAGCTAGATTCTGCTCGGCGAAACAGTATGGCGTAACAACTGACGGCTGGAGACCCACACAGTAGGGTGTATCGTCAAATTTTGATTTTTTTTAATCGTCTTCACTACTAAATTTTATTGGTCCCTGGCATGTTTGAAGCCGTAGGATACCAATAAAAAAAATCTGGGACGAAAACCTAGCCTGCTGCGAGCGGTTGAACGGAAGCCTGTCGGGACGGCGCCAGGCGTTGAAGTCTCCCCGTTAGTTACGCGCACACTAGCACCACGCGGCGGCTGGCGCCGTGCCGCCGCGTTCCCGGTCAGCCGTGTTTTAGCGTTCACTGACGGGTCGAAGTGATTATTCTAAGCTTTCCTAAGAAGCTTTCTGCCCCGCAGCTCATTATTGAGCAAGAATATCGCACAAACTGCATAGAACATTGACATGCAGGTTGTCGGCACATATGGAGAAGGGGGTGTTTTGGTTAATGCCTCCTTTAATAGGAAGAGATTGTGGAAGAACAACACATTTCTCTTGGAAATTACTCATCCGCCTTCTCCCTACGTGCCTGCTTTAGTAATCGAAGTACCCCTATTGACTCTACGTTCTTGATTCGGCTGTCGATTTTATGCATGGAATTCCGCTATATTATATTTTCTCGCTCAATGTCCCCTGAGCTATATTGAGGCGTCACGGGACAGCAATGCTCAGCACACAACTGCAGAGAAAAAGTCAATGTGGCCATGCGTTTTGTATGCCAAAATGTGTGAGCCTTGGCGTGTACCAGCAGCCGTTGTCACCATTGTAATTTTCACGACTTTATCTTTATAAGGATGCAATTGCCCACTTCCCAGTTCCCAGACTGGGTTTGGAGATATAGTTTTACAGAAACATTAAGGAATGTCTGTAATGTAAGTTAAAAGATAATACCGAAAGGAATCCACATATTTTCGAATTTCCTGTTTGCTGTATTGCTTAGTAAATGTCAGACGTCATGATGGCATGGTTGCGATTGATGGTATGCCGGATGGCCAGGGTACGAACTCACGGTAAGTCAGCTTGGCCGGCAGGCATCAACAGGCACAATAGTTTTACACTGATATCGTCACCCTCAGTTATTCGTCACCATTCAGCAGCAGGCCCAGAGCTTCGGGCTTTGAACCGTAAGGTACATGTGTAGGAGCAAGACATTGCGCCGATTCGAAGGGCTGGAAGGGCAGCATCGCGGGGGCTGGAATGTGCCTGAGCGGCTGAGACCATCCCATTGGGACGGGGGTGTTCTGGGTGCACTCAGCCGCTCATGCTGGGAAATGCATCCAATGGAGCTCTCCATTCGAATGATTAGGGTGACCTTTAGTCTAGAACAAGGAAGGATGACTGTTGGCTGGTCCCGAGGATAGATACAAAGGACAGGTAATGACATCATATAATGAATCGAAGACGGCCCCGGCCCGATCCTCTGATAGAGGCTCATCAACACGTATCTCGTTGTGGACCATTTCGTTTTCCTCCACCGTGGTTTTTGCACCGACCTCAACGGGTTGGAAGATTACGATGTTCAGAAACCATTAAGGTCGTAATTGTATATTCGTTGAGTTAGGTTAGCCTTTCCATTCCATGAAGACTACTTTATAATTATTGGATGATAGGATGAGGTTTTCACTGTGTTGAACCTGTCCTACCTGCTCAGTGAACGAATATACAACAAATATACAATTACGATCTTAATGGTTTCTGAACATCGTTACCTTCCAACCCGTTCAGGTCGGTGCAAAAACTTCGGTGGAGGAAAACGAAATGGTCCACAACGAGATACGTGTTGATGAACCTCTATCAGAGGATCGGGCCGGGCCGTCTTCGATTCATTATATGATGTCGTTACCTGTCCTTTGTATCTATCCTCGGGACCAGCCAACAGTCATCCTTCCTTGTTCTAGACTAAAGGTCACCCTAATCATTCGAATGGAGAGCTCCATTGGATGCATTTCCCAGCATGAGCGGCTGAGTGCACCCAGAACACCCCCGTCCCAATGGGATGGTCTCAGCCGCTCAGGCACATTCCAGCCCCCGCGATGCTGCCCTTCCAGCCCTTCGAATCGGCGCAATGTCTTGCTCCTACACCTGTACCTTACGGTTCAAAGCCCGAAGCTCTGGGCCTGCTGCTGAATGGTGACGAATAACTGAGGGTGACGATATCAGTGTAAGACTATTGTGCCTGTTGATGCCTGCCGACCAAGCTGACTTACCGTGAGTTCGTACCCTGGCCATCCGGCATACCATCAATCGCAACCATGCCATCATGACGTCTGACATTTACTAAGCAATACAGCAAACAGGAAATTCGAAAATATGTGGATTCCTTTCGGTATTAGCTTTTAACTTACATTACAGACATTCCTTAATGTTTCTGTAAAACTATATCTCCAAACCCAGTCTGGGAACTGGGAAGTGGGCAATTGCATCCTTATAAAGATAAAGTCGTGAAAATTACAATGGTGACAACGGCTGCTGGTACACGCCAAGGCTCACACATTTTGGCATACAAAACGCATGGCCACATTGACTTTTTCTCTGCAGTTGTGTGCTGAGCATTGCTGTCCCGTGACGCCTCAATATAGCTCAGGGGACATTGAGCGAGAAAATATAATATAGCGGAATTCCATGCATAAAATCGACAGCCGAATCAAGAACGTAGAGTCAATAGGGGTACTTCGATTACTAAAGCAGGCACGTAGGGAGAAGGCGGATGAGTAATTTCCAAGAGAAATGTGTTGTTCTTCCACAATCTCTTCCTATTAAAGGAAATAGATCACTTTTAACATGGGGTTTTGTTCAGTAGTGGCTATTAGTAGCGCCGTGCTATTCAGTAGTGGCTATTAGTAGCGCCGTGCTATACCGTCGCTGCGCGGAACACTGGGCTGGAGGTCACCTCGGCCGTGAGTGCACGTGCGCGCTGAGGAATTCTTGCTTACCGCCGGAAACGGCGTCGGCCGGAGTCGGAGCCGGGGGCCGCGGAGAGTCGGGCCGTGTTGTATTTACTTGTTTGTTCCAAGGTCTAAATACAGTGTACAGACGGAACAAGTGACGACGAGGACGAGATGGAGTCGACTCGTGCCGCTTTTTGCTTAGTGCCAAGCCCGCTTAGTTTTGCTTAGTCTTTTTTTATCGATTGCACAGCGCCTGTATGCTCAGCCGCCGCCACCAATTTTAACTGCCCCGCTCGACCGTGCAGCTAACGTAATTGTCGCGTCTGCCGCCCGCGCTTATCTTGATTGAAATGGCTCAATCGCACGGTTTGCCCACGCCCCCGCCCTATGAGGCTGGCCAAGACTTCGCAAGATGGCTCAGAGGCTGCGAATGCTACATGCTAGCCTCAGATATCACCTCAAGCGCCCGAAAAGCCGCAACAGTTCTCACGCTGCTCGGGCTGGAAGTCCAGGAGCTCGCCAGAACACTGCCCGACCCACCCACCACTGCACCGGAAGAAGCCTCCGATGAGTATGCCCGACTGGCCGCTAAACTGACGGCGCATTTCGACACTGCAGTAAACCCTACGTACGAGCGGGCTCAGCTCCATGCAATTGCCCGGAAGGCTGGGGAAAGCTTCGCAGAATTTGTGTCGCGTCTCCGTATCCAGGCAGACCGCTGTAAATATGCAGCCGAACAGCGGGACGCAGTCGTGCTGGAGTGCGCTGTAGCCCACTGTGCGGACAGGGAGCTGCAAAAGAAATTCTTCGGAAAACCG
This sequence comes from Amphibalanus amphitrite, assembly GCF_019059575.1. Lineage (NCBI taxonomy): Eukaryota > Metazoa > Arthropoda > Thecostraca > Balanomorpha > Balanidae > Amphibalanus > Amphibalanus amphitrite. Next base: position 450,160 of record NW_024881781.1, read on the forward strand.
ACGCTGACTCTTAACGAAGCCTTGCAACTGGCTAAGCAGGAAGAGCAAATCAGAGCTCAGGTTGAGAGCTTGAATTTGGCCGCCCAGCCCACTGAGCCACTTGAGGTGGGTGTGAACATGATAGCGCATCGCCAGACCACGGCAGCGTTTCAGTATCGTGGTCAGTGCTCGCAGCCCCGTGGGCCAACTCAGAGTCCACGGGTTCCCTCACCGTCAGCGACCCCGGGCCGGAGCCGCGCGTCACGACAAGCCCCTCGCGCTGCGCCGTTGCCGGCGTGCTATCGGTGCCTCAGCAGGCGCCATGCTAGCGGAGACTGCCCATTCAAACACGCCGAGTGCTATGCCTGCCATGGAGTCGGGCACACGAGAAGTGCGTGCCGAAACCGAAGCCGACAATTGAGAGACAGGGCGCATCAAGTGTCAGAAGATATCAAGACAGGGGATGGAGCCCACCAGGGAGAAGAAGAGGAGGCATACGGCATCAACACGATATCTGACAGAGCAGCCCCGGTGGTGGTCGACGTTCGAATGAATGGCAGGCCAATCACCATGCAGGTGGATACGGGCGCCAGCCGTTCCATCATCAGCAAGGCCATGTTCACCAGCATGTGGGTCAGCAAGCCTGACTTGAAACCGTTGGATCGCCCTCTGCGGACTTACACTGGAGAGCAGGTTCCAGTGGTGGGCGTGGCCACAGTGGAAGTCGTCTACCAGGATCAGAAGGCGATGCTACCTGTTGTTGTGGCAGACACGACAGGGCCGCCTCTGCTGGGGCGAGAATGGCTGCTCGCGATTAAGCTGGATTGGAGGTCCCTTTTCAGCGTCGACTCACTGCACAGCCTCTCCTCACCAGAGACAGATCTAGAAGCCGCTCTTCAGAAGGACCGCGCCGAGTTCAGTGACCTCTTCAAGCCGGACATCGGTCGCTATAATGTCCGAAAGGTGTCTATTGAGATGGATCCGACAGTGAAGCCGATCTTTCTCAAACACCGGCCTCCACCTTTTGCACTGCGGGAGGAGATCGAAAAGGAACTGGAGAGACAAGTCGCAGAAGGAATTCTGGAGCCAGTGAAAACCTCGCGCTGGGCTGCGCCAGTGGTGCCTGTGAAAAAGGCCAACGGTACCCTCCGGCTCTGTGGAAGCTATGACCAAACGGTTAACAAAGCCAGTCAGCTTGAAAAGTATCCGTTGCCGAGAGTCGACGAGCTGTTCGCCGCCATGGCGGGCGGCAAGATGTTTACAAAGATCGATCTCCGTGAGGCTTACTTCCAGCTAGAGCTCGATGAGGCAAGCAAAGAAGTGCTCACCATCAACACACACAAAGGGCTATTTCGTCCAAATCGGCTAGCCTTTGGCGTCAAGAGCGCCGTTTCGATCTTCCAGCGAGAAATGGAAACGTTGCTGTCGGGGATACCGAACGTAGCAGTATTCCTCGACGATATCGCTGTGACTGGCCCCAACCCAGCTGCCCACCGAGAAAATGTTCGCGAGGTGCTGCGCCGTCTCAACTCGGCAGGCCTCCGAGTCAATGAGGAGAAGTCGGTCTGGCTGGCGTCTGAGGTTAAATACCTCGGGTTCAGCATCTCAGCCGCCGGTGTGCGAACCACGGCGGAGAAAACAGCTGCTGTGCAGGAGGCCCCGGAGCCGAGAAATTTGACGGAGCTGAAGGCCTACATGGGACTTCTTCAATACTACGGTCGCTTCCTTCCCGGTCTGGCCACTGTGGCAGCCCCGTTGTATGCACTGGAACGGAAGGGAGCAGCCTGGGTCTGGGGGGCTGCTGAGCGCGCCGCCTTTCTACAGACAAAGCAGCTACTAGTCTCAGCTCCAGTGCTGACTCACTACGACCCGGCCAAACCCCTGATTCTGACCACTGACGCCAGCTCCTATGGCCTAGGAGCAGTGCTCAGCCATCCCAGCGGTGAGCATGGGGATCAGCCGATCGCGTACGCCAGTCGGACTCTGAATGATGCGGAGCGTAACTACAGCCAACTCGATAAGGAGGCCCTGGGAGTCATGTTCGGTGTTGGAAAGTTTCACCAGTACCTCTACGGCCGCCCCTTCCTGATCCGAACAGATCACAAGCCTCTGGTGGGACTACTTTCTGCCGACAAAGCCCTACCTCTCGCGGTATCTCCCAGGATCCTTCGATGGCGGCTGCTCCTGGCTGGTTATCAGTACCAGTTGCAGTATGTAGCGGGACAGAGCATTGGCAACGCTGACGGGCTCAGCCGCCTGCCACTGTCAGTCGTCCCGGCCGATGCCCCAGTGCCTGGCGACGTCGCCAACATGCTGGAAGACGTGTCTCGAGTTGTGGATGTGGACCAGATTCGTGCGAAAACGAGTCGAGATCCGGTCCTGTCCAGGGTGCTCCGGTGCCTGCAAGTCGGGTGGCCACAGACGCCTCCTGACGACGAAGGCCTGCTGCCTTTCTACCGTCGTCGGCAGGAGCTGAGCCTACAGGACGGATGTGTCCTGTGGGGCTGCAGAATGGTGATTCCGACGTCACTCCGATCTCAGGTACTCGGAGTCTTGCACGACGGCCATCCGGGCATAAACCAGATGAAGCGACTCGCTCGGAGCCACGTGTGGTGGCCCGAACTCGATATCATGATTGAAGAGTGTGTTCGTACTTGCCATCAGTGTCAGATCCATCGTGGGCTGCAGCCGGAGGTGCCAGCGCAGCCATGGACTTTCCCTCAGCGTCCGTGGCAGAGGGTGCACGTAGATTTTGCTGGCCCCGTGGAGGGAAAGCAGCTACTGGTTGTAGTTGACGCGTACTCGAAGTGGTGCGACGTGCATATCTGTGCTTCAGCGTCTTCAGCAGCGGCGATTGAGAAACTGAGGATGAGCTTCAGTACGCATGGGTTGCCGGTAATCCTGGTGTCTGACAATGGCACAGCCTTCTCGTCGTCGGAGTTTCAGACCTTCATCAAGGGAAACCGCATCGTACACAGGTTCAGCCCACCTCTTCATCCCGCCTCAAACGGCCAAGCCGAGGCGGTAGTGAAGGTGGTGAAGTCCGGCATCGCACAGCGGTCGGAGGGGAGTTTGCAGACGCGCCTGTCCCGGTTTCTGTTTAAGTACAGAAACACGCCACACTCTACTACAGGTCGTACCCCGGCTGAGCTCCTGCTGGGACGCTCGGTGAGAAGTATGATGGATCTGGTGCACCCTGATCTCACCGCAAAGGTCGAGCTTCACCAACAGACGTGGAAGGATCGTTCGGACCGGAGTGCTCGTGACCGGCACTTTCATGCTGGTGAAGAGGTATACGTCACAGCTATCCCGCAATCGCAGCAGAAGTGGGTTCCGGCGGTGGTAAGCTCGGTCGCAGGCCAGATCTGTGAGGTTCGCTTGCTGGATGGCCGAGTGTTCAAGCGTCACCGGTCTCATCTGAGAACTCGCTACGCCCCGGCTCCAGCGGACGGTGCACAGCCCAGCCACCGTCCAGAGCCGCCAACTTTAGCTGCTCAGCTGTCGCACGCTCCGGGTAGGAACACACACGCGTCGCCAACGCCGCTCGTCGTGGCGTCCTCACCGCCACCGCCACCGCTCAGGGCACCGGCGGGTCCGCCGCTTCCTGGGACACAGGTGCCGCTGCTGCCCGATACGCCAGCTCCACCGATGTGTGTGACGGCGTCGCCGTCTGCGTCTCGAGATGCCACACCATCGCCGGCTCCACAGCAGAGCGCGGTGCGCGGTGCGTCGTGTCCCTCGCCGCCGGGCTCCGAGGGGAGTGGAGCACCGGAGCCGCTGAGCCGGCCCCATCGCGTTCGTAGGGCCCCTGTGCGCCTGGATCTGTAACGTGGCTATGATTCGTGTTTGTGTTTGTTCCCTGTGGGATCAGTGTTGGAGGGTTTAGTTATCTTGTAGCTCAGAGGGAAGGAGTGTTCAGTAGTGGCTATTAGTAGCGCCGTGCTATTCAGTAGTGGCTATTAGTAGCGCCGTGCTATACCGTCGCTGCGCGGAACACTGGGCTGGAGGTCACCTCGGCCGTGAGTGCACGTGCGCGCTGAGGAATTCTTGCTTACCGCCGGAAACGGCGTCGGCCGGAGTCGGAGCCGGGGGCCGCGGAGAGTCGGGCCGTGTTGTATTTACTTGTTTGTTCCAAGGTCTAAATACAGTGTACAGACGGAACAGGTTTTGAACTGGAATAGCAGTTTTGTAGTTTGAGCTGAGACTAGCACAAATCAGAAGCTTTTATGGCCCAACGATCACTCTAACCAAAGATATTCAATTTCCCGTTCCAAAAACAGTGCCTTCGGCAGGAATTCGTGCCTTCGGCAGGAATGTGGAGAATATAGCCACCTCTCGCAGAGGCTAAACGGGTCGGGGATGAGCAAGGAATGTGTACTAGCGAGCGGACCGGGATCAACGAACCGTTGGAAGAGATCTGTATTCTAATGCTGCCTCACGCTTGCAGAACCAATTGAATGCTTGCTTCTGATTCGTTGATTTTTGGCGTTTATTGCCTTATTGCGGCTGGCAAGGTATCTGATATACCAGGGAGAACAGAAAATGTTTTGTTATCAATTTCGCTCGGCTTATTCCCCAACGGCCAGCGCTTAGATTATAATCAAAATTGAAGTAGGTTTTGTGTGCCTGCAAATGCTATAGATACATATATAGGTGCTTGCTTATTTTATCGCACCCACGATCTTCACTTATTTTGGTTGCATTCTATAGACCAATTCGGGAATTTGCTTCAAGTCTGACGAATGGCAAATCAAAAAAGGGGAGAGAGGTGCAGCTGCAGGAGCCAGGGAGACCTATTGCAATTTTGCGCTCGCAATTTTTAGGCTGCTGATAGCTGATAGGTACATGCTCAATAAGTGACTGCTAACCTATGCCTTCTGTGCCTATAGTAGGTATGTATAACTCAGCCCTTCCATTTCTTTCAGCAACAGTATTGGCATTGGATGTTGAAAATAATGTGTACCTATGATGTATGTGCATTGTGCATGTAGGTATTTTTTTAATGCGTAACTGCTGACAAGAAGCCTACTAACTGACAAGATACCGACAAAATGCCAAAGCTTTTCTGTGCTATATGTCAGGAGTGGTCTACAAAACTGCAGCGTAGATGCTTTGGGTGAGCTTTAAAAGTTGTCCCGTGGCATGTTCATCTAGAGATGTATACTTTGCTAATTTCATTACTTGTAATTTGTAATTTGGTGATGTTGTGTAATTGTGGTCAAAGGCAGGTCTCCAGAAGGTGAACGTCCGGGGCCCTGTTTCATAGGCACTAGCAGCGCGCTGCCAGCGCTTTTCGTGAGCTGACGCCATATGGTCATGTGACACTAAGGACCTTTCGTGTAATCCGTGAGCTCCTTCATAGCTGTGGTTGGAACAGAGTTGCTGTCTCGTTGAAAGCAAATGTATCAGCAACTCCATTCCATTCGCAGCTATGAAGGAGCTCACAGATGACATGAACCGTTCATAGTGTCACGAGACCATTAATAGGCATTAACCAAAACACCCCCTTCTCCATATGTGCCGACAACCTGCATGTCAATGTTCTATGCAGTTTGTGCGATATTCTTGCTCAATAATGAGCTGCGGGGCAGAGAGCTTCTTAGGAAAGCTTAGAATAATCACTTCGACCCGTCAGTGAACGCTAAAACACGGCTGACCGGGAACGCGGCGGCACGGCGCCAGCCGCCGCGTGGTGCTAGTGTGCGCGTAACTAACGGGGAGACTTCAACGCCTGGCGCCGTCCCGACGCATGTTTTTTAATCCCACCCAGAAATGACAAACAAGCTCCCTGATTGGCCAGTTGCCGGCCAGTTGGACTTGAGCGGTCGCCATGGTGGTATCGGGGACTCGGCCGGCATCGTTAGGTGTTGAATTATGTGTTTCGTTGTGCTAGATATTGCCAATTTGCTTTGATATTTGATAAATAACGTTGGCTTATTCTTTGGTGACCTTGCATACTAATACGACGATATTTTGATACCGATTATTATGCATCAAACATCATGAGACAAATGTGGCGATTTCCACACCCTTTTGCAGTGCCCCCTGACCCCTCCCCTTGTGTAGTGAGTTAACAGGCTTGTAAGAACCAAGTGAACCATTTTTTAGTCAAGTGGTCATGATCGTCCCTACATCTAATGGATAATAGTCTTGCGCAAACTTATAAAGTACTGGAGGAAGCAGAAGTTACGATTTTGGAGTACGCAAACTTGATATTAAAAAATCTCAGGTATTTTGGCTATATAAAGTGAGAAGAAAAGTTCAATTGATCATTATTTATTACAATTGCAATAATGATAATATCATGATAATTGTACTGTCAGGTAATGATAATAGTCATGTCACGTCATGCCACTAACCAGGCACACAGACACAACACATTTTCATCTTTATGTATCTAGGCATAAGGTATTACAGGCATGTTTTTGCACACCTCTCATGTGCGAGTGGGCATGGCCTCCTTCACAGTTGAGTTTTGGCTGATTGTGCTCAAATTTTGTAAGTACCTACATGTAAAGGGATGTAGATACAGTTAGTCGGGCACTCTTCTTAATTCAGTTTTGTGCACCACTTCCTGCTTTCACCATGCTGTGCCCACTCTGCTTTACAGTGGACAGCTGCTTCTGTGACACACATTAATCTTGCGTTCATTGAAACACTTAGTTTTGAGTGTTTTGACTCAGTTTTGTTGTAACTTCACCTGTGTTTATATTTTCAATAACTTGTTTTGGGCTGCTAGTTTGATTTGTTTTTGACATCAAGTAAGATTTGATTTTTGTTTCTGAGATTCCAATGTTATTTGTGGCAAATATTTTCCAAAAATCCTCCATCTAAAGCTTCAACTGAATTCTAAAATGCCTGCATTTTCTACCAGAAACATTATCATTGATACCTCCTACAATATTTCATTTTGTCACCAGGTACCTGGACTGGTGAAAAGTGAAAACTGAAATTCATTCATGTCACCATTATCCTACGACCTACCCCTAAATGGAATTGATCTTGTTTCACAAATGAGTTGTACATTGTACAATGTCTATCAGCTGATGTCTATTGTCTATCTCTCTTTCAGCACAGAAGATCCTCAGTCATAGTTAACAAAATGGAAAAAAATTAGCTGTGTTTTTAAGATTCCAGTGGTGGCCATCAACTGCTCAGGAAAGCAGCCCAGAATCACTTCACAACAGGTATGTTGATGCATGTACATTGTACATTAACATCAATGTCTGAATGCTGAAGAATTGTTGAACAGGGAACACATTTACCTAGCCTCTAAAGACCACAAATCCTACATTACTTACATAAACATTTTTCTATAGAACTTATATTATCTACTTTCATCTGGCTAAGACTTTTTTACATTATATTCCCTCTGTTAAACATGAAAATATGATGAGTTATAGACTAGTATAACAAGCTGGTAATTATATCTGCCTTGTCAGCTTGGCCAACATCTGCATCATGTCTATCACAAAATATGACTGCTTTCCTGACATTTGCATTTGTTCCACTCACCAATTGGCCACTTCTACCATCTGCTTGCTCTATGCACAGACATTGTCATAGGGTCTGCTCCTGTCGCACTTCCTAACACCTCTTAACTCCTCCAAGATTGCTTCCCTGTTCCAGTGGCAGCTTTCGCCCCTACAAAGCCAAGAAGGGCCCTGCTCCAACCTCCTCTATCTTGCTCTTTGAGGAGTTTAGATGTGTTAGGAAGTGCGACTGGAACAGACCCATAGCAAAACAGTTTCATCTCCCTGAGTCTGTACTGTCTTTTTCCAGGTTTCCAAAGGATCATCATTCATCAGCACAGAAGGGTGGGAAAGAGAAGGCTGTTCAAATTCTGAAAAGCCAGAGCTGCAAAGGAGGTCAAAGATGCAGTGCAGTTGGCCCACTCAGTAGAGTTTCACTAGTGGTTCTGATGTGGACTGAAGATTACACGCTGGATTGAAGTGGCCGGTCTGGAGCAGCTGTAGTTCATCATTCTTGCTGATTGTGGACGAGTAAGAGCCCTTGTTGGCCCCGATCGGCGATCGCTGGCCAAAGCCCACCACCAGTTTGGTGATAGGCGTTGGCTGTGATATCTAGTGTCGCCTATGTGTGAAAAGGACAAGTTGATAACAAAACCTGTTGCGCCATGTTATTAACCCGCGCCCGGGTGGCCCTCAGCCAACTGGTGGGGGGGGGGGGGGGGGGGAGGTGTATTCGGCCACACCAGGTTATCTTGGAATGTAGCAAAGCTGGAAAGACGCAGTAAAATCAATCTATAGACCGCTATTTTTCTTCGGAATCATACAGGTCATTTTTGATCAGGTCATCGCTGAGGTCACTGGAGGTCTCCAAAAGTAAAATGATGACGAATTTTGGCCCCCGATTTTGACAACTTCACAAATTGGTTCATAATTCGGGAACCAAAGAAGCTACAGCGCCGCGGAAAAGGGAATTCGATAGCTCTTTCGAAAATCTTTCAGGTTCTCAGATTTGAGCTAAGGTCAACTAGGGTTAAGCCTCCAAAGGGCAAAAACTGAACAATCGGCTTGCTTCGGAAGTCGTCTTTTCTTTAAAAAATTTTTAAACTGATACCAACCTTTTATTACGTTGATTTTACCGGCACTGCGTTTCTCTCGTCTTCTTGGCCTAACAAGGTCAGCTTAATAAATTTGACCTCAGGTCAATGTCGCAGAAAATGCCATTTTGCATGTCATTGATTCGTTACATTGAAATTGAGATTAACATCAGTAGCGGCGGAACACCTTCAATTAAGGGGGCATTGCCGACTTTGGTCTCATTCTTTCCATGCAACGGCCATAGGGCTAATGTTAAAATGCCAAAATCAAAGGGGGCACGGTGCCTCGGTGCCCTCGGCCTGTTCCGCCGCCTATGATTATGATGCTTTTAGCGCTCTGGCCACGTTCCATCTAAAATCGATGTACAAAAATAAACTGTTGGGAGGCGTTACATGACCTGAGATGACCTCAGGAGCATACGATAGATCCCGATGTTTGAGTGCTTTTGTTTCAAAAGCAGAACATTTCGATTTCGAGTTCCTCATACTGACTGAAACTGGAGACGTCGCAAAGTTGACCTGACCCTAGGTCACCACCGATATCAAAATTAAAGATATTCAAGATGTTGGTACTGATTCTCTCATGCAATAGCTCGAGTTTCAAACTTCTACTTCATGGTGACCTGACCTGACCTTAGGTGATATGGGGTTACTTTTTTCACAATTGATGCGAATCGATGCATTATACATAAGCTATACTAAGTTTCGTGTCGTTTTATCTATGCAAGCACAAAATTGTCAGGTGTGGCCAAAAACGCCTCCACGGCCCACCCACCTGGGGAACGTTAAAGCAGTGATGTATTTTTTTCGGTGTATTCCACGATGCATCGATCGGTGTACTTGATAATGCATTATTTATTGCTGCGTGTGTACGCTTTTCCTCTGTTCAGTGTGATCTGTGATAGGAAAACTACCGATATATCTCCACGTGCATGACTGAAAGAGCTGGCGTGATCTATAATATTGGGTGTCTGTTTTTGCTTGGCATTTTATAAATAATGAGTCAGCTGTGATCGTTTGATGAGACACTGGGACAGCCGGCCTGTATGATCAGCGAACGGCAGGCGGCGGGGCAGTGGTCCGGTGGCTGCTGCATGGGACTGACACCAGCAGATTCAGAGCTGCGATACGCGGACGTTATGTTCACAATACCTTTGCAAAGTAATATCTGATAGATATCATGTCCTCGAAAATGTTCTTCAATCAATATGATTTTACCTCCTGGCTTATTCCATGGGGGCCGAAACCGATCGTTTTATGCACGCCTTTTCTGGGCCTCGTTCTCCTCTAAATGCATGTAGGTAGCAATTTTATTCAAGGGACGATTGAAAGTGCCTCCGATTGGTTTTCAGCGTAGGTGGGATATGGCCGTTGAATGTGAGGCAGTCGATAAGGAACGTCGAGCTGGAACGGTCATTGGGTAGGTACTAGGTAAGGTATGTGAAAGGCAGCAGTGGAAAACAAGGAAGGGAGGCGTTTGGTGTGAGGTTTCAAATGCTCTATGCATAAGAAAAGTTCATTTGATCATATGACACCGTCCTTTTTATCGCGATACGTGAGCAACGCATGAGACGCTCACTGTTCAGACTTGTAGCGTTAGAGACAGGCTGAAGTGAGAAGGGCTATTTCCGCGAAAGGATATTCTGGAATTTGAATTGAAAGGCATTTAGTTTTGAAAGCATCAGTACTTCTTAACACGATACTGACTCATTTAAAATTTCAATTTTTCCCCATTGCGATAGCATAAGAAACAGAGACTGCGGTGTCCCCGTACGCAGGATTCTGGAGACTGTCAGGCGGATGTTAGTAGCTAAAAGCTTTTGTTCTTTATTTAACAGATAACAATCATTTCTTTAAATACTTTGTAACGCCTAACTCACTAGAAACAATCTGTACGGGCTTCCAAAAGTGTTATATTTAACATGTTAGATCAATTACAATATTTTAGCTGCCCTAACCTGTAAATGTAACGGATGCGTCATTATTGAAAACGTGCTAAAGCATAGTATTCTATTGCTGACAAATATTCTGCGTCTGTCAGCCAAAACTGGCCAATCAGAGGCCTTGTTTGTCATTTCTGGGTGGGATTAATAAACATGCCGTCCCGACAGGCTTCCGTTCAACCGCTCGCAGCAGGCTAGGTTTTCGTCCCAGATTTTTTTTTATTGGTATCCTACGGCTTCAAACATGCCAGGGACCAATAAAATTTAGTAGTGAAGACGATTTAAAAAAATCAAAATTCGACGATACACCCTACCACACAGCCCGAGGGGCGCATTCATCAATGTGACTGTACAGAGCTCAATGATACACACTGTTAATAGGTACTTACCGCAAAAAATATGTAAAAGAAGTAAAGCTATTCTCCGATCTTAAATCAAAAGAAATAGCAAGTTATTAAGACATGAATATTTGTATGTTGGTGACCTGTATGTTGGAGGTTGGAGGATGGCCTAGGGCCGAAAATTTGTGCACAACTTCTCTTCGTCGTCTTCTCTCATCATCGTCGACTACAGCATCGTCTTCAACATCATCTGGAGGTCAGTCTGGTTTCTTCGTCTTTACACTAGTGCTTATGGTCACCAACATACAAATATTCAAGTAGAAAGAATGCCCTACATCCAAGAGGCGTTCCGACAATTAAACAAAGTTATTAAGACATTCTTGTTTACTACACTTAACTGCAATATCATTTGAATCGAAAAGGTTTCATCAGAGACACGCACCACACTTAACGCTAGATTACGCACCTGTGACCTCGAACTGGTAGACGGCCTGCGTGCTCTTGACGATGTCCTCGCTCAGGAAGCCCTCGATCTTGGTGAAGAGGTCGGCGATCGGCCCGCCGCCGGCAGCAGCGCCCTCTGACGGCTTATCGCCTCCCTGGCGGCGCGGCGGTCAGTGAAACACGGCCCGGAGAGTGGATAAATTTTCAAAAGGACTGGCCAGTGGCTATCAAATTGAACAATTTTCTTCCCATCAAATTACTATATGGTTCACTTCCAGGTTTATCCCAACCCTATTCAAACATTACTTTCGAACAGTGTCTCCACCGCTTCCACTCCAACAGTAACATCATCATCTCCCAAAGTTAGCATAGTGACTGACTGTAAAGCGACTGTACCAAACCATTTATCTCCGGCAAGTCAGTGTTGAACGTACCAGTGCGTCGAACTTGGGCTTGCCACCCTGCTGGATGAAGGTCTCCTTCACTCCTGCGCTGAGAGCTTCGTCCAGGAAAAAGTCGGGCAGCAGGGTGGCCTCTGCGGGCACACGTCAACTGCGGTCAGCGATAGGACACTGGGGGAGGGGGGGGGGGGTAGTAACAAACCCGACGTTCTGCCACACCTGCACAATCCTATCAGCCAGTATCTAACATACCACACTCGATCGCACTCTATCCTCATCACCCCCGCTAAGTACCAAAAATCCAGCCTCCATCGCCCCACTCAGAATATCCCAGCTTATCACCCAGCGTTCCGACTCAATATACCTCAGCTCAGCCTGAAACAACCGTCCCCCAGTCTGGCTCTATTCCAGCATGCTTATCAGCCCTCCCAGCTCAGTACATCCCAGCCCTTCACTCTTCTTTCCCCTGACTCACTAGGATCGACGGCATACTGGACCAGGTAGGTGGCGCTCACACATTAATTCCCAACACCACCCCTCCCAAGACTCACTAGGATCGACGGCATACTGGGCCAGGTCGGTGACACCCACGTCACGCAGCACCTCGTCGTCCACGGCAAAGTTGCCCGTGTAGTTGCGACTGTCCTTGGTGAGGATGACGTACGCGGCGTCCGCCATGATCTCCGGTTTTCGGCACTGCCGGTCCACGTCGCTACCACCCAGCATCTTCATGGCGGCAGTGATAATGGCTGAAAGGACAGGGGAAAGGGGTGATTCGAGTGTCATGGGTGGTCTAGGATTAGAGGTTAGGGGTGGGCCGAGTCATAGGTCCGGAGAAATAAGTTACCCGTGTTGTCGCCATATTGTCGGCTCCAAACATTCAAGAATAGTGGATACCGTCTACTGGCTCCAAATACATCGGAAAATATTTAGCAATTAAGTTTTTAGTCAACGAGCCCAGGCATCACGACTACGGTCCCTCCCTAGCCAGTAAATTTGCGATACACTTTGACCTCAGTCGCCGCATAACGCACACCGGGTCCCGGGAGGCCATGGAGGAGCCCACATAGCCTCCACATCTTTTACCCTGAATCCACCCTCCCTCATCATCCCTAATCCTACTCCCCCTCTCCATCACTCACCAGTGCGCGGCCACAGGGCGTTGACAGCAATCCCGTGCGGCTTCAGCTCCTCCGCCATGCCCAGTACGCACATGGACATGCCGTACTTGGCCATGGTGTAGGCCACGTGGTCGCGGAACCAGCGGGGGTTCATGTTCAGCGGCGGGCTGATGTTGAGGATGTGCGGGTTCTGGCCCTGCTTCAGGTACGGGATGCATGCCTTCGACCTGGCCCGGGGAAGATACGGTCAACCATCAGGCGTAAATGTGCGATATTAGCCTGTGAGGGTGCGCAGATTCACAGGATGACGATGAGCAGGCTAGTAACATAGCTGTTCTGACTTCTTACAATTACGCTTGATGGCGAGAAACAGCGAGTTTTTTTTTAGCGAGGAATAGAACTTAGCACGTTGAGAATAAACAGAACCTAATCGGTATACAGCTCGTATCCTCTGGCCTTTGCATTCTCTTAAGTCGAAAGCCCATTCGCATTCCACAGTCCGGTCACAAATCAAGACTTACTGCCCGGCGTCGACAGCAACCTATCGCTGCTAGTTGCCCGGCCCCTGTGTCACTCACACTAGATAGGTTCCCCTCGTGTTGATGGTGTGCATCAGGTCAAACTTCTTCATGCTCGTCTCCAGCGTGCCGGTGAGGCTGATGGCCGAGGCGTTGTTGACGACGACGTCGATGCCGCCGAACGTCTTGACGACCTCCTGGACGGCTCCCTGGACGGCCGACTCGTCCCGAACGTCGACCACGCAGGGCAGCGCCTGGCCGCCGGCGGCCTCAACTGGCGGACACAGACGCAGGACAGACGTTAGGGAGAGGCTGGAAACAGGGCGAGGGCGCGGAGAGAGGAACAAAGAAAAATCAGGAGGACTATAATTATTTTGTCTGAAGATAATTATGCAGGTCATTTGGGTAAGGCAAGAAATCTCGCTAAAAAAGTCGGGGATGAGGGTATCTTCCGGATAATTTTTTTTAATTATAATTAATAAACACTTAATTCACAAGATGATTCACTGTTTCCAACCAGTCATGAAGTAATGGAGCTAAACTCTTGTCCCGTGGTATGAAATGAATGATGTAACGAATACGCTATGAAAAGTAGGTAATGGTTGCCACGGGACCCACGCGACATGGCGACATGATGCCGTATCCTCGACAGATGGCAGTCGACTAGGGGCTCCACCCAGCGATTCAACCGGGCACTGAGCCAGCGCCAACTTCAATGCAATGCGGTTAGGAATGACAGCTGTCATACATGAAGCGAGGATAATGTGCCGAGAAGGACCGCATAAACATCCGCCGGTACGACAGAGTAGCCAGGAGCCCAGCCCGTCCTAATGCAGGGTTAGCTAGAATATCTGGCATATTTGAATGAAAAAAGGCCTGGAGGATTATGTAACCTTTAGAGAGCGATACATGCGACCTGCTTTTGCCAGGAAAGTTGCACAATTATCACGAACAGCTAGGTATTATGATTTATAAAAACAGCAGCTATGAAGGGCGTCGGAATGAGGCTGCGTCCGTATAATACGGCTAGCTTAATTCGATATCGCTCGACCTTTGACCACCGTGGTATTTATGGAAGGAATATGCCTAATCATGCTAGTTACGCCAGGTTTGTATATTTACTCCCACAGAAGCCAGAGATCGCACACTACCCAAAAATCTCAGTGTCCAGTCTCTACAAATCTAGCTGGGTAATCGGGGTTAAAGGACGCGTTGCCCCTCCTGATCGAATAATTAAAAATAACGCTATACCAAAATACGTAATCTGTCGATTAAGCGATAGAACTTATCTTTGTCTCATGTTCTTATCTTTGTCTGTAAAATTCGCCTGTCCGGAAGAGTCCTCATGACAACTTGAGGTAGCCAGTTTAACCACTTCATCTTTCACTTGACGAGGTGAACGAATTGCATGCAGTGGACAAATGTCAACAGAATTTCAGTGAACTCTGACTGAGTCACGACAAATATACCGCTAAGGTGCCGACTCACTCTCTTTGGCGGCGGTGTAGATGGTGCCCGGCAGAGTGGGGTGCGGCTCGGCCGTTTTGGCCGCCACTACGATCTTGGCGCCGTCCTTGGCCGCCTTCAGGGCGATCTCCTTGCCGATGCCGCGACTGGCACCCGTGATGAAGATCACACGGCCGGCGAGTTTTCTGGGGTCAGAGGTCACAGCAGGTCACTGCACAGCGCACAGATCAGCAGATTGGGATCAAAGGGCACACAGCCCCAGCCAAAGAGCTCTAAGATGAGGAATGATGTACCGAGCTATGATGAGTAAATGTCAACTGTATGTTACTCGATAGAGGTCAATTACTAGTAGGAGGAGAAGCTAGTAGTAGGAGCGAGCTCATTAGGCACAAGTTTTTGACCAAAACATAAAATTGTAGATATTAGCATCAAGGCTGCAGATCCTGAGTAAGAGTTGGAGTTGACAGTTCTGAATGGAGTCAATCAACTCTGGAAACCAGAGGTGGAGTCAGAGTCAGAGTCACCAACTATCCATGAACTCCACAGCCCTGCCTGGTCTGCAAAATCAGAGTCAAAGTTGGAGTCAGTCTGGGTTGACAGTGCTGCCCAGAGTTGAAGCTAGAGTTGGTTTTTGGAAGTCAGAGTCAGGGTCAGGGTTAGGAGTCACCAAAATCAATCGACTCCACATCCCTGGACAGAATAGGCACTGGATTATCAATGAAAAACTGGTAGGTTATGTCCTTAAGAGAATCCATTATCGTTCAAGGATCAAAACATTAACAGTTGATTCTTACCCTGTGTTCAGCATCTTGCAATTTTATGGAAAGATGTTCTGAAAAAAGAAATACAAGACATCACTAGGATTCAAATGGTTATCATCAGCGAATGAACAATTTCACGCCACCCCAATGTAGTACGTGACATCACAGCATAGGGTGTAGGCCATACATGCTTGAATATCGCAAAGAAGAATAACTATTCCAGACTGGGAAAAATACACCTTATGCCGAATATGTCCGGCGTAGTGGCGGGATTGCGCCGAAAATTTCAGCACAGTCCGGCGTAACTTCGCATGCGCCGAATTGAGCGCATGGGGGCAGCCGAATTTTTCGGCCCAGGACGGCCGCATAAATTTTTGGCGAATAGCGGTCACCAAACTTATTTAGCATGCTGGTCAATCTAGCAGCAGATTCGCCCTGCAGGCGGCTCTGAAGAGGGTTAGGGACGGGACGACGGCGTCCCCGCCCCGGTCGTCGAGTGCTCGAACTGGCGAGCCGCCCGGAGTCTACTCAGCGGAGGAGCGGCCGCCCATGAGGTCTCCACCCTCGGGGCTGAGATGGGTATGGATTATGAAAGACCTTATTGAACATCGCCGAGCGTCGTAAAGTAAGTAACCAAAATGCAGTAGGTTTCTGCCCACTGCAGTATCGAGGGGAATGGGAGCGCGGACGACCTGGCGAAACAAGCGGCCACCCGCCCTGCCCTCTGAAGCCCGCTCGCTGATCAGGATGGTTCATTATGTGGCCTCGCGTCAATGGCGTGACAACTGGTCCAATTCACTATTCGAGCCACTCCTCGGGAGCACGCCGCCGCTCATCCCCTGAGAGGACCGAGGACGCCATTCGGACTTTCGGTGCACCAGGTGAGGGCGGGGCCCGGGCCACTGGGGTCGCTCGCTCCAGTACCTGCACTGGATCGGCTATCTCCCCTCCGAGGCGTGCCAGCATTGCCCAGACAAGTAATGCCTATTGCCCTGCGGCGCTCTGCGCCGTGTGCCGAGAAGAGACTGATGTGCCGGAGCGTGTGCTGCTCCGCCGCCCAGCCCTCGCTGGCACCCGTCAGCCACGAACACACAGCTGTCAATTTTTGTGGCCCCAGAATTTCCTGAAAGGGTCTTGTTTGGTGGCACAACGCTACACTGGCCTAAGCATATTGTGGCATTGGGTTTCCGTGGAAACAGAAAACTTGTGCGGACGCTCAAACCTGGGAGAGCCGTCAACTGCGTGAAGGCCCTCAAACGCTCTATCTGGTTGAAATAGCCTTGGCCGGTAGATGTGCACATGCGCTTTATATTTAAGTGCCCTAATGTTGATGCAAATAAGCACTCAATTTATGGCACATATCATGCATAAATTTCAGCACAAAATTACTTGTATTTGTATTTATTGAAACCGTCAACAGGCACAAAACCCAATAAAAGACGGAGTTAAAAAGTAAAAGCACAAATAACACTAGTAAAAAATGCCACATTTATGTACAGGGCTCACCGAGAGCTAAGAAACGCCAATACACACTTCCTAAAAGATGATCGATTTGTAAACAGATCAGAGCTCGGCATTGTCTGGTATAAGGAGTTGGCTAGGCGCGGCAACCGACAGAACATTCCATTTCTGATCGTTTCAACTCGAGCCACGGGGACGTGCAGAATTGGTCGTGATCGAGTAAGTCTAGCTGGGACTGCAAAAGCAAACATGCTTACAATGTCAGTCGCATCGAATCTGCCGTTAAACACACCATGTAAGAAGGTAAGATCGTGCTGTAACAGTCGACTTGTGATTCGTTGAACCTTAAAGTGATTGAGCAGGTGTGCATAGTCCAATGAATCAGATGGTTTGCTAGAGTTTACGGCCAACCACATTAAAAACTTGTGCTGGACTCTGTCCAGTCGCACTATGTGCGATTTGGCGGCCCCAGACCAGATGACGCAGCCAAACTCTAGTATTGAACGCACATGCGCGTTAAAGGCCGTAATGAGGGGGCCAGGCTTGAGCCTACGACCCGCCGAAACACGAGATGTCTGCACTGATCGCAGGTAAATTCCTAGGGCGCGATTCGCCCTCCCAACGATGCTGTCAATGTGGGATGCAAAGGTTAATTTTGAGTCCAGTATGACACCCAGATCACGAATCTCCGATACACGATTTAAAGTAACGCTATGGATGAAGTATGGCGTCGTAATTGGCTTTGTACGCAGAGAGAAAGTTACTGCTTTGCATTTTTCGGGATTCAGCTTTAGCTTCCAGATGTCAGACCACGTACAAAGATTTTCTAGATCGGTTTGAAGGGCGACAGCATCTTCGGGAGAGCGAATACGCTTACAAAGTTTCAAGTCGTCTGCGTACTTGCATCACATTTCGCATTTGATTTAGGCGCATGAGGGTGTCACAGGCATCCAGCCAGCTTATTGTAGGCCTATTGATGTTTTCAAGGCTGGCAACTGTTTAGAAATGTAAATCAAAATGGAAATAAATAAATTTAAATTTTTTGACAATGAAAGCACGAAATATCTTCTCAATTTTTAATCGTATAAATCTACAATATCTGTAGATTTATATGGCTGTAGGCTTACTGGATTACTGTAGGATTACTGTAGGCTTATGTGGCTGAACATCTTCAAATCGACAATGTCAACGCTTCATTCCGCAATGTCTTGTCATTCCGCATGACCAGGTTCGACACATACATTTACGTGGTGTACAGGCCCCCTTCATACTCAGCTGCTGACAATGACTGCCTCCAATCATTTCTCACAAGTAGCTGCATCGACAAGGAAGCCGTGCTCCTAGGCGATTTCAATCTCCCCACTATAGATTGGAGCTCACCTGACGACCCGACGAGACACGCCTCAGCATCTGACACCCGATTCAGCAACTTGTTCGATCTGCTCGGCTTGACGCAGTGGGTCACGGAGCCCACATTCCCACGCTCGGGGAACATTCTTGACTTGATCTTAACAAACGAGAACGATCGAATGGGGCTGGTGTCGGTCCAAGCTCCTCCTCCTGGCTGTGACCACTGCAGCATCCACTGTCAGTACTTCTTTGATGTTGAAATCGCATTGCAACACACCTCGCTCCATCACCTCTTATGGGAAAGAGGGAGATATGGAGACATGAATGCCATCTTGGCAGACATAGACTGGGATTTCGAATTCCAATTCCTCACTGCGCAAGAAGCACTCAAGCGATTGATGGACATCTTGTGCCCACTGATATCTCAACTGATACCAACTGCCAAGCAAGGAAAGGCTCGCCGGGTCCCATGGAAAACCAACCCACCTTCTTCGCTCAAACGTCGACGAGCATCCACCTGGTCAGCATACAAACAAGCCCGAGCATCCTACGGCAAGCAAGCGCCAACAACCCGATCACGACTGAATGATTTCTTAGGCGTAAATAAACAACTCCGCAACTTTGCCGTTCGCTCGCAGATCGACTACGAGAAGACTCTCTTGTCTAAGTTGAAGGAAAGCCCGAAACTGCTCCATGCCTATCTGCGCCACAAGAAACAATGCAGGTCATCAGTCGGACCGCTGAAGGCGCCTTCGGGATCGATCATCGACGACCCGAAGTCGATGGCAGATGTTTTTGTTGAGGCGTTTGCTGAAACGTTCTCCAATCAGGATCTACCCAACCCAGCTTCTCACCAGTCATGTGACGCGATACTTGAACATGTTGAGTTCACAGTAGAAGACGTCAGGACAATACTCTCCCAACTGTGCGTCAACTCCGCCATGGGGCCGGATGGTCTTCACCCTCATCTGCTAAAGGCTTGCGCTTCGAAGCTAGCACAACCACTGCACCGGATCTTCAAGCTGTCACTGTCAGAGGGAGTCTTGCCTGCTCTCTGGAAACTGTCACACGTTGTGCCCATCTACAAGAAGGGGTGTCGTCTCGACCCCCTTAACTATCGCCCAGTGAGCCTCCTATCAGTACCATCCAAGTGCCTGGAACGTCTGATCTATCGTGAACTGCGCGATTTCCTGACAGAAAACTCAATTCTTGCAGACGAACAGTTCGGATTCAGGTCGGGACGATCAACCGAAGACCAGCTTCTTCTCACTTATGACTATATATCAAAGCAGTGGGATGACGGGCACATCGTAGACCTGATTCTCTATGATTTCTCCAAGGCCTTTGACACAGTGAGCCATGTCGTCCTCATCGAGAAGCTCAGGTGCATCGGTCTTCGAGGAACCATTCTGACATGGCTGCAAGAATTCCTCACGAACCGTACCATGCGGGTGGTGGTGAAGAGCACCCTGAGCACCCCAAGAAGTGTGCGCAGTGGCGTGCCGCAAGGCTCCATCCTGGGACCAGCGCTCTTCCTTATCTATATAAACCATCTAGCGACCCAGCTCAGGTGCCAGTACAAGATTTTTGCGGACGACTTGAAGGTATACATGTGCATCACCAAACCTGAGATCGACATGTCGAATTTTCAGTCTGATGTCGACGTACTGCACACAACCGCATCATCATGGGGCCTGAGCATGAACCTGAAGAAATGCGCCGTCATGAGGTTCCAGAGACGATTCCATGCGCCGCTGAGACCCACCTATTTCTTGCAGGACGAACTGCTTCCCTGGACACACTCCCATGTGGATCTGGGAGTCACTGTCGATGACGACCTGAAGTTCCATGGGCAAGCAAGAGGTGCAGCAAGGAAGGCGGGTGGCGTTGCCCACAACTTTCTGAGAGCTACCCTCTGTAGAGAGCCGGACTTCATGGTTCATGTCCTCAGTACACATATACGCCCTGTCCTTGAGTACGCGTCGGTGGTGTGGAACACTGGTTTTGTTGAAGACTCTAAGAGACTCGAGGCAGTGCAAAGACTATGGACTCGTCACATCAGGGACCTGAAGGACAAGACCTACGAAGAGCGGCTCAGATCACTCAACCTGTACTCTGTCAAGGGACGCCTACTGCGGGCAGATCTGATAAAATGCTGGAAAATATTCAGAGGACGTTGTCCGATAAAACCGGCAGATCTCTGGGACATTGCAACCGACCATCGCACCCGAGGCAACATGTACAAGATCAAGACTCGTCGCTGTTAGCTCGATACCAGGGCGCGTTTCTTCTCGGAGAGAGTTGTCAGCGAATGGAACTCTCTACCCAATCAGGTCGTTAACTCGGAATCCATATCCGAATTCAAGACAAGCCTGGCAGAAGCTCTAGGCAGCCGACTGTTTGAATATGACGCATGAGGGCGTCACGGTGGAAGCTTCAAGCAAGTAGTCCACCATGTGAAGCTCATCGAGTCCAGGCAGACAACGAGCAATGTCTCAATTAAATCCTGTGTCACATTCCCGAATATCTGTTAGCAGACGCACTATTCCAGCTCTCACATGTACCTTACTCCATCTTACCGTGGGAGTATTGGCGCGTCTCTGATTCTTGGTTTCCTTCCCATCCCCATGCATTGGACGGGACGTGGAAACCTAACAGGTGAGTCTGTTGCGATGAAAGGCAATTAAGAAATCCTAAAAATATTACGTTTATCAGTATCGTAAGCCATAAATAAAAGTGTAAGTTCTAGCACATCCTTACCTTGGGAGGGTAAAGATTATACAATAATCTATCGAAACTGCAGGCACAAAACACGCAAATGGAAAAAAAACGCCTATATTGTTGCCAGCGGGACAAATGCATCAAACGCGCCAGCCTCGAAACGGAAATTTTGTCATTTCTACGGAGTAGAATGCTCACTAAACAGCTCCTGAACCTAGCGGACAATTTTTTTTTTACATTTGAACTCTGCTGGTTGAGTAAATTTGTTTACTAAATTCACAAAAATTATTTTAAATTACTTCAAAAATTGTTAAATATCATTTGTGAAAGTAAATGAAAAAATACAAATACAAAAAAGTAATGTCAAATAATCTTGAGAGGGTATAAATCAGTGGAATGGAATCAACTTCCGACACAATATAGAACTTCGATATGTTTTGATGTTTTATTTATGTCTGTGGTTATTTGATGGCCTTGGTTATTTGTGATTTGGGGTGAATAGGCGCTTGGGCTTTGTTGTGTAACAATTACGTTTTTCTGGTATTTTTGGTTGATAGTTGTTGTCGGCTTCTTATTGCTATTTCATTTGATTTGTGTGGCTGCATTGCCACCTCTCAAATCAAAATATGTGTGTTGCAGTTTGTGTTTTATCACCCATGTTCCAGTCTGCAAAACATGGCAGGGAGCTCGACAAGATTTTCGGGGCAGACAAAATCCTGCCCCGAATCAGAATGCTGAGTCCAGGGGCAGCCCAATTCCTGCCCCTAATGATGCAAATAATGTAACGATATAATGATGTCAATGTAGGAAGCAGTAAGAAGCTGAGAAAATCACTTCTGTGTCAATTTTTTAACTTCTGCACCAGATTTTCCTGTTTCTGCCCCAATCTTCCTGAAACCTGCCCCTATTTCTGCCCCAACCTGTGGTGTCTGCCCCGACGAGATCTCGTCGAAGCCTGCCACGTTTTGCAGACTGGCCCATGTTGACACTTGACAGTATCAGTGTTAGGTGTATTTTTTATTTACCCTAGCTAGGCTTAAGACATTGCACAGGGTAGGTAGGTATTTCACCTAAGGTATTGCTAGGATATGAACTCAAGGTAAAACCAAGGCTATATCAGTAGGTGGAACTAAGGTCAAGCGTGCCCATTTTTGGGAACGCAGTCTCGTTCCCATGTTTGGGAATGAAAAAACAAAATATGGGAACGCCATGTAGGCATTATTTAAAACAAGAAGAACCGTTAAATGACGTCAAAAATATAAAATGAACATGAACCTCAGTCCTCAACCGCCTGGTATCTCTGATATTGTAAAGCCCAGCATAGTTTCAAATCGTTCCCCTATTACTAAAGCAGTCCACCACCCGGACCGTGTGCCCAAATTTGGGAACGCTCTTACACTGGCACTGCAAGCATTCGTTATTGTGGGAACGGTGTACCCAAATTTGGGAACGATTTCACCGACGCCTTTCACGGGTAAGGGTTGCAGAATAATGGTTGCCGATGTGAAAACTGTACACAGGGATTTCTGGAGATAAAGAAATGGATGCACGGAGATGAAGAGGATAAGTTAGCCCCGCGTCTGATTGATGCCTCTCGGAAGTCGGATGACGAAGCTTCTACGTCATCCGGCCAATCCCGTGCAAGGTCGGTGGGGGGGGGGGGGTGGGGGGTGGGGCTCGGCTGCGGTTATGGAACGTGATTGGCCGGACGACGTAGAATCTTCGTCATCCGAAAGACATCGAACGCGGGGTAGATAAAACATGATATGGGAAGAATTGTGAAATGCTGATTTGCCGTTACGAAGAATGCGAGACCGAATATGAGAAGTGCAGAAGGAATAAAAATGATACGAGGAATGTATGGACAAAAATCTGCACCATGAAAATGAAGATAACACATTAGATTGTGTCAGTGCGGTGCCGGTTTCCTCTGGTTTCGTCTACATCTGCTGACGATCCTGGTGGGTCGGGCATGTTGTATAAATGCCTGCAGTCAACGGCTGCCGACAATAGAGTAACCTTGCCCATTTTGATCATTATCTCCCACCCTATGTTTGCCCCCAGCGTAGCAGTGTACCATGAACCCATTCCTGGAGTCAGAGGAGCCCCCTGGGGTCAGTGCCGCCGCTGCCGGCCCATCCACCGTCAGTGTCGCTCCGACAGCCACGTCGTCCGCAGCAGCCGACGACCCGCCGGCCATCTCCATAGACGAGATCGCCAAGAAGCTACTGCGCGAGAATTTCTACCTGACGGCGCTGGAGCTGCACCTGGAGCTGGCCGAGCTTGGCGCTGAGCTGCCACGGCTGCGCAGCTTCTTCAGCAACCCGGGCAACTTTGAGCGCCAGACGCCGTTCAAACCCGAACTCGGTGGACAGCTCCGTAAGTAAATTCTCTGGGGCTGCGGACGGTGCATCTATGGATGTATTCAGTGGTTTCTTGCCCTTTATTTTCTATGAGTAGTTTGGTTTCATTGACATCGGGGATTAAAAGCGCTATGTTCTAATATTCTGTATTTTTATTGGATGCATGGAAAGTTTTTTTTTTTTTTTTGCTTACATGCCCATTGTCCACACTTCGGATGCTCATTTATCAAATAGAATATAGATCGATCGAATTGCGTCAAACTCACATTTGAGGACGTATGGTTTGTGTTTGGAGCACCCATGACACTCATAACCAAGAGCTACCCCACAGCGTACTGATTTATTCTCGGTTTCACTCCCCACAGCTCGCACGTCGAGTCAGGCCACGCTGGACTCGATCGACCTGGGACGGTACTCGGAAGACGGCGAGAGACTGGCCGACGAACGGACGGCGCTGCTCGAGTTTGAGCTGCGCAAAGCGCACGACACCATCAAATCACTACGGGCCAACCTGACCGGGGCGACTGGTGAGGAGACTGAAGGGGACGGGGTTGAAATTAAGGGTCGAAAAGCCAGCAGACTGAAGGGGAGAGGGTTGAAATTAAGGGCCGAAAAGCCAGCAGGATTTGGCGGTGTGGACTGTTGTCTGAATGCATTGCAATACGTGACCTCTCGTATTCCTAAGTCGTTGACTGTGACATACCTTATTTCACTTATGTATTTGCGATATATTTCGTTAAGTTTCCTTGTACAGGCGTGGTTTGCGTCGTAAAGGTTGTATCGAGACGTTAAAGGGACCCTCCCACCTTAACATAAGATTTGAGTTGAGATAGCCAAAATGGGGTCCCTGGCTCACAATTACCGGTTTCGGCACTCACAACATCGAGAAATGCCTTAAATCGGAAATATTGAATTTCAAAATTGCAGCATTTTGATTCAGAGGGGCTAATGCTTAGGAATACCCCTCTGAATGTGTGACGTCAGCGCAAATATCTAAGGATTTTTAAATGTTTGACTAAAACGTTTTGTAGCACGCGGTGGTATATGCTATTTGCGCGCAACATCTGCCGCAAACGCCGCTTTTCTAAAATAAAGTCGCTAGAAACAGCGGAGATCCCAAAAAAGTAAACAAAAGTAAAAGTCTAATATCTTGAAAACCGGTGAATATTTTTCGGTGAAATTTGGTAGATATTCGTTTTCGCTCTTTCTGAACCGAGCGACATCACTTTCATGCCAATTCATGAACTTTTTTGAAGGTGGGAGGGTCCCTTTAATATGTGCCATAAGCCATTAAATAATGTCTCAATTTCCTGCCTCGATCTGGCGCATTGTCCGCCGGTGACCTCTCTATGACCTTTCACCCCTTGCGCCCGTCAGAGCTGAACACACCCGACCACGGCGGTGATCGGCCCATCACTGACGATGACCCGATCAAACCGCACGAGAAGCGCGCTCTCAACTTCCTCATCAACGAGTACCTCCTGAGACACGGCTACAAGCTCACGTCGATCGCGTTCTCGGACGAGAACGAGGACCAGGTTAGTGGTCTGATGTAAGCGGAGGACAAAAAGGAATAAGGATAGAGTCGTGTAAGCTAGATATTTTTTTTTTTTTTGTCGTACCACAGTTGTATGTATTGCCTTGCGTGCTCTTGTCAAGCTCACTGTGTTGGTTACCATCATTTCTCTAATCTCTTATCAGAGCTTCTTCTAATTCCACGAGTGTCCTGATACGACATGTGATGCTTGCGAGTTATACGATTTGCATCAAGCGCA
Source organism: Amphibalanus amphitrite (assembly GCF_019059575.1). Lineage (NCBI taxonomy): Eukaryota > Metazoa > Arthropoda > Thecostraca > Balanomorpha > Balanidae > Amphibalanus > Amphibalanus amphitrite. Next base: position 475,371 of record NW_024881781.1, read on the forward strand.
CTTAACCGTCACGTTCCACGCCTGTGCAGGATGTCGAGGACTGGGACGACGTCGGCCTGAACGTGGCCAAGCCGCCCGACCTGTTGCACTTTTTCCGCGAGGGCGGCAGCCGTCCGTCGGAGCCGCCGGCGCCGCCGCCGGCGCCGCCGCCGCCGCCCACGCCTCCCCCGGGCACCGACTGCGAGTGCCAGACGGAAGAGGACCCCGTGCACGCTCAGCTACAGAACGATATTACCGCGCTCATGGACAAAATCGAGGTGCTCGAGAGGTGAGCTTGTCACTACTGGAACTGAAGGGGTGGGTGGTTTGCTGAGATGACATGACGGGTAGATCAGATTTTTGAAGACTCGTTATTGAGGTAATTAGTAAACATCAACCTTTTTCGTGTTAAAACGTCCACTCTAATGCGTAAAAAGGAAAGTGCGATCCTACGCAAAAACCAGTGCCAGTCAATTGTTCGGTAAACGTACTTTTGTCGGGTAATTGTCGTGTTTAGTCGTAGCAACGAACTTGACATAAGCAGCTGCTTAAACAGGCACCCCTGACTAACCCCTGCGTCTCTGCGCACCGGCAGCCAGCTGAGCGCGGTGCGCTCGTTTGCCGCCGATGCCGCCGCCGCCGCCGATACGGCCGAGAGCGTCATCCACGGCGTCAGCACGGCGTCACCGGCCGCTGACGGCGCCGGCGACTCGACCGCCTCGGGCGACGAGTCGCTGGAGAGCGAGCTCGCCCGTACGGAGAGCCAGAACCGACTGAACACGCTGAAAATGGCCGGGAGAGAGGCGCAGCCGCCGTCACTGGAGAGCAGGTGGGCTCGAGCTGCCGCTGACACGCACAGAGAACGCCGAGCATTGGCAGGCTAAGGGGTGTGTCCATTGTCAGTCTGCCCTATCAGCTACAGTTGGAGCTCCATTTAACTTTTCATATGTCCCTTTTGATTGCACATGATTGTGACTGGTTGTGTGCGCCACAATGGAAACTGTTGGTGTCACTTCCAACCAGAGATGTTACTCCCCCTCTTGGGATTTTCAATCTCTGTCAGTCAGGTACCGGAGGAAACCACTCCGATTCTGACCCCGTTCCCCCCACCCCTCCGTCAGTGCCGTACCGGAGCGTTTCCGACGCGCGGTGCTGGCGGCCTGTATCCACGAACAGTCCGAGGGAGCGGCCGATGAGACCATCGAGCGCCTGCAGCTGGAGGTGGCCCAACTGAGCAGCTCACCCGAGCAGGCGGTGCTCCAGCTGGCCCGCTGTCTGCCGCACATTGTGCCCAACGTCATACTGGCCAAACGGGAGGTGGGAACGATGGTAGACGGCGAATGGCGGGGCTTAGGGTAATGGGAGCGCATCGGGATTTTAGTGTAATGAGTATTTCAAATTTTAATGCATCCAGTTGCCAGCTAGAGTATTTAGCTCGTTTTCAGAACCGATTTTTCAAAGTACTGATTTCTTAAGTGCTGATATTATATAAGCACCGATATTTTACGCGTATATAATTGATGAGTTATGCGAGGGTGTCCATCATCGAGTTATCCGTTTTCAGTATATTTTCCCCCATCCATGGTCAGAGTGCCATTATTGTACTCATCTCCCGTAATTCAGCGCCTGATGCGGCCCTCTTCTCCAGGAGCTGATCCCGCTGCTGTTGTCGGCCATCCAGCTTCACCCAGACGTCCGGCAACGGGACGTGCTACTCAACCTGCTGTTCAACCTCATCAAGCGACCCGACGCCCAGCAGCGCGCTGTCATACTGGCTGGTGAGTCACTGGCCGTCACTGATCCTCACAGCTGGCTAGCTGACTGGTAGTCGCTACTCGCTAGTCGCTAGTGAGTAGCGACTGTCACTGACCTTCACTGGTTATCACTGGTCATCAAAGCCGTCTCCGGAGATTAGTAACATTCAGCCAGCGGTCAGCGACGGTCACTGATCGTCACCCGCTAGATGCCTTCGCTGGCGCACACTGCGTTTGGTGCATACGGCGACGTTCTTTGAATTATCTGATGATGTCTCCCATGATGCTGTTTTCTCTGACAGGGTTCCACTCTCTGGTGTGAGTGTCCCACCTGTTTCCCAATCAGATGATCTATAATTTGGCCTGTCCACCAACCATTTTCTATTTTCTGTGATAGGGTTCCGGTCTCTAGTGGCCCGTCTCTGTCCGGGTCGACTCGAGGAGGAGGTACTGCCGCAGTGTTGGGAACAAATCAGTCACAAGTACTTTGAGCGTCGGCTACTGGTGGCAGAGGCGTGCGCAGTGCTGGCGCCCTTCATACCGGTAAGGGCAGACTCAGGGTGGGTTTCAGTGTGTGATTTTTATGCAATGGATAATCAAAGACAGGCGTGGACCTGACTGACTCTACATGACTTGACCCGACCTTTTTAGTCTCAGCTGCGCGGCTCGCTGGTCGGGTTCATGCTCCACCAAATGGTGACCTGACCTGACCTGACCTGAACTGACTTGTCTTTAACAGCCTGAGCTGCGCGGCTCGCTGGTGTGGTCCATGCTTCACCAAATGGTGACCTGACCTGACCTTTTTAGTCTGAGCTGCGCGGCTCGCTGGTCGGGTTCATGCTCCACCAAATGGTGACCTGACCTGACCTGACCTGAACTGACTTGTCTTTAACAGCCTGAGCTGCGCGGCTCGCTGGTCTGGTCGATGCTGCACCAAATGGTGACGGATGAGAAGGAGGCGGCTGTTCGAGAGGCGGCCATCCGCAGTCTGGCAGTGGTGCTGGTGCATTGTGACGATGACGACAAGTTCTCACAGGTCAGTGGTGCCTACACCAAACGAGTGGGACCCAAGGCTTGGGCTTGCTTATGCTTGTGGAAGAGGGAGGTTCATCGCTTTTACTTACTGCCTTTATCACAAACTGCCGGAACCTGTTGTGTTGATCAGCGTAACTTTAAGAGCGAACTGATGGAAACTGATTGATTACGCCTACCGTCTCACATCACTATTTTTTTTTAATGAAAGCTGTCCATTCACTTCCCTCCCCAACCGTTTAACCTAACCTGCCCTCCTCACCCCACCCTCACAGTCCCCCCTCCTCAGCCGTGTAACCGGCCAACTCCCGCCCCTCGGCAGGCCTGGGAGCTGACGGCTCGGCTGCTCGAGGACCGCTGTGAGCCGGTGCAGCGGTCGGCCGCCGAACTCCTGCTGCCCGTCGTGGCTCGCTGGGCCTCTCAGCTGGGGCGGCTCTCCGACCGACTGGTACCGCACGCGCTCAACGCCGCACGACAGGCCGCTCAGGTGGGTTGTTTGTTTGATTATTAGGGCTTAGGGCGCGTCGGCTTAGGTGTGTTCTGCAACGGCCGCTGGGTTGTAGGGGAGGGATTAGTGTGTGTGTAGGCAGTAATCTGTTGACTCTGTCCACGGTGTGTGGCTGAGGTTGCCTGTTATAGCCGTGTGTGAGCCGTGTTAGGAGTCTCCGGATTATTTCATTTACAGTGTGAGCTGGGAGTCGTCTGATGAGCATATGTACGGTGTGTGTTCTCAGTAGCATTTTATTACATAAGTTTGCTTATGTTCGGAATGGATTAACCTGTTCCCGATTTGTGCTCCGAGTAACCTTTTGACAGTATTGACGTTCTGTCTTCGAACTCTTCTGTCACCTAAGCTTCCAGCAGTCACGTGTACCCCGATGACCATGTGTGTGTTACTTCACATCGTCAGTCGGCCGACTGGACGGTGGCCGTCTGTATCGTGTATGATGTGCGTGCTCTCAGTTTGTCCGGCTGAATGTGTGTACCGTGTACTGTTTGACAGCGCCAGCCGGCCGACTGGACGGTGTCCGTGTGGATCCAGGTCCTCATGACCCTCCTGGACCAGGCCTTCCTCTGGGTGGTCTCGGCCGGCCCGCACCTGGACAGGGTGGAAAACGACTCCATGGGCATCACGTGTAAGTCACAGCCAAACGCTCTGACGTAGTAACGAATAATGTAGACCGCGGTATCCGCTCACGCGTAACTTGTGTCACAGGATGCGGCGTATGAAAACTGATTCGCCCAGCAGTTTGTATTTTCCAGCAGCATGATTCTCAATGTGTGATCCATTTCACGGTTTTGCGTTCATCCCTGAAAGCCTGGATGGATGATAATTTATTTCTGGAATACCGCTGAATGTATATATTTATACTTGCTCTCACCCGAAATAGTACCATTCATTGGTTGTTCATCAGTGTCTCATCACGTCCATCCCCATCTCCCCGTCTCCCGCACCAGACCGTGACCAGACCTCCCCCTCCCGGTGCCCACAGCGGACCGGCTGCCGTCTCAGGAGGGCCCTCTGTCTGACCTGGAGGTACTGCACGGAGACGGCCGGCGACTGCGGCATATGGTGGCAGCATTCGACGAGTATGTCACCCAGGAGTGGTACCGCGTCTGGCCGGCCCTGGAGTGGCTCACCAATGAGTGGTAAGGACTAGGGAGCCCGGGAGGGGGACAGGTCTGGTTGTATGTCACCCAGGAGTGGTACCGCGTCTGGCCGGCTCTGGAGTGGCTCACCAATGAGTGGTAAGGACTAGGGAGCCCGGGAGGGGGACAGGTCTGGTTATATGTCACCCAGGAGTGGTACCGCGTCTGGCCGGCTCTGGAGTGGCTCACCAATGAGTGGTAAGGACTAGGGAGCCCGGGAGGGGGACAGGTCTGGTTGTATGTCACCCAGGAGTGGTACCGCGTCTGGCCGGCTCTGGAGTGGCTCACCAATGAGTGGTAAGGACTAGGGAGCCCGGGAGGGGGACAGGTCTGGTTATATGTCACCCAGGAGTGGTACCGCGTCTGGCCGGCTCTGGAGTGGCTCACCAATGAGTGGTAAGGACTAGGGAGCCCGGGAGGGGGACAGGTCTGGTTGTATGTCACCCAGGAGTGGTACCGCGTCTGGCCGGCTCTGGAGTGGCTTACAAACGAATGGTGAGAAATGAAAGTAAGGGTACCCGCAGAAAAGTAAAAAGTAGCACCCGAGGCTAGAGGATGGGCAATTATAGTGAGTGAGGTCGGAGTGATGCGGAGTGAGTTTTGAGTGTATATAGTAGTCATTAGTGATTAATTTATGATAAGGTGACGGTGAAAAGAGGGAGTGACTAGGACATTGATGTCTATCCGTGGCTTGTCGCGATCAGTTATAGTGTTATAGTACATCTTGTTATACTTGTCTCTGATATAACGTGTCGTGACATGTCATGAACATTGAACGTGAACTACGCGACGTGTTACGTGACGGTGCCCCTCGTCCTCCGTCAGCGTTCCGGAGCTGTTCCGGCTGGCCGAGGTGCTGCCGCTCTCCTTCCCTGACGCGGTGTATGAAATGGCCGCCCTGCTGCGGCATACGGCGCACCTGGTCGGGCCCACCATCGCCGATTCTAAGGTACGGGCGGAAGGGAGTGCTGGCAAGTACACATCTGGTCGGACCCACCATAGCCGATTCTAAGGTACGGGCGGAAGGGAGTGCTGGCAAGTACACATCTGGTCGGGCCCACCATAGCCGATTCTAAGGTACGGGCGGAAGGGAGCGCTGGCAAGTACACATCTGGTTGGGCCCACCATAGCCGATTCCAAGGTACGGGCGGAAGGGAGGGCTGGCAAGTACACATCTGGTCGGACCCACCACAGCCGATTCTAAGGTATGGGCGGAAGGGAGGGCTGGCAAGTACACATCTGGTCGGACCCACCACAGCCGATTCTAAGGTATGGGCGGAAGGGAGGGCTGGCAAGTACACATCTGGTCGGACCCACCATAGCCGATTCCAAGGTATGGGCGGAAGGGAGGGCTGGCAAGTACACATCTGGTCGGACCCACCATAGCCGATTCTAAGGTACGGGAGAAATAATACCGTGATTATCAATGTCCCAACAGCGCACCACGTCCTGGTCAGACGCACTATCGCGGAATCACTGAGATGCGATGATGTTCCTACGAGAGATTCTACGAGGATACTTCTTCGCGAAATTCGCCGTTCTTTTTCTCAGTTTTACTTTATTTCTGTGTATTTTTTGCCTCCTCAGTGGTTCCAGGTGATTTGGCTAATTTTATCGTGCACTAAGGTAGCATATGATGCATGTTCCATCTACCACGGTCAGAATGGTTAACCACGAGCACTATTTGTATCCCACGTACCGCCTCCCTCCCTGCCGCTCCAGCTGTGGCCGTGCTGTGAGTCGCGTCTGCGCGGCGCGGCCGCCGCTGACGCCCCGCCGCCGGGCCTCACCTCTGCACTACTGCCGGCCGTGTGCGCCGGACTGCTGGCGGCACCCCTACCGGACGCCGACGCCCGGCTGGCGCGTACCCTCGAGGACGCTCTCTACCTCAGCGCTGCCTGCCGGCTGACAGGCGAACCTCTAGCGGCGGCCGTGCGGCTGCTACTGGAGTATCCGGAGCGGCACGCAGCGCTGCTGGACCTCCTGTGGAAGGGTGAGCAGATGGGGCGGGGGAGGGATGAAGCAGGATGTAACGATAATGAGGGTGATAATGGGAGTTGTTACTTATGAAGACTTTGGTGGTGGATTCCGGAGAGGGATCCAGCAAGACTAGTCGTTTTTGTGTGATCAGTCATGCAACTGGTTTTCATATGTTATTTAATTGCATGCGACGATATGATCCACTATATAGACTTTTGCTTACAACTGACGCTTTGAACTGGTCCCAATATTCAAGCCATAATTATAAAGCTTGTATCCTGCTCGTCTCGCCCCCAGGTGTGATGCACTCGGTGGTCGAGGTGCGGGAGACGACCGCCCAGCTGGCCGGCATGCTGGTCCCCGAGGTGCCCGAGACCGTACTGACGGCCCGCGTGCTGCCGGCGCTGGTCACACTGGCGTCCGACCCGCAACAGTGAGTAAGGCGCAATGTTGGAATTGTCGTTTTCGGTCCTGGTCACGGATGATAAAATCGGTCCGGAGAATTGGCCAGCGTTTACAACAGCCAACAGGAAAATCAAATGTTTGGCCTGCTAAATGTAATAGCCGATTAACTGTGTCCCTCTCGAGTCTCGATGCTATTTCTGCATATTTTTGGTGTAATAATAGCAGCAGTTTTTTATCACAAAGGCTGGGAAATTTAGAAGATTTCAGGTGCCAGAGTATAAATTTGTAGAGGAGAACAAAATCTTTTGAATCCGACGGGGACCAGCAAAGGGTCTTATTTCCAACATTGGTAAGGCGGCACCGCCCCAAGGGCTGCGGAGTCAGAGTTGGAGTATGCCAGGAGTCGGAGTCGCAGGAAAGCCATCCCCTGGGGTCGAAATGACTGATGACGGTTGAATGACTGCTTCGGGTGGTACCTACTGCGAACATCAAATTGATGTGCTGGGATGAAGTAAACACAGCGATCCACCGTTGAAGGTAGCCCATGTTCTCAGTAATGGCGTTACTGTGTTGATGCGTTGCGTGTGGCTTGGTTCAAGAACCAAGGTGCAGAATGTTGATGTTTTCATCCATGATACGTGTCAGGCGAAAAGACTGGCCAGTGTGGGGGTCGAACCCACGACATTCGCGTTATTAGCACGACGCTCTAACCAACTGAGCTAACCGGCCGGCGGCGCTTTTCCGCTGTATTTTTATGTATCATAGAAGAAAGGTACCATTTGCTTCCCAAATTTTATTATAATTATTTTCAGTGCACTTTTGGTCTCTTTTTCTCAGCGACTTATGACTGTTTACCACTCCTAGCACGAGTTCTAAGCTCAAGCTTTCACCACAGTCATTCGCTCGCAGCTTGACCGAGTGCGCGCCCGCCGAAAAATCACAGTGACCCTTGACCTCGCAGCCCAAGAGCCTACTTCCTTCCACAGCGAGTCTCACCACCTATCTCTGCCCACAGCGCCCACCATATCCCTCCCCAGTACCCGTCCGTCTGACTGTTTCGTCTCCTCGCCAGGCTGGTGCGGCGCGCGGTGGTGCCGGCCCTGGGCCTGGTGCTGGAGACCCAGCCGGGCCGGGAGCCGTCTGAGAAGGCCCGTCTGCAGGTGACGGCGCTGTGCCAGGACGCGGCGCTGGCCGGCCCGCTGGCGGCCGCGCTGGGCCGCGCCGCCGCCGCCGGCCGGCACACCGAGTTCTGCCTGTCGCGGCTGGCAGAGCTGTCGGCGCGCCGCGCGCCCGCCGACGCGCCCACCCTGCTGGACGCCTACACGGCGCTGGCCTGCGGGCATGTGGCCGGGGAGGCCGTCAGCAGGGACATCCTGCCGGCGCTCAGGTCGGTCATATGTCTGCTTCACTCTGGTAAACACTACTTCTTATTGCTATATTAATTGTAACTAGGCTCATTTCGTTGGCAATTGAGTAAGCTGACAATCAGCTTTGTGTTTAGGCTTTCGCTTTAGGTTTTTGTTTCGTACTTTGTTCTCCATCGTGCATGTGATAACGAAGGGTAGAAATCACAGAATGAAGCAAATCTACCTGCGGTGCCTTTAATTTTCGATTAAAGTCATCATCGATGCACCGGACTCGGGTAAGGTCGGTGGTGGTTCTGTGGTGCCATTTGCAACAAGCACTGCTTAGCGGGCCACCCTGGCGCGTTTTTCATTATTTGAATTTTACCAAGTGCCAACGAGTTGACATGCTACCCAGCGCCTCCTCTTCGTTGACGTCATATTTAGCTATCCGACGCGAGGGTATATTGAGTCCGACGCAAGCATGCGTCCAGGAGACCAGGTTTGATTTGAACATTATTGAGCACTTGATGCGCGAGGAAGTCGCCGTGGCTGACAAGGCATAGATATCTAATGCGCAGAGGCATATAGATCTTATGTCATATAAATAGCTCTATGTGGTCAGGGTCACGGACTTGTACGGTGAGATCGGTGGATCGAAATTCGAATCACATTAACATGTTGGCTACTCAATGTCGTTCACGTTCGCAACGGTGTGCGGCTGTGCGCCTGAGAAATTCAGGGTAAGTATTTATCCAATGAAGGAATATGTTGCAAAAGAAAAGGTTGCACCATGTAACCGAATTACCAGTTCTGTTACCTACGGCTCTATCGATATACCCAATCCATGGTCAACTGTCAAGCCTTGGGGCTTGGGCCAAATTGTCAAACCCAAGTCCAAGATTCCTTTACCCCAAGCCATTGAGTAAAGGCTTTCCTTTACCTGGATTTGGTAGCAATAGTTTGGATTCTCGTAAGCGGCGACAGATATTGCGCGAATGTTTCGTTTAGCTTGGTGTGTGTTTGGCGCGCGCTTGTGGGTCTATCGCTGGTTGTATTTACACTGTGTATTTGAGCAAGATACCTATATTTGAGCGTCCTATTCAGCATTGGGGGTACTACGGATTGTGCGTTGAGTTATGTGATTGACATTTGACAATGGAGTTGCTGCGCTCTGATCTTTTCAAAACTGGTGAATTTGACAACATCATCATCAACTTCACTGAAAGCGAGGTTCTCTGCAGAACGAACGTCAACAATGAAGAAGAACTTGCAACTTGGAAAGAGCTCTTCTGTCGTGCTTCACAGACCTCACTGAATGTAGTATACACTAGACATCCAAGTGGTGAACGTATATTTTTCAGTCAGAAGCTGGTGTGTCAGTTTGCTGTCAAAAGACACAAGGGGGTGAAGAAGCACAGCACAGGGTGAGTTAACTGGGTAATGGTGGGGCAGGGGCAAGGCTATATAAACCAGGTAGAACGCTCCCGAAGAAAAAGTGGTGACAAGCAATATTTAGTTGCCGCGACCCTCACTTGTTCAAGACTATATCCGCAAGCAGCATTTACAAGCTAGCGGAAATCGACCAATCGGCGTTCGGCAATACTCAACGCTGATTGGCCCGATGCTCGTGACGAAATTGCGGGGGACTGCAGCTACTCCCCTATGGCGTTTCATTGACTTATGACTTTTGAAGGGGATTTGTATAAGTTTTTGTTGGGTTTGAGGCCATTTTTGAGCTTGGATATTCTTTCCGTGACCTTTGACTATATAATAACGACATTTAATCATGACATTTCTATATACTACCGGTGTCACATCGGCCAAAAAGACCGTAAGTACATGGGATAGACGGACCACTGCTGATGGGGCCACACATGCCGGCGTGTGGTCATCGGAGGCCCATGAGGGCTCGACATGGGTCCTTTATGGGTCGATATAGGCCCAGTGGGTCCAGTGCAGGCCTACCAGGGGCCGGTGGCATATAATGTAAGGCTGTCTCGGGACGAATTGAGGGCTCATGGGGGCCATATAGGACCATTAGGGACAACATAAGCCAATCAGGGGTCCATTTAGGCCAATAAAGGCGCTTCAGGGACTTGAAGAGGCCATTCAAGAGCCGTGGTGGGCCCATGAGGGGACGGCATTGGTCCATCAGGTGCAGTCAGGGGATGTTGTACGGGTTTCTCAGTGACCCATTTGGGCATATCAGTGACCAATTTAGACCCAGCAGGGGGCTTTGTAGACCTAACAGGGGCTGGTGATGGTTTATCGGAGGCCAGCGTTAGTCCATCGGGGCATGGCATGCCCATCAGGGGTAATTGCGGGCCCACGCTGAACAATGATGGCCCTTCAACGGCCCCTAATGGATCTAGATTGACCCATGTTCCATGATGTGTCATGTATGCCCCTATGGCAGGCCTACTCAGACCCCTGATGGACGTTCCCGGCCTCTGATGACCCTATACTGAATCCTGGTGGGGCTCTAAGAGTCTCCAATAACCCTTCTTCAGCCCATTATTACCATACGCTGGCACTAAAGGCCCCACATCAGCCGCAGGGCAGTCCGTGCCAATTGACAGCATGTCTTTTCGGCCGATATTACATCGGTAATATTAATTAAAATCATGATTTTATGGTGCCATTATATAGCTAACAGTCATAAGAAATATATTTCAACTCGAAAACAGCTCGAAACAGCATATAATCTTAAAGAAACCCCTCTGAAATCCAAAAGCCTATTCGGGTCCATAGAGAATAACTGCGGTCCCCCGCAATTTCGTCACGAGCGTCGGGCCAATCAGCGTCGAGCACTGCCGAGCGCTGATTGGTGGATTTTCCGCTAGCGCTTGAGTGCTGCTCGCGGAACAAGAGTTCGTCGACAATCCTCCACAAACGTCTGTCACCACTTTTCGTAATGCTAAACAGCCGGAGCGTACCCCCCTGGGCAGGGGTAACGGTGGGGCAGGCGTCACCAACAGCTTCCTGTTTCAACAGCCAAGGTTGATGCATTATTAGGGCCCAAATGCATAAAACATTTACGCGAGATTACCCATAATGCTCTGACACGTTTTTTATATAAATTTAGTCAGAACCTTTTGATAGGAAGGATTCACAAGGAACGGAGCCACTGCTAAGCGAGGCTTGTTGCGGTGACCTTGGCCTCTACCCTCCGATCGCGCAATTCCAGTTGTATGGCAGAATTTAGAGTCCAAAGTTTAATGTGCGCACATAGCCGCGCACGGCAGGTCCCCTCACTGACTTCGCCTGGCTACAGCCTGCCACCAACTGCAACCATACCTGTCAGGAGGCCCATAATTGTCAAGCGCCCGTCGAACCCGGACTGTTATAACCGGGAACGCATGCTCTCACCACGCGGAGTCCAACGCTCTACCGACTGAGCTACGTTACCGGCGGTAGAGCGGTAGAGTATATGTAAATCAAGAAGAAATTACAGCTAAACTTACCATGATCAATATTTTTTTCTATATACATCTCCATATAAAATCAGCCTATTTTCTGAAACACAATCTTTTGTTTAACCCGCGCCCCGCTGGGGGTCCTCGATTTCCACGCCCTGCTGGGGGGAGGGTGTTTGAACACCCCCCCCCTTCTAACTCGGCTCCTGGGGCACGTAGGGATACGCGGAAGGCGGCGTTCGAATGAGCGCCAAAAATAATGACGAAATTACTTCGGTCACTTTTTTGGTCAGGTCTAAGGTCAGGTCACCAGAGGTCATTCAAGGCAAAATTACGACGATTTTCAGGTCGAATGTCGACAATTTCCAAGAAGCCAACGCATAGCTCGGGAACCAATTGAGCCACAGCACCGCGGAAAAGCGCATTCGATAGCCCTATTAATGCCCTCACTGAGTTATTCTCTCATATTTGACCTAACGTCAATGGTTTTGCCTGCAGACTGCAGAGGGCAAAAACTGCCAATATAGCCGATTTTTTCGGAAACAGCTTTTCTTCAATAACGTTTGACTCAAGCCTTGCACGGGCTTACTTTTACCGGCATCGTGTTCCTCTCGTCAAGACGCATCGAATGAACTATAACTTCACCTTGAAAGGCCAACTGGAATTTTGACCTCAGGTCAAGGTCATGACTTGACCGGTAACAGTCATGTTGCATATCAGTCGATCCGTATCGTCGAACCGAACACAATTTAGGCGTTTTCATCGCTCTAGCATGCCTCTATCAAAAGTTATTCGCGAAAAACTGTTAGTTACTATTTGTGACCTGAGATGACCTCAGAGGCATAAACAGGGGTCACGGACACAATTTTCATATTCAGTTTGTCTAAGTTACTTGTAATTTAGTGTTTGGAAGTGTGTATAATGGCTTTCGTCCAAAAGAGACGCATTTCAGTTTTCTCCCATTGACTTGTAGGTAATGGGAGGTCGCAAAATTGATCTGACCTTAGATCATCGATACCCAAATTCTGAGATATGCATTTTGTACATACTATTGCTTTTAGCAATCGCTGATAGTTTCAAAGCGATCGGTCACTCGATGTAGCTATTGCAGGCATTGAAACTTTCATGAGGTGAGGTCACTTGAAGTGACCTGGTGACCTGACTTTCAGTGACGTTGGTCTGAAATTTTCACTACATGTGTATCATTGGTGTATAATATCTGCGCCGTCGTTTTGTTCGCCGGGATCGGTCGCTTTTTCGGCCAGTTTTTCGCGAAAAGACCGAGGGGGTCCGTAATTCGCCCCTCCCTCCCCCCGTATAAGACGAGGGTTATGTGTAGGCTCATTTTTTCTCATAAAGACCAGCTTTAGAATTTGACCTTGATTGACTTGGCCTTGACCAACTAATTAAGTATGAATAACATGTTCCATAAAACGTGTGTAGTTTACATCATATTTAATAGTTGGTTCATATTGGTCTTTGGTGCGCTATACTAACCCTGACATTGAACTTTGCATGACATTTTGTGTACCGCGTTTTGCCTATGTGGCATAAACATGTTCTCTGGGCAATCAACATCAGTCAATGCTTTGCCATGCTCCAAAGTCCAAATGACATTTTGACCTGGCTGACCTAATGTGACATGTAACATGACATGTAACATGTAACATGACATGTAACATGTAACGATGGTCGATGTGACTTGTAACTTGTCTATTGAAAAATTGTGATAAAAGCTTCACCATACTTTTGAGAGGTGTTCCCGTATTTCTACGGCCATCTACTCGGAAGCCCAGCCGCCACCAAAAGGTGACCCCTCCAACCCTCCTGTTAGAATTGAAGTCGAGTGTTTTTAAAACTGCAAGGAAAATAACACGTCTTTAATGGTCATTTGCAGATGCCCCTTCAGGATGCATATCCAGATCAAGAGAGCCAGTGAGCGAAAGGTGAAAGACGACGCATTGCTAAGCACTCATCCATGCGTAATCGTCCTGACCGGAGAACACAACCATACCGGATGTGCGAAGTCGCTCAAAGAGCTTCGAGTGCTCCCTCAGGTGGAAAAGGAGTTCTTTGAATACTTTCGACGAGGTAAGCAAAGTCAACATTGGTTATCCGCTCTTCGCTCTTCCCCAATCCTTACTTGTCTTTGCTTTGGAACATGATCTTTCTTTTCCGGACCTGTTAAGATTATCAGCAGTACATTATACAAATATGCAGGCAGTTAACATCTTGTAGTAACTGTTATCGATCGATATAATATAATCATAGCGACATGCAGTGCTCCGTTCCCTGATAACTGGCTTTTGATCTAGTATTTTTTATTAAAACTATCAGCTAATACTCAAACTCAGTGACGAAAGCCAAGAAAGTTCAATAGACGAGGAAACCCTAATCGAAACGATATGCACAATACGTATTGCGACACTCAAAGAAATTGTGTGATTTAGAAAAAAAAAACTGACAATTCCAAATAACTAGATCAGACACTTAAGTTAAATTCCATCAATTTCTCAGGCATGCGCGTACCAGAGGCGCAAAGATACCACCGCCTGAAGATGGGTCTGGGATCAGAGCTCTGGACGGAAGAAGACCGCGGCGACATGAATCCGTCGCTCCGAGCCGTCGCCTACATGCAACGGAAGTGGGCAAAAGCAACTGCTGGAGGCTGCAACGATGAAGACATGCTCGCCGCGCTGGATAGATACGCAGCTACCACCAATAGTGTGATCGAAATTGAGAGGAGCAGCGCAGGCTCATTCTGCGTGGCTCTCGTGACGCCGTTCATGAAGCGCGTCCATGCCCTCCGAGAGGCTGGAGAGGTGGTGTTTGTTGACGCCACAACTTCTGTCGATCGTCTCAACACCACGATCGTGCCGCTGCTCTGTTGCAGCCCTGCCGGAGCCCTGCCTTTGGGAGTGGTGTTCTCCTCTTCTCAAGACGAGGCTCAGCTGACAACAGGTATGTTTGATGCCTTTCCCCACTTGTTTGCATGGCATTAAGTTTGATGTATTTAACTTTAAATTCTGAAGTGTTTTGTCAATGAAAATGCTTATCCCGCAGCTTCCTTAGATCTTGTCGCGCATATTTGCTATTGCAAGGATACATGCATCCCCTCGCCTCGGGGAATATGCTGAAATGCCCATGATCCTCACGAATCGCAACAACAGGAACATTTGCTTTTGTTCCAGGCTTCAGGCTGCTCCAGAAAGATGTTGGCAATGCAGCCTTCAATGGACGTGGGCATCCTTCAGCGTTCATCACGGATAACTGCGATGCAGAACGAAGGGCTCTGCGGACCGTCTGGCCTGAGGCCGAACAGTTCCTCAGCATTGCCCATGTGCTGCAGGAGGTCTGGAGGTGGCTCCTCGACCCCATACATGGCGTCCCGAGGGACCAACGTCAGGAGCTGATGGGCGTCGTGCGGAAACTGGTGTATGCGGAAAGCCCAGAACGCTTCCAGGCTCTGTTGGCTGCAGAACACGTAGCCCATCAAGGTTTCGCCAGGTTAGTGGATGTTGCCAGAAGTCTAATATTTAAACAAATTTACGCATGACGATCATTTTTTAACAGTTTTACGTTAATTTATATCAGATGCCACACATTTTAGCCCGGGTACCTGAGTCATTAATTTATAGTCCCCAATCTAATGGTTTTAGCGTTAAGAGTGGCTTTTTTTACCGCTTGACCGTTTTAAAACCTGTTATTATATTTCACGGATGCTGGCGGATCCGTCAAAGATAATTTGAGATATCTTTTTTTTTCTGGTACATCCTAGCACTTGCTTCGATACTCAACCACTGAAAGTCAACAATCATTCATGAGGCATTGGTCTCAACTCTCAATATAAGGGTTCCAGAGGCCAGTAGTTGAGATGGAGCCTGATTGCTTCCAACTTTAGACTGACAGCTGCTAGAACGACCCAGCTGTTATGCTGGGACTGAATGCGCCTCGCCAAGCTCGATCGGGGCAAAGGTGAGGAAAGTGAAGCGGCTTGAACTTTTTCTTGAGACGAGTAGTACCTACACAGCTCATGAACAGTGTGTCTACAAAGCGTCCACAAATCAAGTTGGTGTAATACTGAACCTATCGTCTTTCAGGTACATGATGGACCTCTTCGAAAGGCGCGCTGAATGGGCGATCGCGTGCCGCCAAGCATCCGCCCTTCGAGGGAACCTTACCAACAACTATGCGGAGGCCACGATGTGCATCATCAAAGACATCGTCATGAAAAGGTAACTCAGCTTCTACATCAAGTCCTGTTTCCTTCCTTCCTTCCTTCCTTCCCGTGTTTCCTTCCTTCTTATGTTTCCTTCGTTACTATGTTTCCCTCCAAACTTGCTGTATCATACATTGATGTTAATACATTAATGTCAACTCACCTTTACGTTGAGTGATGGACCGGTAGTATGCGAATATTTCACTCAATATTATACAATCTACTGTCGATCCTGTCGACCTCTCGATGGTTTGTCGTCATTCCGCCTGCCATTATTGTCTTGTCAACTTGCTGCGTTTTACGGTTTGGTCAAATCGCAGCATTTTACACGAATGTTTATAAAAGCGGAGTAGGTATAGCACTGCCGTTCTTGGACCGCTTCATGAAAGGTAGCTTTTTGTTAACACGTGGGAAAAATTCCGATTCTGATCATTTAAATTTGGCATTTGCCTTTGCTGGGGGTTGGGGGGGGGGCGTTTTTCGTCACAGCTGACAGATATTTATGTGTGCAAAGAATATGCGTCGCGGTTAAACTTGATGAAGCTTATCATGCTCCAATTTTGCGTTGTGTGTCAAATTTGGCCCCAGGTCGCCTAAGGTCAGGTCACCAGCTCAAGTTAGGTAACCAATAACCATGTCTTTAAAAATGTGATCCTGGCATGCCTACAGTTTATCGTCTACAAGTCTGAAACTCAGTGTATCAGTGTTTGACGGGCGACAGGATGTATGAAACGTTAACTTATTTCTGATTACATATTTGAATGTGGCGTTTAGTCAGATCAATTTTGCGTCATGTCCAAGAAAGCCCAAATCGGGAAAATTACGTCTGATTACTCTTGACATGAACTGTGAATTGTGATCTAACCTAAAAAAAATGATCGAAGTACTTTTCGTCTGTGACAGCCTTATGAATATTTTGGAAATGGTTACTACGTCGTACGTGGTCCGGGAATCTGAGTTAGAGTCTAGAGAGGACGTAAAACGCTCCCCTCGCCTCAGGGTGCTACAATCGTATCACCGGCCCTGGCGTGGTTTGATTACTGATGTGCTTGTTACATGTAATGCAATCGTGATTGTTTCCACGAGTGTGTTGGATGTGGGGGGGGGGGGGGGGTGGCGAAACGGCCCCAAACGGCTGCAGATATCGCCAAACTTTCACGACCCCTCCGGGCATCAATTTTACACATTGTGACCAAAAAGTTTTCAGAGGATATGATAGGTTGGCCAAATTGACGTCATGTTCTGCCATTTTCGGCAAAAAAAGGGTTTCGCGAGAAGAGCTGTCAGGCCTACAGCTTTGAAGATCTAAACTGGCCCCAAAGGCTGCCTGGCCCACATAATCGCATTTGTCATATTGTAAAATGGACCATAAAACATGTATTACACGACACTTTCATATTGTAACCTTAGTCAGTGACCTGACCAACGTGACCTGACCTGGTATCAGTGACCTTAGATAGCAAGATATGTGTTGGACGAACAATTCTTTATCGATGATTTTCACTAACATACCAATTTTCTCGATTTCACAATGCGTTTCTTGAAATGCCTGGAAACGGTGAAAATGCGACCTTTGACCTGATCTGTGACGTCATCGGTTGGACCGAGGTCAATGAAATTGGGTCATATGGTATTTCCCTGGTGGGACTATCGAACGCCGTTCGAATTTTGAAAATCGGCCGGTAAATTTCCGAGATCTTAGGGGGGTCGAAACGCCCCCCCCCCCCCTACGGGTGGTAGGGTCCGCCGATAGGCATACGGGGCGCGAGTTAAGACACCGTACTGCGTTCAAGTCTCGACACAGTTGTGATCTGTTTCTGGTTTCCTTCGCAGGTGTAAAGCACGCAACGCATGCGAGCTTGTCATGATCATGGACGAGATCTACAACGGCTACATGGTGCAGCGCCTGATCGACTTCGCTCTCGACCGTCGCCAAAGCAAACGTTTGGCACCACCTACCATGAACGAGACTTCCATCACCAGAGTAGACGACCACCACTTTCGCGTGACGTGCGAATCGGACCCGAACGTCATATACAATGTGGCTATGGACTTGGGAGTCTGCTCGTGCCCTCAGGGACAATCGGATGGCATCTGCAAGCATCAACTGGCCTGCTCTCATGTGAGAAACATGACCCTGCCACAGGTCTTTAACCCCATGACTGCCGAGAACCGCCGCTGGCTGATGAGCCTGGCGTTGGGTGAGGACAAAGCTTCAGACGCCGGCTTCGTGGCAGAATCGTCAGATGTACCAACCAGCGAGAAAGGGGCCACGGTGCCCACTCTTCTGCCTCCGTCAGTTGACGACTCGGGTCACTCAGGTGAAGAGGCAGGCGCTGCGATTTGGGACGATGACGATCTCGATGCTGTTGAGTGTGTTGTTGCAGGATTGTCCTCGTCAGCGAATGCCTCCGAGACCGACAATGTGGGCCCGTCCGAACTTCAACAAGGCTCACCAGTCGGGCAGAAACCATCGACGGAGCTGATCGACAGCTATCTGTCGACCATGCGGCGTGTGCTTGTCAAGTACGGGGACGGACAAACGAGCAGTGCGCTAGTCAGGGCGATTGGAACGGTGGCTGCTCTGAAGACGAGCGACCAGCTGAACAGCTATCTGCAGTCAGCTGAGCCGCCCTCTGAGTGCCTGAGCAGTGGTTGTGCTGCGCGAGGCACCATCCGGCCCACCGCATTCAGTCTGTGGCCTGAAGACCGGCCGTTTGGCGCCGGTCTGGGCGGGGGGCGGCGCCTGAGGAGCAGCCGCGGAGCCGCTCCACCTGCGAAACGTCCCAGGTCTAATGTTGATAATGTCATTGAGAGCGTAGCCAGTGGAAAGGCGCTTGGTGCTGGTTAGTAATACAAGACTCGACGCCACCAATGGACGACAGCACGCGGTGAATGCTGGATATGACTGTGTGCATATGCAAACGCCTTTCATGAGACTGTGACTGTGTTCAACAGTATGTATAATGGATACCTATATGTCTTGTCTTGCAATTGTGTTTGTTACTGTACAAATAATGTCTTGCACGTGATGTGTATTGTGTATGAAGGGGGCTCAGGACTGCTGGTGAAGCTGCATGCTCACATTGGGCTACAATTGATTTAGCTGTCCATATATCTTGTCCAATCGATGAAATAATCCAGGAATCCATCGTCTTTCGATGTGCGTTTCATGATAACTAGCGGTTTCACCCTCCAACGATTTGCTTTGACCAGTATCGTTAGCATCGCGACAAAGTTGGTAATTCGGGTATAGACTGCAACCGTTTCTTTTGCAACATATTCTCATTAGATAATATGTTGCAATATTCTCATACTTACCTTATATCGCATAGGTAGTCTCATACTTACCTTGGATGTCTTAGGCGTACTCCATTGCGAACGTAAACAAGTGAGCATTGGCCGGCATTTTTACACAAGATCGCGAGTCGCATAGGATTCAATCCACCGGCCCCACTGTGAGTATATGACTGTGACCACTCGGTCGTAGCTACTTCTTGTCTTATAAATGCTCAGTTATGTTCAAATCGAACCTGGTCTCCATTATGCATGCTTTCGTCGTATAGCATATGACGTCAACCAAGGGGTGGCGCTTGTTGAGATGCCGACTCGTGTGATTCGCTTGATAAATACGCCACCTGGGCCCACAGCCACCCATTCATCCATTCGGACAAAATTCCTGGGGAAAAATCACATGTAATTGCACCAATCGCTCCCGTGTGTCGCCGGTTCGTCTGACATGTTTTTGTCGCAGGATTCTTACAGATGGTTTGTCGCTGCTCTGAGTTAGTTCGTACTGCCGCCGCCAGGTGTCTGCTGGACACGTTTGTCAGTGTGGGGTCGCCACAGGCGGACGTAGTGGCCGCGCTGATCCGCGACTTTGACCAGCGCGTGGCCGCCCCGCCACCGGACGTCCCTGCGCCGGCCCAGTGAGTTGGGCGTCCTGGACTCGGCCTGGAGACGGGGTCGTGGTGCCTGATGGTGAAGGCCTTAGACGCCTGGCATCATCTGTTTCAGAACCAGCAGTTTTAACTGGTCTAGTTACTGCTAATGCACTTTCCGCACAGATGAATTATGGGCTTCACCCTGTTTCACAAACACGATAGCAATAAGAAAGTAACTGTTGTCAACGTCTTTCTCGTACGCTATAGCTTTGTACATATTCTAGCATTAGTCGTCCAGTCGCATGCTTTCTAGGGGGACAATAGGAGCATTACGGGAACATTTGTGTGTGTTTTGGTATATTGTCCCGTGCCATACTCAAGTGTTACTTTAAAATCATTATCAAAAAGTATCCTCAGCTGGCTTAACAACTGCCACAGCCTGCTATACATGTGTCCGTATTCGTGTTGGTGTACCACCGCGTCAGCCTCTACCCAGTGTCCTGACATCTGTTTACCACTGCCTAGCCTCTCCCCAGTACCCATTTCGTCATGCTCCATGTCGCTATCGCCAAGTAGCCTCTGCCTGTGTCCCTCTGTGCGGGTGTTTGTCCGGGGCCCGGTGCGAGGCTCCTCTGTCTGGGGAGTCCCAGAGCGCTCTGTGTCTGTCTCTCAGCGTACCGTCCGTCCTGCAGACCGCTGACGGCGGCGGCGGCAGCGGCGGTGCCCGCCGTCCAGCAGGGCATGGTCGAGGTGCGCAGCCGTGTCACCAAGATGCTCAGCTCGACGGCCATCCAGTCCAAGTCCTCCCAGCTGACAGGACTCTTCAGGAAAAAGTAGCGCGACCAAGTGGGTGGGTGTCGGGTCGGGGTGTGCCGGGAACATAAAAGGCTGATTGAGCATTCCATAGGGGGTTATTGCTGTGGGTAGGGCAGGGTAGGCGATTTACTAGTGTAGATATTATGGCCAGACAAGTGAACTGAAGAAGAGCATTTATGAGATATGCGCACATTTTATAGTGTAGTGCGTACTGGTTGCGGGTACAAATATCTCGTGCATTTCCTACTCGAATTTTTATGTAAGCCATAGGTCTTATTTTTATTGGGAAATGGATTGGAATGTGATAATTATTTACAGGATTTCAAACATAACAAAAACAAGTCCCTTACGGGCGTTGACGTTCTTTTTTACGTTTGCTTGAAAGCTTTGTGCTTAAGTTTATGTGAAATCAATAGTTTGTGTAGCACGATCCTAATCGTGCAACAATTAGTGTACATACGTAGACAAAGCCAGTGAGTTTCCATGAATTTCGCCATAGTGAAGAACTGCGGGCTGGTCATCACAGCCATGCTTTAACTTGCCATTGATGTAGCAGCCAAGAATAGTTCCAATGCACATGTGACGGCGCCGAGTTAGTGGAGGGCGCGTATCTCGAGTTTCTCTGAAGGCAGCTGGCTGTCGCGGAAGAGTCAGTTACAGCCCCCCCCCCCTCGAGCTCTACCCCCGCCGTCGCCGGTGTCCCGTCGGTGGCTCTCGTTGCACGCTGCGGGAACCGTCAGTGATCCGGGTACTGTACCGTCCATGCTTATATCGTCCGTGGCATATGCTCGCTGCTGTCGGCGTCCGGGAGTCTGTGTGAGGACAACAGGGTGTTCAGGGGACGTTTTATCGGTGTGTTATGTGGGGGGCGCTGCCGGCGGTCAGGGCGGGATCTTTATCAGGTCACGTGCCACCCAAGGGGACCGGTGACCTGGCAGTGCTGGACCCGCCATATGCTGACAGTGTTGTGATACCGGGTGAGGTTGCGCGATGCGATACTGACGAGACTTATTGTGGCTGCTTGTCATGCTGTGGTTGTGCCTTTCGCGCCCAAGTGAATACATATTGCGCCTATATCGAATTGTTTGGGTTTCGGTCACGCTGGTATTTGTAGTTCCTGGTTTTTAGTTGTTTGCTATTCAACGTGAACCTTTAATGATATGGGCGAGAAAAGAATACTATTCAACTTGTACGCTTTGTACATTTAACAAGTGTTGGTCAAACTCGGGCGTGTTTTTATCCATGTTTTGTGATATGGCTCACTTTATCTTCCGTGCCGGATGTTTGTGAAACGACGACGGCGCTTGGCTGCGAATTTCCGATCCCGGGAACACCACATCAAAAGGATGCGGTGAGGTTGCATCTTGCTCGGTCGTTGCCTCCGGAAGGGTGATGTATGTGGGTGTCTACTTCGTACTTGTAGGTACAGTCTACAGCAGAAGTAATGTGCGGTTTCAGTCATGTGTATGTTCTGCTTCTAAAGCTTAGGAACGATTAGCCAGACTACAATGAAACTTTGAATGTAGCTTGCATGTATCGTCACCTTTGCAGCTGCAACTTTATCTATTGGCGTCTTCTTTTCGATCACTCGACATTAAAAAAAAAAAAAAAAATCGCCAGTCAAAGCCATCCGTTGAAATTGGTAAAACCGCCCATTATTTTTAGCGTTTGGATGTACCTTTTATTGATATACACGAAATTGTGGTGTAATTGCCACACTAAAATATGTACATTTGAAACCATGGCCTTAAAGAATTCGAACTGTGTTGGGGTTAACAAGATGTTTGAGGTCATCCAAGGCATAAGTATGAAGTCACCCGAGCCTCCACGTGGTGTAACCAGTGAAGAATGGTTGAAGCTGGGCTGGCACACTATTGCGTCACTGAACTTACGACTCAAAGCGGCAGAATAAATATACTCGGGCACCTCGCTCATAAGGCGACCACTCTGCGGGGTCTGCACGTGCACAGACGTGCATATAGGGAGGAGCCATCATCGCCAGTCGACTCCGAAAACCTCGCGCTGCACGTGCACACGGCCACGGGCGGCCAGTGCACACGGTCGTACACAGACCTGGAGGTCGTGGGCGTACTTCTGCCTTCAGTCGCTGCATTCGTCCTTTCCGCCACACCTTCTCCCCGTGCGAGCCCTTCCGCTTTCCCCAGTGCATCCTTGACGATGACTGGAGGCCCTAGCTCCGGTGTGGGTTTGTTGCTGCCACTGGAGCACTCGTCTCCTCTCTGGATGTTCAGTTCGTCAGGTACAGCATACAGACCCTCCGAGAAGTCGGACATGGGCCTGATGTATGCCCACGTCGGCTCTGAGGGGACGTTGTTACCTCTGCTCCGCGCCGGGGGTCCCCCCGTGCGCGCTCGGGAGGTGACGGGGCTGTCCCGCACGGAGACGGGAGCACTGGCCGAGACAGCGTCACCTCCGGCGGGAATCGCCCCGTCGTCAGAGGCCGCGGGGTGGCCGGACCCGCGCCGCCTCCACAGCAGGGCGGCCAGGGCACCAAGCAGCAGCAGCAGTAGCGGAGGCACCGACGCGGCCGCGTAGTACTGTGACAAGGAGTTGCCAGCGCTCCGCCGCGCTGATGCGGCTCTGCCGCAGTGAAGCAGCTCGAATTCCGCCAGTGTTGGATTGCCTGCGTCTGCCGGTCCGGCGCAGCGCGCGTTCAGGATGGATTCAGTGAGAGGATGCTCCCCCTCAGAATTTAGAATAAGCTCTGTGTCCTCGTTTGAGAGTAGCAGGCGACTTGCTTGCTGCCATGCTCCACACATACACGGAATGCCGAAGTTGAGGCTACTGAGTATGACGCTGCTGCTGCTGTTAGCATCTACCTGGCTTTCGTCAGCGTCGCTGACATTCCTCAGCTCGCCTCCTAGAAGAGAATCCGCGAACCTCAGCGCACCCGATTCAGCGCGGTCAATCCTGAGCCGTTGGATCGCCACACCCTCAGCATCATGTCCCTTAAGCCGGAGCAGACGAAAGGCATTACGCCGCAGTGTGCCCACCGCGCAGCGTTGCAGGAGAACCGACCTGGAAGCCGTGACCTGAAGCGACCGCGGGCGGAGCTCCCCGAAACTGCAGTCCAGCGCGATGAAGCGCGTGACGTTGAAGCTGACCGCCCTCTCGTCCAGACGACGCATGAAGGTGTTGTTTAGGATCACGGCGTCGGCAATCTGGCCACTGAGGGCGCCGCTGTTGACATATCCCAGCTGAGAGGCGGAGATGACGAGCGAGCGCCAGCGGTACGCGCGCACACAGTCCCGCTCTGCCCGCTGCACCGTCACGGCGTGTAGCATCACGGTATCCATGGCACCCGCAAACGTGTCTTGCCTGCAGCGCGTTATGGTCACATCGCTGATGCTGAGCCTGGTGATGTCGTTGAACGCGCCCGGCTCCAGAGTGAGCGAGGTAATGTTCTCCAGAGTGACACTCTGCACTGGACTGGAACTGCCTCGGAAGGCGCCGCCGGCGATGTAACACTCACGGATGTTGCGCAGTGTGACGTGGTCGGACCTGCTGTAATCAGATAGGGCTATCGTCGCTACCGACAGCTGACGGACGGTGTCAATGGTGACGGTGAGCGGTGACGACGCGGCCAACGGCATGACCAACAGCGCGGAGCCCTTCTCTAGGGTGACATTGTCGATCGCCAGCAGCTGGAGGAGCTCCAGGCGCCGCAGGTGGAACAGGGCGAGGTGTCGGAGGCTTACGGACGCGGCGTTGGCGATCGTCAGCTGGCGCACAGATGTCGGGAATGTGTCGAACGTGATGTTGACCTGGAAGAGAGGCTTAGGTTTAGAGAGGTGAGGTTTTGAAGGTGGTTTAGGTGTACCCTCTCTTTGTAGTTTATTGACTGTAATGCTACTTTCTGCAATTAATAGAGATGTTAGGTTGATATTTTATACCAAGTCGTTAATGGTGTATCTATCATCTATAGCTACGATATTTAAACTCGTCTAACTAATACCTTCACAAGCTGCCCTTCTCTGCCCAAGCTTACGTGTTGTCGTCCCACATTTCTGAGGTCGCAGGTCACTCGATGGGGCTGGCGGCATCCTCCAGCGTAGATGCAGCCCGGTGTGCCGCAGTACACACCGTCTCCAGCCGAGCCCTCTGGCACGGCGAGCACAGCGCCCACAACTAACACAGCCGGCACAAGACCGGCAGCCATCCCGTGACTGCGCCGCGCGCGTCCGCCGTCGGCGACGGAGGCGGGTCACACTGAGGATGCAGACCTCGCTCAGGCTGTTTTCCAGCCAGCGATGACGGTCAGAGGAGCGGACACGGGCCGATAGCAGCCTGTGCTGCAGTGGGGCGCTGCACCACAGCCACAGCTCGCTCCGACCGGAGGCCCGGGGTGTCCGCTCTCCGACCGGAGCCCGGGGTGTCCGCTCTCCCGACCGGGGGGACCGGGGTGTCCGCTCTCCGACCGGAGGCCCGGGGTGTCCGCTCTCCCGACCGGGGGTCCGAGATGTCCGCTCTCCGACCGGAGCCCGGGGTGTCCGCTCTCCGACCGGAGGCCCGGGGTGTCCGCTCTCCGACCGGGGGGACCGGGGTGTCCGCTCTCCCGACCGGGGGGACCGGGGTGTCCGCTCTCCGACCGGGGGGACCGAGATGTCCGCTCTCCCGACCGTCTGCTGCAACTCACGGACCGGAAGCCCGGGAGATTCAGGTTTGCTCTCCGTCCTTCATAAATGTGACCTTGCACGGCTTTGCATGTATTTACTCCTGTGTTTATCGTGCTGCTAAAGCAGGCTAGCAATAGGGAACACACAGTTCTACTTTTGTGAGGTTGTGTTTCGTTTTATGACGTTTGACGTTTCTTCAGCGCACTCGTGCGACTCAAATGGGTTGAAGTGATAACTTGTGTTCAATGCAACTCATCTACCGCTTCGAGTCACCTGACGACAACACATGTTTACGAGATGCGTCATGGCTGATGATGTTGCTTTAGATTCATATCTCAAAGATAGCGTTTCGTCTGCAGAATAAGCCTCTAAGCCTACAGGCTGCACTTAAAGCTACCTTCATCCTGAAAGCGATGATGATACCTGTATATTACCCTGACGCTGATAACGCTCGATGGGCCATCTCGGACGGCCCACATCGGGTGATTCCCGTCGCTTCCCGTCCGATAAGCTCACGAGAGGCCAGAGAGAGGGAGAGAACGGGACTTTGAGGTGTTTCGCGGAAAACCCTGAGGGGGAACTGGGTGCATGATGGGTCAGAGGAATGGGACAACCCACAGATGATTCAGCGAAAAGTAGAGCATTTTTTGTCCATGGGCGGGGATGATATTCATTCGTCGAATAACTGCGATCCTTTGTCATGGCATTGACATTTACGTGTACCTAGGGCATCTTGCCTGGTCTATTTCTTCTGCCTCAAGTTATGCTTAGACATCACTTGAAGTAAATGTCCTTCGGGCGACCGGCAGTGATATCCCATGGGTAAGACGGATTCCGGAACACACTTTCATATTTTATATTTAGAAATATTTTGGTATTTTATAGGGTAACTGCACACAATACAGATACCCTACAATACCTTTGACATGTAGGCGTCAAGCAATCTAGGTTTACCTAAGCAATGTCGGCTATGCCTATTTAATGACAATTTTTCGCCACTACAAAGCATTACTCTCCTTTTGACCTCAGCCAGCAACCAAACGAGCCCGCGCCCGCGCGGCCTCGTCCAGGAGACGCAGTCTGTGTCGAACTTAGGTACGAGAACTGACCACTCGTAGAACAGTGGTCAGAGATTATGCACGCCGGGTTACGAGGGACGTATATTGCTTATAGGCATGGCTATTGGCTGTCACAAGGCACCGTCTTATCACTGACCTTCCGCTGCCCGGCAGAGGACTGCGGAGTCCTGGCGCGCGCTGCTACCAGCCCCCCAGTCCCGAACTCCCGACAGACAGTGATAGGGTGGCGGGTGACGCTTGTCCCGGAGTAGACGCCGACCTTCTACCGATAGGACTAGCACCCCTCCTCGTGCACGGGCCGTTTCGGGTGTGCGCTGAACAGCTGGGGTGCCTTTCAGTGAATCACAGATATCGCGCCATGACGTGGCCGTTATCAGTGCCGCCGTGATGGCAACAGTCAGCGAGATAAAAAGAACCCGGAATTGTTGCAAATAGCTCCAGTTACCGACAGTGACTGGCAGGGGAAACAAGTGTAGCCAATGCATCTTACAAAGTGCGTTTCTTTTTCACTGAGCGATGTGACATTCGGAAGTTTTGCTAGTTATGGAAGACGGGGGCTGGACCGTAGTGCAACGGCGGCGCAAACGCATCCAAACAAGTGCCGGAGATGCCAGAACCAGCAAGTCGACTGATCCGAAGAAGAACGAACCACACAATGGCTCAAACTCATCAAAGGTAAACTTTTTTTGTTTATGTGGTTTGACCTATTCATCATTGATAACAGCGTGCCCAATGCCTATATTTGGGAATATCAGTTAGTCAGGAAAAAAACGATAGATACTTTATTGTTTGTATTTAACATCTGCTTCATCATAAATTGCTAGGTCGGGCGGCGGTAACTCCAATTATTATCACAGCACTCCTACCAGTGAAATACCTACATGAGTGCCATCATATCAACCAGGACCGTATCATAATGCTCGTCACCAGTCAACGCCTTTATTTCAGGGCTTTCGATCCACCAAGAGCCAACCGGACCCCAAAGCACGGCTCGTGGCCGGGAAGAATCCTACAGCTGCCTCTTCTCGCGGGATACGCTGTGCCGTATGTGGTGATTTCAGCTGTATTGCCCAGCTCTCACCCCGCGAGGTCCTGCTTCGACTGCCACCAGCGGGACCAAGTCAGCCAGAATCGTCTGTAAGTGAAGTAAGTGACTTATTACATCACACCCAAATTTGCTTGTTTCTGCTTGACGTCCAGCTGGCTCTTTTAATTTCGCGGAAAACAGTTTCTGCAGCAACAGATAAAACATTAACTGAAGAATTTGCCAGCATGCCAGATATAATTATCACGTATCTTACGTTCCATTACTAACAGGTCAGCAATCGTTTCATTGTGCTTCACTACCTTAACACCGATAAAATAAGGTAATCCATACCTCACTTGTTTGCCTCTGCTAACTGACGCGTGTCGCTGTCGACTGCCGCAGAAGTCGCCGTCATCTCCGCTCACCTGCGAGGAGCTGAAGCGGCTGCATCTGCCCCTGCTAGATCTGGAGCATGGTGCCGAGCTTGCCCGTCACATGGAGATGGCCGAGTTCGGCCAGCTGAAGGATCTGCTGGTAGACGGCACGGAGGTGACGCCTCACGGACTGCGGCTGTGGGTGCTGCGACCGGCCGATGGCACCGGGAACGGGCCGGGCGCAGCGGCCGTGGACGAGAGGTTGTTGCCAAAGCACAACATTCGCGCTCGCGAGCCAATAGAGGTGACCAGAGATAAAGAGGACCGAGAGGAACTGGATGCGGAGAGCCAGAGGGCTGTGGTGTACCGGGTCACCGACTATGAAATCATGATCGTTATAGAAAAGGGTGGCAAACTTACTCAGGGAAATACGGTGAGCATCAAGAGAGTGGACGAAGATCGTATGTACTGGATGATGCGTAACATCGTGAGAGGACTGGACGGCATCTCTGGAAGAGCTCTCCGGCTGCGAGCAGTTCTGTTTGGTGAGTGGCCCGTAGAATCCGCGGATAAACTGCCGGCGAAGCTCGTCAATGCAAACGGAAAGCTGGACTTCTACAACGTCGGGTTGAACCAGCTTCAGCGCGACGCTGTGGAGTTCGCCGTCCGTCAGAAGCATCTGGCCGTCATCCATGGTCCGCCCGGGACTGGCAAGACCACCACCATTGTCGAGATCATCCTGCAGCATCTGAAGATGGGCTGTCGCATTCTGGCGTGCGCCCACGCCAACACGGCTGTGGATAACATGCTCGAACGACTAGCCGAGAAGAACTCCCTCCACAGCCTTGACCTCCGTATGGTACGTCTTGGACATCCAGCTCGCATCAGGGAATCGCTGCTCGACTTTTGGCTAGACAAGGTGGCCGATTCACTCGATGATGGTGTAAGCCACCACCATGGCAAAAAGGGGTCTCCATCTGAAGCCAAAGCACTACAGAAACTCGTTATAACGAAGTCCAAAGTTGTCTTCTGCACACTGGCCAGTACGAGTGGAGAGGGCCCGCTGGAAGCACCCGGGCACCTGGGCCTGGGTGCGTTTGACCTGGTGGTGATCGACGAGTGCTCACAATCGATGGAGGCCGCCTGCTGGCTAGCAGCGCAGAGGACCGGGAAGCTGTTGCTGGCCGGCGACCACCGCCAGCTGCCTCCGACCATCATCAGCAAGCCTGCAGCGCAGTGCGGCCTGGAAGTCTCCCTGATGGAGCGTCAAGTGGAGCTGCACGGGGAGAAGGCGGTGCGCATGCTCTGCACCCAGTACCGGATGCACGAGCTGATCCAGCAGTGGCCGTCTCAGCAGCACTACGACAGCCGTCTGGAGGCGGCGCCGGCCGTGCGCCATCACCGTCTGACCGATCTGCCCGGCGTGCGCCTCACGGTCGACACGACTCCTACCTTGCTGCTCGTCGACACGGCCGGCTGCGGGCTCACCGAGGCCAAACCTGACGAGGCCCACTCGAGAAGCAACCCCGGGGAGGCCGACATTGTGGTGGCGCACGTGGAGGCTCTGGTACGTGCCGGCGTGTCCCAGGACCAGATAGGCGTCATCACACCATACTGCGCCCAGATCACCCGCGTGCGCGACGGCCTAAGGCTCCGCCGACTGAAGGAGGTGGACGTTTACACGGTGGACGGTTTCCAGGGACGCGAAAAGGAAGCCATCGTCGTATCGTTGGTCATATCCAAGAAGTCAGGCCTGAGCTTCGTGACAGACACGCGCCGCATCAACGTGGCCATCACTCGCGCCCGGCGACAGCTGGTGATCGTCTGCGACACGAAGATCTTGGGCAGAGACGACGACGCGCGGTCGTTGCTAGAGTACATGCGGCAAAATGGCGAGGTTAGGTCGCCACGGTACTGCAGGGATGGGCCCTAGAACCCGAAAATACGGAGGAAAGTAATAATGACGTTTGCATAGTATCGCAAATTTTTAATTGTAAAACTTCGATCAGACGTCTCACATGTAATATCCCTAATTCAACCATCGTTTTACACATCACCGATCGCGGCCTTTTGACGACCCTGGAACCTGCCACAAACGCCGACAAGCTGCTTCTGGACATGTCGACCACGGCCTGGAGGAAGGCGGCCTGCAGAATTGGAAGTTGTATCTTTCAAGGGCTCGTGACTGTATGGCGACCCAATTCACTAGAAATCACCTGCCCCAAGAACTTGTCACTCCCATTCCAAGCGCAAAGAACAGTGGCGGCGCAACGCCTTTGGGGGGCACTGCCGACTTTTGGTCCCATTCTTTTTATGCAACACCAATAGGGCTAATGTTAAAATGACAAAATCAAAGGGGGGCACTGCCGACTTTTGGTCCCATTCTTTCCATGCAACGCCAATATAGGGCTGATGTTAAAATGACAAAATCAAAGGGGGGGGACACGGTGCCCCGGTGCCCTCCCCGTTCCGCCACCTATGTGGCATATAACATCCGTTAAGGTACTTTGTTGTCGATTGAAGTCGATTGAAGCCGGAATTTGGTATGGAAAAAGAGAGTGGCTAATTCTAAACGGTTTTAAGTTGAGATTAGACGCTATTATTTCTAGCGCAGTGCACAAACTCATCCACGTCAACGTTTTGAGTCCGGAATTCCGCGCTAGGCTCCGTGCAGTACCAAGGTGTTACCGAAAACACCATGAATCAAGTATTCCACCGTCTCGATCAGTTCGAAACTAGAATAATACCGGTAAACATCCACCGTTAAAAACATCGTTAAACATCGTTCCACCGGTAAACATCGCCAAGAAGAGTAGCGGTCTTCTTTGGGGGTGGGGGGGAGGGTAGGATCTTTCGGTCTAACGAGACCATTCCAGAGCCGGAAGGTTGACAGGAATTAAGGGAAGACATTGGTCTTGGCGGATACCTTGGCTAGTCGTCGGCGCTTAGCCCATCCAGTGGGCAGGCCACCTGGCCCCCTGACTCTCACCGCACCCGGCTACGGGCCTGCTCCTATTAGGGGAGCTTCCCGCCTTTGTTGTAGGTGTGTTGCCAGATGTGAACACGAAATAGGATCAAGCTATGCTTGGTGCTCAACGAAGATAATTAGGTACCTAGGTACTTCAACTGGTTGCATTTATATTTAATATATTTTCATAGAGAAATGTTAACGGTACCGGTCTTGCCTTTGATAATTGATCACTCATCATCATTCTCAGGAGGCTGGGAACAACTGAAATGCGGGAACTGAGAGTACCAATACAAATGGAACCATGATATACCGTCACAAATCAATCGTTGTTTCTCTTTTCTCCTGCATAGGTATGATGCTGTAGTTAGGTCAATAGTAACCTTTGAGAAAGACAAACTACAACTTCAACTAAGCCCCGTACACGGGAATAGGTACGTACTAATACGATCCTGAATCGCTGCCCTTGCCCTTGTACCCAACATAGGCGTCGCCAGAGATTTTCGGTTGGGGGGCAAAACCAACTTTTGTGTGAAATATTGCCTTTCCCCAGTCGTTACTCACTCGTTTTGCATATCATTCGACGCGCAATGGTGCGAGGAATCCGATGGTGACAAAGTTTTCCTTCTAGCTATGACATGTATGTTTTTACAGAAAAAATCGAAATTTTGAAATTTGTGGACAAAAACGACCGGTAGAAATTCGGGGATGCGGAGCCGTGGGAATTTCAGACGGCTCCGGCTCCGGCTCCGGCTCCGGAGAAAAAAAATCGGCTCCGGCTCCGGCTCCGGGTGAAATGCCATGGCGGCTCAGGCTCCAGCTCCGAGTAAAATGATCCGGCTCCGGCGGCTCCGGCTCCGGCTCCAAATGCTCAGTACATCCCCTATACAATTAAATACGGGTGGAAGAAAAAAGACGATGGAATTGGTGCACGTTGCTTCTGTATTTCCATAACAAGGCTATTTTCATATTTTGAATACCGCATGTTTTACTGCCATGAACTGTCAAACCGAACTAGGTCAATAATTTTTCCTCTTAACCCGCGCCCGGCTGGGGGTCCTGGATTTCCACGCCCTGCTGGGAGGGGGGGTGTTTGAACACCCCCCCCCCCTTGTAACTCGGCTCCTGGGCCACGTAGCGATACGCGGAAGGCGGCGTTCGAAAGAGCGTCAAAAATAATGACGAAATCACTTGTCAATTTTTTGGTCAGGTCAAAGGTCAGGTCACCAGAGGTCATTAAAGGCAAAATTTCGCCGATTTCCAGGTCGAATGTCGAAAATTTCCAAGAAGCCAACGCATAACTCGGGAACCAATAGAGCTACAGCGCCGCGGAAAAGTGCATTCGATAGCCCTATTAACGCCCTTTCTGAGTAATTCTCTCAGATTTGACCTAACGTCAACGGTTTTGCCTGCAGGGGGCAAAAACTGCAAAAATAGCCGATTTGTTCGGAAACAGTTTTTCTGCAATAACTTTTGACCCAAGCCTTGTACGAGCTTACTTTCACCGGCATCGTGTTCCTCTCGTCAAGACGCATCGAATGAACTATAACTTGAGGTCAACTTGAAAATTTGACCTCAGGAGTCAGGTCAAGGTCATGACCTGACCGGAAAGGGTCATGTTGCATATCAGTCGATCCGTATCGTCGAGCTGAACACATATAAGGCGTTTTCATCGCTCTAGCATGCCTCTATCAAAAGTTATTTGCGAAAAACTGTTAGATACCATTCGTGACCTAAGATGACCTCAGGGCACAAACACGGGTCACGGACACCATTTTCATGTTCAGTTTGTCTAAACCACTTGTAATTCGGTGTTTGGGAGTGTTTATAAAGTCTTTCGTCCAAAAGAGGCGCATTTCAATTTTCTCCCATTGACTTATAATGGGGAGGTCGCAAAATTGACCTGACCTTAGGTCATCGATATCAAAATTCTGAGATACACATTTTGTACATGCTATTGCTCTTAGCAATCGCTGAAAGTTTAAAAGCGATCGGTCACTCGGTGTAGCTATGACAGACATTGAAACTTTTTATGAGGTGAGGTCACTTCAAGTGACCTGGTGACCTGACCTTGAATGACCTTGGTCTGAAATTTTCACAACATGTGTAGAATTGATGTATGATAAGGTGTACCCAAAACGGCGGCGCTCCGCGCCGCCGTTTTTGAGATATTCGCGAAAAACCACAAAGGGGGGTGTTCAAACACCCCCCCCCCCAGCAGGGCGCGGGTTAAAAAAGGAGCCGGAGTCGCCCCCTTTTTTGACGGCTCCGGCTCCAGCTCCGGCTCCGGGCTATATTGTTTCACGGCTCCGGCTCCGGCTCCGGGCAAAATGTGTCGGCTCCGGCGGCTCCAGCTCCAGTTCCGGCTCCGGCTCCGCACCCCACCCCTGGGTAGAATTACAATGGCTGCAATTGACGACGCACTGCAGAGGGTCCCTGTGCAGACTCATCACTCATGATCATTACCCAGAAAAAGGTGAAAAACGCTCCATTTAATCGGATCACCCTGCTAAAACCTCCATTCACGCATGCATGCAGAGGTTTTACGTGAAATGCATAGAACTTATCCCAGCCGCCGATTGTAGCTAAGAATTGGGCATTCGACGGAGACTGAGAGCGAATGTCGGAAGTGTGAATCGGAAGTAAATTAGTTGGTAATTCATCTTTGCTCCAGTGGGAGGAAGTGTTTTGTTCACTCGAGTACGAACAAAAAGTTTATTGTTTTTTTCGTGTGAAGGGAAGCGCTGCAAACGTGAGCAATAATGTTAAACGGGGCCAAAAGTTACGCACGGCATAGCGGCAATGGATCCCTTAGAGATAGGCTTTGGACTTCCAGGCCATCTCAGGCCACTCAGGGTCAGTGTGGACTCTCAGAAGCCTGCTTAGGATCCCGGAGATCGGCGTGGGTCACCCAAAATATTTACGTGTATGTGGTGCTTTACGGCTTTCCGAGCCCGCCCAAGGTGGAGCCCTCTGCTTCAGAAGCCAGTGTGGGCGGCGGGCGCTAAGAGACTACGCCCAGGGTGAGCCTAGAGCCCTCGGATAAGTGTGAACCGTTGGGGTCTGTGTTGAATTCCTAAGGACCCTACGTAGGGACATAAGAAACATGTGTTGCGGCCCTCAGAAGGACACGTGAGTTGTGACCCCTCAGATGCCGGCTTGGGGGTAGCAAAGTCTGTCGCTTCAAAAGTTCGGCTGAACTATCAGAGGCCAGTTAAGGTTCTCGGAAAATTTCAAAGGCATCCTCAAAGATTCGTGTGGCCCTTCAGAGGTCTACGTATGTATAGGTAAGGTCCTAAAAGATCCCTGTGTCGGCCCTCAGAGAACATGGACACCAGTGGGACTCTCAGAGGCCGGTTTGGGCCCTCTGAAAGCTTCTTAGACATCAGTGCAGAGCTCCTTAGGAGCCTGTGTGGAAAGCAAGCTCATGAGCTCTGCGGCACTTGAACGGTACTTGAGCCTGTCGCAGACATTTGACGAGTCGAGAAAGGCCCCATAGATTTCGTGTCACGCTTTGAACGAAAATTATGTGTCAGCACTCCAAAACTTATGAAAATCATCTATAAAATGTAATAAAGAACCAACTTGGAACATGGAATGAATCACAGCATTGACATTTCCGAGTCTGGGAGTCGGAGTCTTGAAGATTTTAGCGACTGCGACTCTGACTCTGGTTTGAACTGCACGCTCCAACCGAGTCTGACCTTACAGACATTCTCAGAAAGGTACCCCCATTTTTTCCCGACTCCAAAATCTCATCGGATCTGTATCGATCTCAGGGGGTGCCCGGTCCGAGGTTAGGGGGGCAAGCTGCCCCGCTTGCCCCCCCCCCGTGGCGACGCTAATGGTACCCAACATTAAGGATTGAAACATAGACCTCTGTATACCGGTATACAGAGGTCTATGATTGAAATTATTCCAACAATAGGAGACTGAAAGAAATGCTCGAAATTCGGATATCTGAAGTTGTGAAGTGGTTTGGATCGTCATTCATAGAAGGAAGGGAAGTTTCCTCCTGCATTTAACCTTGGTGTAATTAACAATGATTTCTTTCCGGTTCCTGGACTCCGGAAATCTACCTAAGTGAAGCATGACCTGAGGCTAAAGGCGTAATTAGTCGACCCTCATTGAATGAAGCATCCACTCAAATGAAACATTATTAATTAGATGCCCGAGAAATGCGTCGAGCACTGGCTCCAGCCAACAGTGCAAAATGCGGATGAAAATGCTATGGTTTCCATTTGTTGTATGCGCATTAAAAGATAACCGGACTTTAAGCCGTGTTTATCCTCTGTAGTCGCCCAACCATGGTGAAGCCAGTAGGTATCCTCTGTCAGTTATTCACGATTTCTTATTAACATGGCCCGTGTTTATGCAAAAAATCTGCGCTTTTATTTCCTGAACGACCAATCTGGACTGCAGTGTTTGATGGGCATTGGGCATTTCGGTAACATAGCGGGGTATGTTAGCAACTCGGCATACCTATAATAACGGGTGTGCACTTAGTTTCTGGAAAAAGTTTGTGCTGCCATAACTTAAGTGTTTGAACTTAGACTAAGATGATATTTGGCACATATATAAATTGCAACAATAGTTAAAAGCTGTCAAAAGAATTAGGCGCTCTCTCCTCCCAGGCGGTCTAGAGCCCACGTGCTATACAGACGCCTCCTGTTGAAATTGCGCGGCACCTCCAGGTCCAGGTGTGGCGATGGCTAGCGCGTTATGGACTTCAAATAGACGCTGATATGCACTTAACATCTTCCTTAGTACTATTTTGTCTTCAAAAGTCCACATTCGGTCGCCGTTGAGATATGCCAAGAAGATTCTCTTCGCGACTCACAAACGGTACATGTGCGGCGACCCGTAGATCCAGCGCTCCGCGCGCACAGTGACTGCATTGTGGTGTGATCATGACACCTATACTTTCCTGGGGTAGTGATGTTCCCAATGTGACAAAATTTCTTTATTTAAGCACTGCTGTCAAAAGATATCGATGTCGGCACTGGCTACATAGGGCTAACATAAGATTGGATACCGCACGTGGGGATTTGGCGGTCCACTGACCAGGAGATAGCGTCAAAAGTGGTCAACAGGCTGAGGTTCCACATTTTGTGAGCGCCTGCCTCTCGAAGTGGTGTTTTACCCCATCTTCATTACATAAAATTTCCCTTTTAGGCGATCTAATTCCAGCATCCACAGGTGATTGCTTGATTCGTCTGTGCACTGAGCATTTATCATGATAGCTTACAGATCCATGTCTCATTGCTCCTCTGCTGCTTTTATCGGCTGCCGAATGCTGGATCATGGTATCTCTACCCTTTTTGGTATACAATATCACAATTTGAATTTTTTCTTCGAAAAATGGAAAACGGGAGGACGGGAAACGTATCGGGAACGCTCACAAGATGGTGAATACCTTTTACCAGAACGAGCCTCTTCTGCTGGGGCACTTTCGCCACGAATCAACACACCTGCACACTGTGCATGTGCCACGCACTTCCCCGTGCTTGTGCCGTTCCTCTAATGGCACAAGCTTTCTTTCTAGCAATACCTAGAAAGCGCCAATGGGAAGAGAAGTTGTTTCTCTGGAATTTTTGTTATTTTTGTGAAAATTCCGCCACTCTTTTCCGCGTTCATGACTTAGTTGTAAGCTCCTTTCTGTATGAAAAAATAGTCGGTTTGGTCTGAATTTTGGCATGCTCATACCAAAATGAATGATTATTCACTATACGAAAGTTTGTTTTGATATCTTTAATAGTTTTAAAGATACGGATGATCAATCTTTTTCCAAAAACTAAGTGCACACCCGTTACATGGCAATGGATGGTAATGCTTTATTTTTATTGGTATATGCATGTAGTGCATGCATGTAGTGAATCGCTGCTCGAGATTCGTCACTGTTCACTGTTCAGCCCATTTTGTCACATTAAAGGCTGGAAACGTATAAGATATGGTACTCAGAGCAGCGGTCGGGACTTGGAATCAGGCTCCGCGGGTCTTTCCGTGAACTGCATGCAGTTACTTCAGCCTAGCGTCTTCGTCCGGGTCGCGAAAAATTCCGTCTGCGCCACACAACTACGCCTTGTCACGTTGCATGCAGTCACTATATTTACAGCGCATCTTTTTCACCGCGCGGCGGCGACGCGGACAATCGGTGATACAATGGAAGGATACAAATCCAGCACGCAGGACACAGACCTCTAGCAGGACGCTGACAGTAACCGCTCTCGGGTTTGCCGGTGTGTGCGTGTCAAAACGGCGTCCGTCAGTGCTCGCGCCAGGCACCTGACGCCCACCCTTCACAGGTCGCTCAGCCGCCTCCTCCTCCTCCTTCACCTCGTTCCACACCCCGTCCCGACTAGAGCTCGCACACAAAGTGATGGCGGTAGGAGCACTGCTCGTCGTGCCACGCCACGCCGTCGCCGTAGAGGTCGTTGAGCACGGCGATGCAGTCCTCGAAGCCCTCAGCATTGTCCGGCTGCGGCTGGAACAGCGGGCCCGTTCTGCTCCAGCGTGTGTAGCCGGCAGAGACGGCCGTGCCGTCGGCCCATCGGAACTCGCCTGTCTGGAACTTGCCCGACGTCCATAGAGAGCGAATATCTGCAATTAACGGGCGGCGGCCGGTCAGCCGGGATGCCGTGTGGGGTACACCGACACCGATCAGCGGGAGCGAGCTTGACGGACAGATGGGCCTTTAAAGCGGTACACAAGTCCGTTGGGTTATAGAAACGACGCATGAAAACATGAGACTAAACGGAATGTATAATTGGCAAGAACAGTGAGTGTGTTGTTTGTCTAGAGTTATACAAAGCGGAAGCAAATCACCAAACTGCTTTCGAGTCACGAGCCTAGGTCTTCGGCATTGGAGTTACAGCCTGACGAAAATAAAGGAACAACGGGTTTTCGCTGTGAAGTTGCGAATAGCGGTGGACGGCCATGAGCCAAGACGTCTACCAATAATTAAGGGATAAAACCGCTGCTGAGCGGAGCCGGGCACTGGTGGTGCGTTCGTACTTTGCACGGGTTGACCAGGTGATTCACCAACCGGATGCATCACATCCTGCTGCCTCGGGCGTGGGGCTGCATCCTGGTACGGCTAGGCTCCGTGACAATCGACACAGCCATTGTGAGGCAGTTCGACAATCGCGGAGGAAAGGTGGAATAGAACAAAGCCAAACCTAATTGAAGTAACGGCTCATTTTTCATCGGCGTTATTTTTAGGCAACGAAGATAAGGTAAATTATTAAGCAGATCACATGACTTGTCACCCCCAGCTAGTCCTGATAGCTTGAGTAATGGATGAAATAAATGATGGAAAGTAGCAGCTAATGGCTGAAGGCACGGTAATTGCTTAAAGTGGACGCTTTGGCATTCGGAACACTGCACTGCAAAAACTGGCTTTTGCATTCCGGAGCAGCTAGGGTCGTTCCTGGAGATAATAACTTTATCTCGGTTAAGAAATATAAGTAGCTGCCAACCGCAAAATGTGTTAATTATTTTCATGTTTAGGTATATATATATATATATATATATATATATATATATATATATATATATATATATATATATATATATATATATATATATATATATATATATATATATATATCCCAATATTGGCCTAACATTCCTGTTATCTTTTTAACATAAAACAGGCTGGAATGTTTGAACGGACATATTATCTCGGCGTTCACTCTGGGGACTGAGGGGCTGAGCCAACTGACCGATTTTTTTTCTATGTAGATAACTCAACAAACTAATCATGCGATCAGCCTGGCATTTTCTACTGATTCTCGCTTTCATGGGCCAGCGGTCCCCCCCCCCCCCTGACAACCGGTGGATGAGGTTGGGTCCACACCCGGACCCGTAT
The DNA here is from genome assembly GCF_019059575.1 of Amphibalanus amphitrite. Lineage (NCBI taxonomy): Eukaryota > Metazoa > Arthropoda > Thecostraca > Balanomorpha > Balanidae > Amphibalanus > Amphibalanus amphitrite. The sequence continues at coordinate 513,807 of NW_024881781.1, forward strand.
ATCCTCTCCGGGGTGACCGTTTGGGAGGCGGGCAAACTGTCCCGACTGGGCAATCCGGTCCCACCGGGACGGTTTCGCCTCCGCGGCTCACTGTCGGTATCCCGCACAGCCCAATACCTAAACTATATCCTATATCATCCCATAGCTCTTTAACGTTCTTTTCAGGCCGAAAGAGCCGCAAAAAACTCTCCCCCGCACTCACCCTCAGCCTCTTCGTCGAACAGCCAGGAGAGGTAGCTCTGTTTCTCCCTGGTGTTGACAGAGATGAGCTGGCCTCCCTCCATGCGGCAGATGTCGTCCGCCTCCGCCCACGTGTAGAGCATGCGCGTCGGAGGTGCATCACGCCACGACAGGTAGTAATAGGGACGGCCTGTGGGCACCACAGAGTCGGCTGATGTCACAGAGGTCCAAAGTGCAGCCTGCAGGGCCGGATATGGCAAATCCGGCCGGGCCGACTCGTAACGTCTGCCCCACACGAACCTGTCATGAAATGTGTACTATGTGGGAATGCTTGAAACTCGTTGTCGGAGTATCCTTGAAGTACCTTTGTTAATTGAAACTATAGGTATATAACATTCAAATAAAAATAATGTTTGTGGTTCTAGGCACTAGGCATATGCTGTGTTTGAGATAAATATGAAAAAGTTATTAAAGATACCTATCTTATTGTTCCTTGCTGTTCTTCAACAGAAAGTGGTTTGCAAATTTCGGAGGACGGTCGGCTCCTTACCTGGCCGGCCGCGGACCTGGCTGGTCACGCCGCGGGTATTGCTTGGACCTTGAGTACTTCCTGCACCTTGAGCGCCGACCGCACCTTGAGGACCAGCCGAAGCTTGACCGCCGCTCGGTCCTTGAGAACTGCCAGAACCTTGAAAACCACCTGCACCTTGCGAATAGCCCGCAGCTTGAGCAGCGCCCTGAACCTGATAGTTGTTTCTTCCTTGGTACGCGGGTCGGCCACCGAATGCGCTAGGACTCGTGAAGCCGCCAGAGCCACTGTGTCTGCCGACGTTACGGTATGCGCCAGAGCCACCAGACGGGCCGGCACCAGAAAAGCGACCGGGTCCGGAGAAGCCGGGGCCGGAGCCGGGACCGCCGCGGCCATTGTACCACTGGGTAGGCGCGCGCGCCGGCTGCTGGGGCGGCGGCGGCGGCGGCGGCAGCGTGGTGGTGGGCGCGGCGGTGGTGGTGGTCTCCGGCGCCGCCTCGGTGGTGGTCGACTTCCTCTTGGACTTCCGTCGGGAGCTCTTGTTTTTCTGACCCACGGCCAGGGCCAGTAGGGCCAGGACCAGTAGTGTCCGGAACGCAGCCGGCTGCCGGCGCAACACAAAATCATTATTTACTGCCTGTGCAATTATGACAACTCGGTTATCAGCGTGATTTTGAAGTTAAACGTCACTCGCCTACATATCATAAACCAGCATCATTTAAAACGCTACTGTAATTCAATGGCTTGGCCTATTATTTTAACATGACATTTTAAAATGTAGTGTACGTACAAAAACAAGGACAAATAATAAGCAGTAACACAAACAACTAATGGAGGCCATCACAACAACCGACGTTCAAATCCGTAAAAGATTCACTTCACTGCTATACCATCCTCTCCTCACAAAGACACACACTTGCATGGATGGAGCTTTTCCAGGGAAGTTGGTGGGGCAAAAAGTCGTCAAACCCACACGTCCAATTATGAAGTTGAATAAAATGCCACATTGAATAAATTCCTATCATTACAGATATAATATTTTGCATTAAACAGACATTTCAGGGCTCTTCAATGCGAAAAAAAGATTAATTTGCAAAGCAACGAAGTCTTGGAAATCAGCTAAAGTTGGTGGGGCAAAACGCTTATTGGTGGGGAAAAATACCAAGTTGGTGGGGCAGCCGCCCCACCAACTGTATAGGAAGCTCCGCCCCTGCACACTTGCGATGCTCCCGATCTGCTAATCAGTCGGAGCACGAGGCAATGCACCTGTCGTCGAACATACCTTCATATCGAGTGCACGGACCGGCTTCGGGACTGGTGTGGGTCGTCTGCCGACGCACCGTTATATACTCGTCCGACGGGAGGCAGTTTTCCTGGTCCTCTTCGAGACGCTGCCCGGTGCGACACCGGCCCGAGCGACCGCCGCGGCGGTCGCTCGGGCCGGTGTCGCACCGGGCAGCGTCTTCGCGCCGGAGACGGAATACAGACCGCGCTGCAGCGACGACGACAAATAGCTGCGCAGCGGGTCGGTAGGCGGATGTTTTTGGATTGGGTGTCGTCTCGATGTTTAGGTCTGTCATGGGCAGGGATATTATTTATATACATAGTACTTACACCTGAAAAACCTTTTTACAGCCGGGGGAACCCCTCTGCCGCGTCCAGATAGGCCTACAAAATAAATTATTGGTCTTTAGGAACATTGTGGCGGAAGGGGAGGAGGAGACCGCGCAATTCAGTCGTAGAGCTATCGGGGGTCGGACTGACCCTCCCTCACCATTGCTTCCACGTCTCCCCTTTGTTATAAGCCGCAGTTCCGCCAGCCCTCGATCGGGAGCACTCGCCTAAAATCTTCGTTGGGAACCCTAGTTATTCTTATATTGACTTGCCTAATTTATTATGATGGTAGAAAATGACCTTATGCTCATGATACAATGAAATGATATTAAAATAAGTCCAAAAATATTATGATATATTTCGACTTGCGTCGTCTTCAGAATGTACATTTTCAGAATTGTCGACGAACAAATTCAAATCCTTTCAAAATAGCGTGCAACATTTTTGTGAGATCTCTGGCTAACAAATTACAGTCAGGTCATACCTATAATAAATTTTAACAGCGTACAATACAATGAATACAATATCACTCATAATTATGCTCAAACTAGCCATAGCTCACCTCCAACGAATTGCCTAATTTATCTCATGAAGGCAGATCCGTGGCATGAAAGGGGCTCTAGCCACCTCAGTTGTATAACTTCTTTTAGCCGACTAAGCATTGGCTTTGATGTCCCGACGACTTGCGCAATGCGCATTAAACTCATCGCAAAGACCATGTAACGCGATCAGATATGACCCAGTACCCAGCCTGTCAAAATTAGCAATAATCAACGACTATCTATATTACTATTTGAGGAGGGTGCGTCTGTCCGTTACCGAGGTCCCGACTTGGTCGTGCTTTGCGTGGACTACAGGCCAGACCGTTGCACCTAGCCCGATGAAATTTGCACAACTTATAGATCAAGGATGCGCGACGTGCCTTTGAGGGGTCTCAGCTCGATGGGATTGGTAGGGAGCGCGTGGCACGTGCTCAAAAAGTGCAAATTCGCGTCATAGACTTTACATGTATAAATCGGCTTGCAAAATCGGGCGAAAATGGCTAAATTTGCCCGACACGGGTCCGATCCCCGTGCAATATCTCGGTAACCGTGGGCCGGATCGGCACGGGGAAAACAGCATTGTGTAGATAATTGAACAGGCTATCGAATGATATGCGGTGCAGGGGATGGCACGTGCCACGTGCACCCGTGAGGGTACATTGGTTGAAAAATTGCGGTTTTTGACGGATTTTGGAATTGATTTTATTTTTAGGTGACCATTAAACGGAGCGAGTTGGAACAGCGCCTGTTGGCAAGAGAAATGTACCGCCTCTCATGGGAAAATTGTGAAAAGCTGATTGATCCAAATCAAGGTGGTACAAATCACGGGAGAAAATGGTGTTTGTATATTTTGTGCCACTTTATTAATCACACAGGTTTTGCTCAATGATCTGATATATCTGGCAATTAAAAATGGCACCGTTGGAAAGAGCATTCAATTCTGTCCAAGGTTCAGTCTTTATTTTTGCATGATGAGCAACAATATTCTTAAAAATGTAAATGTTCCAAACCATTACATTGTCATTTTTAGCAAAATTCATCGATGGCCCTCAAAAGACTTCACGCCAGTTTTCGAATCATTCTTAAGTGTAACGCATGATAATACGACACGGGCACCTCGATGCGATGTATCTTTTTTGTTTTATTACAAAATGCTTGACCGTCAAAAAGCAATCGAACGAAATGGATACCAACCAAATCGACACAGAACAACCCAATGCCCGCGGGTCACAAATAACCCTTCTTCGCGTTGCGGAGCACGCGGGTAACCCTAGTACCTACCTATAGTTCGTTTTTTTTTTTCAAAAGGACGCTGGCTCAAAGTTCAATATCGAAGCTCTCACGTGAGTTTGGGCAGCTTCAGTGTCTGGCCAATAATTTCTTACCGAAAAAATAATCGATTTCAAATTGTGCACGGTAAGTAGCTGGAAATTGTTTCTCAAAAATGAACATACTATGATGACGTCAATGGTGGCAGCAGGCACCCAAATGTCCGTGCAATGGGACAAGTGTCAACGAATTTGGGTTAAACATAGTTTTTCACTGTTGCCGAGCTAAAATCGAGTAAGCGGTTCCGTCCATGATAGTTATAAGTTACATTGCAATACATGTTCGACAGCATGACGTCACCACTGTTCTCATATCTGATTCCAAAACGCACATATGGAAATTATCGGGAAGAAATCACATGTTAAAATTAGTCGACGTTCGATTTTCTCAGGTTCAGTTTTTGCTCGTTTTGCTCGCTAAAACACGTGCTTGTTCGAAAAACATACTTGGAGCCAGCGTCCTTTTGAAGAAAAAAAAAACGAACTATAACTAAGATTTCTTTTATAATAATGTAGCGGCGCTGCTCCACCGCTGGTCAAGTGATATTTAGTGGTTGCGACTCACTGAAGTCGCGGCGTCAGCTGCGCGGCAGAGACGTATTTGCTTTTCACCGGCGGCGTGGTCGAGGACGCGCGAGCCCTCCCAGAAGAGGACCCCCTCCGGCGTGTCGCGGACAGCACGGCAGCGAAGCGGCTGACGACGGTGACAGGCTGGAGAGAAGTGGGACAGGTGGCGTGGACGGAGGCTGGAGTGGAGGCGAGGATGGAGCCCATCCTTCAGCCCCGTACCCCACCGTGGCTGCGACCCGCGCCGGTCACCTTTGACCTGGAGGCCGGGACGCGCCCACCACCTGGATCGCCCGCTGATCGCCGAAGACAAGAGGCTGCCCTCTGTCTGGCCTCCCTCCCCCAGTGTGCCACCTGGGTGTGGACGGACGGTTCAGCGGAGGAGGGCTTCAGGGACGGCGGCGCTGGAGCACTCATCGTGTGGCCGGACGACTCAACAGAAGAGCTCCGTGCCCCGGCCGGTAGTTTGTGTAGCAGCTACCGGGCCGAGATGGTAGCCCTCCGCACGGCCCTGAGACACCTCTTAGAACACCCGGCTCACGAAGATGTCCCCATCGTCATATGCACAGACTCCCAAGCTGCCCTGGCGGCCCTCAGAAGCGGCCCTTCTGAGCAACGGACCCAGCTCAACAGCGAAGTCTGGGATGCCCTCACCCTCCTGACAAGAGAGGGTGCTCGTCGGCTCCACCTTCAATGGGTCCCTTCCCACTGCGGTTTAGAAGGGAACGAGCGGGCCGACGTCCTGGCCAAGGAGGCGTCGGCGCTCCCGCAGGAAGAGGTCCCTCTCGATGTGAGGACCGTGCTGAGGGCGTCCGCCAGAGCAGCGAGGGCAAAAATCGGCAGACAACGCCCCAGCGGGTGGTACCGGGATCTGTGGGGCGAACGCCTGCCTCCACCTGCGGCTGATCTGGACCGCCACGCGGCTGTAGAGGTGCACCAGCTGCGGGCGGGCCACTGGTCGGGCTCCGCCCAGTATATGCACAGGATCGGCCGTAACCCAACGGTGGAGTGCCCTGGCTGTAATGACCATGGATGCCGGGCGGGACGGTGTCCGGTGTGTCGGGAGGAGGCGGACACGCCCGGACATGTTCTGCTGCGATGCCCTGCCCTGATGAACCTGAGGTTCCGCCTGCTGGGCACCATTCACCCGTCACACGAGGAGATTCGGAGCGCGGACGTCGTCGCGGCCCTGGCGGCCGCGACCAGACGACTTCAAAGCCGAGAGGCTTCGCGGCAGTGATCCTGCCGCCGAGGGGAATCAACAACAACAACAACAACAGGACGCCATTTTCGCTTTGGCAGTCATCATGCCATGAACAGAGTTTGGCACCCGGCCAGATTCGGGACAGAGTATGTATGAATCAAAGAATATTGTCGTTTTGTTACCTATTTATCAGCTTATGTTGTTACCTATGGATAAAATCTGTGATATCGTTTCCATACGTTGATTTCTCACGTTGATAACCGATTTACCTAATTTACCTATATTTCGGATGTTTTTCATGCTCATAAGTCACTTAGTGTTATGATTTATGTTCATATTTATGATGTGCGTTTCTTTCTGTGTGTTTCTCAGGTTTTCTACGTTACACCTGCGTTACACCTCCGTTACACCTGTCACCTACGCAGTTACCCAATAGAATCTGAAAACTAACAACCTGTTTACCTGCCAAAGCCGTATCAAATAATGTGATCCGCTGGTGAAGAATGGAGTTTGAGGACACGTACAATTTAATAAGTTCGATTAGGTATGATCGAGGAATAAGCCGTAAATGAATAGGCGGGGTATACGGTGCCGGCTCCGGTCACCAATCCTGCTTGAGTTCCGAGTTAAATATCCTGGCGGCTCCGACTCCAGTCTCCAGATAAAATGTATAGGTACCGACTCTGCTGGCGCTTGAAACTCCAGGTAAAATACACCTACCTACCTACCGGCTCCGGCGGCTTCGACTCGGAACAATGCATATTACCGACCGGCTCTGGCAGCCACGATGCCCGTTTCTTCCCTCAAAAATAGAAAATAAATCCATGCTGAAAATATAAGAAGCTAGGTCAATGCCATAAAACGACGACAACACAGTCAAACAGGGCGACGGACACGAATCGGAAACCGATCCTTGTACAATGATCTACATCGTTGTGCTACATCGGATCCGCGCGGCAATAAGGCGACGAGACATAAATGGTTATTGGGTATCCCAATTTATGTCATCCCAATTCATGTTAGCTGTTCAAGGAACGTTACCTCGCTCTCCTGTGAAGGAATATTTTAGAGAACAAGGACAATTGTTTGAAGAGGAAACAATAAGTGTGGCACATTATATACATGACCAGAGAGCCGTTGCACTCAGAGGCGGATCCAGCTTAGAGTTTTTTTTTTTTTGGCGGGGGGGGGGGGCAAACCATATTTATCGATTCTTTCCATGCCTCGTCCATAGGCGTAATGTTAAAATTATGCCGTTTGGGGGAGGGCAAATGCCCATTTTGCCCCCCCCCCCTGGATCCGCCACTGGTTGCACTGGCAAATAACTTCAATAATTTAAGATTATGATCATTTAAGTAGTGTCCCTAAATGAGAGTGTTTCATATTGTTTGTAACATATTGACTTTCATGGTGTTCCGTGTTTTTTTATACGATCTGTTCGCCAATGAATCTAACAATCACCGAATGCTGCTAATTTTCGGTCGAAAGCTGTTACATTAAACGTTTGGAGCATAGGCGGCGTAACGGGGGGAGGGGCACTGGGGCACCGTGCCCCCTTTGATTTTGGCATTTGAACATTAGCCCTATGGGCGTTACATGGAAAGAATGGGACCAAAAGTCGGCAGTGCCCCCCCCCCCCCTTAGTTGAAGGTGTTCCACCGCCACTGATTTGGAGCCAGCTTGAACTTATTTCTGAATCCGTTGAGTAAAGATATGAGCTGCGCTAGCTGCATTATTATGTAGGAATATAAATAGGCATGCTACTTCTACAAACGAGCTCATCAACAAATTGGCATAATAGGACAGTTTGTGTTTTAACATGATGTTTGAAGGCACGTCGTCGTATTTTGTTGCGTCCAAACAGAGGTTGCCCGTGCGCAGTTGTGCACTGTTATAATGGTTGTGAGCAGATGCCTAAATTAGGAAGGAACGAGCAGTGACTACGCATTTGAAACCAGCATTGAAACGCTGGGTTGTAACTTATGCCTCGAATTTTCCGTGACGATGATCCAAAGAGCAAAGGCACTTGGACCCGCACACATTTGACATTACCGTGAATTTTACCAACAACGACCGATAAAACTCGTGGTTTCCGTGAGTTGACAGAACTCACTACAGAGTTATACTCGCTCACCCTTCACAAGCTATTCGTTGACTGTGATGGTTGTGGCGCTTATCACGCACTTAGGCGTCGCGTGGCTAATAGTGAGCACTGAGCAGAGGGTCACACTCGCAGGGACCGTGTGTGCTGCGGCACAGCCTACCCTTCCAGGCAACTGGTGCTCGGTGAGAAACGTAACATCATTCTAATATGCAATCAACTCAACGGTACATGCAGTAGTATGCTGTATGAACGAGATGGGTGGACCAATAACTCTCCTTTGGTATCAATTTGGAGACTAGCAATGCATGCTAGCTGAAGCGAAAGCACTGGACAGCTCGTAACCAAACGCCCATCCATTCAAGAGACTGCCAGCACATTCATAGTCGGGCGTGACGAGGATATGCTCGATTATAACGGCTCTCCTAAATGCTGCCACACTCTGCAGTCAGAACAATAACTTCACCAGAAGCCAATGACAGGAAAAGGTAAACACAGGAAAAGGTCATGAGTGTCTGCGCCGAATCAGCGCTCATCGGTGATATTAATTCCTGCCTCCTGGCTGTACCTAGGTATCAGACCCATCTCATCTATTTGAATCCAGACTTGGTATCGGCCAGCTGGCGATATTTTTTTTTTTTAGAAATTTTGTCCGAATGGTTGAATGGGTGGCTTTGGGCCCGGGTGCCCCGCTAAGCAGTGCTTGTTGCGGATGACACCACGGACCCACCACCCGACCTCGCCCGCGCCCGGTTCACCGGTGATAATTTGGATCGAAAGTTTAACGTGCCGCAGGTAGATGACGACGCGGTAAACGATTTAGCATTTTAATCAGCTGTCGCAATGACCTTATAATGATATTAATTGCTAAGCAGACATCTACTTTGCGAGGTGTGATGGTGTGTTACCTTGATGTCTTTGTCGTCGCCCAATGGATAGCTTGATGCGAACTCGCTTGGGAAATTAACATGACTGTGATGAAGAGTAGGCACCTGCATCTGCCTACATAAAGGTATAAACAGTTATTTATGTTATTTATGTTTATATATTATGTCATTGCGATAAATCTGACCAGGATTTAGTAACAAAGCGCATATCCTACACTGCAAAAATTAAAACTTTATCCAATAACGACACTATTTACCTACGTAATGCAAAAAATTGTGATAAATGCACGGTCCGAACAGAGAATACCATTGTTAAAGTGACCCTCCCACCTTAACATTAGATTTGAGTTGAGATAGCCAAAATGGGGTCCCTGGCTCACAATTACCGGTTTCGGCACTCACAACATCGAGAGATGCCTTAAATCGGAAATATTGAATTTCAAAATTGCATCATTTGGATTCAGAGGGGCTAATGCTTTTGAATACCCCTCTGAATGTGTGACGGCAGCGCAGATCTAACGATTTTTAAATGTTTGACTAAAACGTTTTGTAGCACGCGGTGGTATATGCTGCTTTGCGCGCAACAAGTGCCGCACTTTCAGCTGCCAAACTATTGCTTCCAAATAAAGTCGCTAGGAACAGCGGAGATACCAAAAAGTAAACAAAAGTAAAAGTCTAATATCTTGAAAACCGGTGAATATTTTTCGGTGAAATTTGGTAGATATTCGTTTTCGCTCTTTCTGAACCGAGCGACATCACTTTCATGCCAATTCATCAACCTTTTTGAAGGTGGGAGGGTCCCTTTAATGTTTCCAACGTTTGTGAAAACGAACTTTTTCCATTGTAAACGGAGCAAAACAGTAAACACAAGTGCTGTAGATGTATGTCGCGGCATGAAATGTCTTTATTTTGAACAGTGACTCCCACACTCGCATGACAGTGAATGTCAAGTTTTTCATCGTTTTCACTAAACCGCAGTTTCATGCGGTCGTACTTCCATTCGTGTCCCAGGATGCATGACATGCAACGTGACTGCTGCATTACATGCTATGTAATGATCGATGTTCCACTGAAGCCCTGCATCACACGAACCACAGGTGACCTCTGCACACAATGGCATTTATAACGTTTCACGCCATTGCCAAAGCCGCGATGAGAACTTGGTTTGCCTAAGTGAAATGATGATGATTGGGGTTGGTGGCGTGCCCAGCCTCTGAGCTGTTATAGCATTGCATTGAGCATTGAGCTGTTATACCAACTATAAAACAAAGTTTAAGTTTGTTATAAGGTAAGTGTGATCGCGTGGAGTTATGGCTGTCACAAGGAATTGTGCAGTCATGGATTATGCTAGCAAATATCTTTTAGGCATTACTTGTCATGCCGCCACCGTTCCGTTAACTTTTATCCCAGTTCTCTACTCGAGCCAATCGGCCCAGCTGTCTTGCAAAAGCTGCGTTCGCCCACTAATGTAGACACCTTTTGTTTGATCCATGCCAATATTTTACATCTATGTAAAACGATCAATGCTTAGCAGTGCTATAATGTATCCATGTACGATCAATTTGGTGCAGCGAACAAACGTCCAAGTGCCGGGATGTTCGATTCATGAAGGCGGAACTGATGACCTGCAAGGAAACAGGATTTGTTATCGATATTTAGGTAGAATCAAGTACCTAACCAAAGAGCACACTACAGGAAAGTCAAGATGCTTCCCTGCTTTTACTGCAGCGTCAGTTCCGTTAAAACTGACGCATCCGTGATTGTAAATGCGCAGATGTTTGATCATGAAATGGTGACAGGAGTGAATCCTGACACGTGGAGATAGAGAGAAGTTGTAATCACGCCAGATAAGAGAACCGTTAAACCCAAAGGAATTCGCACACTGTGACTGCACTCGTGCAGATGTGCGAATAGGATTAAAACGATTTCAAGCGTAGGTATAACGGAAAGCAGCGAGTGTATTTAGATTGTGAGCTGCAACTTAGAATATATTTAAAAACGAAGATAAAGCATAATTTTAAAACGCGCAGCTTTATTTTCTTGTCGATGTATCATTTCATTTCCTTGCACCACCCTATTCCCTATTGCCATGCTGCAATTAGTTAACTGTACCTTGATACCGTCATCGAAAATGATATTGGGATTTGGCACAACATAATTCCTACCTAAGAAGGAACGTGTAACTGAAGGTCTCGACATAAAGCATTATTCTAAAGTAAGTCAAATGCCGGATTTCATCCCATGTTTGGGTTGCATTATTTGGCGCTGGCTCAGCACCAAACCTAAACAACAACACCTAACCCGACCTTACCTAATGTAGCCTAACCTTATCTAACCAATTTACTTTTCACATAACACGTAAGGCTAGGTCTAATGGTTTGATATGCTATGTAGGTGCAAGCAGGTTCAAGGTTAGGCATTTCATGAAATGCCGGATTTCAGCCGATGCCTACGACATATATATATATATATATATATATATATATATATATATATATATATATATATATATATATATATATATATATATATATATATATATATATATATATGTATATGTATATATATATATATATATATATATATATATATATATATATATATATATATATATATATATATATATATATATATATATATATATATATATATATATATATATATTTCGTCAGTAAATTTTAACGAGTGTCCCATTTCTCTATCGGCGAACTACCTACTCTGACAGACTCTGACATGCTGACATCGATATTGGATAAATCAGACTATTGGTCGTGTGCTGGTTTGCCTACCGGAGTTCTTGTTTCCTGAAGCTGTCAAACCAGAGGTGCCGCAAAGGTATCGACTATCGACCGAAACATATTCCCGACAATTTCTTGTGCGTAGTGGACGCTTCTTACTTCTTGGAACTAATCATCTGCGCTACGACGCTACCATCTACATCATGATGCTTTCCGGAGATGCTTTTCCGGAATCTGGGGACGTTTACCTGAGGTGACCCTCTCGTCAACAGCGTTCGGCTGAAGTCTCATGCAAGCACCACACTCCTGGTCCTGCGTCAGTCTAAGCTTTCTGTATTTATCGGCTAAACTTCAATCATTATCAACATCACCGTTGTCATCTGTTTTATTGGCCACATACACTACACCCACATGATGGAGAATCACGGTCCGAATATCAACTCTCAGATTATACCCGGATACACGACCGTCGACCACGATTATATACCAACCATGCACATGCGTCATCTCGAGTGCCTGCAAGCACGCGCGATCACTGCATGATTTTCGACGTCCGTCGCGTGACGTGACTCACCTCGCCCAGCTCACCAGGGGGTATTCATACACCCCGGGCAATACAACTCGCGGTAATCGGAAATACCATATTTCCATTCACGAACGGTACCTCAAATATCTATCTTTATAAACGTATTTTCATGGCAATGCGACCAGACAAGGTCACCGTCTTTGTCGACCGTTAATCAAAACTAACGTGAATTAGTGATCACACACAGACGAAGGCTGGGGTAGAGGAATGACCCCGAGTTCCCCCTTCGTCGCAGAACACCTCAAATCTTCTTTGTGCTGCGTTTCGCCGGAGCCTTTCTCTTTGTATCAGGCTGATCGGGATGGCGGAGGTTGCGGTATTTAGCTCCTTGGGCGACCACGAAGCCGAGCACGAACTTCCGTGCTCAGATCGTCTTTATAGTCATTTGCTGTCCAAACTTTGCCATATCGCCGCATGTACTTAAGAAGCGACCGAACGTCCTTGTCTTGGCTCATGAGTTTCGTGTCGCAGACGATCACCAGCTGTCGCCGGGCGCGGGTGATGGCTACGTTGATGCGACGCTTGTCTGTTACGAATCCGAGACCTTGCTTCTTGGAGATGACCAGGGTCACTATGATGGCCTCCTTTTCGCGTCCCTGGAAACCGTCAACGGTTTGGACGTCCACCTCCCCCAGATAGCGCCAGCATAAAAGGTCAAGCACACGGGTGCTCTGTGCGCGGTATGGTGTGATCACGCCTATCTGCTTAGGGGGCACACCGGCATGCACCAGGGCACCCACGTGCGCTGCCACGATCTCGGCCTCACCGTGGTTGCTTCGTGAGCCGGAGTAATCAGGTCTGGCCTCGGTGAGCCCGTAACCGGCCGTGTCGATGAGCACCAGGGTATGCTCCGTGTCCTCCGTGAGGCGCACGCGGGGCAGATCGGTCAGACGGTGGTGGCGCACGACCGGCGCCGCCCTCAGATGGCCGCCGTAGTACTGCTGCGACGGCCACTGCTGGATCAGCTCGTGCATCCGGTACTGGGTGCAGAGCATGCGTATGACCTGCGCTCCGTGCAGCTTCACCTGACGCTCCATAAGGGAGACTTCCAGGCCGCGGCACGCCGCCTTTTGACTGATGATGGTCGGAGGCAGCTGGTGGTAATCGCCGGCCAGCAACAGCTTCCCGGTCCGTTGCGCTGCCAGCCAGCAGGCGGCCTCCACCGACTGGGAGCACTCGTCGATCACCACCAGGTCAAACGCACCCAGGCCTCGACGCCCGGGTGCTCCCAGCAAGCCATCTCTGCTGGCGTTAGCAAGTGTGCAGAGAACAACGTTGGACGTCTCTATGGCCAGTTTCCTCAGTGACCTGCCCCTTTTACCATGTCGGTGGCCTGCACTGCGACCGAGAGTCTCAGTCACTCTGTCAAGCGAAAAGCGGAGCAGAGATTCCCTGATGCGGGCTGGATGTCCGAGACGTACCATGCGGAGGTCAAGGTTGTGGAGGGAGTTTTTCTTGGATAGTCGTTCGAGAATGTTGTCCACGGCCGTGTTGGAATCGGCGCACGCCAGAATGCGACAGCCCATCTTCAGATGCTGCAGGATGATCTCGACAATGGTGGTGGTCTTTCCGGTCCCGGGAGGACCGTGGATGACGGCCAGATGCTTCTGACGGACAGCGAACTCCACCGCGTCGCGCTGAAGTTGGTTCAACTCGGTGCTGTGGAAGTCCAGTCTTCCGTTTGCGTTGATAAGCTTCGCCGGCAGTTCAGCTGAGGATTCTACCGGCCACTCGCCGAACAGAACTGCTCGCAGTCGGCGAGCTCTTCCAGAGATGCCATCCAGCCCCCTCACGATGCTACGCATCTTCCTGTGCATTGAATCATCGTCCAATCTTTTGATATCCACAATCGTGTCCGGGATGAGCTCTCCACCATTATCAATGACTATGAAGATCTCATCTTCGGTGACCTTGTACACAACGGCCGTCTTGGTCACGCCGAATTCCTCTGGTTCCGTACTAAACACCTCTATTGGCTCACGGTCGCGAATGTTATGCCTGAGAGGTCTTCCGTTCACGGCCGGTACGCCCGGCCCGTTCTTAGTTCTGTTGGTCAGCCGGAGCACCCACAGCTGCAGTTCGTTGGGCGTCAGTTCCGTCCTGTCCACCAGCAGACCCTCCAACTGGCCCAACGCAGCTAGCTGCTGTTGACGTTGCAGCACGGCAACGTGATCCCAATCCAGTAGTTGCAGATGCAGCCGCTGCAGCTCCTCGCAGGTGAGCGGAGATGACGGCAACTTCTGTTGTGACAAGAAACGAGGAGATTAACTCGCGCCCCACCTGGACTTCCACACCCTGCTGAGGGGGGGGGGTTGAACACCCCCTTCTAACTCAGCTCCTGGGCCGCGTAGCGATACGCAGAAGGGGGCGTTCGAAAGAGCGCCAAAAATGATGTCGAAATTACTTCAGTCACTTTTTGTTCAGGTCAAAGGTCAGGTCACCAGATGTCATTATTGAAGGCAAAATTTCGCCGATTTTCAGGTCGAATGTCGACAATTTCCAAGAAGCCAACGCATAACTCGGGAACCATAAGAGCTAGAGCGCTGCGGAAAAGCGCATTCGATAGCCCTATAACGCCCCTTCTGAAAAATTCTCTCAGATTTGACCTAACGTCAACGGTTTTGCCGGCGGGGGGCAAAAACTGCCAAAAAAGCCGATTTTTTTCGGAAAGTTTTTCTGCAATAACTTATGACTCAAGCCTTGCGCGATGCTACTTTTGCCAACATCGTGTTCCACTCGTCAAGACCCATCGAATGAACTATAATTTGACCTTGAAAGGTCAACTTGAAAATTTGACCTCTGGTCAAGGTCATGACCTGACTGTAATTGGTCGAGTTGCGTATCAGTCGATCCGTATCGTCGAGCTGGACACATCTAATGCATGTTCACTTTTCATCGCTCTAGCATGCCTCTATCAAAAGGTAGGTATTTGCGAAAAACTGTTAGATAGCATTCGTGAACTGAGATGACCTCAGGGGCATAAACAGGGGCCACTGACACCATTTTCATGTTCAGTGTGCCTAAGTTACTTGTAATTCAGTGTTTGGGAGTGTTTTTAATGGCTTTCGTCCAAAAGCGGCGCATTTCAATTTTCTTCCATTGACTTATACATAATGGGGAGGTCGCAAAATTGACCTGACCTTATGGTCATCGATACCAAAATTCTGATATATAGATTTTGTACATGCTATTGCTCTTAGCAATCGATGAAATTTCAAAGCGATCATTTACTCGTTGACTTGTAGCTATGGGAGACATTGATATTTTTATGAGGGGAGATAACGTCAAGTGACCTGATGACCTGACCTTGAACGAACTTTATGAAATTTTCACATGTGTAGAATTGATATAGATAGATAGATAGAGAGATAGATAGATAGATAGATAGATAGATAGATAGATAGATAGATAGCTACAGACAGACACAGACAGACAGAGACAGTTGTAAAGATAATAAGGGCGTAAGGCAAAGGAACATAAAACTCGGTCGTTCATGGGAAAGGGGCGTTACAACCGAAGTTTTCGTACACTTTGGCGAAAAAACATAACTGCGTGGCATTAATGTGAGGTCTAACTTACGGAGCCTATTCTAACCTATCCTCCTTGTGTTTCGCACGGCGCACCTACTGTGCCCACTGGTTCCTGGGATTAACCCTCGCATGTGTGCGGCGTTTTCCAGCTTCTAATGTGTAGGGGGGGGGGGGGTCGGTTGGACCCCCCCTTGCCGTTTGGCCCCTGATCGAGCTAGAGCTTCGCGGAAAAAACGAGCGTGTTGCCCGTGACGAGAGGAAGCCGATGATACCCAATTTTAAGGTCCTAGGTCATTGGTTGACCTTCCAGGTCAGGTCAATGACCCAAAGTCGGGAAAATCGGGACCTATTAGAAAGTCGTAAAGTGTGGCTGCTAAGGGGTTTTTCGGGGTGCTGATCACGAATATCGTGTTAGTTTTGATCACAGATGATGTCTTTAAGCATTTAGACCAAGTCGGGTCAGGTCAGGTCAGGTCAACCAGTAGGCGTCGTGACGGGTATTCGTAGTACGTGTCAACCGCCTCTGACAGCTTCGTAATATGTTACGAAGGCACCAAAACTACTTCGTAAATGTTCAAATGGTCGCTAAATTCGAATTCAGCTCCAAAAACTAGCCTAGAAACATGTAAAACTCGAAAAAGTGAACCGAGGTCACCCGAGGTCACCAAAGGTCAATGGCCTGACCTGACCTTCAGGTGACCTTGACACCCACCCTAATGCATGGGAGCAACATCAAATCACATCTTTGAACGTTTGAAACCACGAAAAGCTTGCAAACACGCGGCTAATGCGAGCCGACGTACGCCAAATCGCGATTCCGGCCAAACATGGTCTCGGAAAAGAGGTCACAGGTCAAAGGTCATTTGGGTCAGGGTCATGAAATTTTCAGGGTAGGTGTAAAATTGATCAATGCGAGGGTACTGAAAGTTTCGTCGCGATCGGCCGCTTTTTACGCGAGTTATTCGCGAAAAACCATGGGGGGGGTCCATCCGACCCCCCCCCCCCCTACACATGCGAGGGTTAATCCTCGCAAGTAGGTAACTCCTGTTTTCAATTCCTTTGCATTATTTCATAAATGGAAGATTATTAAAAATAAGCAGTTCAACACTGTAAATGAGTATACAATTCTGAAAAAGTGATTTGTAACATATCTAAAAAATGCCCCTAAATGCCACCAACATAGGCATGCCTTTTCTAACATCGCAGCCCACCTGGTAAAAAAAAAAAATGTTCCGTGCCATTTCCTTACCTGCCCTACACCAGGAAACTAAATGTTATGCAGTATTACACATACTAAGCTAATCACTAATCAGTACCCTCAGATGCGGGCAGGTAGGTTAAGGTACCTACCTCCTACTTCAGAGGTAAGACAAAAAATTTACCTTTGTGCCGCCGCTAGGGCCGTCCGGCTGTGAATCAGTCATCTTGCTAACTCGGACGGCGTAGGTGCTTGTTCGGACGATATTTTATTTCCATGCGATATTTGGACTCCACACTCAGTCAGCGATCCATCTGCCCAACTTCTAGCTTTTGAATGCCATACTCCCAAATGGAGAAAAGTAGCCTTGTGAAGACCAACTACAGGTGCATCGCTATACAGCGTCAGTCACCAAATGTCAATGATCAATGATGCCATCTGTATCAATCTCTTCGAGAACCTTTTTATCTCTCTGACCCTTGCCGTCACGGCGGCACTGATAACGGCCATGTCACGGCGCTATATCTGTGATTCACTGATAGGCACTCCAGCTGTTCAGCACACACCCGAAACGGCCCGTGCACGAGGACAGGTGCTATTCCAATCGGTGAAGGTCGCGGTCGGCTCTAACAAGGGTCATCCGCCATTCCATCCACGGCTGTCATAAGATATACGGGCCTCGCAATAGGGGGAGGAGTTTAAAAGACGGTGATGGTCTTCCAAAGATTCTTAAAAAGGACGCCTGGGCTTAGTATATTTATTATTAGTATTCCGACGATGCAAGGTCTGCGTCTCAACTGAACAACTTAAAATAACAGTCGTACGTGGTGAGTTGTGAGCTGTGTTCGGTAATCTGGATCACAGTGGCCGAGAAACCTTATCGATACCTACAGGCTTCGATCTCTACCGATTTCCCTGGGTGCTGTGTGTGTGGGGGTGGGGGGGGGGGGCAAAATTCTCCACACAAGACCACTCTGAAGTGTTTATCGTGATGCAGAGCGTATCGAACGGGATGTGACGGGGCTCCACCAGAGACCGGCCGTCTGAAGTGCAACACACGGAGTGGTATCAGTACCTACCTACCTACCGGTGGTATGTGTGGGGGTGACACAAGATGAAACATGTGTTGCTGACAAGGCGCTATAGGCTCTTGATACTGACATATGTACATACTTAAAAGCTATGCAGAGCCCTCACTCATGACGCATCTTACAAATATTTGCCAATGTCAAGTGACTCATCACAAGTGACAACTGACACATGATATGTGAGGCGCAACACCAAAAATCAACTACGCAAAGTGTGGTAGTAAATGTGTCTCTAAGGATTCGGTAGCTGCTTCGATAGATCCTTACACTCACATATATGTTCGACCACTCGGGCATGTGCATTGTGTAATCCCAGAGGCACTTTTTTATAGAAAAATTACCCTTTTGCTAGCAATTCCAAAACATGGTCCACATACGCTAAAGCAGGATGGATCCTCGGAAATACACCTTGGCGCCGCTAACACTCTTCTTGCATTGTGGTGTTTATTATCACAAAGCAAGACACCGAAATGTAAAAATAAAATAGTCATGCCCGCCGTGAATTCTTATGCGACAAGCCACAGCGTCACGAGCAGCACCTTTCCACAGAAGATGTCAAGGAAATCCGATGAAAAGGGCTCATGCATTATGCGATTACAGCTAAGAAACATAGCAAACTTTTCCTGTTGTTTTATTTAACGAAACCAACACTTCCGACGGCGAGTGACAACGTAAACAAATGCATGGTCAGTCAAGAGTCAAGACTACCAAGAAAGTAGTAGTAGGTAAGCAAGGTTTTTCTGTTTTTTCTTGCGCGACAGACCTCTGATGGATAGAAGTCCATAGTTGCATTTATTTTTACCGGAAACATACAACATCGCGCATAACACATGCGATGGTACCTTCCTGCGTTTTAAAGGCCTAAAGATAGGTATCAGGCGCAGGTGACTTAAACTCATGGACTCATAGCGGGCGAAGATGACTTTAACTCATGAACTCATACCTAATCACAATAGAGACCATTTCATACCTACCTACATGTAAGGCATCGATTTATGAATGCATGTTCAATATCCGAAATGGACATAACTATATTTTTTTAGAAACACAACGCATTGACGTTAATTTAAATATTTAATTGTCATCATTTAAGAAGGTTACCACTTCATGGAAGTGTTTGACGGTGAGCGGGTTAATAAGCCATGTTAAACGTAAAACCTGCCAAAAAGTTTGTTAAAATAAATGTATTCGTTATGTTCAACAAATAATGCACTGAGCTAAACAAACAATACAATTTCCAGAACGCAAGGAAGATCTCGACGACTTAAATAACGATGTTTGTACCCTTGCCTAATAGCAACGACAGGAAACAAAATCGCAATAATCTGAAGCATCATCTGTCACTTCTGTGACACTGAATGCCTACAACGAACAGGCGAGTGCAGCATTGCATCATCTCCAATATCATAATTGTACTTCTTATCACTTTGACGTAGAACATAAGACTCACTATCGTCACCATCTGTTAGTTCAACGTCACATGTCACTTTCAGTCACGGTGGGCCAGTTCGCCCCGTTACAAGCTTCCCGAATTCGATCACAGCCGACGTCGTGGTCGCAGCCGGTTAGGATAAAAACCCTGTCACAACCTGGATATCACCGACGCCACAGTCGCGCCCGCTTCAGGTAACCATGTTTCCACTGTCGCTACAGTCGAATCTGGTGAAGACCGATGGTGTGCGCCTGTCGACTGGTGACCACACAACAGAGGTCGGTGAGGTCGAGACCGAGCACCGAGGATAGCTCGTAACCCTGCGACAGAGGGGGAAAGTGCTTGAAAAAGAGAAGGGAGTAGCCAGCTATCACGTCATTTTTTTTTTAGTGTCAGCAGCCGTTCGATTGCTGGTAAACATAAACTAAATTTATATATATATATATATATATATATATATATATATATATATATATATATATATATATATATATATATAATATATATATATATATATATTTGAAAGAGATTATCGAACGGCATTACTATGCCATGAAACCTCGCCGTCAGCTAAAATTCAGTTACTTGCAAAATAAACTTCAACAACTGAGATGTTCGCACGAAACTTTATGATTACGGCGCTATTGTTCAGTCAAAATCCGATAGAGATAAGTGCTCACTGTCAGTCCGAGAAACGGATGAATAATAACATTGAAGATGATTTCATGGTACACGCGTAGATAAAAAATGTACCCATGGGTACGTAAATAGAGCTTTAAGAAGCGCGTTTAATAATATCCCGTCGCTCCCTTTCGATCGCCAGTACTTACATTAATCCGTGGTGATAATTATAACTGAAATATGACTAACTAACTAATAGTCCGTTATCTTGCGCTACATATCTTATCCATGCACAGACGCACTATCTTATCCATGCACAGCCGCACTATCTTATCCATGCACAGACTAAGGTTAATGCTATAACTACTGTTTTTATTGTCGTCAGACCATATATCAACCCATACCTCAACCACTTCTAGCTGTCAAGTGCAAACCTTCGAGACCATTTAAATCGACCATCAAAAACACGCCTGCCGAGGACTGCATGCCGTGCACTCCTGGGTGCATATGGCCTTTTCTGTCAGAAAAAAACGAACTAACCACCATGCGCTATCATTGGAACTATAATGCGTAGGCGTGTGCTAAACCGGTCGCGTAAATGCCCAACCACAATCGTTGACATAATAGCGCGTGCAAACCTTTTCATTTCGAAGATAATTTTTTAGAAGAATTGCGATGGAAATGTCCGGGAAATATCGACGGTACACACGGTAACGCTCTACCTTTACCATTAAAGATCATAACGATTACATTCCAGCAAAAGCCAACGCACGAAATGACACCCTGGATCCCACAACTAATTGGTATACATATGCATTATGCAAGTTAAATACATTTGTCTGGCTTCGATGCATACATATTCGGAAAGCCTGCTCGTGCACGAGGTAGTCGCCGGCCGAGCCTTGTTTTGGGGCAGCTGACCCTCTGTTTTCGGTCATTAGATATGTGACTAAGCCGATGGCGACAACGGTAAATGATTCTTAGAACCTACCCTGCTATAGAAAGCAAGGAAAAGATGCATCTCTGTAATTAATATAACTGGACTACCGTGTTGATTATCATTCAGGGCGTTTGATGTCTAAAGGCAGCCTGGTCAATTAGTCGCAATGGAAGATTGAAAAGATCAACATCTAATGGTTCTACCGACCAACTGACAGGCTCAGCTCAACTTCCGAATAGACCTGAGGTCATCAGCCGGAAAGCTCCTTCGATCTATTGGATATCATTTCCTGTGTCGTTTGGCGGTCGTAATTGTTCCAGAAGGTAACCTTTCCGGCCGAGCGAATAGAACGGCCACTGGTGCGAACTGAACTAGACAAAAGGACCTAGCTCTATCGGGCGAGTCTTTACAATAAACTGCCGTTAGTATCAACTTCAAAACCGCCCTGGAGGAGCACTGCCCGGGAGAATGTTGACAGGTTGTGCCCTTGCAGTATGTTTGATGTTTACAGGGCGATGAAAATTGAAATAGGTGTGCGGCAATGTGTGATAAGCTCTACAATCTACACTGTTTGACCTGTTTGATGAACCTGCACGTGAAAAGTCAGGTTTTCTACAGATGCCTTACTAAATATAACCTGAAAACGATTCCGAACTGACCCGGTCGCAATCTTGCATGACCTGTGACCTCTCCCAGTCAACTGACCTGGTCGGGGTCGCCCGATGACCGTCCCAGCAGACCTTCTATCGTGCTCTGTAAGAGCTGCACGAAGACTCGACTCCGACCCAGGCCAGGGCACGCTACCTCCACCTGTAGACAAGGGTACCGAGTTGAGAGAACGAAGGATGGTATGGAAGTGGGAAGAAACACACAGGGCTAAACAGGCAAAACTATATTCTGAATCTGGATTAAACCATCCAGAAAACTCATGCGCATCAGGAAAGAAACTTCGGTGTTTTCATGACAAATAGTATACCAAAGAACGCCGTGCAGTCATGAAAGGCAAGTGAAAGGCAGATGCCAGAGCTAGCACGAAACAAAGATCACAACCACAACCTCAAGTTCAACCAGGACAAAAACAATAGACGGATATGGTATGCCTCAAGATTCATGTCATGTCAGAATCGGAGCACGAAAGACGTCGTTAAAAACAGTCCAGCGCTGTCCGCAGTAGCGTGACTGCTGGACGTTCGCCGACAAAGTGAACCGCAGTCGAGGATGCACGCGAGACGGGACAGGAAATTTTGCCGCTGCTTGACGGAGACTAGCCCGCTATGGGACAAATATCGCAATCGAATCGCAACGCCCACGCCCCACACTGTAGCTGATTTTACAGATAGCCGAAACTCCGCGACAGTCATGCCTGGCATGACTCATAGCTCACCTTCAGTTCCATTCTGTTGACAACGGACGGCGGCGGTAGGCAGCAGAAGTGACACAACTGGCCGCTAGATGTCTCTGCCAGATCATCGGAGCCGCACTCAGAGCAGGCCGGCCAGACGGACGCACACTGCTCGTCCACGCCTGCCACCTGACCTGAAACAACCAAACACAGCACAGCGTTCGGACGCCAGCAGCAAACCTCAAAATCCAACGTCGAAACAAAGGCATATAAGGAAGTTTAGACACCAAGACAAAGACACCCGACTTTGATTGACTTTCGATGATTTTCATGTCGACTCACCGGACACATGCACCAGCTGGTCGGGCTGGGCGGCCGCCGTCAGGGGCGGCAGGGGTGTCCCTGGGGGTGGCACGGTCACCGCGTCCCGCCGCTCCACTGACGAGTACCTGCGAAAGGTGTATCGCTGTTAAGGCGAAAACGTCCGAAAAACTGCAGATTTTTATGCAAAAATTGCGCTTCCTTTACCTACCCTTCAAGTGTAAGATAAATATGGATGCATGTAAGCATATATTCCTGGAACGAAGAGCGGCAGTAGCGGCAAAGGCTCACTGGTTTTGGCGGCTGCCTCCACAGTTCTCATTTTCACGAGTCTTTGCCCACTCGCCGATGTCTTACCTATCCACCGCCATCCGTGCGTCCCTCCTCCAGACATGTCTCAGCAGGGCCGTCTGACCGGGTAACATCATCAGCGCCGCGTCTGACTGCAGCTCTAGCCTCAGCGGACCGTCAGCTGTCAGCACCAACACAGCGCCGTCCAGGGGGGCCAGCAGACGGCAGGCCAGGTCCAGGCGGCAGTCCGGGGCAGCGGGAGCTGGCGGCCCGCCCTCCCCGGTCAGTGTGGAGTAACACCAGGGACTGGGGTCGCACGGACCCCTCTCCGTGGGGGACGGAGGGTCTCTGGGAGACCGGGGGAGGTTCTCAGTGATGACTGGCGGGTCCTGGGCAGACCGGGGGAGACCCCCGCCAGAGGACGGCTCGGGGAGGAGGCCGGGGTCACCGCCGGCCGATACGGTCCTCCCCGGCAGTTCGGTCAGCTGGCTGTCGTTGGACAGCGCCTGGAGGATGTAGGTAAAGCCGGGGTCGGCGCCGCCCGTCAGACGGACCACAATGCTGGCCAGAGCCGGATGCCTGCGGAGGACAGAGGTCACAGAGAGGTCAGAGTGGTACGGCAAGTATACCACCAACTCATTGCAAGCATCATTCAATGCTTATCTTTACATCATAGAGGATACACGAGGCAACGCCTAATAATGCAGTGAACAAAATTGTTCGTACACTGTGCTTGATATAAAGGTCATTTGATGATCTTACTCTCGTGGTCACTTAGACTGGATAAAACAACTGCCGCTCGACTGGTCTCTTACCCTACTTTCACTGGTGTCCTGGCCTCTCGGCTCTCCCTTATTCTTTCCTCTCGCTCACGGACTACCTGTGTTCCCATTCGTTCGCCTTTCCCCTGACTCACTGATCACTGGTAGTCCTCTCTCTGACTACCAGTCCCGTCAGCCGCAGCCGGGTCCCAGACCGGACCAGCGTCCTGTACCTCCTGACGAGAGGGGCGGGCACCACCACCTCAGCCACCGTACCGGCCCCGTCCCGCACCAGTAGTGACCAGCACCAGTCCTCCTCGGGAC
Organism: Amphibalanus amphitrite; assembly: GCF_019059575.1. Lineage (NCBI taxonomy): Eukaryota > Metazoa > Arthropoda > Thecostraca > Balanomorpha > Balanidae > Amphibalanus > Amphibalanus amphitrite. The sequence goes on from NW_024881781.1 coordinate 537,931, forward strand.
CGTCAGAAGTCTGACTGTCGGCCGGACATCTGACGGGCGGAGGGACAGGTCAGAGGTCAGCGTGACGAAGGGAGGGGGTTAGTTGACGGGCGAAGGTGAACGTGAGAGGAGAGCTGAAGGCAGACAGGTGACGACGTGAGACAGGCAGGTGACGACGTGAGGCAGGCAGGTGTGTGACGAGTGGTGATATGTACACGTTTCCTCATGGAAATATAGTGAGGAAATGTCAGAGCCATTTTACACTGCGTAAATACTCCTTTTTAAAACTGAGACTTCGCTAGCAGACACGTGTAAACTGTCCCACGACATAAGGTCGAAAACTTAACGCTTACATAACTATAAGAATTGAGGACTAATTGATGAACTCCAGCACACCTGTACTGACAGACGTGCAGAACCGTCGCGTCGATCGTGTTCACGACGTCACCGCCGCAGCCCAGGGCGGAGAGGATCGTAGTGTCATCTAGCGGACAGTCTGCAGATACTGCTTCACGGACGGTCGTCAGGTGGCTCTGGGTGAGCGGCTGCCGGGAGGGTGAGACGGTCCGTGGAAACGGACGGAGACACTGGGCGGGCAGAGGAGCGTCTGAAAAGAAAACACATCGATCCTTGTCAAACAAACCAATCGCCATCACCATTTCCAAAAGCTAGAGAAAATGAATGCACCATACCTACCGGTCGGCGTTATCAGGTATAACGTTGAAGCTGATCTATGATGGCGTCGCTGTAAGTAAGTCGACTGGCTACGCAAATTATCACAAATTTACTGTAAAAAAAAAAAACATGATAGCCGAACATCCCTAACAGCATTGGCCTCGTAGCCTCAGGCATCCGGCATCCCTCCATCTCCTATGTTTTCTCAAGACCTTTTGACTTACCGTCGGGACAGGGACAAGTGAGCTCCACGAATACGACTGGCGGGGGCGGGGGCGGCGGGCCCGGCTCGACGCTAGCGCCGCCTATCGGCAGCAGCACCGGAGGGCCCTCAGACACCTGGAGACGCTGCCTGACGGGGAGCAGAGGGGTACGAGTGTATTTAAAAACAGCTGCAGTTAACTGCAGGTTAGACGAGCCAGCTAACACAACTGAAAAATATTTCGACAGCTAGCTAGGTCTAGAGACGCTGTACCTAGACAATAATAATAGACACACTGAAAATATTGGCGAGACTGAAGATGGATATAGGCCAATAAGAACTCTAATTTTGCCATCAGATAAATGCAGTTCGTAGTTTTAATGTCTAGTCTCGGATCCCACTAACCAGGGCGGGTGGAGCAGCAGAGTGTCTCCAGCGCTGACCGCTGGTAGGTCAGCACCATTGGCAAGCAGCACTTGCACCGTTCCTTCTCCGGGGTCATCAGAGGGCCGGCCGGGGTCACCAGAGGACCGGCCGGGGTCACCAGAGGACCGACTGGGGTCTGCGGTCCTCCCCAGCACCATGCGGGCGCCGACCTGACGCTCACAGCGCTCGACAAACACACGCAGGCAGCCCTGGCGGATAGACAGACATAAGTGGGAGGTAGATCAGCTGGATGTCGTGGTAGCTCGTCATATTTTGTGTTGGATAAAGCCATTCAAGAAAACTTTTCATTGCGACAAAATATCAATTGATCTTCCTTTCAAGATCTTAGTGCTATGAATAAAACATTGAAACATGTAGTGCCAGTTCTATGAGGTCAAACAAGAAAAAGTAACAATTCGCTGAATAGGAAATTGGAGACAGGTTTGGGGTTACCACATTTCACAAGAGGTCCATGCAAATGAAAACACTTCTTACAAGCATTATAAAAAAGCAAAACAACCTTCTATAAAACCTTAATCCAGATTAGCCTCATTAGCCAGCTAAGCCCTTTACCGTCTATCTCAGCTCCATCCTCCGCACTTATACCTGATCGGGGGCGCCGCCGGTCCTATGCCGACTCATCCTGACAAAGGCACCGCTGCGTTTCAGCACCCTGCGCAGCCGCTGTACCAGACCACGGCGCTTCGGTGGCAGCTTCCTCCCTGACGGCGGCACCTCCGGCTCGGCGGCTGTCTTCTCCGGGGTGACTTCAGAACGGCGCAGCTGACGCACAAAGTCCGACGCGCGGCGGTCGGTTGTCTGCGAAGAACCAGAGATGTGATAGTGTCTGCTAATGATAGCTGTTGTGTACGATAGGTGACAGAGAATGGCGAAGCCAACTAGACGAAAACGAGGAAAATAAGGCAAATCACCACTTGGTGCTCACTTTTACGAGCATATAAATGTTACGGTGGTGCGAGAGATCATACAAAAGATTGCTTATTTTGCAATGCCTCTACGCTATTCCAGTTCCGACTCTCTTAAATATTATTAGTGACTAGTGGTAACTTTATTCTCAACAATTATTTATCTACGCTCTAGCTTATTACCCAACCATTCTCTCTGCCGGTCCGGCCCCACTCACCACCGCCTGCGGCACAGTCCGGTCGGCTCCGGTGACTGCTCTCAGCCAGCGGAGCCGCTCCTGGCTGGACACAGTCGGCACCGGCTCCGGCTCCCGTCCCGGGCCGCTCCGCAGCTCCTCGTCGACCGAGAGCAGCGTGCGGCGCCGTTTGGTGGTCTGGGCGCTGTCACCTGAAGGGTGCCGGCACCGGGATCCGCTGGAGCCACCGGCCGGTCTCCGTGGTGTAGAGACGTGAGAGCGATCACCACCCGTCCTGCTAGTTTCGTTTGTGGTGTTGGATGTCTCCCTTGAGTTTTCAGGGTTACGAGGATTGTTGGGAGATTCATGAGAAGGTTGCCTTGGTAGCTCAGATGCCATAGAAGAGCGGACTCCAGCAGAGGCTGCACGGCCCGCGGACGGGCCTGGCACTCCAGTCGCTCTAGACGCCTCAAAGGCAGGGAACAGCTGCCTGACGGGACCCGGTCGGCGGGGAGCCTTGTCCACCGACCGGCGGGTCACCGCTGGGCTGACCAGAGCAGGATCTGGAGCACACAGCGGCGTGACGTCCTCCACTCTGGAGACGGCGACAGCGGCCGGCCTGACACCCATCGGAGTCTCCTCGGTCCGGTCGGTAGACATACGGGTGGCATCATCTGTTCTGTGTGCCGCAGACCCTGCCCCGGAGGCGGAATTGGTTCTTCCTCTACGTCTGCGGCGACGCTCGATTACCGGAGAGGAGCCTGCCGAGGACGGTCCCTCGCCGACCGTCGTCTTCTGAGCGAGGCGCGGTTGGATCTCCGGCTGGGTGTGTTTAGACGACGATGGAGCAGATTTGGATTCTCTAGAAGTCATCAAAGACACACTGGTGGTGCTCTTGGGCTTCTCAGTAGCACATTCAGTAGCACATTCAGTGGCTTGTTTGGCCACACTAGGGGATGCGTCTTCCGACACTTCGGTAGCACTTTTAGCTACACTAGCGGCGGCATCGGACACTCGTGTATCATATTTCGACACATCTGTGATCTGCACTGTCTCGGTTGCCGGCCGGAGGCGCCGTGTCGGCCTCAGGACCGGGGAACGGGAAGGGCGGAGCACCGGCGACCTCTGTGTGCCGAGCACCGGGGACAAACGCGGCACAGGTGGCGGTGAGTCTTCCAGCTCCGAGCCGGGCGAGGAATGGCGACCTGATTGGGTCTGAACAGACTTGGCGGATGCTGCAGCTGCATTGAAAGTTGGTACTGCAGTTGACCTTTTCTGGGCAGCAGCAGTCCCAGAAGTAGAGGTAGTTTCTGTGGCTGACTGATGGAATATTCTTCTGGCTGCTCTGGAAGTACCAACACGCTGGCCATCTGTCTGCCTTGACGAGGTTGCCACAGATGGTCGATGTAACACAGGAGATGGAGCGTTGGGATCTGGATTGGGAAGAACACTACTCAGAGCTGGCTGAGCTGCTGCTGGAGGTCTGGAGTAATGAGAGACACATACTACTGGAGAGTCTTGTGAGGGATCCTGCACCAGCTGTGAGGACTGGAGTGCTGGGGACGAGTCCTCAATGGAAGGAGGGAGGATTTCCTCATCAGATCCAGGAGCTGGATTGTGGCTGACTGGAGCAGGCTTTGACACATGAGCAGGAGCTTCAGCTGCTCCTGATGATTGAGAAGATCCCTGTGTCTGTGACCAAGAGATGCAGTCAGCCAGCTCATCACCCTCTGCAGCACTGCAGACTCTTCCAAGCAGATCAGTGTCCAGTCGGTGGAACCCTGGCACACTCCTATTGAACATGGTCCCTGAAACACACAGAGTAAAGTTTTGACAATCTTGAAGTTAGATCAGTTACAATGAATGTAGGTACGTACTTAGGTACGCAACTACTCACACTCTTGACTGGATAAATTCATATCATGGCATTGGTGCCTGGTGGTCATAATACTGCATTTATTTTAAGCTATCTATGCTGGCAGTCACAAAATGGTGTTGAATGGGAACAAATAATATTCCTTAGACGTTAGACCTTTAATGCTTTGCAGTCTGCACACATAGGTAAAATATACACAGCCTCAGCTTGCAATCACACACTCACACTGCATACCTAGGTATCAATATAGGACCTGAGGCCATTGTTATAAAATACAATTGAACTATACTATCTATTGGCAGCAAAAAAAAATTGAGCCAAATAAAACGGCTTCTCATTATCATAAAACTACACGCATGGTTAATGGGAATGCATCCGTCAGCGCCTTTTTTGGCTCAGAATTAGGAATAAAACTCACAGCCAGCTCAGATTCTATTTCATAATAATGGCCTCTGGCCTGTGAACAAAACAAAACAAGAAATTAGCAAAGCACCTCACAGTTTTATAAGAGGACTAACATTTATATTACCTAATAAATTACCTTATATATGAACGTTTTCAAATATATCATAGAACTATGTGACAAATCCACTGAACTCTATAATGACAAAACAAATCTGTCGATTGTGCACAACCAACAACTGCAAAAACATTTGCAATATAGTTTGCAATGCATGCAAAACTGTAACATTACATTAACAGAACATTATAGAGTTCAGTGATGCAAAACATGCAGAAGGCTTTTGAAGAAGGCGCGCTGTTTTTGTTTCTCAAACATGCTACCAGATCAGTTTCCCTTCATCCAACAATAATTTCCTCCATGACTGCTTGGCGTAACTGGCCACCTGACGACCATTACGGAATCTCTGCTTTGTGACCCATCGCTAGATGTCACTCAAAGCTTACAACCTCCTGTGCCCGATTCCGAAGCACCCGGGGCCTGTGACGTCACACGTTGCCTGTTGAGCCGCGGCGGTTCGGCCGAGTGCGGCCGCCAGCCGATCGGGCAGTGCGAGCGCGAGCGCTGATGCGCGTGGGAGGGTGGGTGCGTGTGCGATCATCATCCCAGTGTCGCCAAAATGAGTGGTATCCAAGACCGGTTCAACAGTGTGATGAAAAGTTTTGCGAGGAAGGAGAAGCAGCCTGACACGGAGGTGGTGGCGGATGAACCAAACGACAAGGAGAGCCACTTCAAACGCGTAAAGGTAAGTTTCATTTTGGGGAGGAGTCTCCCGATCAAGAAGGAGGCTGTGTCCGCCCTTGGACGCGGCTGTGCGTAGGGAAACGCCTGTCGCATGAGGCGCCTCACCAGACGTGAGATGCCGTGCGGTCTGGGTCACCCAAAGGTCGGAGTTCCTATTTTCTCCATCTACTTCTCCGAAAAAAAAACGGCGAACTCATCACACACGCGCACGCACTCACCGGCCGTCTCCAGCGTCGGGCGTCGTTCAGCCGCTGCGCCCGTCGCCCATTTTACGCCCGGGCAGCGGAAGGCGCACCGCCTGAGGGCTACACCGGACCTCACGCGCACAGAGCGCTCGGGGCGGCGGATGTACCAGTATGTACCGTACGCCATTTCCAGCTCGGGGAAGGCGACGTTCCCATACCTGCCCAGCCTCGTTTGGGCTTGACGAAATGAGCATTCGTTGCTTGCCGGTGCGTGCCGCCACCTACCTAAAGAGGGTTTCTAATTTCTCTGTTCATGGGGCATGCAAATGGGTTTGCACGACGCACGTTTGCATGATATCTGTCCCGTGATGATGAGAGGGGCCATTTCTGGTCGAAGCTAGACCCCGAGGAGCGGACGGGATGATTGAGGGGGGCCCGGCGCTCGGGTGCGGTCCGGCCTGGAATGTGCAGCGCCCAGTCCCGCTGGGAGGTGAATAGCGCACCCAACAGAGAACTATGCGGCTGGAATGTGGGCGTTCTACGCCGCTTCCAGGGAGACAATGCTGCTGGAACTGCACTGCTCTGGAAGTTCTGGAACGATGGAACGCAGCGAGATCAGCATGGCAGAGAAGGACCTCGGTGACAGAAACAACTATTTTCTCAACCACCCCCCCCCCCCGAATCCGTAGTTAAAACACACCTATCCGTTGGGGTCTAAACGGGTTCCATTTTGGGTATGTCGTTTATTTATGACGCTCGCTAATGACCAGGGTAACTGCCGCAATTCCATCCCTTTCCCTGCCGCCCCATCGCCAAGTCTCCGGGGAGGCGGGTTCAGGTCAGCTCCGGGTCGAGCGGCGGGCCCATGGGCAGCGGCGTCCTCGGCCTGACCCCGATTTACCGACCCGACCGACCGGTGCACTCGGGCCATGCGGCTAATAGAGGAGGCGACTGCCGCTGATAGGTCGGGCCACATGCCGGGAAGGGATGTGTTTGCCGTTTGGGAATGTGATGCTTGACCGGACCGTGCCAGGCTGAGCCAGGTCAGGCCGGCGTGATGTCAGTTAGGGCCCTTCGCGATTTCGGGTCGGGTCGTTTACGGAGCCGGGCGTTGGGACGTGCGATGTCGGGACGATGCTGGCTTGTCCCGTTATAGCGTCGTCGTGATAACACATGGGCCCAGTTTTTGCTTTTCCCAGATTTATAAGGACATTCAGGTGGACGCGTGAGTGTAAATAAGTAATAAGCATTATTTTCTTATAATGGATATGTGGAATTACAAATAAAACCAGGCTGACTGGAGTTTGGTAACTAATCAGCGTTCCATGGATCGAACCGATACAATTTTCCTACCTGTTCATTTATTGGATCGCTTGCCACGGCACATGGTGATCTATGGGTGCCGTCAAGAACGAAATTACTTCCATAATTTATAAGCGTTTCTTAGATTGATGAGATGTTGTCAAAACGAGTTGATTGATGCATTTTGAATACTCTATCAGAGTAAATTGGTTAACGACTTTGGATGACAGAATTCCTCATGATGATTAATTGCGAGCTCATATACAGGGTGTTTCACAATAAACGTTACTTTTGATAAGCTTTTAAAATGACCTCAACTATTCGTATGCCCGTAAATTCTATATTCATTTTGTTGCAAATTCTTTCGGGTTTTTTATCCTTACAAGAACTATGACAAATTATCAACTGCATTCCTTATGTATACGTGCAATGTCCACGCCATCAAAACGGGTCAATTCGCTGTTAAGCTTCAGGGTCCTTCACAATGAATGTTGCTTTTCAAACGACGATGTTTCAGCGACATGTATTACATATGGCTCATGAGTATTACCACATGAGACAGCAGAACAGTAGGACTGATGAACATATAACTTTAAGTTCAGCACCCTTCACGGGCTCTCCACTATGTCACCCTTCCGTCTGACTTTTTCAACCAGATTTTCTGAGATCGCCGTCCGGCCAGGAGGCGGGGCTGGTCTCGTGTTTCCAGTCTTCTGGAAACTTTCTACCACCCGTTTGAAAGACATTTTGACGGAATATCCTTCCTCCTTTTAAAATGGCTACCGAAACTCCGTCGCACTGCAGTCTCCGCAAAGCGCCGTAATGCATGACCACCCATACCGCCTCATCACCTGTACACGGCGAATTGACCCGTTTTGACGGTGATGGCATTGCACGTCCATACAGATGTAACCGTTGACGGTTTGTAAAAAAATATAAGGACTAAAAACCGCAACAAATTTGCAGCAAAATGCATATGAAATTTACGCGCTTACGAACAAGTAAGATCTTCATTTAAACTATTCAAAAGTAACATTTATTGTGAAACACCCTGGGTTGGCTGGTGCTAGCAGCCATGTGAGCGCTATTCCCGGGCTGAGCTGTAAAGCCGCATTGAACAGCTCACGGCTTCCTGTCATCTGCCAGCGGCCACTGTTCCTGCAGTCAGTCACTGCGGGGCGTGGAGGAATGTTGTGCGGCTTCGTCTCCCGTTGGACGTGTCTAGAGATTGCAATCCCGGAACGTTTTGCCAATCCCGGGATCCCGAAAGTTTTTATTTCGGGATCCCGGGATCCCGGGATCCCGGCATTGTCACTAAATGTCGTAAGAGTGATTTCCTACTGACATATTTTGCGTCTTTAAGCTTACCACAAACAAAGAGGCAACTAAAAGCCATCCTTAGACCATGTCATTTGCATTAAAAACGATTGAACTTGCGAATAAAACGTTTCGATTTGATTAGCATTAGCATTTATTCCCAATTGGCCTTCATAAAACTGTGCGTCGACCAGATCGTTTACTAGACAGGTTCCAGCACATCCACGCCTCACTCACTCTTCGTCTACGCTACTCGTAGTTAGCGCAACAGTTTTAAGCCATTGCCATGTTGGTCTACTTAAAAACTCGCAACCAGTGTACGCCAACTTTGGCAGCTCCCTATTTCACAGTGTTTTCAAAACGTCGCTTGGTCACTTTACCTCCTTCCGGTTCCGCTTTCATCATTAATGTCTCTCAGAATTTGCTCGAAAGTCGCTTTGAGAGCAGAAACACTGACTGGGAGAGCTCCACTCTACCGTATTCAACGTCTGAATCAGTGAGCTCTGCCGTCACTTGCGTGACATCTGTGACATCTTTCTGCGACACGAGCTCAAAGACTGTCTTGATGACCTCCTTTGTTCCGGCCACGGACGGGCAAGTCAGAATCGCTGAACGATCTGTGATCCTGATAAAGATGTTGCAGCGCTGATGCTGCATTTTTTGGCTTTCGGGACCTTTTTTCGTACGTATTTAAGCGGTTTAACCGCTGTGGGTAATACCCGAGAGCTACCAACACGGTCGATTGTGGACGGCCAATACGGGGTGCTAGCCAGCACAATAAACAGTGTAAACAAGACTCGTGCAGCGGCTGCATTCTTTTTAAGGTGAAAACTGATTCTTTTCGGGATCCCGGGATTGGCGGAATTTCGGGATCGGGATCGGGATTAAAATCCCGCCGGAATCCCGGGATCCCGATCCCGGGATTGCAATCTCTAGACGTGTCCCTTCAACTCCCCTGATCACAGCTCAGTCTGCCCTCTTCCATCCCATGGAACACACCGACCATCGTCGTCACGAGCCGGCCAGCAACCAGTGCCGTGTCATTGGCAGGCCAGTGCGCTGCAGTTTATAGTCTGGACGTTCGTACCTCTCCGAAAGCAAGAAACACCGACAGAAATGTTATAAGCGACATTTTGATATGTTTAGACGCCGCCCTACACTCAGCCTTTCAAGACTTGATCCCAGTAGCGACCATGGCAGACTATCCAGCATACGTTGTACCATAAGTTTTGAGTTAAAATTGTTGTGCTCGGCACGTTAGTAAGCCCGACAAATCGCCGCTCGGAGACTCGACCGCCCCTTTTTCATTCGACATTCCGCTGCCCGACCCGTTAGCTCGAAATTTGCGTCACTACCCCCGGGGTATAGTCTGAGCCGGGCTTTATGGCTCAGCCTGGCATGGAAGCGGGACTGTGATGCTGTGGGCTGCAGTTACGTAATAACTGGAATGCTGGATTTTGACACGGGATAAAAGGCCAAGTGGTATGTCGGAGTGGATGAAAGCACTTGGAAACGCGTAATACATATGCGATGCAAGTTTGAGTTCTGTGCAATCAGGTATCGCAGCGGAGGGGCTATTGCCCCGTTATTTGTTTGGAAAGAGGCAGAAGGGAAATTTATCAGCTGTCCTGTATTTAGACGGCTATTTTTACCTATTTTTTTCACATATGTAAATGACATTATTATTTTTATTTTCGAAGCAAAACATTAACTCTTCAGAGTCGTGTGCTTTTCGTCTGGAATGATTGGTGATGGTCTCCAGTTCTAAACCGATATTTGTCCTAATGTTAAGCCATATTGTTGAACGTCGACCTCTGACCTCCAAATAGTGTCTAATCGATCAATTTCACGTCTTCAGCTGTCAACATTTGATGGATTTGGAAGTAACTTAACAGGCGTGATTGACAGGGTTTTGCGTCAATCACCCAATTAATCGAAGGCGCCCAAGGACGTTCACTGGAACACAGTCTTGTTTTGCCTCGGCCTTCACTGGTAAACGACCTTGCCGATCAGAACGGGTTATCGCTTTGCAACTTCATCCCTAGGTTGCGTCAAGCGGCCTGCCTGTCGTTCAGTTATCGGCTCTGCAGTCTGCGTGTAAGCGGTGGTGCGCGCCTGATGCCTTTGCTCAATCACGGAACGGTCTGCCCGTACCTTCGGCTTCAGCTCACCTTTCCTTTTACACACTTCCTCGGGGTTTGAAATCAAAATTCAACACACCCTATCCTCGTTATGACATCGCACAACCCTGCAGGTTGGTGGGATGCATGATTCCTTTGAAACACCGACGGCGTTTCATGGTCATATCCGTTCTCTGAGCTCTCGCTGCAAGGATGCAGCCATACCGCGGACTGCAGCCTCCCATTTTGTCCGCAGTTTGCGGTTGGATGGTTTTACAGATCGGGATAAAATATGCGCAGTTAAGTGCACGTGCACTCGCATTGATTGGTCATAATAGAAACCTTGCCGCGGTCTCTCACATAAAACGGAATCTGCGTTTTTTTTTTTGTTGCCCAGAAAGACGACTTTGTTGACTTCGTGCCTGCCGATCGGTCAAATACGGCGGTCTCAACTTCGACTTTCGATAGATTGAAGCACAGTACACCAGGATATTTATCGGTCACGTGATCTGAGCTGCGGCCAATGACCGCGTTGGCCGCTGAGCCTTACAGCGTACTACGATCTCTGCAATAGGTCGTCTCCGTAGACTGTGAGCGTGTTTTCCTCTAGTTGAAGAAGCAGCTGCAGAAACCCGCTTAGTTTGGGATTATGTCCATTACGTTAAGCCTGCACTATAGAGGACATAGCACAGCGAAAGTGCAGCAGGGCATTGTTTCCTATCAATAAGATATTTCTTGTACTGCCGTATCATTTTTACGGGAGTCATGCACCTATCGGTGTGGTCATCATGGAAGCCTTACAAGAAGCCACGGGTATAGTGTGCATTGACATTGGACAATATGAGACAGTGGGATACGGTTTCGTTTCATTCTGTCCTCGAGCTGTCGTGGTAAGACGGACAGAAAGTGTTTGGAGCACGTTATATTAAAGCATAAGTTAGCGGTCACCGTGCCTTAATTAATGAATACTGCTACCCTACCTGTGACATAAGTGCACTTAAAGTTATATAGGTAGTCACTAGGCTGTAGGTAAATGCAAGTAGCTGTAGCGATAAGCCACCGATTGAGTTCAGTCGCAAACAATTCAGTCGCTATTCGCCACTCAAGCCATATGAATGCAGGTCCATGCCGCCATAAGCCATGTTTCTAAGCATAGTGTCTGGCGTCAAAACGGTCTCTTGTGAAACGCGCATTATTTCCATGTAACGGTATAAGCTGCATGGCTGACATTGAGCACAGACGAGTTATATGGTAAGAAGACGTGTTGCAGGAGAGCCTGCGCATGCCATTGACATTGTAATGCATAATGCATCGTCGAACTAACGGTTGCCGTGTGCTGAAATCGAAATGCAGTGCTGAAATCTGGAAACATAAATGTGTCGCCTTTTTATTAAAATGATTATGTACCTCGATCGATCTGTTGCCTTTGCTGCATGCGATTTCTTTCCCATACGAGTCGACAATGAAGTTAATGAAAGGATGTGTTCATTATTAAGCCAGTTCGTATTTCGAACGTTAAATGCGATGACTGGCTGCATTTTGAAAAGATGCCGTCATAATGCCTGAAACCAAGTCAAATCATCATGACTAATCAAATTTGCTTTCTTCCCATCATTTGACAAACTGCTGATAGTGCTTGGAACCCCATCAAGGTCAAAGGCAAAACCTTGTAGCCCACCACTCTCAAAACAGCCAAATCACTTGCCTTTGTTGGTATAGCCCGACTATTAGCCGTTATTACAAATCACGTTGTCGACACGTGTCTTTGAGCGGCTAGCCTCCTCTCGGCACACCACACGCCACCGATGCCGCACTTTAACTGTTTCTGGGGCATTCTGGAAGTCGCGTCACGCAGCCGGGATGGTGTGTGATGCTTTCCGCTCCATTTGAGATGGGTTGGCAGTACCTGCCTCAGCCCCTGAGAGACCGATGGCGACCGAAAAGAGGCCGATGGAGGCCGGTGGTGCTCCGATGGCGGTCGATGGTGGTCCGATGAAGGACGGCTGTGGATGGTGGTGGTCCGCCCTGCCCCCGGGCTACCTATCTGCGGCCTTTTCGCCCGCTGTACACTTGTCTGAAAACAGGTTCTCCCCTTCTCTCTTCCTGACCGGTTTTCGGCCGTGGCTGCTAGTGGGGCAGTTGTTTCACAGGAGATGTCCGGTGTCGACATGGGTGTGTTTCTGGTAGGAATGTTGTCTGTCTGACTCTGTGACTGCCTTCTGTTACCGCTGTCGCTACCATCACCACCATCACCAACTCGGCCATCACCGTCACACCATCCGTCTCGCAGCGGTCAAGGATGTCCGCTCTCTAGCTTCCTGTTCGATCGGTCCTGGAACGACCTGGGGAGGCGGCGGGGAGGCGGTGGGGGGGGGGGGGGGGGCGGGGTCGTCCGGAGGGACACCATTATGGCTTCCTTCCGCGACCGGCCCAGCCCGGCACGTGAGCAGCCGCCGGCGACACGGGACGAGACGGAGTGGTCATTGAGGGCAGTGGGTATTCCTGGTAGGGGTCTGTTTTAATGTGGCTCTAACCTTGTCGACACAGATCTCAAGGCAGACTGCTTGGAAAGCTGAGTAATTATGCGTTTAATTTTAGCAACAGAAACTCGGCTGTAATTCCGCATGCAAAACGTACGATGCATTCGGATACCACGTGTATGATTGCACTTTAACGAAATGAATGCCCTTCTTGAAACTCTGGGATTTACAAATGCGTTGCCTGACAACCTCAGCCCGTTGCAAGAAAGGGTATTCATAACCATGCGAAGCTTTGGACTGCAAATATTGGGATACATGTGATAATACATGGGACGAATACATGGGATATTGCAAGTTCCTGAAGCGTCTGGTATTGGCGTGGGTGTGAATCTGTCGTTTTTATCTAGTCATGTACTCCTGCACTCCCGAACGTATGTCTGCACTGTGCAGCATTTTAGCTCTTCTTTACCCCTTGTCGCCGGGCATGGGAACTTCCCGTTCCAGTTTCCGCTACAGGGAAATATGATGGAATGATAACCTGTCCGGTCACTATCATCCATTGCGGTAATGACTCTGTGCGGACTGTGATATTGATTCCTGTGCATTGTTACTTGTAAATTTGTGAAGGATTTCCTATGTTTGTTGTCGCATCCTGAAGTCGCTTTACCTTCTCTTATCTTATTCTCATACTTAGTACGATCTGAAATGATCGTTTCATGCGTTAATGAAACAATATCGTGCAGCAAAAAAGTGCTTACTGCGTAATTCAACGCTGATAAGTCTGTTCAGCGCCACTGGAAAAAAAAATATGGAAGCGACTCTCAATTCACATCATAGCTTCGACCTGTAGGCTGCGCGCTGCAGATTGCTGCATCCGCCCTGTCGCCTCCTCAATCCTCTCCCGTCCTATCCTGTCTCCATTCACCCAATACCGCCCACCTGCACGGGATTAGACACCCGAAGGATTATGACATCCACGGGATTATAACGCCCGTGGGAGCCGAGAACACATCTCCTTGCAGTCGTCTCTCCGGCACCGATCGACCCTGACACACGACGGGTGACACGGGAGCTGTCGTGCACCAGGCACGCGTTCACCTTTACCGTGCACGGTGCACGGGAACAGTAGCACGTGCACCGCCCGCGCCTGCGTGACTTCCAGATTACAGCGAGCAGCGGCTGTGTGTGACGACTTGCTGGGCTGAGCGTGCAGTTGTGTGAAGGCTGGACGGTTTGTGATCTGCATCGAATGTCATGATGGTTTACCAAAACCGCTGAAATTTATACTCTCAAGAAAATGAAACATTTGATGCCTTTCTGTTTTTTTTTTTGCACATTAACCCACCAATACCTATACCGGCAAGGCCTTGCACGCTGCGGTTTGCGGTATACACGATTCTAAAGAATAGTGTTTGTCTAATGAAGAAACAACCTGCGGTTACCTTTCACAATTCCCCTACTGTTCTTGCGGTGCCTTTAGTCTGCCTCATACCAGTTGCCATATTAGCCAATGGCATAACGTCTGACAATCGCTGATCCTCATTAGTAGTTCGGCGATGCCGCTTCAAGACCCGTATGTCATCGTTACCATTTGTTCCCCATTACCAAACCCCGTCGTTCAGGCCCGGCCCGCTCCGGACATACGTACCGGGCCTGTAGTGAAAGCGAGTCATCCATTGAGGGGCATCGAATCGTTGCATTCCCGCGTGGTATGAGCGGACCTTTCTCCTGGCGCTGGCTCTCGCAGCTGAGATCCGAACCGACAGCAGCCCGCTGTTGCGTCTCCAACCTCAAACGGTGGTCACTTGACGCTCATTCATTCCCTAACGCAGTGCATTAACCCGCGCCGTGAACCGACGTTCACACATGCCGGTCACATGGGAAAACGAAAGTTCTGCAGTGCTGTGGTCAACGCATCGGGGATCATGGGAGAATCCAACTTCATAAACCAACTCTGAATGGAACGGTTCGCTCCGCATCGCTGCGCCCGGCGCTGCGTTTCCACCCCATGCCTGGGATGCGTTGCTGCTCCTGCCTGATTTGACCCCACTCCTGTCTGATTTGGTACCGCTCCTGATAGTGATTTGTGACCACTCCTGCCTGGTTAGTGCCAGCCCCTTCCTAGTTCACAGTGGTCCCCTGTGAAGGCAATCACCGGGTTACCACTGCCTGGGCGACGGTCGATCGTTTTTACCTGTCTCACCGGCGCGGCGGACGGTGGGAGAGGGGTGGATGGGAGGGAGGGGAGGGGAGGGAGGGGCGGAAGCCATGTGGGTGCCGACGGCGAGGACGGCGCGGTGGCTGGTGGCAGGTGACCCTGTCTGACACCAGTGGTGGCGTTCGGCGCAGCGCTGGTGCTCGCCGCTCGGCAACAGTCGCTGTAAATTGCTCGCTACCCTATCGTGTCCCGGTTTCGGTCAGATACCTATATGCATGACACCTTTGATGCGTCACCAGTCGCCAATGACACTGACCTTTGTGATTGGTCGGTCATAATTTGACAGCTTTGTCAGAAAGGGACATCACATGAACAGATTTAGCTGGCAACCACCGATGAACAGCACGGCTGCTTTGCTGTATCAGCCGAAGCTCCTCACTAATGTCGTCTTGTATTAGAATTCCGAATGGTCTATCTAAATTAAATAATGGCACAGTTATCATAACACAGACACTAAATTATATTAAGAATACGTACACTATTTCCTACCTAGACCTGCGGCCAACCCAAACTACGGTGACGGTCTCAGTCGCCCAGAGTTGCCGCCGCCTTCCTCCCTCTCAGTCCGTCCTCGGCGTCCGTGGGACGTGGGTGACGGTTGGGAGCCGTGCTGACGAGCCCCTGACAGCCCGTTCTCGCCGTCACCGGTCGGGCCGTGCAGCCGCACCTGGCCGACCGATAGAATGTCAACACGGTCGTGTCGGCGCACAGCTCGGACCATTACAGCAGTGACGGACGTCAGACGTCAGTGCGTCAGCGACGTCACTGATGTAGTTAAGGGGTTGGCTAAAGGAGTGGGGACTGGAGTGAGGTAAAGACGAGACATGAATGGTTTTGTGAGCCGATGATATTCTTATGCTAATCCAACAGTGAGAGATCATTCTACTGCAACAATACGTTGCCCTAGACTTCACAGTTCCTGATGGCAACCACATAACTGCCTGCAGCTCTGCTATCGTCGCCGCCACTGCATTGCACCTTTGCTCGATTACCATCTCCACCCCAGCCACTACCACCCCGCCACCCTCACTGCCTAGACACCCGCCGCTTCCTTCACCGGCGCCTCCCACGCTGCCTTCATGGCGGGGTCGCTAGCCGCCGGACGTGGGAACTGCGGTTCCGGCGGCGCGCACCTGGACGCCCGAGTCGGAAGGCCCCACCCGGTTGCGTCGCGTCGCCGACGTTGCGTCGACGCTTGCCGACGGGCGGTTTGGGGTATGTGACGCCATCCGATGGTGCTTGGTGTGGGTGGGTCTATGATGGAGGTGACTGGTGATGGTGTGGGCAGAGTGTCTAGCGAGCTCGTGCAAAAGGTGCTAATTGGTAGCTTCTTGCTAGAGATCTCATATCTAAGCGTTTGAGCGTATGCCCGTTTTTTTTTTGCCCTACGCTGTTGTTCTTTCGGTTTTGCGTGTTAAAAACTCACTGCAGATTTCGTGACGGTTTCGTCCTAATATTGTACTGCCACTAGCACCTGCATTGCTGCACTAGGTGCGTATCGGCGCCCGGCGGTAACACGGCGCAGTTGACAGGATTACAGCCGGTGGCTGTTGTCCGGCGGCTGTGCCTGTGGTGGCTACATCAGTGACAGTTGCTGGGGGTCTAGCGTGTGGTGACTGCTGATGACAGCCGGTGACTCACCGCAGAGCCTGGACATCACCGAGGTCCGGTCTGACAGGTCCTACGGCTCTGACAGCTCTGACGGATGTGACGGCTACGGCCTGTGGGGACTGTGGCGGCTGTGGTGGCTGCTGTGTCTGCTGATATGACGCCCGTGTAAAACTGTGACAAGTGCACTGTGGCGGATGTCGCTCCTAGAGGAAGCTGTAACGGGCTGCTGCTTGTGATGGCTGCACTGTGTCTGCACTGATATGCAGCTGCTTTGGCGAATTGTTATGGCGTCAGCCTTAACGCCTGTGGGAGGCTGTGACCGACTGGCAGGCGCGGATACAAGGGGGGGGGGCCATGGGGGCCATGGCCCCCCCCTTGGCCGATTTTTTTCAAAAATAAAATAAAAAAGTTAAAAAGTTAAAAAGCTGAAAAGGGGGCCTCCTGAAAATAAAGTGGCCGAAATCCGATGAGTTTTTTTTTTAACCTACCCACTTAGTTATTTCTTAGAAGACTAGCTGAGAAGACTTCTTTGTTAGAAGATTGGTAAAGCTTTTCATAACTTGGAGGTCTCTTCTACTCACAGAGATGACCACTTTTACAGGGCCTCCTAACCTGCACAGAGGGCCTCCAAGCCTGCACAGATGTTGAGATGTTGCCTGAACAGCTAGATAAGCTCAATAGACGCAGTTTTTTTTTTGGGGGGGGGCCAACAAGTGGGAAGATGGGGCCTCCAACAGGTGGGATTATGGGGGGGGGGGGGCTCCTGGTTTCTAATGGCCCCTCCCTTGGAGATTTTCTGGATCCGCCCCTGCCGACTGGTGGCTGGTATTATACCTGTGGAAGGCCGTGGCGCCGTGGCGGCTGCCTGCGACGGCTGTAAGGCCTGCTGCAGGTGTAAGGCTGTGAGCTGTGACGGCTCTATGTGTGCTGCATGTAGCGGGTAGCTGTGACGGGTGCTTGGAGGGCAGCTATAGGGCTGGGCTGTGACGTCTAGCCGTGCGCTGCACGCCCGAAGTGACGCCCGCCATCGGCTCGGCCCCTGCCTCCTGGCCATCGATTGTATCGAACGGACCCCTGTGGGGCCTCCTGAGTCCCTACTCCCCCTGATACATGATACGGGCTGGGGAGCGGAGCTGCGGTGGATAGAGGGTCGGGGACTGATCCCCTGTTACGGGCTGAAATCCCCCGGCTTAGCTACCAGATTTGGTAATTTGCTTTGGTTTCCGGTCCTGATTTATGCAGCTTTGGTCAATAGCTTTAGTCTTCTTCGCCGAATCTGCACGCAGAGTTTTGCTTTCTGATTAATAAGTTATAATCCTTTCTGCCCCGTACTTACATTTGAGCTTTTACCCATTCACGGCCGCTCGGTAAGCGATTACGAGTTTCCTGTCCGTTCGGCTGGCGGCTGCCAGTTGTTTTGCAGTCGGGATGAGACTGAATTACCCCACTGGACCGCACAGTTGACCGCAATGTCATGCGTGACCGACCGTACCGCTTATTACCGGAGTGCCCACGGCGGAACTAGCCAGTTGGAGCCGGTGTTGTCACGATGGGGACTCGGCCTGTGGCGATTCACCTGTCGCTTGTTTGGAAGTTGTATTAGATTTTAGCAGGTTTCTGTATTAATTGGGATTAGTATAAAGGCCAGAAGCTGTCTTTCATAGTCACCAATAGATGAACATGCCATGGTCGATGCGAGGCTAAACTGTGGCTGTGCAAGAGGATGAGACTGTGGATGTCATCAGGAATGGAACTGGGTTGGTAATTCTTGTATGTACTTACGACTTACATGCCCCTCGACCTGCCCTGTATCCTACATTTGCCCTGCCGAGCAAGCCTGTCGTGCCCGCCTGCCGTGTGTCCGGCCCACCCAGCTGTGACCTGTCACCTGTCACTCCCGTCACCCCTCCCCCCTCCACTGACACCCCTCCTCCACATACCCCAGCGTCCTCTGCACACTGCTGGGGAGGAGAGGGCTGGGAAGCTCGAGAGCTGTCAGCGCTACAGAGCCTTCCCGGCTCTCCAGCCCGAAAAGTGACGGTACAGCGGCATCGCGGTGGCATGACGATGGTAAAATCGCGGTAATAGATGGTAAAAAGGTGGTGGGCGATGGTAATATGGTTGCGCCCGTGCCAGCAGGAGCTCATTGCACGCTGTTAGCGGTGCTGACGATGGGAGTGAATTCATGGTCTCGCAACTTGGCTGAATGAAAAGGCACGTCACGCGGTTTGAAAGTTTGAAAATGACTTCGAAGACTCATAAAAATGGCGCTGCTATTCATCCTGACTTATGCTCATTTCGCTTTTGTTTTTGCACTGATTTTTTTTAAGGGATGCACTCGTTTTTTAAATAAAGTAACCGTTAAACCGTAGATAAAAGCCCATTTAATAATCCAGCTAAATATTTACACTGATGCTTCTGAAGCCATGTTGTTTTTTGCTGCCTTGAATATCCCATGTTCCTGGATGAGCTCTGCTCCCTGGGAAGCCGCTGCTATGAGCCTAGCTCACGTGTCTGGGATTTATCCTGCGGAAGCCGGTGAAGTCCGGCTGCCCTCCCCCTGCAGAGCTTCCCTCTCGGCTCGGAGCGGCGGGTGTAACGGCTCGGCAGTGCGGCCATCCGTCCAGTCACGGCGGAGACCGGGCACCCGACAGCGCGCTGCCGCGGCTCGCACCGTCCCGCCCACAGCCGGCCATCTGGCCCGATCAGCTCCATTCAGCGCTGTGCTGAGCGAGCAGCTGGTGCTGACACCGTCAGATTCCAGCGCCGGGCGTGAGCTGCCACAGCAGATTACTGGACAGCGAGAGAGGAGATCAGGGATATCCTGGGATTTAGCGCGCTCAACTTTCAATAGGGTTCTCAAATTCATACCCCTCATAATTTTAACAGCACGGCCTTTAAATGGGTAAGCTTGTGATGCTATATCTTGCATTTTTGCATATTGATTGTCTTTTTGGCTAGCTTGGGCCCCAAGGCTGCGCCCTTGGGCTGAGCCCCAGCCGATCTACGTCGCGTTGAGGCGTGGAGGGAAGCCATTGGAGGGCTGTCGTCATAGCCGACGAATGCGAATGTGACACCCTGAATCCTGATCGACTCAGTTCGTGGGCAGTGACAGAGCGAGCAAAAATGTGAACAGATTCTCGTGTTTCGAATGTGTTGGTGGGCAGGTAGCGTTTTACAAAGGTGATGTAAGTAAAATACGAGTTCTGGCCTGTTTTGCTAATCGATCACATTACACATGGTGGAATGGTTTTAGAGCGTTAGCTCAGCTATCGCCCCGTGAGTTGGCGACGAATTCCGATATTACGTTGGCATGACGCACTGCATCACAGCGGATCGATTAATTGCGCGTGATTTTCAGGGGTCAGTATTCTGAAGTGTCAAACCTACTTGTGTCACCGAAACATGAAGCGTTAAAGTGGATAATACTAGAGAACGGCCTCTTATATTCAGGTTATTAAATTACTATTCCAAAATTTAAGGTAAAGTCATCATCCTGCATGTGTATTTTCACACATTTATTTGACACTGCCATCAACATAAAATGAATTGATCAATTACAAATCAGAAGGCTTTTGGCTCGCTACGCCTCCTTCAATCGAAACGAACGGGGTGGGTGTAACCATGCGACACCACAAACGAGTACCGGAAATGCGCTGTTTCCGGCGCCGCCGCACTGTTCCGCCTTCGCTCGCACCGAGCCGCGCACACGGCTCGGCGTGACGGCTCAATGCGCGCTTTCACGGCTGGGGATTCGTGGACACACACACCTGAGTCGGTTCCCAGACCGGTGGGCATATCAGCAGCCGTGACGGCGTTGGCTCCGGGATCCGTGGGGGACAACTTCATCGTCTAAACCTGCGTGGGAACGGGCAGCGATGATGAATGAGGAGGTCTGATGTTTAGAGCTGTGAACATCGTGTGATTGATTGAATGCATGATGATGAGAATGAATGGATTAATAATTGAATGAATGATGTGCGAAATATCGAGTAATTATTAAGACACAACGTATTTTAGTATTAATCTATTATGTCGCTTTTTATGCAATGATTTCTCGGGACAAAAATATCTTGAATAGCTGTTGCACATTGCATGCATCACCAGCGAAGCGTTGATTATTTTTATTCTACCGATGTGATGCAGACTTTGTTTATAAATTGTGCCTACCTATACGAATTTAAATGCTGTCGAGTTAGTTGAATTCACGCTGTGTCAATATCATTCCGTTTACGAAGCACTTCTGATGTGTCACTGTAAGCAATAGAGTGTGCGTGGATCGGCTTTGAAGAGCTCTTGACAAATCTGCAAACAATAAGCGGGCATTCGACTTCAGGTCACGTATGCTGAAACTTGAAGAAGGTACTGATGACTTCTTCTACTCTGATTTTGTGCACAGCCACAGTGACACGTTCCGAAAGCGTGCTGGAGCATCCAATGAGATTGGGAACGAGGCCGTCTTTCCTACTTATTTCTGCTATCGACTATTTTAGTGTCGTGCTATATCGGCTTATCACTTCCGTCCTCCGCACTTCTCGAAATTTGCGCTCGGCATGACGAATGCCCTGAGCTCAGAAATGTCGGCGTCCAGAATCACCGAGATCGGCTGGCGTATGAGAGAGATTCCACGCGTCGACGCCGGTGTGTCTTGTTTGCTCAGACTTCCCTGGCAGATAGCGTGCCGCCTCCTCCGTCCGGCAAGTCATCTCAGGCGACGGCAAGGTGCCGCCGCTCCCGCCGTTACTCACGGCTGATACCGTCCGGAGGTGCCCACGATAGCACACACCGCCTGGGAGCATGCCTTCTGTGGCACACGAGCTCTCTTCGCGATAGTCCCGTGCAAATACGCTGCGCGCTTACGAAATTTGTGTCAAGTGGAGGTCGTTACACGAATAATTTGTCCTACTATTGACCCAAATACACAGTGTTCAAGATATTCAGGCATTCATTTGCGTTTCTCTCACAGAATTTAGGGCGAGCTCAAGGGTCGCTCTTCTCCGCTAATGTCTTAGGCTACATGCACGACACGGTCCTATCGGTACACTCTGCAAGTCTGCACTGTGCCCGTCGCTTCCTCTGACCGGCTATCAGACACCACTGCTATAGAGGAAGAGAGGTTTATACGCACGATTTTCCGGCGCCGTATAACAACATTTTCCGGAGTCAAGCCCTTCACAAACAACCCACTACTCGCTTATCCCGGATCCACCGGCGGTGCGAGTTTTGACTATTCACACACGATTTATGACGGCACCCCGAGCTGAAAGGAGGCTTTGAGTTAGTGCTCGTTTAGATATCAGGCTGAATGATGGAAATTTATTTCAATTGCCCAAGCTGCGGTGTGGTTTGGAGGCAACTACCTTCCTATGCTTTTACAAGTGAGGCGAGTCACCTTTCGCCGGAGCGTATACGGTGTCTGAGATTATATTGCTATAGAAATGACATCAGTGGGCCGCACCCACCCCCGCTGGTGACGTGGCTCAATGCGCGGGTGCGAACGGGGGTGAAGGTTAAGGTCCCTCACATCCTGCTACTCTCAAAGTGAATTCCTTGCATTGCGGCGCCTGGGTGCCTGACTCAGCCGGCGGAACCTGTCCCACCGCAGCCCTGCCCAGCTCTCGGAGCCGCGGGAAGCTCGGTCAGTTCCGCGTCTGGGCGGGCTTGGTCAGGTGCGGTGTCACGATCGTACGTGCTGGGCCCCGACCAATGACGGCATTGATGACTTCTTCTGATGACTGCTGAGTGACGATGACTGCGGCTCGCGATGCTGTGGCGTCGTTGATGAGCTGGCCGGAGAGGTATGCGTCCCCACGCGCCGGATTGCTGATTAGGGAGCCGTCTGGGCAGGCAGTAGGCACGCGATGGGCGCCAGCGTGGGCGTCCCGAGATGTGACCATGCCTACACGGTGACAGCTTTTCCGTGGAGATGAATTGAGTTATGCCATGCTCTCCGCTCCTGAGATCCAAGCTCTGGCTTATCCTGCGATCCGTAGACACAAGATCAAGTTTTTTATTAGCTCGATAGTCATTGGGTTATTTATGCAATGCAACTCGATTCACTTCCTTTTAATGTCATATCGTGCATGCATTTATTCGAACATATATGAACATCGAACGGGGTAAACGGAGGGTGGAGCCATCGGAGGCATGTGCTCTTTAAACCTATCATGTGTAAACAAAGCTGGCATAGTGTGGCGACGGGTGAAGTAGTGCAGTGAGAACTTGCCGATATGATACGATTGCAGTCCATTGATAGGAATATCTGGCTGTGTTGATATGTGGTCTGAGATTTAACACTCAATCATGAGTCATTTAAAAGGCAGCTACATGCCTAGAAACGGAGCTGCTCCAAAAAATTATGACGGTATTAACCATCGTAGCAGTGCATGAGCTTATCAGTTGTGTAAAGCAAACAACATCTTTGCAACCGCATGGCACATGGTGAGAAGTGAGGTCTCAACCATTCGCTTGTTCATGATCAATGCTTAGACAGGGACTTGGCTGTTTTCCTGAAGACACGCGAGTATGTGGTCGGTTGCAAGGCGGTACTTCAACCGTCATTTTCTTACGGGAGCTGACTGTTGGCACCGTATGCGCCCCATCAACGGCCGTCACTTCTGGACGTGTGTCACAATCTGTATTTCGCTGGGGCATAAGAGCCCCGCATTGAATTCGCTCCCGGCCGGGCTACAATAGCGGCAATGGTGCGGTGTGTGGTGCGTCACATTCACCGCTGGTGTCATAACTGCGCCAGTCCTCGCCGCCAGCAGTCGGGATGCTGAGGATGGTTTTAGATTTGGCAGCACTACAGTCACAGTATGGCTTCCAGTTGCTGCTCCTGCCCGAACTACGCTCGTCTCTTACTCACTTCCTCCTGGACCCGCAGCCGGCATAATTGCTACCTCACTAACAGCACCGGGGACAGCGCTCGAGTAACCACGTCCTGTCGCAGTTAAACCGTGGCCTCGATCCCAGATGTAATCGGTGACCGCGCGGCAATCATTTGGCTCGGCGCCGTCACTGGTGGGGACCGGACAGTCATGGGGAAGAACCGTCGACTTCCAGAGGTGATAGCGTCCCTTGAGCCCCTATGTGGCGACAGGCAGGGCCTCGCACTGGGCTGAATCGAGGCTGAGGCCTCCCGCCGGACCCCGTCCCGCCGGATACCCTCCTCTCCCCTCCCCTTTCTCCCTTTCCCTCCCCGGTTCCCACCCAGGTCCCCTCTTGGCGTCCTGTCAAGGTAGGGGAGGCAGGACAAAAACAAAGGGTTCACCACTCTGGGTCGGTCCAGTCCCGCGCCTACCTGGCCCACCCGGCCTGTCGACCCGGCCGGCCTGGCTCGGCGCCCACCTGTTCTTTCAGCTGCGTAGCCTGAGGGTGGGCCGCCCGGCGCGGCACCTTCCCACGGCCGCACCGGCCGCGCGCCTGTTGTTATTGGGCTCGACACCAGGCACACGTGACGTCACAGAGCCGATATGTGACGTCACAGGGCCAATAGGTGAAAGCGAGCTACGATCTGGACCAGTGTCCGCCTTTTGTGATGTTGCCGCAGAGGCGGAGATGTGAGCGTACGCTGGTACCGCGGCGGCTCGACGTACCCCAGAGCGTCGCCCCGGGAGCTGTGGCTCGTTTGGCCCACTCACCTCCGCTCCAGTCGTTGGTAGATAAGGTTATCGAGATAGTATCCCGTCAGGGCCCACCGCCTGGCGGTGAGGTGACTGGTGAGTGGTAAGCTGTGGTCCGATGGAACGTGTATAGTGGGCCGGGGAGCCCGGAGGCCACCCGAGGCAGGCGCGAGAAGGTTTATTGCAGATGAGGGGGACCGTGGCGACGCAGAGTCGTTTCACGGCCTCCATGCGAGCTCGCCGCGTCAATGTGTTACGATTTGAGGCCGGCACCCCGCCGTGACGCCGATCGAGGCTGGATGGAGGCCGCTTCCGAGTTGTGCCAGGTGGAAACGGGCTCGGGACAACCATGTCGAACACATTAATAAGGTACAGTTGACCTTAACGCCGCGTTAGAGACTTCCGTCGTCAACACCCGGGGACAAAACATGCTCGAGAGGCATGAAGACGTTTCTGCTCCGCGCACGGGGCGCAGTGGGGCGGCAAGTTCAAGGCTGAAGACATCCTGTAAAGTCATCGAAGTATGGCTCCATGGCTCCAGCCCATGTATCGCTTCGAAGTCGTGATCTCTTGCGGCTGGTATGCGGCAATCCGTGACGGGAATCTGGGGAGTGCCGCATGCCGGGGACGAATAGCTGGCGTGGGCGGCGGGTTTTGTTATGAGTTTTTATGGTGAAGATTCTTCAGCGTTGTTTTCTATTGTGAGGCTAGAGGTCAAGATGTGTCGTCTCCAAGCGAAGACCAAAGAAGATCCCGAGACGACGGGGATTTACGAGATGCCGTCATGTCTGCCACGTCATCCCGTACGCGCGGAATTCACCGAAACGTCCGGTCAAGTGCGGCTACTTACGATCAAGAGAGCTTTGAGGGCTCTTGAAGCCGCAGCTTTGAAGCTCATACAGACGTATACTACATAAGCCCCATTCAGAACCTACGAGTCACAACGGTTTCAGCCGAGCTAATGTGAGACAGTGTGAGATGCAGAAGTTGCCATTCCGAACCGTTAGGACGTAGATCGTCTCACCTTCTTATAAGCTCATCAGCTCTCGGGGAGACTGAGCAGGCGTTGTCAGCACCCTATGTCTCTGGTACAGTTACCGGACGGGAAACTGTTGTCGTGACTTGCGGCAATATATTCTATTCTGACCTCGCATTATGTATGCCCGGAATACCTGAAGCAATTATCTTAGATGATGACTAATGGTTTTTTGAATGCGAATAGGCCAACGGAATATTCATTCCGTGTTGTCCACAAAATCATCGGGGACATCGAGGAAAGCCCACGTCAACCATGGAGACATCCATCCAAATTTGTGTACGCCTTCGGCTTCACGTTTTCACCTGCGCTCAATCCAGCTACACAACAGGGCCAATTGGGTCTCATTTTTCGTATGCATGTCATTGCATGGCATAAGTAGCTGATTGAGGTGGTTGCCACACCGCTACTAGCTAACTAAACCACCTTGTCGAAGCCGTGGTGGCGACTCGGGGCTGGTGACCGATGTCGAGGCGAGCGGGCCTCGATTGGGCCGGGTCAGGTCGGTTGTTCTAAATCAGAGTGGATATCGCCGCTGTTTGAGCCTCCCAGAAACTAACTGGGTTACTGTTGATTGTGGTGACTGGTGACATGGTGATCAGTGATTGTGGTGCTGACGATGGCGTGGTGATGGACGATGGAAGTGGTGATGGTGATAGCCAACTGAGTGTGACCCGTGCACCTTTTCAAATGGTCTGTTAGATTTTGTGCTGGTTACGTAAATGCGGTTTCCTGATGTCGTTTTTCGCATGTTTTGTTTTCTTTTCATGGACATACAACTGGCATTTTGAATCGTGCAGCAAAACATGAACTGATGAACGAATGAACAATGAGTGCAGCAGAATGAGAACAAAAGGTGGATGTCACACAATACACAGCCACAGCGAAGTTTTATCCAATGGCTCTGCAGCTCTGCCGGCTCCGCGGCGGGCCCGGTAGTGCTGCAGCTACGGTCGACTGAGCCCGACCCGGTCAGTGCCGAACCGTACCGCGCCCGAGGTCGTACCATGCTGCACGGCCGGCGCTGTGCAGCTCTGATGAAGAGCCGCGGCCGGGCCGACTCCTGGGGCGCCGACATTCGACCCGTGCGACCCACATCTTCCCATCGCCAGCCGCGGGCGCCGCCGACCAGCGAGCGGCGAGGGCGACCCACTCTGGAGAGCCGGCCGACCACAGCACGCGCCCGTCCGCCCGCCCGCCTCACACCCACCCGCCCCTTCACAGTCCGCCGCCGACCGGGCCGCGTCAGCCCGACACCCGACGCGGTCATGCCGAACCTTAGACACGTGAATCAAATCGCGTTATATCGGGCTCGATTCATCGCTGGTAATCGAATCCGTTTTGCCGTGTCATCGGATCGCTCGATTAGCGCCTCGCTCGCGCAGGCCGACTATATAGGGCGGTGGGTAGTAGGGATGGGTGCGGGACAATCGCTACTCGGACAGCTGAGAGGACTCAGTACTCGCACTCGTAGACAGGTGTGTGGCCAGTGATTGCGAATGAAAAACAGAAGGGATGTCTGGTGCGAGGAAATATGCATGTTGTCTAGTGTGCTTGTGTGCGTGCGGGTGGCCCCAGGGTATATATAGAACAACGGTGGCCCCGCGGCTGCCGTCGAGAGCCAGGTGGCAACCGTCAACTGGCGACCGGCGACCGGTGGGCGGTGGGAACTGGGAACCATCACGGTCACGGCCAGGCTCGCACGCGCTCTGATGCGCAGGTGTGGTCGCCAACGGAGATATCGATCGACCCAACCGTCTGCCCTGCATGCTGGGCCTGTCGTCTTTGTCGTGCATGTAACACTTGCAGATGTTGCAGACCCCCTATAGCATTAGGTATAGTAGGAATGATACTGTGCTAATGAAATATGCAGTGTCCGATAGGCTAATAAGTCCATTAGGGAAATTCGTTGATATTTGCATAGCATGTATTTTTGGTTCATGAATTTTATCAATGAACTAACAAATGTAGACCTTCACTTATATAACATTGTTGTTTATGGAAGCTCTAGAACTCTCCATAGCAAACTACTCAAGTCTGAGCCGCGGAGCAAAGGGAGATAATGAAATAGATTAGTGCACTGCTGACGAGAGTAGAACGCCAGAAAAAGTCGAGCTTTATATGTTAAACTATGATACGCGTGTCGCATTAGCACTGCAAGTAATGTGATGGTCCAGAAAAAAAAAAACATTTCAAACACGAACAAACTGAAAACTCGGCGTTGTTTTCTGAGCACGAAGCCATTTCTCCGGACCCGCTTCTCTCTGCCGATCATATAAAACGCACGCAGGTATGCATGCAGCAATGCAGCGTGATGTATGTGACCGTAGCTCGACCACATTGTTGCCCGTGCCTCATCCCTCTTGTTGCACAATCTGGGCCGTTCTCGGTATATTTGGCTCGCTGGCGGTCTCTGGAATGTCTGATTGGGACCGTGAACGTCACTCATCGACCGGGGGGAGGGGGAGAGGGAGGGGGATGGTATCATTGCGGTGTTATCTGCCCTCCCCTCTCTCCCACCGCCCCCTCTCCCCTCGTTCCCAACAGCCCAACGAACGGCACAGTGCGGCGTTCGAGACTGTTCTGTGACCAGTTCGTCCTCAATTCAGAGTTAGTCTTGATTTAAAGCAAGAAAGAAGTGCTTATGTAGATGTGTGACAATAACTCCTGATTTGGAGTGGATAATGAATGTGCCGAAATTTGGAGTAGGAATAAGGTTACGTGTGCTCTAACGTAAGCTGACTTATCGTGATTCAATCTGAAGAATCTGATTTTGTCTCGATGCTATGCATATCGTTCAAGGGTGATTTTTGTTTCCGGAGATGGTTCCCCGAAACGTGAAATGGCACAATTCTGGTGCACCCGGTCCAACTTCTGCTGGGTCTGCTGCCAGGACTGTAGGACCCAGGACTAGCCAGGACGGGATGTTGGCCAATAACTGATACGATCGACCACAGTGGGAGAATCACAGCTAATGATAGGCGTCTTGTGTAATGACGGACAAAGTTCATCGTCCCCGGGACGCACGTTACGTCACTGGGTATGGGGAAACGGGGACTCGACGACTCTGGTAATCACCGAGTGTGTGTTTTTCCGGTCTACGGGCGTGAAACTATGACCACGGTGATAACAGGTGTTACGGCTCATCTCCATTTTCAACAAGACGCTATCTGCTTCCGCTTGAGGCCTGGCACACTTGTGGTCGTATCGATCCGTTAGCTTCCAATGCGAAGTATCCGTTAGCGTTTACCTATTGAGTCCGTTAAGATATCCTGTATCACGCAATGAATCTAAACGGAATGTAACTAAACCCGATATAAGATGACCACTTCTGCTGAAGTTATGGTTGTGCCAGTCTCAGCAATTTGCGGATGGCCTTAAAAAGCTTACTTTTGGTCGGCGAAGGAATCTAAAACACGGAAGTTCCTGTGTGTTGACCAAAAGCTAACCAGTCTGGCCCACTGGCTAACTCGCATCGACCTGACTTGGGAAACCCTGTTTGGGCCCTCTGGTCGATGGTCAATGACCTCATGCAGGTCTGTAGTCGGTCCGTGCGGCGCCCCTAATCTTTCTGCTCCCGGATGGTCGACGAGAAAGTCTTCGTTCCGCCTCTGGCAGTACCGGGTATGGATGGTTGTTTACTACCGGACCTTTGAAGGGCTGTGTCGGTTTGAACTGAGCACTGAGCACTGAGCAGTGCGAAGTCAGAGTTGTGAACTGCGATGGATGATCTGTAAGAGGGGAGGGGGGTGGCTGGTTTGATCTTATGTATCTGGTGAGTATGATGGCTGATGTTCTTGTGATTGATCACTCTTGCTCGCTGTTTTTCTGGTTTCTTGGCTTACCGCGAGACTCGATCGACGAATCTCGAGACTCGACTCGACGAATCTCGAGACTCGATCGAAAAATCTCGAGACTCGACTCGACGAGACTCGATTCTTAGTATTCTATCGCTACACCCGGGACATTCTATAGTGTGGCAATTCTTCTTCCCCTGAATATTAAGAACGCTTGCTCAATAGCACATGCGTCCATCGCGTGCCCTTCTACATTTTTTATCAGCCCGGTGGCTTTCTCTTGCCTGTAGTGTCCGTCCTCAATCTACCACGCTATGGTGTGTCCGTACGTGAGCCCACCCGCGGCTACCGTCATGTCGACTGTCTGACGTGCTGCCGACCGCTGCGCATTCCGCCCTGGCCCTCCCAGCCTGCGGGCTTCTGTTTCATAACTGCCAGCCCGCGGAATGACCACGTTTAGTGCCGGGCGCCGGCTAACACGTGCCCTGCCGGTGAACAGTGCAGTTCACAGCTACCGGCGGGGTTACATTCGACTCGAGCGGCGCCCGCCGACACGTTCTGCACGTATTTCGCCGCATTTGCGTCACATCCGTATTCCAGTGGCGGTTCGTGCTGGACAAAGTGCAGGGTATAAACTGGGCTCCGTGCCTCAAGAGCTTGGGCCATTCAAAGGTCTTTTCACTGCTTCCGATTCTCGGTGAGCTCTAATACCTCAGTTCGATGCCTCTGTCTCGATGATGATTTTTTTTTGTACATTTTTTGTATCATTCGCACTTCAGCTATTCTGATGACGTTTTACACGTTCTTTTCAATGTGAAAGGAATGTGGTGGCTATTTTTTTCAAACTGGCGTCGACTTTCAGCGTAACCTTGGCGGCACATTCATTAGCATGACAATAAAAAGACATTCAGCGGTGGTCGTCTAACCACTATATAGCACAACAATGTGAAAAACACTGTCGACCCCAGCTGCGACTGTCAAGGATTCGACATCTCTTGCATGTAGTTCCCCCAATGCCGCCGATATCTCCACGTCGTCCAGCTCCCGACATCACCCTCTTTACATCTACTTGATGTCAGCATACCCACCGATGCCGTCTGCAGAATCCATTATTCATTCATCGCACGTCACTGGCGGTCGGCTCCGGGGGTCAGAACTCAGAGCGGACCTTCGACTCAAATTTACTGCATGGCAGAGCGGCGAGCGGCACCCGGCGACCTCGGAGACCAGCCAGAAGACAACGGTCTGTCGGCCGCGCTGCTGCCGGCGCCGCTGCTGTCGGTGCGGCTTTGGTAGCGAATCAGTCCGACTGTTCTTCGCTGAATATCAAAGTCGACCTCCGCACTGGAATGGGAATTCTTTTTGCTGTTATTCTCCTTCCGTTTGTGTGGCTGAATAATTTATCATTCAATGTTGTCTACAATGTCTCAATCTATTCATAAAATTGTTCGGTGTTTCTGTACCCGGTTTGGAATCGTTTGATCCCGCAGTCTCTCCTCGATGGCCATGTCTCTGCGGTGGTATCTCCCTTTACCTCGGCCTCTCCATCCGCACTACCTGTCGCTCCATCCCCGCCACGTCCCCAGTGACCTCTGGTGACCTCGACCAGCGGCGCCGCGGGGCGGGACGACGCACTACCTGTGACACAATGCGGCGTTCGACGCTCCTGACTCGCCGGCTATTGTGACGGCCATGCAAATCGGAGCTCGAAGGGCAATGGAGCGTCAATGGACGAATGGATAGCGGCGCAGAACCTCGGTGGTGCGTCTGTGTGAGGTGTGTGAGCTGTGATTGAAAGACAGGTGATTGTATGATGAAAAGGTAGGTGATTGTGTGATGTATTGGTAGGTACTGTGCGATGATACGGCGACAGATAAGGTGATGATACATTGACTTGTGGTTCGTCCTTCAACACGATTAGTTTTCCTGCCGCTTTCTGATTCGGGCTTAGATATCAGGAAGATAGCAGCGGCGCCTGAACGCACACTTGCTGTTATCGAAGCGCGGCTACGAGCTTTGAGGATCAGCGACAATACATCCGGTTCGGAACGGGTTGAGCGCTGGAGTTGAAATACCGATCCACCGTACACAGACAGTAATCATCTGCAAATCCGCTGCTTCTCCGCTGCAAAAGACATTTATCGGGATTTGTTTGGTACGAGCCGAATGCAACACTGTGTAATGGTTGAAGTTTTTTTTTTCAACTTGACTGCATTCATATTTCAGTATCAGTCGTGCAGGAAGAAGTTCCAATGTTATCTTATGTCTATAGAAATCGGCAACCTCCTGTCTTATAGCCCTGATAATGGAGACTAACCGTCGTCAATTGATCGTTTCGCTGTCAGGCTTTCATGTGAAGTGTGCCACTCATTGGTCTCGATTGGTTTCGCGCTCAACGGAGAGGAAGGAGTCCAATTTGTTCTCTGAAGTACGAAAACTCGGTCAAGGCACTCTCGCCGAGTCTCGGAGATAACTCAGGTGCCCCGGGGAACTGAATGACTGTCTTGGGACAGGTGGCGAATGGTTAATTACCGCTCCAAATGTGCCACTAAATGTCTCCTCGGTCAAGGCCTTCAAGGTGACCGGTGATAATTCCGCTATAATTATTAAATTGGTGCCCCATGGCCACCTTTAACCAGTTAGCTTTTATTTTTTAGTTCTAGCCTGTGTTGTCATTCTTCTATGTATTTGAGTACGAAAATGCTACATGAGTGCTGTTCGCGCATGACTAGAAACATGATTTGGATTGAGACATGGTGTCATAGACGAACATAATTTTGACGTTGTGCTGTAAACAGTAAACACATCTTATTTCATGAAATACATATTTCTATAAGAATGTTTCAGAATTCAGTGAAGTTCACCGTCACGGATGACGGTGAGTCTCGGTAACGGTATTGGAACCGTTATGTCTATAAAGGCATTAGGTATTGTCTCTGATCGTTCCGATTTTATTGTTTCACAACTATGCGTGAAGTCACTTTTATAGTGCCCAATGATGCCTACTTTTGTAGTCAGCAGATTTCGAGCGTTTAGTGTAACTTGATCCGTGATAAATTTTATGTAGTGGGGACCAGGAAATAGTTCATGGCTTAGCATAACCTTGATAGGTATGTGCCCGTAAGTTACCCATGTTGTAGTTGGCAGCACAGACTATGTAGAGGTGCTTGATGGCAAGCAGACCAGAAATTGTATACCGAACCTCGGCTTTTGCGCCGTATCTACGTTGGTGGGAGAGCCGACAGATGTTTTCAGGAAGGTGTCACTGTTGCAGCGACCCACGAATGCGGCGAATAATTTAGAAACGACGTGTGCGCTGCAAAGTTCCAATTGTTTCGGTGGAAATCCGAGCTGAGCCGTGGATAAAGTGACACGCAGCTGCGTAGTTCACCAATCCTCCCCTATAGCTGTTATTCTGCGCAGTGTTGTCATATCTTCTTCAGATCGTATACGTGTTTGAGGCAAAACCTGTCCAAACCCCCTCACGACTGCATGTTTTGCAGGGAAGGCCGCGTTTCGTCACGTTCTGGAAATGAACAATAACAGGGTCGAGCGGAGGACGGTATGAGGGGGTCTACACACATCTGCAAACCCTCGTAGCGTTTCATTGGTGCGCAATAGTAGTGATAATATCTGAAGGATTAGCTGGTTCATCTGTTATCGGACGCAGCGGTACTCGTGAAAGCCCATGTTTTTACGGTCCCTTGATGTTTGGCGCAGCCATCACCTGCCCAGAACCCACTTACCAGGATCCCTGGAAACGTGATCGTTATCGAATTTATCGATCATCTGGAGGTCACACCGTCATCGCTCTCTGCCTCATTTCCTCTCTCTCTCTCTCTCTCTCTCTCTCTCTCTCTCTCTCTCTCTCTCTCTCTCTCTCTCTCTCTCTCTCTCTCTCTCTCTCTCTCTCTCTCTCTCTCTCTCTCTCTCTCCAAGCTCGCTCCCCTCTCCTCCTCTCACTCCCTCTCTCAGTCACCCCTACCGCCCTCTCTCTCACATCCATCTTGCTCCAGTCCATCTCTCGCCCCCATTATCTCGGTGAGATAGATGAGTTATCTCACGGTCACGTCACAGACCAGTCGATAAGCGAGGTCGGTCTCGAGGCTGAACATCATGGAATGAGAAGAAAAGGTCTCTACGCTAATAACGTCCGGCTAAGAAGACGTGATGTGGTTACGTTATGGAGGAGAGCAATAAGCAAAGCAACACTATAGGGCTAACCGCTTTAGGGTTAACCATAAGGGCACAGTGAAGCCTTCCTTGGCCTGAAGTTGACAGAAGCGTTAGACGATGACCGATTATTTGAGCTCGGTTATGAGTTTGTTGGCACCGGGCTGTATTCTTCTCTGTCTATAATTGGTTAGTTTCTGAGTCCTAATAGATCAAGGGATTCGATTGTGAACTTTAAATTGCAGGCCAGCCACCGTGGGCTGGTGTTAGGGCTATAAAGTTATCAGTTTTTGCCTGGGTTGTTTTCCATTGTAACGGGTCTTGTCCGTACTTTGAGTCTCCTCTGGGTCACTTGGACTTTCACCAGCGAGTGCTGTCGCCAGTCGGCTATTATAGGCAATTACCATAAAGCATCGTAGAAGGACTGTGCAGTGTGCACTTTGCAATTTGTGTGACTTGTGCAAGGTGCGATTGGCAAGCCTACCTCCTTCGGGTTGCCTTATCAAGATATTCACGCTGGTATTCCCACGACAGGGTACAAAATTTGGTGATGACCCAAATGCATCTTTGTATTGGGCTTCGTGTGAATACTTAACAGCATTTGGTTATGCCGAAACATTAACTGGCTCCCGTGACCTGATGGCCGTATGGGTTTTCAGTGTTACGATGGCTATCATGTTGCATTTTCTAAGCTACACTGAAGCTTAGAGCTGACGTCCTGTTTTGCTACCAGCCCTGTTCTAACCTTGTTCAAGGTGACCGAGGCCGGATGTTCTTGTGACTTGTTTTTCGCCGTTGACGCTGCCCCCTCGCCCCTCATTTGTATGATGACTACGCTTTTCGAGCTGCCGTGCGTTTTTGTGTGAGCGCTGGCCAGCATACCCGGCGTCACCTATCGCTTCTGAGCGTCCCTCACACCACATTCCTTCTCGTTTCAGGTAAGCGGTCCGGTCCCCGACGTCCGAGCTGTTTTTGCCCCGGCTTTGACGGACGTGGCTCCGCGGTGACGGCCGGGCGCCCGACCGTGGCGCTCGGCCCGTCATCTATCGGTAGGTGTTAGAACTATTTGTGTCCGCCTGGTGGCGCTGTCGTCGGGAACGGCAGCGGTCGGGCAGCTATCACGGTGTAATGGACGGGAGGAGTCGAGCACAGGTGAGGGGTCACAGCGGCCCTGTCCGACCGTTACGTCCATTAGCGCCGACTGGGAATGACAGCAGCTGGTATGGCAGACATCATAATATAGGTCGCAGTTGGAAGTGCTGCTTTGGTGACCGACACTAGTCACTGAAAAGTAAAGGTAGAATGTCTGGGAATATGATAGTGTTTACAGCGAAACGGAATGTTTTCAAACGATTCCTGTCTAGCATATTCCTCTAACATTGACATTGCCGTCCATTGCCGAACCCTTCAATTAAGGATAGTTGCGGTTTCATATGGGGCTTATTTCGGTCTCTATGCTGGCTTCTCAGATATATTGCTAGGTCACGCCAGTTTGCGTGCTGCATGTTAGATGGCCTGGGACCAAATCTTACAATGGATTAATATAAACCTGCCGAATCCAGGTCATGGTCTATCGACAGCCCTCACTAATGCGCAGCCTGGCAAATGCGAGGCTTGTTATACTTTTCTCTGCCGTTAAGGCCGTTAAGTATGTCACTGAGTCTAAGTGAACTTGTTATCAACACCGTACATGAAATGCTTGCGTTCAAACCGTAGGTACGGAACTTTGTATATTGTAAAAAAAAAAATCAACTGCTGACATAATTCAGCTCGCGGTATTTCATTCAATAAATATTATTCGCAAAAATCATAACATTAGCACACCCAATCCACATCTGTCATCAAGCCGCCTTGGTGCGCATGGCCCCACCTTCCACGACAAACAGTAGTCGAGGGTATCTAATCAGTTCAATCAATTTAGCCCGAACAATGGGCACTTTCACTTCCACCGTGTTTCGCCTGTAGCTGGAATCACCTGGTACACATCTCCATTCCCCAGTCATGGAATACTAGACACGAGTTTACGGACGTCTGCAGACGTCACACAGTCCCCGAAATGACCGGAATGGGAGGACAGGAATGAGCGGAGCGGCTGTGCCTCGGTCGCCGTCACTTTCTCCGTCGGAACGATGGCACGCGCGCGGTCCACAGTTTCCTGTTATTCGCTGTAAACTGAACTGGAGGGTAGGTGATGACTTCCGGTGTCAGCTATCGGCCTTCGGTGTCGCGTAGCAAGGGAGAGGTCGCCACGAGCGCCATAATCTAGCAATTTTGAAATCAATGAAATGTTCCAACATCACCAATGTGTATTAATGATTGAGCAGAAGCTGAAGCCACTTATAATACAGATATCTCCTCGCATGACGTCTCCTGAGCCGATGTGACGTTTCTCGGCGCTGTTGTGACGTATTTCTGAGAAGCTGCGCAAGACGGCTGAGATGAGTGCTGTTTACTACACAGCAGCGGGGTCTGATGTGCGTGACCTGCACACGGTAATCTCTGGACAGTGTTTGGCCGGGGGATGCCGTTTTTGTTCGGAGCTCAGATGGCCACTCGGAGGTCTGAGATCGCGCCGGCACCGGATGGCGGCTGAGATGTTGTTGGATGGCTGTGTGGCCTGTCAGCTGACCTCCACGGTGCAGGGTGTGTGGTCACGAAAGGTGACACGTTCTTATGGGGTTTCGTAGGCTACTGATGAAGTTGTTTGAGTGCTTGGAGTTGCTTGGCTTATAGAGTGCCAAAATGGAAACGACAGACAATATGGTGCAAGGAGGAAAGCAATAAGCAAGCCAAGCGAATGTGTTTCGTACACTCCTATCAAAGTGAGGCTGTGTTTTTATAAGAGTTTTCTCATCTTACCTGTGTGTACATACATTTAGAAGCCAGAAGTCTGGTAATTATGCGTAGTTGAGCTTAGATGCCCCGCTGAACGCTCAACGCTAAAGGAGCACGAGCACATGCACTCCAATTCGGTGGTCTTGCGATGGAAAACATTCCAGATTGGTCAAGGCTGCCCCGAGAGCCGTCTTCGGTGACGAATGTGGCCGCTTTTGGACGCACTCTGTCATGTAGATGTGCGAGGCAGCCAGCTGTGTGACGCGGCCTTTAGCGTCAGCTGGCGGCGGTGTGATGCGGCCTTTACCGTCAGCCGGCACGGACAGCGCGTGTTTCTCCAGACTGATCACGTGTAGCGTTGGAATTTATTCTGGCTATTCGGTGGTATTCTGCCAATTCGGTAGTTGGGTAACGCATGTATTGGACCGTCGTGCTCTCTCACTGACAGAAATTACCCAATCAACGCTCCATCTATTTCTGATATTTAAACAATCACCTATGTTTATGAAAGAAAGCATCAAGACGGATTCCCTGGGGCTAATGATGTGACGCAATTTACCTATCTTGTGTCATAAGTTTGGATTAGTCACAAAATTACGTTCGAACTGGTGGGAACACAATTAAAAATAGTTTATCTTCTTGTCTGTGATACTCGAATGTCATGGATGACGGGCCGTCGGGCAACTACCTAAACTTCGTCGTGTATGAACACTGTCACCGACTATTTGTAACCTTAATCGGCCATGCGACGGCCATATATCGGCGCACATTGCGACGTGGCATTCGTCAGATTGTCTCGCTTTACATGTTACACTCCGCTGCCTTATGTTGTGTTGAAACCATATACTGATAAAAATTTTGACACCCCACCTCTACGACGACTCCATGTTTTAGAGTCTGAGTGCTTAGATTTTGGTGTCCGACTCCAAAATGTATGGTCATTGACCCCATCGTTTGGCGTCGGTTTCCGACGAACCCAAAAAATGGTGTCCTCCTGAGAGGGTCATGACACCCTTAAATCGGATCAGTGAGCTCTGCGAGGGTGTCCGACACCAAAACGGCAATAGTTGACGCCTTTGTTGGGGAGTTGGCTATCTTTAAAAGGGAGTCGTGCATCTTAGCAAGGGAGTAAGACACCCCTTTATGAGAGTCAAGTTAAAATGAGGTGTCTTGACTCTACGTTATTGCACTCACTTAACATGGAGTCGAGACTCCTTTTACACATTTGACTCCCATAAAAGGTGCTTTACTCTCTTGCCAAAATATATGACTCCTCATCAAAGAAGGATGACTCTCTTTTGAACGTAGGTGACTACCTTTGGAGAATAAGTGATTCCCTTTTGAAACTGTGTGACTCTCGTTTGAAAATGAGTGACTCCCTTTTTAACATGTGCGACTCGCCCTAAAAATGTGCAACTCCCTTTTCGAGAGGTACAACTCCTTTTTGGAAATGTGCGAATCCCTTTTGGGTTAGGTACGATTTTCTTTTAAGATATGTACGACACCATATATATAGTTTACATATAGGTATGACTCGCTTTTGAAGGTGTACGACTCCCTGTTGAATGATCCCTCATGATCTACCACTCCCTTTTGAAAATTTCCATTGATGTACGGCTTTCTTTTAAAGAACTACGACTAAATACCTCGCTGAAGATATGTCTCTCTAACAAAAGTGTGACGTTTCATTACGGGAACGTTAAACTCTAACAGAAAAAGTATACTCCCTATTTAAGGTTTCAGACTCCTCTACGACTCCTTTAAACGGATGTTATATAGGTGGCGCTGCTATCGTGCTGTTACTGAAAGTTTTACTTTTTCTCATAGATGTCGCTGATTGTGACAGTCTTTTTTTGCGTCGAACTTTCCGCGTTTTGTCTGTAGGTTTGACGTTCCTTGTCTTTCTTTCATCATTTTCATCAGTTTGGCAGTTTGAGATTTAGGACTGGCCCATCACAACTTCTGTATGATGTAAGATGATTGTGTGGTAATGCTTTGACGGCTAAAACTCGGTGAAAAGATTCATGTTGCATATAATAAAGCTTAATACTTGCATGTGCGTGGTTATACTGATTAGACTCCAATCTTGGAGTCAAATCAAAGTTTGCAGACCGGATGTGGACATTGAAGTCATATCTAGAGATCTTCCGAGAACAATACCTTGGAATTTCTCAGGATATGATGGAAATGGAAGACATCTAACATGTCACGGGTACAACA
The DNA here is from genome assembly GCF_019059575.1 of Amphibalanus amphitrite. Taxonomy (NCBI): domain Eukaryota; kingdom Metazoa; phylum Arthropoda; class Thecostraca; order Balanomorpha; family Balanidae; genus Amphibalanus; species Amphibalanus amphitrite. Next base: position 576,314 of record NW_024881781.1, read on the forward strand.
GTGAATGGCGGTACCGTGGTTTGCTGTTTCGCTAAAGAATGGTGAAACACCAAATAAGACGATTCTGCTGAAGCGCGTCGCGCGTAGGGATATTTGACACCTTTAGGAAGATAACACTCCAGAAAAGTGTCATTTGCACCTCGGTAGGGGGTAATTCAAGAGAGCTATGACTCCATTTAAGGTGATATGCCAAAAAGTCCGCCCCATAGGAGTGTCAAAATACCCTCTTTTGGGGCATCATTACCCCAAAAGAAAGAGTCCTAAGGGGAGTCGTGACTCTATTTATGGTGACATGCCAAAAAGTCCGCCCCACAAGGGTGTCAAAAAACTCTCTTTTGGGGCATCCAAACTCCGAAATCAAGAGTCCAAGTACGCCAATAAACGGCGTTCACGGATACCATATTACGGTGTTAAGATGCCCCAAAAGAGAGTTTGTTTGACACCCCCGTGGGGCGGACTTTTTGGCAGAGTCACCCTACCCCCCATTTGGTGTCATTTTTTCTTTCAGTGTAGATAGGCTACTCAGTTAATCACAAGGTCATTGGATAGATCACGACCGCCTTTGCGTTGCATAAATATATTCGCGCAATGGGTTCAGACATGATATGTTGATGTCACACAAACATTTCTGGCGAGGCCAAGCTTATCGACATTGCTTGGCTCGATACCTTGGCATGCACATTGCATATTGGCCACGATTGCTGATACCGAGGCGTTACTGATCCGGCCTTGGCATATTGTAATCAGTGATTTTTTTGGTGGAACGCTGGCAGTATGTACTCATATCTTGATCGCGAATATTGCTGATCAGTCGCCATGCTTTATGTCTCTGACGGGATTTTGCGGTGTTGATATATTGATGCGTTTACGTTCTGAAGTGTGTTGTAAAATGAAACCTATATCGTATCTAAATACTAGGTTAATACTGGCTGAGTATGGCCTTTTGGCCTTGATGTTTCAGTGAATTGAAGACGACCTTCCAATTTAAAAACACATGGCGCAACTGGTAACCTGCACGACACCAGTACAAATGTTCCGGATTAACCCTCCTCACATGCGGCTAAGATCCGCTCCAGTTAGAAGCTTCAACCAGTTTGAACCAGTTTGCAGCCTTGCAACACACCATGGAAAGACGAATGACTCACTGACGGTCGTCTCTTTCACTGGTGCTAGCTGCCTATGCGAACATGCAGTCTCCTCCAGAAACCTGGTGCTAGGTTCTTGTGCTCAGCTGGACATTGCAGTCTTATCTCCTCAGTACCCAAGACGCTATAGGCGTCGCGCGTTCAGGAGACCCCCGAGTGCCTCACTGCGTGATTGACAGCGCCAGACTGCGGTGATGCATGCTGTAAATACCGCTGTGGGATAATTAATCGATTCAGTTCCAATCACATACCTCATCGCAGACCGTTATGCCTTATCGATAAATGATCTGTCGGATGGGAGTTTTAGCTGCGTAGCTATGCTCAAGGTCGTGTTGAAATATTTAGCTGGACGGAAGCGTTTTTCAACTGGTACCAGTCTCCTCTGCAACTATGACTTGAGCTCGTGAAATATAGCGTCAATTGCACGCCTATCGTCCTAATTTTGCGTACCTGCATGTCATAATTACCGTTTGGAACGTTTTGACTGGTGATGGCAGTAGTTGGCATGCAATAATAAGGTGATGGTATATTGTTTGGGGTAAAAAACAGCTCGCAGGTAAAATGTATTATTAATGTCACTGCTTACATACTGGGACGTCTTTTTAGAAAGGCTTGGAACACTTTTGCACTGCATCCAATGGTGATGGGGTCCAGCTGGTAAAAAGGATAATTTTCATATTGCTCAATTGTGTTGTCCAGTCATGCTAAACGTGATATTTATGGCGTTAATTTGTTGAGCACCAACTTACTTCCTGTTCATGAACACGTTTATCATGAAGCTGAAACCGTTTTCCAACGACAGAATGCAGTTATGCAATCCGTATTGAAATGACAAGTCGAATCACCCGAAAGCCCCACTCGTGTGAAATGCAAACGTGCCCCTATGCGGGCCATGGCTGTTTGACAACACTTTCGCCGTGACATTTCATATGCCGGCTAACCTGAGCTACGATTTCACAGCTTTGTCTGGAGCTGCAATGGTCTGGGAAAATGACGGATGCAGCATCACGACCACATTTATTCTCAGCTGAGTGAGGAAGTGTAGACGTGATATTCCTGTTGGCGTTGCTGCAAACTAACCATTTCGCTAGATTTCAGTCATGTTGGAAAGGGACATGCCTTTCGAAATAAATAAATTGTGCGATTCTTTATCATGTACGCTGCAACCTTTTTCCGTTCATGTTCAACCACTCTGTGTACTTGATTCACACGATTTTTATTATTATAGTTCTATTCGTTAGCCTTTCATGCATGTGACGTAAGTATGGATGAATTGCTTTGCAGCAAAAACACTACACAGGTTATCCATGCTCAGCCACGCCCAGGCGTGGCCATATTTCCGTATATCTCGTCACCACTGTGGCTGCAGCCTGCGAGTCGGTCGCATTCCTAAGCGCCGAGCTGGGCTCATGGGACTACCGGGGCACGATCCGAACCGAACTGAACCGAACCGAACCGAACCGACACCGACACTGCGTACAGACAATGGCCATTGTGTGTGGGCTGCCGTCCGACTACCGCCGCAGAGTGCACTGCTGGGCACTGGGTGCCTGCTTCTGAATTTGTGGGGTAAGCATTGGGCTGTCAAAATAGGGAAGTGAGGAATTAATTGAAACCGACTTATTGTTAACCTCATTTTCCGGGGACTGGTTGATGTTTGATGAACCACAATCCACCATGCTGTACAGCCTCTTCTATGGTATTTCGCGTCTTTTAACTATGCATTACATTCCGTTTCCTTTTCAACTCAGCGTTCGCCGCAATCATTATACCTTCCCGCCGGGTCTCGTCCAATTTCTCTGGTCGAGTCACGTCTCTATTATCACTAGAGAGAGAGAGAGAGAGAGAGAGAGAGAAAGAGAGCCTCCTCTCCTCCACCGGACAGCGACGCACGACTGTCGCGTGGGCCGCTGTGACGACCCAGGACACCCGGACGAGCCCCGCCGGAGAAAGTGCCGCCAAAGACGGAGGCGGTGCTGCTGTCCTGGTGTCTGATCGGGGCCTCCCGGTGCGCTGGACACAACGCTGACTCCTGCCTATCTGTCCTGTGGGCACTTCCTACTGTCGATTTCATTGTTCGTGTGATTTCAGCTATGGATTTAGCATGTCCCTGCTGGCATAGCTCAGGCGTCTTGTCGGTAATAGGTTAACATTTCAATAATAACAGTATGAGTAACAGGTACCTACTGGTAATGTGTTTGTGTGCTTCATTCATTTTGAACCGTCATAACTAATACATATTGACTTGAGTAATTTCCTTGCCAAACTCAAGTTAAGGATTACAATTCATCTCGTATAGCTCGAGTGGATAAAATCTCATAAAATGGCATGCGTGCTTAGCTTCACGAATGCTTTAAATTGGATGCTAATTTACGCCTCAGGGTACGCTGCCGACGGATTGGACCGGCCCAATTGTGAGCTCAGTACGCGTGAAGCGGCGCACGCACACACCAAAGGCGCCGCCTGCCTACACAATGGGTAATTCAATCAGGCCCATGGTGCCAGGCTAGCCCGGGGCGGAAGTGTACGAGAGGTCATTAGGTGAGGTGAAATCTTACCCCGCGCCCGCTGGAGCCATGCAGACGGGATACTCCTCGCTCCGGTACGCCCTGCATGATCGGATTCCAACAGTTATTTTTACCGCCCCAATGCAGGCGGGGCTATTGAATCTGTGACACCGTGGTAATTTATTCTGACATGATGAGTAGATGAATGTAAATCCTCATTTATCACGTGTGGCTCGAAGCGGCGCTCGCCGTAGATCTGTGTCCCACATACCTTTCCCGTTCGGATGGTCTAAGTAAACACTGTCTGGCTGGCCTACTGTAGTAAACAAATGCGCAGAAATGTCTATTCCCAAGCTCCGCGGGGACCGAGCCGCCACACGCCTCCCACTCCGGCCGACTGGCCCCCGGCTCGCCGGCGCCGTGCTCCCCGGCCAGCGGCCCTGAACTCGAGCCGGTCAGCTCTAGTTGCCGGCGCCGGCCGACAGCCACAGCTGTGGGCCACGGCCTGTGCCAGTTCTATCATACACATGCATAACATATAGCATACAATACTAACTACAGCCCCTCCTGATCCTCAAGGATCACTAACGCTAATATCTGTATGGGGCGTACCCAGTTCTTCATACTGAAGGCGATCAGGTGGCCGCCGCGAGCGGTCACTGCGTCGGACCTCACTCTCACTCACCGTCTCTTCCTCTACCCCCACATCAGGTGATGAACCCTCTCCCCCATCGGCTGACAGTGGCAAATTGACATATTCCACCACGTCATCGGGCGACGAGCCAGGCGAAGTTGCCTCAGACACATCAGGACAGGTACGCAAAACATCACCACATGACCGGAGGTCCCTGACATGCCACGGTACCCCGTCGACTTCCACCACCTGTGGTGATACCGTGGCGGTGACAGTACCGCGTCCAGACTGTTCCGTGCACCGTGACCCGGGCTTCCTGACCCACACGGCGTCCCCAACTCGGTACGACGCGGGCTCGCGTGATAGATCGTCTCGGTCCTCCTCACCGGTTCCACCAGGTGGGCGCACTCGGTCACCAGGTGGGCGCACTCGGTCACGCACGGGGTACACATACACTGCGCTCGCAGGTGATGATGACGCCGATACACCATCGCGAGGCGTCACATTGTATAAATGAACGGCCTCAGACACGGAGCACTGTTTACGAGCAGCGATGACCTTCACCGAACGGTGGTTTCGCTCCACGATAGAGTTTCCACTCGGTCGGTGAACGGCCCTGAATCGGAGCTGTACGCCCCATCCTGCCGCGAACACAGAGAACTCTCTGCTGCGGAACGCGGTGTCATTGTCTGCCAGAAGTTCGACTGGGGCACCGCGCTCACAAAATATCTCCTCCAGCTGCTCCGTCACACTGGCTGAGTCCGTTCGGCGCAGTGGGCGCCACACACAAAACCGCGACGGACCGCAGTCAATGATTGACAAGTACGACCGGTTTCGGTAGTGCGTAATGTCTATGGCGAGTCTGGTCCAGGTTTCCTTCACCCCCAGTTCCCCGCCACGCCACTTGACGGGTGCCGGGTCCACTGACCGACACACGTCACAGTCTGACACCACCTTTTGCACCTGGCTCCGCGTGATACTCGGCGATATGTCACGACGGGCAAAGTACAGAGTTCGCCGAATACCGGGGTGTCCAGCTTTGGCATGAACCTCGCTGATGGCCGACGACTCGCGCGTGCCGACAGTGTCCTCCACAACACCCGCATCAGCCCCGTGAGCGTCATCTTCTCCCGCATCAGTCACTGGCCCGACCACCGCAGCGGCGACTGCGGGATCGCCTACACTCGGGTCGTCTCCGCGTACCCACTCGACCGGCACCCGCGTCAGGCAGTCCGCTCTGTTGTGGGCCGTCGGCACCAGGGTCACTGACAGGTCGATGCCGAACTCGTCCACCAGCTGCTTCACCATGTCGATGCGCCGCCTGATGATCATCTCACCGTGGGCCTTGGTCTTCAGACGGGAGCGCCCGCTCAGAGCGTCGCTTATCCATCTGTGCACGGTAGCAGAGTCAGTCCTGAGGTCCAGTCGACGCATTTCCCAGGCGATGGCGAGATTGATGCCCCGCACGGCGGCGTCCAGCTCCGCCATGTTGATGTGCGCTGTCTCGTCACGGCGGAGCCAGCAGCCGTCCTCGATTGGGTCTCCAGTCGGCGTCTCCAGCACCACTCCGGCTGCTATCGAGCTGGCATCCGTCCACACCACCGCGTGATCGCCTTCAACATGCCACCGTCCGTGAGCCGGGTCGTCGCGGGCCAGCCTACTGGCCACATAGTCAATCTGCTGACGCAGGGTGGCATCGTCTGTTGGCTGGTCCCAACTGTTCGTCACCGCGTTAGCCCGCCGCTTCAACCAGGCGGCGGCGGGCCGAAGCCAGCCGCACACGGGCAGGTGTGCCACCAGGCGACCACACCAGGCGAAGACGCTCCGCCGCGTCAGCGTGACAGGTGGTGGCCCTACGACGTTGTCACGCGCCCAGCGCAGCACTCCACCCACCGCCCGCACGTGCAAACCAAGCAGGCGTGCACCGGCAGCCGCTCGCTCCGGCGGCTTGCACTCTAGCCCGAACTGAGCGAAGTGGGCCACCACACGTTCAGCGCTGGTACATCCTCCAGGCTGAGGCCCTCAGCCCTGGATCCAGCGCGGATAGCTTGTCTGGTGCTGTCGGGTAGTCCAGAGACAAATGCGCAGATAAGCGCCTTGTCTGGCACACCCCCGAAAAGCACCGCTAGCCGCCGTAGATCAGAGAGGAACACATCCGGTGATTCGCCGGTCCGCAGGCGTCGGCAGCAGAAGGCGTCATACGCAGCGAAGCTGTCCATGGCGAACGCCGCATACAGCGTCTCTTGCACTTCCACCAGCGAGCCGCGGCTGGCTGCCGGCATCTGTGACCATACGGTGAATGCCCCGCCTGCCAGCCGCAGCGGTACCACAGACATGAGCGAGACACCACGCAGTTCACAGAGGAGCCTCGCACGCTCCCACCACTCCACCACGTCAGTCGTGCCGTCATATTCAGGCACCAATCGAGTGTCAAACGGTTGGTTCGGTAGCCCTGCGCTGCTGGTCACTGGCACAGACACTGTCCCTGGTCCATTGTCCGGGCCGCTCCTCTCCGCGTTATCACCCGTCACTGACATGGTCACGCGTCTTAAAGGTCAAAGCCGAAATAGCTTGTAGTAAACAAATGCGCAGAAATGTCTATTCCCAAGCTCCGCGGGGACCGAGCCGCCACACGCCTCCCACTCCGGCCGACTGGCCCCCGGCTCGCCGGCGCCGTGCTCCCCGGCCAGCGGCCCTGAACTCGAGCCGGTCAGCTCTAGTTGCCGGCGCCGGCCGACAGCCACAGCTGTGGGCCACGGCCTGTGCCAGTTCTATCATACACATGCATAACATATAGCATACAATACTAACTACACCTACCCTCCGAGCTTTCCCGCGCCTCCATGGCGGCTGGGCGTGGCTCGTCGCTCGGTCTCGGGATTCTCACACTCAGTCCCTCTCGTCAGTCGTCACAGCCCTGCCCTCGGGCTGTGTATGTCCGGGCGGGGCAGGATGGGCCCTGCCCGCGGGCTGCGTATGTTCGGGCGGGGCAGGATGGGCGGTCCTGATACCGTGAGACCCTGCCGTGCCCGCCGGCGACCGGAGGTCCTCCCGCGCCGCACAGTGGTCTGCGGTGGTCGTGTTTACGTCCTGGGATGGCGTGGTACGGCGCTGGTCATCCTTCAGCGCTCAGGGTCGTCTTGCTCGTCAGACAAAGGGTTTCCGGCCTTCGACTGGTGATGCTCGGATCATCTCATGAATGCTGAGTCTGATGTTGCGGTGAGATTTGCTGGGTCAGTTGACAGTATGGGATAGGGAGTGGGGAGGAGTATGTGCTATGCGCGCTTTCCGCCAACTGTTCTTGGTTTTAACTAGAAGGCTAGGGTTGGTTCGCAGGTGCTAATTGGATTTGTTTCATCCCATTAGTCGCTTATATATTTTTTCCTGAGCCATCGCACTGCGTTTGTTTGTAAAAAAAAAAAGTGTCTATAGTTCCTAGTTTGCAGCTGGCGGTGAGCTACGCGACTTCCGCTCCCAGAAGTCGCCTATTGTTTTTGTTCTCAACCAAAACATCTCAGCACGCATGGCACAGCAGTGTTACTCAATAAGCCTTCAGTAACGCAAGCTGATCGCAGGCCGGTGATGCCACTTCACTATCTAAATTCCCTCACGCCCACTTTCCAAATGAAAATAAAGGTGAATGGAAGGGAAGGTATAAGGTATGTGCGCGCGTGCGCATGCACGCGGAGGCAGACGGACAGACAGACAGACGGACAGACGCACGAACAGACGGACGGGAGAGACGGACATACTGAGAGACTGACAGATTGACAGACCGACAGACCGACGCGACAGACCGACAGACCAACCGACCGACAGACCTACAGACCAACAAACGAACAAACCAACAAACCAACAAGCTAACATGCCGACAGACGGCCGGGCGTCAGTAAACCCCGTTTCCCCTACTCGCTTCTCCATAAGGCGTACATACGCAATGAGTACACAACTGGGGTCGCTGGGGTCAGCGTAGAACGCCGCGCCGTCTGGGTGTATCCCTTTTACGTGGCGCAACCACAATTATCCACTGCGATGGCTCATGATCCAAAGCGTTCCATCGGTACCACGGAAAACCGGTGCGCAGGCGGTAGGCTCACTTGTCACATCCACATACTGTCCATGCGGTACACCGGCTCCGCTATACCATCGTAATCGTTGTTATAATTTTTCCGCACCTGTAGCTTCCCTATAATGCAGCAGGGCAGAAGGCCACCGTGACAGCTTTTCCGTGTGTAATTGCTTGTAAGTGAGGTAAGTGCGTGGGTGAATGGCTCACTGTGATTGGAGGGAAGGGTGAACTTGGGTTTTGGATGGGTGTGAATCAGTGTGAAGTGGGACCTAGTGGGGCCTTGATGGCACGCATTTTCCTCGAAATTAAAGGGAATCGCTATTAAAAGGGGATCAATATTCTTCGATTCAGTGATTGACCAATATGGATACGATCGGCTGTGGTAGCTACGAGCGATTGGTTGTGTTTGTTTTGAGGTGATTGTGTTAAAAAGTTATGAGCTGTTGCTTTATTATAGACTACATCACCATTCAAAAGAGCTCAGGTCATACCATTCAGTCTTTCCACTGCACAAGGAATGCTGAACACACCCACTGGCGCAGCGGGAGGTCTCCCCACGCCCTCCACTGCTTTGGGAGGTCCAACCACGCCCACCCGGACCCCTGGAGGTCTGGCTACGCCCACCGCCGCGTGCCACCCACCAAAACAGACCCGTATATCGTGCCCGGGGACGGACCGGGAAGGAAAACTGTCGGTGTAACGAGGCGGCCAGGGAGGGCTTTGTCGGAGCTATAAATAGTCTGGTCATATTAATGACATTTAGGCCTCAAGTACGCTGGATTGTTAGGAGTGTTTCTTTTGCTGGGCTGTTTTGGGCTGCTAACGTAAAATCTAAGTGTTCAGCATTCGATGGTCGTGACTTTCGAAGGGGATATGGATGTAAGGGTAGTAGATCTTATTGCATTCCGTTAATCGGCTGATGATAGTTTTTTTTTCTTTGTGAAGCTGATCAGATCATGTCATACCTACGTTGCATGCAGTTGATGCATTCGTCCGTAGAAATCCGTTGCATTGGGCCTGTGGCTCATGCAATGAGGGACAACAAGTGTTCGACAGTCCTGGCATGCGTGATAATTTGGGCAATGTCGCTAGGTTTTTAAATGGTCTTTCAGGGGCCCTGGCACCTGGAAAGCATTTATCGGTCAGCCGTGCGGCAACGTAGTACAGTGCGACCAGCATTGCTTCGAAGGTCGGGCATTTAATCCATTGTCCTCGTCCTGTACCTGATGTTCGTTTTCGAATAAGTGTCCGATGGCATAGACGGTAAGGAGGAAACTCCGGCTCACGCCACGCGAGTGAATGCAGAAAAAAACGAGCCCCTTCATTCAGGCATGCACACGTGTTAGCCAACGGTCTATTACCTCTCAAGCCTGGCTCACCAGCTGCTAGAAGGACAATGCCATTCTGAGCGAAGGTATATGGAGACCAGTCGAGTCGATGATGATATTTGAACCGTTTAAATGCTCCCTTTGTTCTGTTGATTGAGTCTTTGGGTGGTCACTTTGTCTTGTCCTTTCAGTGAACCCCATAAAATATTAATCAGTCATAAGTGACTGAACAAATATGTCGGTCAGACCCTGGCCCTGTTCGGAATTTCTCAGAGGGGCACGGTCACCCTCGGGCCGGCCTCTGCGCCGTCGCCCCTGACCTTGTTCCGGTGCCGCGGACCGCCGCCGTCTCGGCGGGCTGTCCGGCAGACCCAGGGCGTGGCCACGGGTGTGGACCTTTTCTCGTGTCCTCGCCCGGTCACCTCTGGACGGCCGAGTTGGTGTTTTTGTGGCCACGGCCACGCCAAGGACAGGTCTGTAAAATCTCCGCCGAAACGGCCCGTGTCTGGCGCGCTGGTACGTCGCCGGTGACCGCAGCACGCTCGTTTGGCGCTGGACCGTGCCGACCCGGCTCTGACCGGACGTGTTTCTCACGCCTTGGAGGGCGGGCGCCGGTCCGGAGACCCAGCCTCGGCCCCGCGGCGACCCGCCGCAGGGTAGTTTCGCGCTGACCCCGCGAGGCGGCGCTGTCGGCGCCGGCCGGCTGACCGCGGCCGGCGCGGCGCCGAGCGCAAGTCGGACGGCGGCCGGCGGCAGTCCCGCGACTGAGAGCGAGTGAGGAGGTGTGCACGTGTGTGTTCCGGCCAGGAGCCGCAGCCGTCATGGGGCTGACTCAGGAGGCCATGCGAGCCATTGTGGAGAGGGCGACCAAGAAGGCTGCAGTGAAGGTGAGGACTGGGAGACAGACGATCGGCCACGGAGGTACCGCGTCTCTCCCATGTGTGGGTGCTTTACGAGCGCACTGTGGTGGTGGCTGGTCCACTTGCCAGCTCCACCGTGTATATGCCATTTGTTGGTGGTGTGTGTGCACTGTGCAGTGTGCAGCCTGATGTCGGTGATGGTCTTATAAGAACGTGTCTCCTGCACGGACATTGTAATCCGTTGTGATGATTGAGATTTGATCGGGGGCCGTCCCATCCATCTTTGCCCGTTATGACAGAGCAAAGCGCATGAATATGCAAAGCGGAACGTCTTCCAAACTGCCCAGCTGGTTACCAATGGAATAGGCTAATTGGATTTATCGACTGTCGTACACAGGTCTTGAGATGTTCAGTCGAACTATTAAGACATGATCTTGAAATACGTAGCTTCTTTCGGAACTTACCAGCAGACTGTTTCAAGCTTAAGTGTATATTTTCTTGGTTGATATACGCATTATTTCTTCATGTTATCAAAATGATTCAGGCTCAACCTTCTCGTACCGAATGTTTCCAAGTATCCCTACTTTCTGGAAGCACCTGGACAAAGCCTTGCAGCTGGTGTCCCGCTCATTATTCACACATTTCGACCCCTTCCCGCCACCCCAGGTGGTCGGCGCACCTTCACTAACCCTCGCGCACCCTTTGGTTTCGGCCAGCAGACCGAGAAATTAGCCTCGGCTGCTTTTTGTCGGACAAGGACAGGTGGTCTCCGTACCGGAAATAAGACGACACGCACGCGCCGCATGTCAAACGGGGTTGAAAGGCCATGTGCGGCTCCGGGGGCGGCGCTAATCGATTGTGCGTAAAAGAACGCCCGCTCGCCTGTAATGGACGGCTTCCTGTTATTGTTTGTATGCTCAGTCAATTTCGTCTTGGGGTAACTCCTTCTCGCTTTTATTTCAAACGTCCCTTTGCACTCGCCGTGCGGTCATACCAGTTTTGGTGCTGAGATGCTTACAGTTATTTGAAGCTGTAAACAGGAGTCCTCTTGTAACTTGTAGACTATTGTCATTTGTTCTTTCGCTGTATGTTCTGTATATTCGCCTTGTAAGCTGTCTCGTATTGTTCCACTACACTGCTGAATACCTTTATCATTGTTTTCGGATAGGCACACAACTCGAACGCGCAACTTACCTGCTTTACTTGCTTTGATTACTTTATAAATCCGGACCTAGAATCAAAATGAAACTGCAGCCTGTTGAAAGCATGCATAAAAGCGTGCTATTTACTGGTAGCCCGGTAAGTTGGCCAATGAAATGGAATAGCTCTGCCTGAGCGATGCATTGGCAACTGCATACTAATGCGCAACACCGGTGCGTTGCGCAGTCAGCGCATAAATACACATCGTCCCCGACCCATAAAGGATGATCGTACAAAAAAGTCCGGCGCCAAAAAATCTGGGACAAGAGGCCGACTGCAAGTCATACCGGCAAGATGGTAGACCGAAACTTGACTGTCCTCTGCCGAATATCTGCCATTCGCTGTTGGGAATTACGGACGGTTATTGAAGAAATTCTGCAGACTTTTCGTTTTCTTACACACTATGAAAATATGCCGGCTGCTGCATTTTGGCTAATATGTTTTAAGTGTAGATTTACAAGAGTGTCAATGAAGTTCTTACAGCGGCCATTGACCAGTCTGCCCCAAAATATGACTTTCGCTTGCATTATTCAAACCTGCTCAGTGCTCACTGAACCAAAGTATCTATCACGACGCCAATACTGCATGCACAATAAGCCACACGAAGGGAAAGGGGCAGCCTTGGCAGTTCCCTCATTGTTACACCGGCGTGTCATGTCTATACGCTGCCTGCACGGCCACGAACAATGCCGCCATCGGCTCCCATATCTAGGCGGGCCCCCGATACACCGCGAACTGACCATCGCGCTGCTCGTGCCAGTCACGGCGCCCCACCCCACCCCTTCCGGGCGTCCCGTGCCCCCAGTGAGGCCTCAACGCTCGCCTTTTGCCGTGGCGTTCTCCGAGTCTTGTTTCTCGTGTTTGTTTTCGCCTGTGTTTCTATCGGGACACGAGTCCGTTCACGTTTCGATAGACACGTGCCTGGCAGTCAAGCAGCCCTGCCAATCCGTTGTTGGATTCAGACCTTGGTGTGAAGGCCGTGCTTGCCGACGCGGTCACGCAGGAGAGAACAACACCATACAGCCGTCTGATCGCTGAGCCGTCTATCGCCTCGCGCCGCGCCGCCGAGTGGCAAGGCCGCCACGGGCGCGGTCGGGAAGACGTGACACGGCTCACGGCTCACGGTCCGTGGGTTTGTGAGTTTTGACAGACCGGTCGTGGGTCACGACTCGTGCCGGTGCCGGTGCCGGCGGTGGCGGCGGCGGTAGTAAGTCGCAGTACCGACCGGCTCGCTCGCTCTGCGGCGGCGCGGGCGGGACTAGGTCAGGCCCGGCCCGGGGCGACCACCGGCCGGGCGGCACAATGCCGGTTGAAAGCCGCCGGGGGCCGGTGCGATCGGCCTCAATGGAGGTCGAGGGTGCGCCGGTCGCGCCGTTGCCAGTCACGGGGTTGGCGAGGCTCGCTGGAGACACAGACAACAGCCGGGTTCGCTCGCACGGGGCGGCAGCAGAGCGACTGCAGCTGCGCGAGGGCGGGAGGGCTGGCGCGCACAATCAGTGAAACACCAGCGGTGTGGTCGGAGTCACGCAATAGACGCACCACGATGAGGGTTGCGACAGAGCGGAGTGCGTGTGCGCGCGGTGATGATCACCAGGGGCCGTGCTGGACGTACCCGAGACGTGCGTGAAGGGGCGGTGACGTGCTCCTTCTGTGGGCACCTGGACACGCGGGACACTGACGCACCCCGGCCGCTCCCACGCGCGGGCCGCGTCACGCAGAGTTTGTGTCGCACGAAATCTTCATCATCTGCCCATCGTGAGGTCCGTTATTCTCATGGACCTCAAGTGATTGTCACGAGCTCATCAAATATCTAGATTGCTGGAAACTGTCGCCAAATTTTCTCACACTCGGTGATAGGTTCCTGCATGAGGGTTCTCATGCAAACAGTGGCAAATTATTCACTCGATTTGAAAAAAGTGTGCAGTCTTCGACTCGTTGATTTATAGTTTGCCACAGCCCACATTATAGATAATTTAGATATGCGATTCTCATCTGGCCTTGAATTCATCCAGACATCCATAGGTGGCTTCCATGATGTGACCTTGTCGCTGTCTTATCTCCACTCAAATCTGCTAAGCACCCATTAGCTCATCGACGTCACCAAGCTCAACTAACTGTGAGAAGCTGGCTCCATCTCAGCTCAGATATCCTTACACGGTTAACCTCGTCATCCTGGCTCAGTGTTTCCCGGCATGAAGCTATCATGGTGGTAAGGCTTACTCACCTATCCCATCCCATCTCCGCCCTCTCTCTCTCTCTCTCTCTCTCTCTCTCTCTCTCTCTCTCTCTCTCTCTCTCTCTCTCTCTCTCTCTCTCTCTCTCTCTCTCTCTCTCTCCCCTTTTCTCCACGTTCTCTTCCTCTACATCTCTCTCCGGCTCTCTCCTTGTAACTTAGGTACCACTTAGCTCACCTTATTCTAGCCTACACCACCTTACCTACGCTCATCCCTCTCCACGTCGCATCCACTCAGACTCAGCTCGGCGGCTTAGCAGTGTCGTGTAGCGACCCAGAGCGGCTCCAAACGGGTCACCGCGAGCCCAAACCGGTCCCCAGCTCCGGCCCGGTACCTCGCCAGTGCCGCCGGTGTCGAGTTCGACTCGCGCTCCGGCCAGCCCTCTGACCGGTTCGTCCGGTTCGCGAGCGCACCTCGACGACGGCGAGACGAGTCGGCCCGTGCCGCCGAGCGGAGTCACAGTGGCTAACAGCGAGCCAGGACTTAGGAGTGGTGATTATTTTATAGATAGGTGGAGGCGAGAAGCTGGATGCATTGAAATGTGCAAAGATAGCCGTCGGAACTGGTACGAGACAGTTATTTGTTATCAGTTTGATGTCGAAATGAGTTCGTTCCAAGTTATTTAGGGAGATTCAGCGCTGAATCTCCCTGAATCAGAAGATACGCAAAAAGATGCTCAGAAATTGGTTGTTGGCAAAAGAAGAACAAATTATTTTTAAAGATTAGATTTAAAGTCTAAAAAATGACGTAACAAAAGATAAGCCCATTCCACTAAGCTGTCTTGTCCTGAGCGCCTGCCTAGCCAGAGGCTCAGCCCAGCACTTGAGCGTCATGCGGTTGGGTGACCTGTCGCGCCCACGAAGGCCAAAAGGATCATGAGGAACATTACACGTGCAGCTGTCTGAGCCCAGAATGAATCGGCCGTCCGGGCGCCGGGCCACAGAGGCGACATCCAGGGGACCTTCGAGGAGCGACTCCCTCCAAGGACTCGCGCTTCCAGTCGCGCACCGCTGGAACACTTGCAGCGGGGATCGGCTTGCGTGCGCTGATCGTCATTCGGAGTACGCTCGCTCGGAATGGACGACACGCGAGTTTTGCGTTCGGTATCGGGTCGTATGGCACGGTTGGCGTGTGGTAACCGCCATATGTAGATCGTGACCCTGGGAAGTCCGCTATACTGTGACAGCTCCGCAGGAATGGTTCGTCTTCCCTTCCGTCGATTTAGCGAGGTCGGTAGGTGGGAGGACAGCGCGGCTCCGGGAAAGAATGCGTGGTATATGGGAACGCCATAGCTACTGCTACCTGCAGTGACAGTGGGGATTTCCGCAGCTACCCATCAATAATAACTTGTTCAGCGGAACTTCGTAGTAATGTTCTGCAACTTCTGACTGAAAAATATTCCTTCCCAACTTCCAAGTAGTATCTACGTCACCTTAACACCGACTCTGGCGTCGTTCGTGGATGGCGTGACGGACTCAGTGTCCCTGTGGCACCGTTCGGCGGCGTCGTGACGGTCCGCAGACCTCCCGTTCTCTCCCTCTGAGCGACAGAGCGCCACTGGACACCATGGGGCGGCCCCTATCTGACCATCGGGTCGCGCTCCGTCGGCGCCGGTCACGGCCGACGCCGCCGACGACGGACGCCGTACCCCGACCCCAGACGGCCCGCCCCTCCAGCGATCCGTGACCTTCCCCCTTCAGCGACCCGTGACCTCCCCCTGCCCCACGGTGGCGACGGAGGGTCTTTATAGCTGGCCACCGTCCACTCACCGCCGTCCACTCACCACCGCCAGTGGAGTCCGGTCATGAGGGTCGGTCACGCCTCGTTGGCCGAGACACGGCAGGTGCTGGTGTGTTGTGGTAGAGGGGGAGGGGTACAGAGGGAGGGAGGCATCTGCTGGCTCCCCGCGGTGCTCCGTAGACACGACGCAGACCACAAAGGAACCGCCAGTGCATGGACGGAGCTAGAGAGGTAGCATCTTTGCATACGGTGTGCGCAACGACGGTACGAATTGAAGGAAATCATACCCTTCGATCCTAGTTCAAAGACGTAGCTTACGACTACCAGCTAAGTTATGTGTGTTAATCCCACAGTCCGCTGATGTACGGGAAACCAGTGCAACTACGGTACACAACCACGCATCCTCCCACCGACACCGGTCTCTGGTTTTCCTTCCTGGCCCGGTCGGCCGGCGGGCGGCCGTCTGTTCCGGTAACCCCGGGGTCAGGGGCGGTAGGTACCCGGGACCGCTGCGGAGCGCGTCACTTCCGACAGCATCCTGTCTATCGAACGGAGGGGTGGAGTCCTGTCACTCAGCGTCCGCCGGCTGGCTGTGATGCGGTGTGTGGGTGTGCGTTCGCTAGACAACCGCGAACGTCGCTTCCGAGACGGCCGATAGTGAAGTTCGAAGCTTCCGGATGTATGCGGGAAGTGGTAATGAGTGAGAGCGATAGGTCGATGAATGTATCAGGAAGTGGGATTTAAACTGATGATGCATATTGCACAAGCCAGTCGATGGCATGCACTGTTTGACTATCTTATCAGCTCACTGCCGTTGATAGTGGTTTAAAAACCGGATGATAGCTACTTTCTGATTGATAAGTGTGGGCGACAATCTTCTATCACTGGATACGGAAACGTCGCGCAAACGTCACACAGTGAATCACTGCTGATGGCCTGCCTCTCCCTGAACCGCGACCAATAATCTCCGTTGATGCCGGATGCAGTGTGGTATGACATCACCTGTGTGACATCACCCGTATGACGTCATCACGCGAGCTCTGTGACATTTCTGCGGAGTTGAGTGGCGATTGGACCGGATTGAGCTTAGCAGTCTGCCTCGCCGTACTGAGATAGGAGATGGGAGTCACGTCCGATCTATACCTCAGGATGGCGTAATGTCACTGCCGGACATTGCTAACCAGCGGTCATCAAACGTGTTTAGAGAACTATTACAATGAAAGCTGCACGGGAGTGTTCTTCGTGGCGAAAATGCAGCTTCGTGAATTTTCTCCCGGCGCCCGAGAAACTGACGAATGGGTCTTTCAGTTGGATAATTGTGATTTGTGAACGCTTTCTTCCTTCGGCTATTTGTATTGCATGCTGCAGGTGCCAGGTGGCTGAGAAAGCCGTCGCTTATCTGGAGTCCATCAAAGGTGTCGAGAGTAAATGCATGCCTTCCGTGTTGCAATCCATTACGGGAGGCGCACAGATTTTCACGTTATTCAAAATGAGAATTAATTATCCCATTTTGTAGCCACAAGTCACCTCAATCACACAATGAGCACATCAGTTAATCCTATCTTAATCACTTAACGAGTGATTTCGAATTTCTATTTGCACCTATGAGTCATCAATCCCGTCAACAACCAGACTCCCGAGTTACAGTCATCTCATGGGGAAACGACGACCCCACCGATTCTGCTTGCAGTGTTCGGCACCCAGGTCAGACCGGTGTGACTTCAGTCGAGATGTGCTCAGTACGGACCATAGAGGCAGAGTCCGCGCCGGTCCGAACAGCCAATCACCGCGTGACCTCATGACCTGACCTGACCCGCCGGCCGCCACTACCAGCGACCACGCGCCTTTCACAATGTGTCCCAGGAAGACGAATTGGTGCGCCCGGCGACATCAGCTAATAGACTGTAGCGCTTTGGCTAGCTCTGATCGCTGCATTCACTAATGGACCGTGACGTCTCACAAAATCTGTAACGCGGTCGTTATGAGCTAAAATGGGCGAGCTGAACTGAGCCAGCTTATTTGCGGTATCCGTGGGCGACTTGCGAAATGAAGATGTGCCAACGCCAGGGACAAAATGAAGTGCTTTATAAGTATGGGGGCCATGTGGGCAGAGCACGATTCAGGCAGCAGCTGCTTATCCACAAAATGACTGAGTAGCGAATACATCATTGCGTGGTAAAATAAATAGAGGTGCTGCGCATCGCCGAAAAGCCATGTGTCAGCTTTACGTGTTTGTTTTGTCATAAATTATCGAAACTATTAAAATCTTCATTCCGGGTCATTATTGTCCCGCAGGAAAGCTTTGAACATACAAACGATGCTCATGAGAGCAAATGATGGCTTTAATTTTACCTAAACGTTTTCTCTGAAACAATCATCGCTCATCTCGCCTATCATTCAATCCCTCATACCCCGCCAACCGCTACACGCTCCAACGGTACTCGCCACCCGAAGAACAGTTGCGCGAAAATATGCGCCCATCGGCGACATTAAAAAACATGACCTCGTCGAATATTTGCACAAATTTAGGAACCACTTGTCTGTCGCAGCTGGAAGCTCTGGACCGTTGTCTTCACACTGAGGAGGCACGTGAATATTCGCTCTGATCGCTTATGTCCCTTAGATAAGTTTGCCTCGCGACTGGGATGTGTTTCACTCTAGCTTGCCACTCCTGTGCTGACTAGGTTAGTGCTCACTCTCTACGTAGCATTGATTCTCAAGCGACATCCCCTGTCACCACTGACCACACCTCGGCACCGCTCCCTACTATATCCGAGGAGGTCCACTTCTGAAGCGTGAGCGGAGCGGCAGGAGCGCCGATTTGGGCCGGTCGCTGTCCGGTGTTGGCCCACCTGCCGTCACCGTTCGGCAGCGTTCGGCTCTGTTCGGCTGCGCCCAGCTCTGGCTGCTCCAGTTTCGCGGCCGACACCCGGGACTCGGCTACGCGTCAGCGTGAAGAGGTTCATGAGAACGAGAGGACGTCGGTGTAAAATGGATTCATTGAGCTCAGTGTTACGTTTATTTCCTAGATTGGTAAGAAACACGGCATTTTTCCGCTTTGCATACTTGTGCTTCTGTTTGTTCCTGTCCGTTTTTGCTCGTCAGTCGCCATTCTTTCCTATCGTCTCCGTCTCGCCACATTTCCATCAATCTATCCTCAATGCTCATTACCGTCTCATCTCTTCCCACCCTTGTCCTTCCGTCTCCGTCCTTCTCCGTCACATCTCAGTCCTTCCCCTTCCGCTCTCGTCCACTATAGTCCTGCTCGTATCGTGCATTCTATTCCATGCCGCCCGGACACCCATTCCCGCCCGTCCCAGTCTGTCCCCGCCACGGCGGCAGCTGCAGTATCGGCCAGCGCGGCCTTGGCTCCGGCGTGTGTGCCGTGCGAACCGCCGGCCACCAGCGGTTTATCACGCCCTCGCTCCGCTGGTTTTGACGGCGGCAGCGCCATGGAGGCGGCCCGAAAATCGATGACGGCTGACTATAAACGATGGCGTCTGATGACGATGTTTGGAAAGTCTGCGGACCGCCGCCGACTGGGTATCGGTCGCAGGTGCGCGGACCAGCGTGGTCCGATCCCATGGGAAGTGAGATCTGTCCCTGCCCTGGAATTTACCTGTTCGGGGTATGAGAGGCTGGTGTAAGACGCGGGACACGGAATTCTACTAGAGCGTGACGTATGGCAATGGTTTGGCAGAAATGACGTGTGTTCCGGTCAAGATATTGGGAAATGCGTACTCGTAATCACATTCGTGCTGGTATGTCCGCACGAGGAATTCCTTTGAGCTTGCAGCTTCTGACCCACTACATTACATGCATTTCACTGTTATATTCTTATGAACAGGAGCTGAAAAATAATTACTAGAATGGTTTCCTAGCTCAGAAACCACACCAAAACTAGTTTCGGCGAGTCCGGTTTACAACGGTAGCCAAGTGTTCCATTTACACCGTGCATGACCCACTGACATCTCCAGAGAAAATCCGACCACCGGTCTACGATATCTGGCTGTACGCGGAAACAGAACCGGCCGCCCAGGTTGCAGTGGCCACTGCAACTCATGATGCATTTACCGGCTTATTTTCTACGAGTCAGTAGACCGGCTGCTGCGAGGCTGTTACATGGCACGCGTTTCCTAGAACACGATAAAGAACTGGTCATGGGATACCAACCTGGGTCGTGCAAACTGTGTGCCTGGGATACCTGCTTAATAAATACCGATTGCACTTTGCAGATGAACATGGTGTTACTAAAATCTGCAACGGGAGAGGACAAAGACCTCGCTCAGTTTCAATGCACTCAATTTTTACTCTACTCCTTCCCTCTATACGTGCACCGTGTTTACTCGAAGGCTGTTGCACACAGAGAGAAAGACATCGCTACTGGATTAGTCTGTGACGTGGTTGTGAGAATGTCTGTCTCTGTGCTGCCTGTGACCGTCTGGTACCCACGCCTGTCTGAAAGATAACTGCCTGGTTCCCTTACCAGTCACCGGACATACCTATTGAACATACCGGACTAGCGCCGGGCCACCATCGAGCGCAGTAAAGCCACGACCTCTGTAGACGCTCATGACCGAGGGGTCGCGTGACCACGGCGCCGGGTCAGCCGACCACATAGCGGGGTCGCTCACCGGCTGCGCCATCGCCACCGTCTGCAGCGGTGGCCCGTGTGGTAGCGCAGACACTGACCGGCGCAGCGGTCGACCGCAGAGCAGAGCGTCAGCTGCGTTCTGCATGCAAAGAGCCCTGTGCGGCGGTGGATAACGGCGCACGGTGCGCGATTCGCCGCGGCCTGTAGCGCGATTCGGGGTTACCTCGGCGGCTCGGCGGAGGCTCGGCGCTCGGCGGTGACGGTGACGGCGCTGGCGGTCGCCACTGCGGTCGAGTGGCGTCTGTTTTTGGCTGCTCGCCGTGTCGGATCCGCAGGTCGGAGACGTGCTCGCCTGGCACGGCGCCGGACGCGGGGGCGGTGAAAAGTCATCGGTGGGTCAGCGTGCCGGCCGGTGGCGGACGCGGACCACGGGCCGCGGCCGGACAGGGCAGCCGGTCCGGTCCGGCGGCCGGCGGCGCCGCTAGGAATGCCAGAAGAGCCACCGGCCGCCGGCGTGGCCCACTCTCTCCAGCTGGATGGATTCGAGACACGAGATTATGCAGCGTGCACAAGCGGCTGATTTGCAGCTGTATTGGGTCGATGGCATGCAGCTTTTTTGGGTCGGTACAGAGTGCCGACGAGCACTGCTGGGGTAGACGGGACACTAAAACGGACAGATTACTGCGGTGCTCGTGACTGCTGAAGCTAATGATTTATAAGAACAGGGGACTTGACGTGTAAGATGGGGCTTGACAATGTTTGTCGCGATTATCACCGTGCTCGCGATGGGCACTCGCGGCATCACATGCAACGTTCCTAGCATGTGCCGCTTTAAGCGCTTATCGTTCCAGTGAACACAACGGCACATTCTTGTCTATCGCTAACTGCTAAGCCGCCTCGCTGTTTTGACCAGCCGCACCCAGGGCTGCAGCACTCAGTCACACCTCTGTACAGCATCCTCACAGAAGGTCACCTTCCTGGGATCCAGCGTCTTGCGCTTCATGTCGGCACACGTCTCGGCCATGCCCTCAGCTCTCGCCCGCTGCTGCTCCTTCTCCGCCTGAGCCCGCTGCTTCTGCTCTAGATACTGGTCCACGGGTGATCGGTAGCCAGGCTGGTTCATGTCCGGCATTTGCGAGACCTGCACCACCTCTAGGCCCGGTCCCGGCGAGGCAGACCTGGCACGGCCCTCACGCTCGTCTCGCTCGTCGCTGGCGGCTCCCTCCTCAGTGGTGCACACGGGCTGAGCCGTCGGGTTTGCCTGGAAGAATTGTCTCAGGCTGGCGATGGTACCCTCCAGGCCCACCGGGTTCGCCTCGAGGAACTTTAACACGAATTGGTCGGCGTTGACGATCTGGAAGCGGTGATTGTAGATCTGGAGCGTAGCCCCGATGCAGAAGTCTCGGAGTGTGAAGTAGACTGGGTGCTCCTTGGTGCTCTCTGGCTTGTCAACGCGTCGCCGGTGCAGGAACTTGCCTCCGATGACGCCAGAGTTGCGCAGCACGCGCTCGTAGATGGAGATGGTGTCGTCGGAGGGATAGTAGGAAATGATGAACCTCCTCTCGCGGTGGTACGGCTTCTGTGACTCCAGCACGGCTTCGAAGCGGAGGATGATTCCATCGTTCTCCAGGTACTTCATGTAGTCTTTCGCTGGCGTCTTTAGCACGAGTGGCTCTGTGATGGGCGGCGGCTTGGCGACCCTCTTCTCGAGTCCCTGGGCACGTCGGGTGACATCGATCGGCGTGAAGTCCGTCATCTGGTACTGCTCACGGTAGTAGTTCCTGGTGAACTCGTCGCAGTCGTAGATGAGGAAGCGGCTGTTGTAGATGCAGACCGTCTCGCCGATCTTGAGGTCGGTGTCCAGGAACCAGACCTTCACCTCTTTGGGTGACACCTCGAGGCTGATTGAGGGGAACGTCAGCGAGTGCTCCAGCTTCTTGGGCACCCTCTGCCGCCGGAGGAAGCACGGGAACGGGTCGCGGCCGTCATTCTTCGTGTGCACCTCCAGGATCTCGATTGTATCATCGGCTAAGTAGTATAACAAGACGTACTTGCGAAGCTCCCCGTACAGCTCGTCGCGGTCGTCACGCACCACGAAGAAGCGCAGCACCTGGCGATCCATGTGCAGGAACTGTCGCAGCTTGTCCCACTGCGACGGCGTGACGTAAGAGTGCGGTCTCAGACGCATCTTGCGGTCGTGGATGTACGGGTCGTCAGGCGTGGAGGGCTCAGCCTCACGCAGATCGATCCCCTCGCTCTCGTACAGCTGACGGGTGAACGGATCACAGTCGTAGATGTGGTAGTAAATGCCGTAGAAGCAGACGTCGTCCTGCACGTCAAAGTCCTTCCAGTGGTAGTACTCCCCGGCATCGTTCTTGGGGACGCGATGCCTTCGTAGGAGTTTGCCCTGTGGAATGCCGGCGTTGTCCACAGCTGGCTCCATTATGCAAATGGTGTCGTCTTCCAAGAAGTATAAAATATGAACGAAACGTACGCGATACTTCTCCTCTTGTGAGTTAGGCGTGTTTTGTTTGAAGTAAGCCAGAAACTTGAGTACCTTCTTGTCGTATGCGACGTAAGACGGCACAAATCTGGCCTTGGGTCCCCGCTTGGATTTAGGATCCCCGTATGTTAGAATTGGGTCATGATGAGATAGCTCGTCGAGCATCCCTTCCAGGCCCGGTGCGGAGTCGGCGCATCCCAGTGGTCCTCCGTGACCTACGAAGTTGTAGCCGTTCTTAAATCCGCAGAGCTGGCTTCTGCCAAATCGCATCTTGGTTGGATCTTTTTCGGTAAATTGCAGCATTCTGAAACAAGATTATAGCTATAATAATAACTAAGCAAATTGGCAAATTGAGTCGTGATTGAAGTCGACAATTTTCTTATTGATGTTAGAACATCAAAGGCTGCACAAATAGCATGTGCTGTCGTCGGTCCCTTCGCTCAAAATCGCCGACATTCGCCATTTTTGTAATTTAAAAAGGAAACTTACGTTTCACGTGCTAATGTTATAAATGTCCTTCAAGCTTTATCTTGACATCGTGCTATTCAATATGGAATGACGGCAGTGTTACCGCACCTTTTGAGCGCGGACCAAGGGCGCGATATCGAACTATTATCAGGGTAGTGTATCCAACCTTTTTTCACGATGAACTTTTTCGATTTTCGAAGCAAATATAACCACCAAACAATATTTCATTTTGTATGGCTTCACTGAAATGGTAGCTGGAACCGGTATCCTAATATCCGACATCCAGCATCTGATACTTGCAATACGCCGGCGCTTCGTGGCAGGTAGTGGTCAGACAAAGCATTTAGAACCGCGTTTGCAAAACAACGACGTGAACAAATTGCTTGTAGTGCGAACCGTTGCAACATACCTTCCCAGCGTTGCGGCTGGAACGTACAGCCACCGTCTGTTGTTGGTCGGCCGTGTGTCTTCCCTGGAACGTCTGACAGGCCCCGGGCTGCAGTGGGAGTCCCTTCCGCTAGCCACCGTCTCCAGTCGCTCTACACCGTCTGCCGTCACCCCTGCCTGGCACCGAGCGTCGTCGGTACCCGACCCCGTCCGACGCACCTGTTTGGTCGATGTTCTAACGACTGCTCGGCGACGTCCGTCGGTCACAAGGCGCACCGACAAACATGGTTCGCTCGGTGTTCCCAGCTGTTGTCTGTTTGGTGACTAATGCCGGCCGATTCGCATCAGGCTAGTTTTATTGTACGTGTTCTGTTATAGAATTCTCAACCCCTGGGATCGACCGACTCGGACGTTCCTCTGAAGCGTGTTCGACCAATGGTTTCTCCACAGTCTGATGTTCCGTATCGGTGCTAAATGGTGAGCAGTAACTCAGCTGAAATGTTCCACCTGAACAGCCGACCGATGTTCAGTCGTAAACCGCAGAGCGGCGCGGCGCTCCCCAGCTGGGCTCGAGCCCACCGCTCCGGATGTCCGCTCCGGGCGGTGGTTTCTCTCTCGACAGACGAGCGCCGGCGACCGAGCCGCGGCCTAGATTCCGTCTCGGTCTCTGCACCATTGTTCGACGACCTCTGGCGCGTAGATTGCACCAGAGCTCTCCGGAGCAGCAGACGGCCTCCTCACACCACCCGGGCAGAAAATCGCTCTCCGGTGCAGCCGCCAACAATGGAATAATGAATGTGGAATGTCGGACACCGCTGTGCGTTGCAGTGCGGTGTGTAAGATTTGTGGTGCGCCAGAAGATAGACGGTGGGGATGGGAAGTTGACCTCCACGTGCATCGGGATGAGAAATGCGTGTTGTTCGGCGCTTGTGGTCGCTACCTTTTTGTTTTTGCCCCTTGCTATATATGATGCTACTGAGACAATTCAGTCGCCCGGACTATATATGCTTCGTTGCAACTCCATTGTGATAAAGATGAACTGGCATCGCTCGCCGGTCACTGCAGTCGCCTTCCAAATCTCGCGTGCTCAGGCCACAGCCATCAGCGATTTTACCGTTATAGCTATGATAAAGAATGTCTCTCGGACCGGTCAGGCCCTGGGTGGGTCTCAGGACCGCGGAGACGTCTCGCCACGGAGCCAAGATCGTATCACCACAGACACCGCTCATCCGCCCATGTCCGAATCCATTTGTGACCATTCCCTGATAGGTATGTGACACTTCCAAATTAAGGTCGGTCACGCTGAAAAATCCGTTTGACAGGAGCTCTAACACTCCGCTGTGCCAGCGCGAGGAGTCACAATCACGCAGTCACGTTTTGCAACAGCTGAGTGGGTCTCAGACCGCCAGTTAACCCCGCTGACACAGAAACGGTCGTGGACGCCGCGCGACGAGAGGTAGCGCTCTGGCGTAATGCAGTAATCCCACGAAACACAGGCCCTGGGTCATGGGTCACGGGTGCCGCGGCGGTGGGGCACAGAGCCGTAACGGCAGCCTCGCCGCGTGCATCGTGAAACGCGCCGGGAAGCCGGGCGCTCGGCAGTGCGCCTTTCTCGGCTATAATTGCTTCGATTGACTGTCGGCGCGACCGGTAGCGGGGCGAAAAATCACTTCCGTGTGTCGTTACTTCACCAATTACGCAGGTGCTGTTCATGTTATTGGGTGTCGGATTAATGGTGCTGATTAAATGTTGTCAGCGTTTGGGGCTCCCGGGTCCCCGTCGTGGCGTGCTCCGCGCTCGAATCGGAGCCCGGTGAAAGTGTGATTTGTATCGTACGATGAACCGAGCCTAAAGAGCAGTTTTTTCCAGCAGTTCGCTAGCTGTTGTAGTGTAAAATTGATATAACGAATCCTGTCCTTCGGTTTCGTATGTGTAATCCGATTACATGATGCGATTGGGGAACTGATTAGAGTTATTCCCGTAATCGCCTTTTCTTTCACTCTTTCTCTCAGATTCCTATTTTGTTTCTACTCCTCGCTGTAGTTAATGTATGTATGCTTCCACATTTATCCTCCATATCGCCGGCCCGTATTACTCACCATCCCATCATTGCGTTCAATTTTCTCCGACTCTGGTGTGTGTTTCCGTCCCTGACCGTGTACCTTTTTTCTGTTGCAGGGCTCTGACCCCCGCGCCGCCACGTGCCGGGGCAAGCTCCAGCACAAGCGGTCCAAGCTGAACCAGGACATCAACAAACACCTGCTGCTGCGCCAGGGAGCCGAAAACCTGCTCAGGTACGCGAACCGCTCTTGGCTTCTCTAACACTGAATGGCATCGATACTCGCCATCGATTTCTTTAGATGGGCGGCATCGGTACTCGACATAAGTTAGATGAAATTGATAGTGTTGTTAATTTCAAGAGAAATAGTGCAATGTCCGTTGTTCTCAGCTGAGATGGAAGGAGAGGTTACATTGCTTTCTGGGGATACTGGATCAGCTCTGTCTCTCGAGCAACTCGTGCTCTCAGTCATGTCAATGACTTGGCTCCATTTGAGTCGACGACCACGATTACCTAAAAGATTGGTATCTAAAGATGAGATAGAACAGCATGGATATTGTAAGACATATTTTCAAGCAGAAAGGCGTCGATTAGATTGCACCGACATGTCCTTAAATGTGTCCAGATCACGCATCATGTAAAAGCAACATTTTCTTTGAATTATCTCCCAACTGGCTTTGTGTTTGAACTAATTTATCAGCCACACTGATCTACCTCGCCCTCTCTGTGTGATCCAGAGCCGCGGAGAATAAGAAGGTTCGCCAGGCGGTGGCTCTGGAGCTGAGTTTTGTCACCTCCAACCTGCAGTACCTTCGAGAAGAGCTGTCAGATCTGAACAGCTCCGTCGAGATCTACCAAGGCCAGGACAACAGGTAAGCCATGAGTCACGGCTCGCTCTGGAACGGAGCTGCTGGAATTAGGCCGTAGTGGATTGGCGGAGACGCTGTAGTAGATCGACCCTTCTTGCTAAACGGGAAGAGAGATCTGAGGGAGTTGTTATGTACATGAGTTGTACTATGAGTTGATGGTACAACTCATGAGTTGATGGTACTATGAGTTGATGGTACGCATGTGCCTTTTTAATCTTTTTTTTTTGCATGGTCTGAATGCACGTCATATGCTAATTCCTTCCAAGAATCGATGAAATCTCGCTGTAACGGGGCCCTTGGTCGCCTCTTTCATTGTCTCGGAATGGCGCAGTCTCACTTGATCCGGAACTGCCAGGGCATTTAAAACCCTTTTTTAGCCTGTTGATTCATCTTACATCGTTTGCTAAAGCTATTGTTTACTAACGTGCCCAAGTGCCGTTTGTTGTTAGCTGCTCATAGTAGATTTGTAGATTGGTATTAGCGCCGTCTTCACGAAAAAGCATGAATTACTTCTGAAAGTGCGGGTCTTTTGATGCACGGACCAGTCACAGTACTTATCGTTCGGTTTACTATCATGTAAGGCACGAACCCGATTTGGAAGCACATCGCATGTCCAATAAACGTAAATCTTCCATAATTGATGAATTTTGTTGGCTTGATTTACGGTTGGTATCTCATCTCACGCTCAAGCAGCACATTATTTACGAGATTATGATGATAGGCACGACTAGGTGATAATCTGCTTTTCCTTTTACGCATTATATAGTGGAGTCGTTTCATTTATTTCGGGTGAAATCACGTTCGGTGCTTCAACCATAATGTTACCGAATGTTTTGTTGACGGCTGATATGAATTAATCTAAGACTTCTTTTTCTATAAACAGATGTGTTGTTTTTTATTCATTTTACAGCCCGTCTGATGTGCTTTTGTTTTCTTTTTTTTCAGTGGAACACCG
Source organism: Amphibalanus amphitrite (assembly GCF_019059575.1). Classification (NCBI taxonomy): domain Eukaryota; kingdom Metazoa; phylum Arthropoda; class Thecostraca; order Balanomorpha; family Balanidae; genus Amphibalanus; species Amphibalanus amphitrite. Next base: position 603,866 of record NW_024881781.1, read on the forward strand.
TACATTCCTATGATTCCGTTTGGACTGAAGGAGACGAAATACATCGACTTCGGAGACGCTTTCAAGGTACGAATCGATACACCTTCTAACACCTATTGTAACCCCTCATCCATGATTTCACGTCCAAGGCTTACCGCCACCTCATGGTATAAGCCTCATCAATATGTTGATCGCCTTGAGCCGCTTTTTATTGGCGACCAGGCGTTCTCGGAAAGGCCGCTCCCCGCTGTGGTCTTCTCAGAAATGTCGGCTTGTCATGACAGGCATCCGTGTACAATCTGCTTAAGTGACAGCATGGGCTTTTTCGGGAATGCGTTAAGCCGTGGGATCTTTTTTCGAGTGATAAATGAACCTCTGGTGTTTTATACTAAGTGTTGATTTGGTGTTATTTCGGTATGTCAACGTACAAATTGTATGATTTCTTCCAAAAGTGTTGTATAGATGAAACACTTAATTTGTTTATAATTTGTGTTCAAATTTCGTACAGGCTTGAATGATGCCTAGTATACTGTCATAACACAGCTGAAGTTCGTGAGGACTGAGACTGATAAAGCATGCAGATTGCAGATGCTTCCATCCTATCCTGTCACTGCCCTTGTATCTTTTATCAATGCTGATACATTTCCTCGGTTTTCTGTCCGAATTCGCGGGCCCGAGCCGCTCCTGGTCACAGCTCAGGTTATTATACTGCACCAACTGGACCTAGTGCTATATGAGGAACGCACGTGAGCGATCCTGGCTGGGCACGGTCATTATCGATCGATCCATCACGGACCTCCCCGGACTGCGAGATCCATGGATCGCCTTAGGTCACGTGACTGAGACAGATCGGATCTCATTAGGAGTGAATGGAGCACGACGCCGCTCGTCCAAAGCGCCCATTTCCACCGTGTTGGAAAGAAAGGCAACTTCCGGGGGCGGGTTCTTTCCCATGTGTGATTCAATGGGCTTGATAGCGTGTTTGTTGACTGAGTGGAGTTTTTGTTGGGGAGAAATTCTGCTCATGTTATGTCGCAACCGTGGTGACAGTTACACAATGAGCTTTCGATACGTTTCAGGACTTCATTCTCGAGCACTACAGTGAAGATGCTGAGAAATATATCGGCTCCATTCAGGATTTCACCGACATTCGACAGGTAAGTGGCTACCGAAGGCTCTATTTCGATAACTCAGGAATCACGTTCGTGCGTGTGGGAAGAACTCATTGCCAAACATTCCTGTAAAACTAACCATGGCTTATCGGCATAAAGCAAAGTAATAGCTTGCCGAAGTTATTTTAAGTGTAACTAGGCACACAGCGTTCGAGATTTTCCCTCATGTAAAACACGCTCGTCGTCGCATGCGGGAGGGAAAGCCTCACGACGTTGCAGCGACACTGGGGGACTTTCGGCACGAACTCCGGAGTTTTACCATGAGGATAGCCGAACGGAGTGTCTCTCCGACTGGACCTGCTGCGTTCCGGTACCGTTCCGACCCGTGTCGTGACGGGACGTTCGGTAACGTGACACTGTTGTGACGTGACGTGACGACTGGCATGACGTGACACAGTCCTCCCGACTCTCACTGGGACCGGCGGACGGTGAGTTCTTCCCCCATACCGCACCGTCCCACAAAGGCATGACTCACCCCCCTAACCGCTGGACATAGGCTGCGGACCGAGCGGAAGTATAGGCCCTTCCGCCGCTCGGCGTCTAGCGTTCCCTCTGTACTGCCCCGCCTCTACAGACGAGGCTCCGGACCGCCGCTGCTGTCACCGTTATACAAATCAACCTCCAGGCCGACGGCTAGGAAGTAATTGTCGACGAAATTACGTCCACGGGGTCGCACGCACTCGCTAGTGTTTGCTGGCTTGTTTGACGGCTTTCGCGAGCCGGCTTCTGGCTAGGTCGATGTTGACCAATCTGTCTCGGGTCCCATGTTGGGTCCTGTTGTTGGCCGTTCGGTGACCTGTATGTAAATGCGGCCGATAACCTCGTGGCCGGCTGGGCCGTTTTCCAAAAGATCGGTCACTGGCACCGAGTCCAGTTCTGAGACATTCGGCGGACGAAGGACGACTCGAGTCAAAACGAGCCTCCGCGGGCCGGCTAGAGTCTCCCTGGAGAGTCACGCAGCTCGTGAGATATGACGGGACGTGCGGCACGATCCCGAGTCGAGATGTGCCGGTCAGACCTGTCACACCATGTCACGCCGTGTTACTCGTGACGGGAGGCTCTGCAATAGTCGGCCGGCCGGCGGGAAAGCCAGCCCTTCCCACGACTCTAGATGCTCTGTTTGTCCGCTATTTCCTAGTGCTGCTCGTAAATAAGACCTTCAAGGACAATTAGCTACGATGAGGAAATAGTGGCCCACGATTTCACGCTATCTGTGATCATATCTTACACGGAAGGTCCTCGCATTGCTCCATGCTGAGACGTAATGGTTTCGATAATCGATTCCATCTATCGGGATTTCTGATTTGTGATTGACAGTCTTCCATCTTAGAGGAACGTGCTTCGGGCTAGCCATTACGGCACGAATTGCCTCAATAGTTACGGAGGCTGCCTGATGATATTGGTGTTAACGATTTGACGCAGCTGAGATATTGGTGTTAATGATCTGACGCGGCCTCGGGCAAATGATTATTCATGCCAACGCGTATGCCGTAAAGGAAGAGTTTGGCGCTTGGTCTATTTAATTGTGTTGGTGATTTGCTAACAATACGGGTACCAAAGTTAGTTTCTATTTGAATTGAAAAAAAAGTTTTACCATGTCTGAGTGTTTAGCCTCTTGCTAAGACATTTCGATCTAGCGCAGCGTTTCGTCGCGCCCTTGCATGCTGGTTTTCAAAGTGTTCATGCGTCACTATTACGTGTCAACGTGTAAGGTGCATTATGATGTTTATTATCACTTTATAGCCTCACCATAGACCGCTTCTAATGCTGTGTTCAAGTCTAGCTGCACGATAAAAGGTCATGACAAAAACAATTGTTTCAAAAGGTACACAATTACCTCGGGAACACTACTAATTATACGGTTTTACACCGATCATTTCCATCGACAACAAGAGTCCTTTCCCATGTAACATGGTTTTTGTTTTGCTTACCTCTGTTATTATCTTAGCCACACCACTTTATGTGCTCATTAACCCCATATTCATTGACTCTGTGTGACATCAAATCTATTCTGCCCGCAGGCGATGCGCACCCCTCAGAGGAACCAGAACGGCCTAGCTCTGCTGTTTGAGTATTACAACCAGCTCTACTTCATCGAGAGACGCTTCTTTCCACCGGATCGCAGCCTCGGCATCCACTTCGAATGGTGAGTACACGGTGCAAGCTGCACTTTTCGGACGGCGTGAATAAGATCTGCAGGATGCATCTACCCTCTCAATAGCTAAAGGCTGTGTTTGCCACTCGCTAGAAGCAGGCATGGATGCTGTGAATGGTCCGGTCACGACTAATTGAAACATGCTTACGTTCAACATGAAGCGTCATGAATGCCCACATTCCACCTAGTCACGTACTGGCATGGCCTTGCATACCGACATACCGGAATCCGGGTCTCGAAGGGCTGAATATGATTTAGAAGTGTTCGACAGTCGACATACCTGACACTGGTGGCATGGGAACACACCCTGTTTCACCGCCCCTATACCATGCCTATCGCCCAATAGCCTCTTCACGTCACCCTTACCATGGCCTCTCTATTCGACTGCGCCTGTCGGCGTCGTGGCATCTCCATGCCGCGGCCTCGCCTGTCCTGGCAGACCCTCCACATTCTCAGTTCGAGTGGCGAATGTTATAGCCGCGGAGTCGGCGTCATGCCTCGCTCCGCCCTGCGCCGGGCGTCTGCGAGCATGGCCTTGGCGTGCACTCCAGGCTGTAATTAGCTGTTGAGCGGCACTCCTGGTCTAACGAACGCCGCACCGCGCTGCACCACCCCTCCCACACGCGGACGTCGACCCCGCGAAGGGCGGACAGGGGCGGGTTTTCTCGTGGTGTGGGGTTTCGACAACCCACCGCAGCCACGAGTTTTTACTCCACTACCGAGCAACGCACAACCGTGACCGCTCGGCTTGGCTTTCATCGCATCCTCTGTCTGGCCTTTGACCCGTGACTCTCGCTGTGTGTAGGCTCTTCCCGCGCCTCCCCACCGCTCTATCCTCTCCCACCGCCATGCTACTTTGCAATGCGGCGTCCCCTCCGCTTTAACCCTTACCTGTTTCTACACACTTCCGGCCGCCGTATATACGACAGCTGCAGGGCGCCGGAGGGTTCCGTTCGTGACTCGAACACCCAACGGCCGTGAACCGTGTGACCGTGAGTGGGACCGGAGCAGCTGCTGTCTGCCGCCGGGAGACTCGTGCCGGCAGACCGTCCCCACCGGCCACCCCTGTCAGATCCGATCGGCTGCCCTTGCTGCACCTGCACTGTATTCGAGCAGCAACGGCCGGCAGCGAGGGGCGGCTTGTAGAGGTCGAGCGGCAAGCGGCAGCAAAAGGAAGTACGGTTTCTCGGAATGCCATGAAGACCGTCGGCGACTGGACACTATCGCGGCCCCAGCGACTCAAAAATGTCGCGGTCTCAGACCAATCCGATCAGGAAGAGACACCCAGTGATTAGAGGAGGGGTGTTCGTCACCAGACTGTGATACTGGAAAGTGTTGGACCGGTTTCACTTTTCATGCTGGGTGACTGGTCTGAGTGGCGGTGGGATGCCGCTGGTAGGTGCCCTGTCACTCGTCACCGTTCGCCGGGCGGTGGGCGGTGACGCTGGGAGGTGGGCAGGGGGGGGGGGGCGGTGGACGGTTCTGTCACCCGCCAGGACTGTCTAGGAACGGGGTGGTGTTTCTCACATGTGCCTAATTGCAGTCTCTGGCCTTCCTCTCGCTCTCGTCAGTGATACCGGTTAATGTCGCAGGACGAAATACTCTGTATCCAATTGAAGTCCATCGAACCCTTTAAGCATATACAGGGTGTCCCAAAAGAAAGGTCATCATTTGTTTTGGCCACACCGCTAAAAATACGCGATGGATAGAAATAAATAGGACATCATATGAAAGAGCATTTTATAAAATTTTATTCTGATATACATATGAGTCAATACATTGGCTCGTAGCCCCACATTTGCTGCTTTTCTACATGGCTACCATTTCGAGCCGCGTGCACGAATAGACTGCGTTTTACTTCCTCCACTATTCTGGAGCGATTCTCTGGTGAGATGCCGCTTATGTTTGCTCGGAGGGATCATCCTTTAGTTCTTCCCGGCTCGTTGGGTTGTCCTAAAAGACAACCTTTCCGTTGTGTACCCAGAGAATAAAAATATGAAGGTGTAACGTCAGGTGACCGCGGAGGCCATTCAATGGCGTTGCCCTGACTGAAAATTACGCGATCTCACATCCACTCTCGGAGACAATGCATAATCTTCAGGACGGTGCAAGCATAGTCTCCATCCTGCTGAAACCACTGCTGGTTGATGGTGTCGGTACAGCTGCGTTGCGACGAGCGGAAGAACCACTGGGAGGACTCTCGGCCACCTCTCTTGATTTATTTTCACCCGATTCCTGCTGTCGTCCTCAGGACCTCGAAGCACAGGTGCCTAAGTATACATGCCCTGTGCGTACATTATACCTTTTTTCTGACATTTTACCGGTTGAGGCGAAACTATGCATGAGTTCAGAGATAGGGCGAGCTGATAGGGTCTGCTTAGGGCCGAAAACTGGGCGGTATTTACCCTTTGTTTTAATGACGGACCCTCTCTAAGAGTTGAATTTCGACCTTCTCAGTTTTATGCCTACTGCTCGGTGTAGTTATGATCAAAAATGGTTTAAGCATGCAAGAAAATAATTTTATGGATGTACCTTGCACGTGTTAAAATTGGAAGTGATTCGGACTCTTACTTCTCGAGATATTTAAGTTTTAAATAATGACCTTACTTTTGGGACACCCAGTATAAATTAAAGAACATCGTCGGTCTGAGGCCAGTGACCTTCTGTGACCGACCAGTGACCCATGGACCTTTCCTTGTTGCCCACGGTGACCCGATGTCTCTCCATGGTCACAACGCTCACGTCTCACCACCGAGCGACGTGATTCGGTCACATTTCCATGACCAGTTCGTTGCCATGCTACCTTCCACCGCACGCTGTGTCACCCTCACTTGTTCAGTGAGATTCATGGACTGATATTTGGCCAGTTGCAATTCTAACAGGGGACTGCAATTTGCAAGCTTCAACTGTGGTTCTTACTAAGCTTGCAGCTGCCAAGGTCTGTCTCAGTCATGTCCGTGTGTTATCTGATCAGAGCTAAGTGGCTAGTGGTTAATGGACTCCACTTCCTCCACTATGCACAATAGTGAGCGGTGAAAAGTACTTCGATAGAACGTGCATACAATATTGCCGAGATCCGGATCCACATCGTATGGCAAATATGAAGGTGTAAAATACTCTCAGGGAAAGCCGCAGACTGGCCGTTTTTCTGTGCTTCCCACACAGTCCCCACTCGAATCGTGACCTCATGGATCTCGTTTTTGCGCCCACCGTTCGACGCTCCCGATATGGATGTTTTTTGCGGACATGTTTGAGCGTTTCGCCGCCACGTTGCAGGCCGGGTGGCGGCCCGGTCTGTGTCGGCAGCTGCCCCGTCCGTGCCCCTCACCACCTGCTGCCCGCTGCTGCTGCTACGGTCTCCCCACCGGCCGGCGGTCGTTAGTGGCGCTGGGTGTCGTTATGGCCACATCGCGTGCCGGAGGACGAGCCGATGTACCCGCAGCCCTCAGCGGCTGCAGCCCACGATCGCCGCCCCGGCCCGGGCCTCCGCCAGCCGCCTCCGCCAGCCGCCTCCAGCGGGGAAGGTTTCGACGAAAAGCAACAAAATCAGCCCGTTTTGGTATCTTGTTTGGTGGTTTTACAGGAGCTGTGCACGAAGAGCTCGCTGCAACAGAGGACATGTTCGGTTGACATTGGGAATAGGTTATTAGTAGCGGGAGCCATCGCATTGGTGGTAGATACCCGAAGCCGACGATGCTTCTGGTGATGGTGTATCGACATGTGTAACGTTGACGAGCGATCCGTCCCCTGTTGACGGACGACCCGTCTGAGTTCGCTCAGAACACACCCCGTTTTGTTGTCGGGTAGTCCGACACGCATCACTGATCACCACACCCCTCTGATGAGGCAGCTAACCAATGTTGACGGGTGACGGGTCTTGGACGGGTCCACGTTGACTGATGACCCGGCCGAGTCAGACTGTAGCCGGCTCCAGCAGACACGAACAGGTCTGAGGTGTCTGGCGACGCCGTCGTTCTCGGCGGCTCGGGGCTCGGATCGGTCGGAGCTGCCGCGGCTGACCCGATTTCACTTCCAGTCGGGCCGCTGACCGGCGCGGCGGGCTCCCAGTACACAGCTGTGCTGCGTAGGCACCTCTCCCGGACGGAACACGATCAGGACACTCGATAACGCAGGTGGATGGATATTCCTCCTCGCACGCACAGAGATTGCGTGTAATACAACACGCAGAGTACCGTATAATTGTCCTTATCTGGCGATCAGATATCTGCAGAGACCGGGGTGGTTAATTAATGCGGAGATATTCTACTAAATCCTCCTTTTGTCCAATTCCTGCAAGTTTTCTAGCTGCACTCTGCCTGAATCTCTGCAGGTATCTCAATCGGATTGCACCCACGAAATCTCGCTTCTCTGCAGTTGCACACTCGCCGCTAAGAGCGTACCTGCGCGGTGAATCACTTCGGCCGCCGAGACGTGATCCCCGTGATCCGTCTGATCCCGGATCCAGTCCCAGCGATTCAGTACCCATGCGGTGAACCCCGATCTCCAATCGGGGAGTCGCCCGAGCGGCTCGGCACAATGTTTACGGCCCATAGCTCCGGCGATCAGCCGTGACGGGGATTTGCATTCCTCGGCGCGAGTCTGTAGCCAGCGAGTTCTGTAAAGCCGTGTTGTTGGTTTCGTTGGGGAGGTACGGGCGGCAGGCAAGGGAGAGAGTGGCCTATGTGGACCGACAGACCCCCGGTCGAGCGGCGGACGGTGCAGCAGGGCCTCCCGGACCTCTGCAGTTACCTGGGTGGCCTTGGGCGCCGGACAGGGGCGGGCTAATGGGGGAGGGGGAGGGGTGCCTACGCTGGGCACTCGATGGGCGTGGGCTGTAACCCGAAACTAGTGACGGCTCGGTGAGCGAATCAACCAGGAATTTAGTGGGAAAGTGAGGACCGTGACCAATGACCATATGATGCTCGTCTATAAATGTCGATATGTGGGAGGCCAGAGCCCGAGCGAAAGGTACTCCAAATGCACGCAACCAAGTTTTTGGATGGCCCATTTTCGCCAAGCTAGTTTAACAAAGTGCTTTCTTGGAATTCTGCTTCAAAGGACTGATAGACTATCATTAAACATATATGTATGATTACGATTAGCATTTCAATGGCATTAAAGATAGATAGGTAGGTACCTACTTTTATTATAAGATCTATGATAGCATGGTATGGTTGTGACTCGTGGCTATAGGTATGCTTATTCGGCCCATGGACTTAATATGACCTCCCATGGGTTCGTGCTTGTCTAGCCTTTAAACCCATAAGCCTTTAATTGAACGTAGCCCATGCAACGACCCAATCCTCTTATGTGCCTATTGATGAGAAATGTTGGCGTCATCCTCCCTGACATCAGCATCGAAAATCCCTTCCCCTGGCTTCCGATAAGACTGTTAACCACAACTCGGTTTATTTTGACATCCAACAAATTCATAAGCCAACAATAACTCATAATTCCCCGCATAAGCTTCGCTGAATCGCTGGTTAACTACAGTTATCCCTATGCATAACAAATATGCTTCCCAATAGTGTCAGCCTTGTCCTATTTCTCCTTCCTTCCGCTCTCCGTCCCCAACGCCCCCCGACCCCTTCTCTGGCGACCCTTATCCCCTGTAGGCTTTCGATGCTGCCTGTCCCCTAGCCCATCTCACACCTCTGACTTTCTCTATATCCCCGCCGCTGTCATTTAGGTACTCCAACCCATCTCTGACCCGACACTTCTGTTATCCACAGGTACGACTCACTGACGGGCCTCCCCAGCTGTCAGCGTACAGTCGCCTTCGAGAAGGCCTCCGTGCTGTTCAACATGGCGGCTCTGTACAGTCAGTTGGCAGCTCGCCAGGAGCGAGGAACCCAGGAGGGTCTGGACAGCGCTGTGGACAGCTACCTGAGGGCAGCAGGAATCTATAGGTGAGGACTAGGGAACGGCTGGGCTGGGCGTGATGGGATGGCGATAACAGTGGTTTGAAGTCAGAGACGGAGATTAGCGCATTGATAATGCATTTGGCGAACAGTGTTGACCAACTGGTTGGGTAATGACTAACGTTTCTACACACCCGCATGTTATACAATATGAGTTCATGTTTTTGTTGAGGTGTATTTGTTGAAGCGTTTAATATGTCCTTGATAATTATCTATTTCTTGTCTTGCCTGAGAGCCATTACACACACCAGACACCTGAGTGCAGCCCAGGTGTTACAAGACTGCACCTCCGCCGGGCGGTTGCAGCCTTGTGTAGCCTTGGCCGTCACGCGGGGTGTCGCCCTATCACCCGGCATCTCATCAGACCGGCGTGACACTCGCGTCACGCGGGCTGTTCCAACACCGACAGTATCACCAAATTCACGGCGTACTCGGCCCACCCCGGCCGTTCCAAGTTCCACCGCCGACCGTATCACTGACTTCACTCGGCCCACTCCACCGCGAGCGACACCCCACCCTACCGTTCGTGACAGACAGCTTACTAACCCTCATTCCCCTACAAACACAGGTACATCCTGGAGAACTTCTCGAACGCTCCGAGCCGGGATCTGGACGCCGATGTACTGGACGTGTTGTCGAACTTGTTGCTGGCACAGGCCAAGGAGTGCCTGCTGGAGAAGCTGCTGCTCCCTCAGGAGAAGCTAGACCTGAGCGCTCAGCTCGACATTGGCCAGGAGGCGGCCCAGGTAAGATGTCTGGAGAGTCAGAGTGTGGCGTGTGCTGTTGGGAACACTGAGAGAATATGGAAGCACAGAGCGTGTATGCGGTGACTTGATAATGTTTACTTTTAGTTGCCAACGCATTTACCACTTGTGGACTTTTCACGATAGCCGTACTTCACATGAGATAGAATCATTTGGATTGTCAATCGGCGAAGTTGCACGCGCATCATGCCTTCTTCCCTGGCCTGCCGTTCGTAAACACGCAGGCGTAATGTTTCGCTGTTCTCGCCAGGTTTCGGAGACCTACCACCGCCTGCGGGAGCAGATGGCAGCACCGTCTGTTCAGGAGTCGCTGCCGCTCTCCTGGCAGCAGCTGATCCACATCAAGGAGGTCTACTACACCGCCCTATCGCACCACCACTTCGGAGTCGGTCAGTACCCGGCGGGTGAAGGAATTCCTCAGCCCGTACCAGTTTTCCTTTACACATCGGCATGTGTCGTTCGTGTGGAGTAGTAAAGAAATCTTGGTTCGTGTGTATACGGGTAGCTGTTCCGTGGCTATTGCTACACATTTCTTGCAGTCCACTATTGTTTACACGGCCTTTACCCTGTCACAGCGACCTTGGTCTGAGATAACAAGACCAGGTGCAGTTGTCGCGTGCCGTGCCTGTGTATGCCGGAGCTCAGCGGGCGGGGCAAAGGCCAATCGGTCCATTTTCCCGTAACGTGCCGACAAGAATGGGGAAATAATTATCAATTATCTCGGCAGAACAATAGCCGTGTTAGGCACGGTTCAGCCTCTTGCAGGGTGGATTACTGGTTGTTGGGGAGCAAATTGTTTTTAACTTGTCGTTGTGCTCGTGCTCCTGATTAGAGCTATCAGTGTGAGACTGTGCAGCCATTCCTGATCAACTAATTTGTATATAAATACATATTAGTAACATAAGTAGTAGTATAACGAACACAACATAATTAGAAGTAAGATACTAAGTTGCTGTCTGCCAGATAACGTCACGTATCATTCCCATCCGTCCTCCACATAAGGAGCTGCTCTAACTCTGCCACCAGCTAACTCCTCTGTCCCCTCACAGGCCTTCTGGAGCACGAGGGGCCGCTGACCCGCCGGGTGGCCGACACCCTGCAGCTCTCCCAGCGGGACCGGGAGGGACAGCTGCTCAGCGTCGAGCACAAGGTGCCCAAGAACACGGCCCAGAAGGAGTACCTCGGTGAGTGACCGGAGTGTCTACGTGGTTGTCAACCATTAATCCCGTTAATGGTTGATTCGGAGGGACACTGAATATCGTAATAAATTGAAATTGCGCATGATAGGATTGCACGCGTTTTTTAGCGACATGGACTTGTAACGGCATGGCGCCTAGTTGTTTTTATGCACGATGAGCGGTATAATAGGTCTTCGGGGAACCGATGCCCAATAGCTGAACGGTGGTTTTGCATTAGGCCTATGCCCGATCGGACACCAAATTGTACCAACAAAGCGTTTGAACTCGTCATTCCAGCCTTATCGCGACCTCGCTCCATAACTGAATACCCTCCCTCCACTTCTCCAGCCAAGTGTCACCTGCACGAGGCGATCGTGTTGCACGAGGAGGCAATGCGTCTGTACCGGATGGCCCGGGAGCTGAAGAAGAGGGAGATGCTGCACCACGTGCTGCGCCTGGGGCTGGACCTCAGTACCGAACAGTACACCCTGCTGCAGCGGGAGGACGACTTTGACGAGCCCGTTGATCCGCCCGTCATCACAGGTAGGTGGCGCCGCCGGGTGGTAGTAAACGGGGCTCTTATAATAGGGGACAGCGGATACTGGACTATTTGCTGGCCAATCTTTTTAGCCCATTCCATTATTTGTAGCAGATGTCTTCTGTTGCTTACGTAGGAAACTTTCATACTGGTTTTTGTTGTTTGGGAGTCTGGGACATGTCCCTAGCGCATCTGTGGGCGATGAAGGGGTAGAATCCGAACTGTAACGGCCTATTTTGTATATTTCCATGGCAACATTCACTGGAAGCAGTAACTTTCACGACTTTTGGCAGCTCTCGTAGTACCTAACGCCCTCCCTCCGTCTTCATTTGACAGGCTCCTCCAAGTACCAGCTGTCGCTGCAGGCCCCGGACTTCAGTCGGTACCAGGTAGCGGACCTGTTCCGCAGCCTCGGCCCGGTCGAGGTGTTCTCGGCACACCACCACTGGTCCGCGCCCCGTGCTGTGCACATCGAGAGGAGAGCCGGCGAGGGGCTCGGCTTCAGCGTCAAGATGGAGGCGCCCGTTGTGGTGGTGGGAGTGGAGCCGGCCGGCCTGGCCGAGGTGGGTACGGGGGTGGAGAGTGGCGGGGACCCGCAGGATATAGATAGTCAGTAGTCATGACGGCCGGTAGGAAAAGATGCCTAGTGCTAGTAGGTCTAATGATGAATTGAACACCAAGATAAACAAAAAATCACTGACGGTATTTTGCTTAAAAGTCATCAAGAAATGTGTGTGGGTTACTTCAGCCGTTAACTCACGGTGGAGTTGCAACACTAGCGATATAACGCAGCGAATAACCATTTCGCTACGAGTCTCTGTCGTAGCCTCTCCTCACCGTCATCCCCCTCATACCTTCGCCTTACACCATCTCGCCATGTTCTCCCACTCACTCCCCTATCCCTCCCACAGCGAGTCGGTCTGAAGGAGGGCGACTACATCGCCGGCATTGACGACGAGGATCTGAAGTGGGCCAGCCACACGGATGTGGTGGCTCACATTCGGCGGGCCGGCTCCCAGTTTACGCTGCACATCATCACACCCATGGATAAGACGGAGCCGGTGAGTGGGCAGAGGTGCAGGGGCGGGAAGAGTGACGGAAAGGGGTTGTTGGCGGGAGTCACGCGGGAGTTATGGCGAACTTGACGTTTGTGGGGTGTTTGGTCTTATTTGCATTGTCTTGCGCGTTTTTTTCTTGTGTGGTGGATTCCCATGCAGAAGTTACGCTTCACAAGTAGCTTTGAGAGTTACTGATGTGCTTGTGTTTTGTCCTGTTGTCTTTTCTCATAAGAGAGTCTTGCTTTGCGTCCCAAATGTACGCTCATATCTGCCTCCCTGACCATCCCTACCTCTCTGTTTGACAGACCCCGGAGCCGCCGCGGCCACCGGCGCTGCCGCCGCTCTCCGACAAGACCTGGGGCTCGCTGTCCAGCTCTGGCGTCAGCTCCGGTGTCTCCAGCCGAAAACCCAGTCCAGCCAGCAGCCTGGCCAGCCAGAACAGCAAGGGCTCGGCCAAACGGCACTCGTGGAACCCGTTCAAGAAGGGGCCGCGCTCCGACCACCCGGAGCTGTACAGCAGCAACGTCGTGCTCCGGTGAGGCGCCGGTGCCGACGAAGAAGCATCTGTACATACGTCATCGCCCAATCGTTTGTGTGAGTGGCCGCGAGAGAATGTGCCCGGCGGCTACTTTGGGTCGCTCGCCTCTGAAGCGAGCTGCCTGTAGGTGGCAGCGCTGTCGGATCTGCAGCTGTAGGTGGCGGCACCGTCGCGCCGGTCGGCGCCCGCCACAGGCCAGTGTGTGAGCTCGTGGAGCGGGCCGAACAGCTGAGCGCGGGGCCGCTCAGCGCCGCTGGCCGTACGAGGCCGGCCTGTGCAGCAGTGTGCTATCTTGCCGGCGGCCAGGAGGGCTGCCATATGAAGGAACTGTGTCCGTTGGATAAGTGTTTCCCAGTGACGCGATGTGTTGACATTTAAAGGAATTTTATCATGGTTGATAGTGAACCGTCATTTTAGTGTAATGGTATCAATTATCACCTGATGATTATGTGCATCAACCAGGGGCCAAACCACCTCACGCGAGTGCGTGTATGTGCGCGAGTGTGCGAGTACAATGGTGTGTAATGTATGACTGCTCGAGCGGGTGTGATTGTTATCGACAACAGCAGCTGAGTGTGAAAGTTATGCTATTGTGATATTTGTAATCGCCAGCGCTATCCATCGGACCAATTCAGAGGTCCGCTGTAGCTGAAATGTGTATATTCAATAAATACGTGTCGCATCTATTCGTGTTTGAAGATCTAGGGGCTGTGAGAACGACAAACCCGATGTGACGAAGGCTGACTAATCAACATGCAGAAGAAAACTGACTGGTAAATAACAAATAATTCATTCATCGATCTATTGCACCACAAGCGAGGACGTCAGCCACTCAGAGCTGATAGGCTTCCAAAACGACCCATATACATTTCATAGGCCTTCAGAATCTGTCATCACCTTTCGATTGGAGTACTGTTTTCTAGCAATCAGTATATCGACGGCTGCACTAAAATGATCATCTCACAAAGGTACAAATTCAAACAATTATTGTGACACGAATCACTGCGCTGGCACCAAGGTATTAAGTATTTAACTAGACCAACGCTGTATTGGCACGGCTGGATGGGGTGATATTACGTCCCATAATGCAACAGTCTCACAAGTGCCGTCGTTCTAACAAAACCGACCTTCGTGTGTAACACACGAGTGTATGTAACACAAGCTTAGTCTGTAGTCTACTCTAAATAGACTGAATATTTATAATTCTATAAGGCACGGTTCAGTCACAAACCGATTAATTTTCAATGCATGTGAATCATGCAGAACTGTGAATATACAAATATGTACCCTGAGAACGGCACAGGACATGTTATAACACATATTGGCTGCGCCGCTGACGATTCAACGACGCCTGAAAATGTTACCGATAAAAGCTCAATACCATTGCACTAGCTAGCACAGGAAGCAGCTGCTGCATAAACAAAAGCAGCTGCGATATCAAAATCACTTCGCCTCTGGATAAATCTGGCTCTTGAACTGACTCAAACGGTCCATACAAAAATAGCACATAAGCTCTCACAGTTCACACTTCCACATCACATCCACATCTATTATTGTTGGACAACGGCATCGCTATCGCCTTGGTTAGCACCAAAAAGCATTAGTAATGGACATTGGACAGCCTATCACAATCAATACAAACCAGTAACACTAAACCCCATCCTAGGCTGCTGCACACAGCACATCCTAACTCGCCAAGTTTTAAAGGGTGGGTACCGTTCTAAAAGATCATCTCAACTTAACCACTAACACCAATGGGCACCTTTACGACACTACTTGAGCGCTACCTCAACAAGCGTTACACGAGCACAGACCATACGAACGTCATTCTTTGTCCCAGTTGGCTGTCAGCTATGCAGAACTTGGCTATGGAAAAAAAAAAACTGAGCGATCGCTATCTGGCTTACTTGGCAAGAGCCTTCTTTGTCCCTGAATGCCGCAAAACAAAACCAGGAGGCTTGCTTGCGTGGATCAAGCACAGTACCTATCCCAGCTGGAGTGCGATCAGTCCCTTTTGATAATGTAGCAGTGCTTGAAATGCCCCCCTTTGTTAAAATGCACCCACCGGCCACCACAATGCAGCCAATTCTTCATTCAATCATCCTCACAGCGCGCCACCAACAGTGCATCGTGTAACCCCGTCCTGTCTGAGTGTAACAGCTCCCCACTCTAGCTAGCATCCATCCCATTCCACAGAGAACTTTGTCAGCCCATCGCTCGGAACTAGCAGTTCCTCTCAATCTCCAACAACTTAAAACACCCTTCCATTAAAGCTAGCATTCATCTTTCCTTTCCAACAACTTACATTCATCCCTTCTTTGAGAGCCGAGCTTATTCCGTAATCTCTAACAGCCACCCCCTCTTTCAGAGCTTACTATACAAATCATTCATCACCTCATCTGTCACCTCAACAAACGAGTCGGGCCCGGTGATCCTGAACGCCTTGTCCTTGTAGCCGGAGAGGTTGTGACACCTCTGCACGTGGACCTCGTCATAGAGCTCCCTGACAGCCGGTGGCATCGGCGCCGTGCCAGACATGGCCGCTAGCTCGTCAAAGTACTCCCACTGAAGGGGGCCGAGGAAGTGAGCGTAGCGCCGCGGCATACCCATCTCGAGGCGACGCTGTAGGTCCCGCACAGTGTCCTCAGTCATCTCGGCACGGGAAGGTAGCTGCAGCCGCCCCGTCAGACTGGCCAGGAAAAACTGAACCTGATGGAGGGATGAAAAAGGGGCGTCAACTGCCTAGGAAAAACTGCAATTGGTGGAGAGGAGGGACGGGCAAATAAAAGACGATAAGGTTTTTTCTTACCTGTTTGACGAGCATGTGTGAAAGGACAACACTAGCTTTTTGTGGCAGGGTTATCGAGCCACACTAACCTAATTGTGTCACAAAGGGCACAGTCTCCATAACTTTATTGGTATGCTTACACGACCGAAAAAAAACAAGTTTGTACCCAGATAGTAGTCGGGAAACGTTACTTACACAAATCTGACTCCAAAACAGCAGGAACCCTCGGGCTAATCGATTCATTCATGTAGATCATAGATGGGTAAGTCACACTAGCATGTCTACTGTCGAAGGTCTGTGATCCCCCGACTGACCTGTTTGTGGAACAGCGGGAACGGCAGGACGACCGTGGGCAGGCCGACGAACGCCATGCGCGGGTACTCGGTGTGCACCAGGTGTTTGTAGAGCGGCCGAACCTGGCGGTCCACCACTGACACACCGCACTCCGGCGACAGGAAAGGAAACACAAACTCGTAACCTGGAACAGGGAAACGGTAACTCGTAACCTGGAACACGGAACGGGAAGACAAACTAGTACCCTGGAATTGAAACACAACCTCGTAACCTGAAATGGAAACACAAACTAAGTATCGTAAACTGGAACGCAGGAACACAACCTCGTAGTTGACGTTGTACTTAACAATAATATAGGACGTCGCCTAGCACATTACTTCATCTAAAATAGTTCAAAACTCCCGGCATCCCTAACCAGTGCTGGAAATGAGGCCGCTTTCTGGATAAGTTTCGTGTGACTATTAACTTTGCATCTCGACTGGGGCGAGCGGCGAAAACAACCGCGACCCTGAGTGGGTCCCGAAAGGCTAAGCGTTGCAGCTGGACGGGATTAACCCGGGAGGAGAATAAAACGCCGGGACCAGAAAGCGGCCTCATTTCCAGCACTGTCCCTAGCCCCTTCCAGACCAAAGCGACCGTTACCCATCCACTTCTCGTTTCCCAACCCCCAACTCACCTGTGCAGAACATGAGTACATCGACCTCGACCCTGGAGCCGTCCAGCAGCACGGCCTCACTGCCGTCCATCCGCTCAATACCCACCGTTTGGCGCATGTTGTCGGGCAGCGTGGCAGGGAACGGCGGCTGGTTGTGCGCCAGGTACACCTGACGACGGGAGAGGGTGGTCAGAAGAGAGGGGAGGGAGGGAGGGAGATGGAGAGAGAAGAGAGAGAGAGAGAGAGAGAGAGAGAGAGAGAGAGAGAGAGAGAGAGAGAGAGAGAGAGAGAGAGAGAGAGAAGAGAAGAGAAGAGAAGAGAAGAGAAGAGAAGAGATAGAGATAGAGATAGAGATAGAGATAGAGATAGAGATAGAGATAGAGATAGAGATAGAGATAGAGATAGAGATAGAGATAGAGATAGAGATAGAGATGGAGAGAGAGAGAGAGAGAGAGAGAGAGAGAGAGAGAGAGAGAGAGAGAGAGAGAGAGGGACAGAGACAAAGACAGAGACAGAGACAGAGACAGAGACAGAGAGAGAGAGAGACAGAGACGGCGAGGAAGAGAAATGTTACAAATAAGTAAGCAAAACATAATTGAAGGATTCTGCATTAGCTGGTTTAAGTTCTAAGCCGAACAAATTCTAGGCAAACCAGAATGATATTCGTGAATTACACAGCCGAAATTCATATTCACAGGCTAAAATACTACCCCTTGATTTCTTTAAAAGATTAGGAACGATTCCTAGTTCATCCTCTTAGCCGTTTGGGAATTGAATCGACAACATTTCTGCTCACCTGTTTGGCCACTTTGGAGACCTCCATGGAGATGTCGATTCCCGACGCCCGGCCTCCCAGCAGAATCATCTTCTTTCCTAGAGAAACAAGACAACAAAGGTTCAAGCTGGCAAACAGGCGCAAACGCTGAAAACGTGATGATATAAACAGTAAACAAACACGCTTGTGAGTGGTTAGCCAGTAGCTAAAGAGCGGCATAAAGACGTCGGTGATCGAATTGCATAACCCAAGCGGTTTTAGCATATTCAGGAGATGTGTCGTTGACTATGTGGGAAGCCGCTAAATGTGCAGCTGCTCTTCGTGATTTTAATGATTTTGTCATTGTTTTGTGTTGTATTATTATAGGTAGGACTTCGTCTTTAAATGGGGTGTCCCCGTCGACGATGACTTAAATAAACTAAACTAAACTAAGTCGAATGGCTGCTAGCCGCCCAAGAAGTGCTCATGTACGCGGTAGTGAGTGTACTACACCTGTCATCGGCTTCTGATACCGCCCGTATAGAGATTGCAATCCCGGGATCGGGATCCCGGGATCTCGGCGGGATTTTAATCCCGATCCCGATCCCGAAATTCCGCCAATCCCGGGATCCCGAAAAAAACAGTTTTTCACCATAAACAGAATGCAGCCGCTGCACGAGTCTTGTTTGCACTCTGCATGGTGCTGCGTGACATAAAGCAGATAAACTATTTAGCTGGCACCCCGTATTGGTCGTCCACAATCGACCGTGTTGTAGCTCCCGGGTATCACCCACAGCGGTTAAGCCGCTTAAATACGTACGAAAAAGGATCCCGAACGCCAAAAAAATTGCAGTATCAGCGCTGCAACATCTTTAGGCAGGATCACAGATCGTTCAGCGATTCTGACTTGCCTGTCCGTGGCCGGAACAAAAGAGGTCATCAAGACAAGTCTTTGAGCTCGTGTCGCAGAAAAATGTCACAGATGTCACGCAAGTGACGGCAGAGCTCACTGATTCAGACGTTGAAGACAGTAGAGTGGACTTGGAGCTCTCCCAGTCAGTGACTCTGCTCTCAAAGCGACTTTCGAGCAAATTCTGAGAGACATTAGTGATGAAAGCGGAACCGGAAGGAGGTGAAGTGACCAAGCGACGCCTTGAAAACATTGTGAAATAGGGAGCTGCCAAATTTGGCGTACACTGCTTGCGAGTTTTTAAGTAGGCAGACAGACCAGCAATGGCTTAAAACTGTCGCGCTAACTACGAGTAGCGCAGACGAAGAGTGAGTGAGGCGTGGATGTGCTGGAACCCGTCTAGTAAACGTACTGGTCGACGCACAGTTTTATAAAGGCCAATTGGGAATAAATACTTATGCTAATCAAATCGAAACGTTTTCTTTGCAAATTCAATCGTTTTTAATGCAAATGACATGGTCTAAGGATGGCTTTTGGTTGCCTCTTTTTTGTGGTAAGCTAAAAGACGCAAAATATGTCCGTAGGAAATCACTCTTACGACATTTAGTGACAAGACCGGGATCCCGGGATCCCGAAATAAAAACTTTCGGGATCCCGGGATTGGCAAAACGTTCCGGGATTGCAATCTCTACGCCCGTATTGGTACAGGTACAGGGCTCTAATAAACGCGGTAGCAGCTGACCAGTGTCTCTACACCTCTCTACTGATGACATATCACCTGTGTACGGCTCCGGGAAGCGGTAGTCGTGACTATGTAGTACCTCTCCCTGGAACTCCTTCAGTCCCGGTATGTTGGGCACGGCCGGAACCGAGTAGTGACTGGAAACCGGAAAACAGCAGGTTACACCTGTCTTCCGACGTGATAATTTTATCACGACATAGTGCGTATCAAATGTTATCAGTAAAGTACGATGGTTATGTTCAGGCCTTACAGTATTTGCTTACATTCTGCAATGTATTCGTGCGGCAGCTCTGAACATTAGTTCGTAAAGTGCATTAAGAAAAAACTGAAAATTAAGTCTCCTTAATGCAGGAAATGAGCGAAGTAATGTCCGATATTCAGATGCATGAATTTCGGCACAGGTGGGACACACTGGCTTCTGAACTCCGGCAGGTTCTACTCCTCCCTTCTGCGGCAACTCACCCGTTGCACACCAGCAGCGCGTCAAAGTGTCGGTTTTCGGCCGCGCCCGTGGTCAGGTTACGAGTGGTGATACTCCATCCCGAGCGAGGGTCACCCACGCTCAGAGGGGTCACCTGCTCCACACGTGTCTCGAACTGGGGAAGAGTGAGGGACGGGGTAGTGTGAGAGTGAGTGAGTGAGAAAGAGACATGGTAGGAGAAAGAGTATTTTTTTGTTTTGAGCTGCCAACTGACGCCTCTGATTGCCAGCAGAGAGAAATTAAAGAATAAATGAAAAAATGTTACTGAATTGAGAATAAAAACGAGACCAGTGGAATCAAAAAAGTTTCACTTCGATCTACTTGAAGCTTGAAGTCAACATGTCATTTAATGACTTTACAATTGTTGTTCTTATCTCGCATCGGTCTATGTTTTAATGAAAGTGTAGCCGAAAAGAGCAAACGTCACTGCTAATGTCATCCCAACTTCCCAAGTTGCTTCTCAATTTAAGCTGCAGGGCAATGGTGCTATGCAGATGCATCTGTTCATGAACGTTCTGGATAGTAACATCTAGGGTATCCACAATGCCGAGAATCGTGACTCAACACATGTGAAAGCAGCACCAGTTCACATATCCATTTCATTCAGATGAGTAAGAATACCGCGATTCGCACGCTCTCGCACACGTGTGCCCAGGTACGATATACGCAACGTGGTATCTCATATCACCTTATCGGGCCAGCGATGCGGACATAAGAGCCATGCCCCCCGGTCGACAACAAGTGCATAAAAAGCAGCTTAGCTGAGGTCACTCGAAACGCACCTTACTAGCACGGTGCGGCGAGGTGTGAACCGAAATAAAAGCTGATGAAATTCGCCGCGATACGCATAGAAATAAGACAAAATACTGAGAGGCAACAAAGTAATCAAGTGGGGTGAGTGGCTTCTGACAAAAGATTCCAGCCCGAATCACGACGCAAACTTACTACGCATTGTATACGCAGCGGCCAGGTCAAAGTCCAATTCAGATGACTCGCAAGTCGCAGAGGATTTCCTGTATCTGATTTCGCAACAACTTGCAGTTATCAATGGGAAACGCCGCTTTTCAACGACGCTGTCGACTTCTAAAAACGTTAGTAATATTGCTCAGCGTTATATAAGCCGCAACAGTCTCATCTCACTCGTGGAAAAACAAAGAACGAACAAAAAGCTACCAGCAATAGCACCAACTCAAGTCTCAGCTATGAGAAGCAAGGCATATGAATCAATGACTTGCTGTTCTGAAGAGGTACTCGAGATAAGAGCATACATGTTTTACTGAGTCTGTTTGAGTACAAGAGAGTTTAGTCCACCGAGTTTATGCCTGTTTCTTCAGGCCTTTGGTGAATCATCTGGTGGAAGGTTACCCTTACCTTTTTAACCGCGTCGTGGCATTGGGGGTATGTTTGTTTCTCTGTAATGTTTTCCTTTTTCGCGAATATCTCAGCACCGGCAGCTTTGGCACGTCTTATAGTACCGTAAAGTGGGGCTATTTGAGACAGTGGGGCTATTTGAGACAGTATTTAAAATCGCTTTAAAATGAAGATCGTTTGATTTTTGTGTGATATTTTTGCTCAGGGAGGTGTGGGATCGAGCAGTAAATCGCCTGAGCAAAACATTAAGCATACGTTTTAAGTGGTTTTTATTTTATAGCAATTTTAAATACTGTCTCAAATAGCCCCACTGTCTCAAATAGCCCCACCTTACGGTACATATATCACATCCGCATATCGTTCAATTTTACGTCTTTTGCCCTTCGAATGACAAACGGTTGGCCTCTGGTCAAATGTAATGACGCATTTGCGAAAAGCCTTAAAATAGCCATCGAAAGCTTTTTTCGCGACATGATTTTATATGCCACTCAACGCATGGCGCTATGTGGTCAAGAAAGAAACGTTCACTTCACCAGCAGCTAGGACGTATTAATTTACGACTACCACCAGTACAGTACAGTACAGCGTCGTTATCAATTAGGCATGTACTATATACTCATTACAAGGATACAGAAGAGGCTACTTTATAGAAATATCCACAACCAATCACATACTTCATTACATTTGTGTCTGATGCCATTAGCTAGACGCCCTAGCTGAGCGCAACGCAAACAAAAACGAGGTGTTGACCTGTAAGAATCTTGGTGTTGACAACGTGTGACTTAGCTACACTGGCATAGAAAAAGGCTTTAGGTTTATCTGTTACTCTTTTTGCAGGCCCTTGGGCTAACATGCAATCGGAACTAACAATTCAAGAAAAAAAGCTTAGCGGGTTCACTTATCGGTTTCACCGTAAAAACGTGGGAGCTAGGGTAATACGATATTCACAAATGAACTTAAAAACCATCAAAATCACTGGCACTTGAACTTTTGACTGTGTCAGATCCAACAGCTTATTTACAAAGACCAAAGAAACAAAACGATGTTAGCGACCTGGGAAACAGTTCACGGTATATCCAATAAAGCAAGTTATGCCAGCAAATTAACGATTCATATTACTTTCTGATGTTATACCTCGCAGATAAATGTTTGAAAGTCAAACTTACCGAAATGAATCGTTCCAAGTTGAACTCAGACGCATAGCTGCGCAGGTAGTCGAGCACTTCTTCGTGGAAAATAAACGACTTCCCGTTGTAGCTTGTTTCCTTGAATGGAAAATCTGGAAAGCCCATTACCTCTTTGGGCAAATTCGTTCTGCAAAGGGTCAGGGTAACAACTGTAATAATACAGCTGACAGTGAAGGAACTGGGGCAGCACAGCATGTAGGCATTACGTAATTGTAAGCATTGTAAAGGATCGAATGGCACAAAAAGAGATGCTTCTTACGTGCTTCTTACCAAGGACATAGCTACGTAAAAGCCATGATGAATTAAATCACGGAATATCCTCATCACTTATCTCCGAATTGAACATCATACATAGCAATAACCTCATCCCTATTCCAATTCACAGGCCACAGGCTGAGTCAGGAAGCCACCTCATAATTCAATACGAATCCATCCTGAAGGCACTGTGGGCACACCATACTCACCGAAGGTTTCGGTACATGCTGGAGTGGATGGGCAGCCCATGGCGATCCTTTCCGACCTGGTCTGTGTAGACCCAGGTTCCACCGATGGTAGCCGCCTGCTCAAACACCACGGGCGGCGCGAACACGGCAGGCTCGGCAGACAGCAGGCGGGCAGCCACCAGCCCGGCGGCTCCGGCCCCAATCACTGCCACCTTCAGCATCGCTGCTCTGTGAACCAGCCATACCTCGGTCACAACTGGGTGAATGAAATACAAATAATGATGGTCAGGCAAAGTAGATCAGTACTCTACATCAGCATGTGTACCCAGCCAGCAATTACCCAGGTTTGGCTTAAGTCCGTTTTGCCCCGGCAACTCCGACTGGCCAGATTTTGGCCGGTGTAAATGGAACGCCGTCGGAACAGGGGGTTCGGGTCGATATGGCTCTATTCTGGCCAGCCAGACTTTGCCGTAACGCTCCCGAGTGGGTGTGGTTTCAGACCACCAACTCCGGCTCAAGTCCGGCTTCCTGCTACTGTGCTGCCACACCCAGGTCCAGCTGTCTCTTAGCTGCTCTGGCTTACTGTGGCTGAAGTACGATTGAGATACGGCATGGCTGATGCTGCTTAAGTCTGGCTGTGGTGCCGTGCGGGCGAGCTCTGGGATCCTGTGTCAGCTCCAGTAGAGCTCCAGACCTTGTATGTACTTTAACCATAGTAAGGTGCCGGAACTAGCCAGAGTAAAGCCAGATCAAGATACAGTTCATACCAATTTTGCTGGCTGGGTATGAGCTTAAATGGACAAAAAGGTAAATTTTGCCACAAATCATGGCAAAACATCAGTGCAAAATTGTGTGCCAAAGTTCAGAGCATGAGAGTCCCTGAGGCATCTGGCGACTGGCATAGAGTTTGGATTTTTCTGATCTGGCTCTATTATGCACTGCACCCTAGTTGAGTACTGTAAAATGTTATCAACTGAGGTCTCTACAGCACAGGTTCAGTGATAATGTAGGTTCAGTGTGAACTTCAAATGCTTAAAATGCTACCAAAGTTTTACAGGAAAGTGTCATTCAGCAGATTATTACAAAAGCCAAAAATGAGAACCTTAAAAGGGCTATGGCTAAGAAAATCGCAAAAGCTCTAGTCTAGCTTCATGATCAGCAGGCGAAAGTCAAAACAGACAGCAGTAAAAATTGTATGAAATGCTGTGAATTTTATCTCAACTTACCGAAACTGGCAAAACAATCCAAACAAGATCAATGATGATTCAGGCTTGATTCAGGCAATCAAGAGGCGACAAAGATCAGACGACTCTCACAACTTGCCCTCAAGAAAAGAGACGTCCTTGAGAAAAGGTGACTGAAGAGCAACAGCAACCAACAGCAACTGCAACGGTCCCCGAATTGAAATTGAAATTGAGGCACCAATTCCGGATGGACCTCTATACACGACGCGGACTCGGTGCTGACGGGATTGTTTATCTTTTGGCTTGCATAAGCTATTTGGTAGCTTTCACATAAAGGGAAAAAAGAGTGTTGTGAAAGTCATAGATATAAAAGACTAGATGGGACATTGGCAGTATTTTAGTGCGTGCGACTGGCCGCCATGTTTGTGAGGGCGGGAATCTGCGGCGTTGTGTAAACACTACGGGAGGAGGGGGGTATTTGAGACTGATTTTGTGGTATTTTTCGACCGAAAAGTGCTAATCTTTTTTGCTCACGGCATTCTTTGGAATGTGTAGATTGTGGAACAAGTGCTGAAATATGCTTATCTATTGTAATTTGGCTACGTTAGCCTTAGACATGTTGCACTGTTGACGCTGATGAAGAATAGGCGGCACCAAAGGTAGATTTGCTTGGCATGCCTGTTTTAGATTTAATTCAGTTCCCATGTTTTTTTTGTGCACACCACAATCCTTTAATTATTCTTGCATGGATAGAGCATCAGTCATATGATTTTTCACAAAGAAAGCTTACCTAGATAGGTACCAGAACATTGGCAGCGGAAAGCAGACTCATTACCTACACTTGCTTTGCCTGCTCACTTTCTACTGTTGCCTTCAATGGACAATATTTATGAAGTAAGAAGGTTTTATGATTATAGGTTTTAAATAAGTACTTTACTTAATGTCATCAGTTAGTATTAAATAGTAGTTCAGTGCCAAACGAAAAATCCATGCACTATGCCAGATGCCTCGGGGGCTCTTATCCGCTCTGGGTTCAGAGTGCAGTGGCATACCACGCTCACCCTCAACCAAGGCTATATAAACCTTATAAAGGCGATATAAACCCCCTCAACCAGAGCTGATAGATAGTGAAAATGCCAGACGTCGTGATATCTGCACCAGTGAACCGTGTCGCACATTTGATCCCAATAATGAACAGCACAGGGGTGACGTAAAAATGTGCGTTAGTTGGAGCACCTAAACTCAGATTGTCATTACCTAATTAGTTTTCACATTGTAAAGCTTAAACTACACTTCATGCTCTTTTGGCTCACCTGTTATCAGTATCAGTAAATAGGGTATTAGTAAATCTGGCGTTACCATCAATGCTAAGTGCTAACAAGTAAATATGAAGTCCAAGGAAGATAAAAATCATAATCTTACTTGACCTAACCTTACCTACTAACCTAACTAACCTACAACCTACAAACCTCAACCTACATACAACCTCCATACCTACAACCTACCCACCTACAACCTACCAACCTTATATGTGCCGACGGTGGCACCAGATTTATGGATACCCTTATTTGTTAGGTACTTCACTCCACTTCTCATTTTATTTGAAGCTCATTTAAATTCTTGTATTTAAGTCTGTGTAAACTATTATTTTAAAAACCTGATGCTTTTCCATGACTGTAATCTCACTGTTTGATATGTGTATTTTGTAGTGTGTACTGTGTGCAAATCCAGTATCCTACACTTGTATGCTACAGGCCTTGTTTTGATCTGACTAACTGTTAATATGTTTCAGCTTTAAAGACTAGTATCTTTTGAAATTGAAATTTGCCTCTCAGTCTCTCAAGAATCAAGATGCCAAATAGATGTGCAGGATTTGATTGCTGACAAACCAGGGATGAGGCTCAAGAGTCAAGAGATCACCCTGCATTGGCAAGTAAAAGCTACAGACTCTTGATTTTTTATATTGTTACAGGTTATCTGTCACCGAGAGCGATTGCTGTAGTTCAATTTATTGCATCAAAATTGGCAGAATATGACTTCACTGATCACTCTGACGTCATTTACGGCCGACCTATGGTAGCTAACAATTTTTATTTCTATAAAATGTTTCAGATTGATGCAGCCGAAGGTACTGCAAGTTTCGTATTGACACGTCTAGTGGTTTAGAAATATTGCAACAAATATATATTTTAATTTTTTTTCAATATATAAATGTAAATATTTTATTGCAGAAAACAGGAGAGGGGCTCTGTAGAGCCCCACCCTCCAGTCATGCGTGGGTAAAGGCCCATCAGTCACTAAAACCAGAATAAGTGCAAAAAATTATTACCAAATGCCCGGAGACTGCTTTACCATTGCCAACATGTGTGTGTGTGTGTGTGTGTGTGGGGGGGGGGGGGGTGTGTGTGCGTGTGCGTGTGTGTCAACAATGTGTTAACAACAAATACAACACTTGTGCCTGGCGTATGTTAACACTAAACACTATTAGCCATATTTTATTGATACTAATCGAACCTTCCAGGTGGCTGGAACAACCCCAGTGCCGCACAGTTCTGCGGGATATTCCGGCACCTGCTCCACCGCTGCGGCGTCCGGCCCGGCAGCACAGGGAAAGTGGCAGCCCTCGACCCGACCAGCATCCTGGCAGTCGGTCACACGACCAGCGGCCGGGGAGCCAGCCTTACTACCTCGGCCTCCACCACCTCAGACAACGGTGCCACGGCACTCCACATCATCACGGAGCACGACTTCCAGCCTGGGCTGTCGTCTGGTGGGCAACATCGTCACCTACATCGCAGGGTTCGTGGTGAAGAAGGCGCTCGACTCTGTCAGCTGTAGCACCTGTCAGGAGGCCCTGGTGAGCGACATCCAGCCGGACGACATGACACAGCTTTACCACCTCTTCATCATCTCTGCCAGATGAGCTAAGGTGGGGACGGGTTACATGCCTGGGATCTGACTGAGACCCGCTCATACCCTGCCGAAGTGTTGGTGATTTCAGCGGTCAGCTGTCTCTAGCCGGTGTCAGTGAGTCGCGGCCAGCTGCCGCTGGAGTGGGTATCTACCGTCGATAGCTGCTGTGTGGCGGATAGCGTGGATTTGGATGGACACTTCATATTAATGAACAGATCAATGTCTGGCCGATAAAAGACGTATTTTGTCGATGATTGCTTAGTGACTGAGTGGGTCCACTGGCGACCAATGCAGTGGGCGCTGGGTTAACGCCTCGCCTCTTGTGACCGTGTCGATATATAGCATTGTTAATTGCCGATTCGTTGCCGGCCGTCTCTGCTCCGTGGCTGGCTGATC
Source organism: Amphibalanus amphitrite (assembly GCF_019059575.1). Lineage (NCBI taxonomy): Eukaryota > Metazoa > Arthropoda > Thecostraca > Balanomorpha > Balanidae > Amphibalanus > Amphibalanus amphitrite. Next base: position 631,287 of record NW_024881781.1, read on the forward strand.
CGGCACAAACTGGTGTTCGTGGCTGAAGGCGCGGCTACAGTTACACTAGCTCGCCACGTGCCTGTGCGACTATCGTCGGTGCTGTCTGCAAGGGCGATGTCGGTGCCTGTAGGGGGCGCGGATTGATTCAAAGTGAGGAATGGGTCATCGGAGCTCGGGTCAGGTCATGTTCGGCTTAAATAAGCGGATTTTGCGATTTGCCGCATCCGGTTGAATTTCCTTGCCTTCTAGTGCATGTTTATGCATTTTACATGCGTTTTTTTTTTTAGTGTTGATGTCTAGATAACGTGCATTTGCCTCGAGGTCAAGGCTGCGCTTCATATGGGCAGTTTTCGGAGCATCTTGCTCATTTTATTCGTAATCCTTAATTATGTTTGCGGATTTGTGCCCGCAAATCATTTTTTTAAAGTAAGATTGACACGGGATTCGAGATCGGCGCCCATAAATACACTTCACATGACCCGCCATGTGTCAAGGCCATCCGAGGTCATCTAAGGTCGCTGACCTTGTATGACCTTATGTGACCCGGTTCGCTAGATTTCGAGATGAGGTTGATTGGGAATGATGTAACCCATTTCGCCGACAGTTCACGCGTTTTGGTCGATTTTATAGCGAAAGATCTCAAACTCCAGTGACTTTACTGGTTCGATTTCCAGTGTTTGACCTGACCTCTGAGTTCACCCGTTGACCTAGTACCCTGAAATTTGGTATCACTGGTTTACTCACATCGCGGACAGCATACCTATTTTTTCCGTTCTTGCTCCGTCGAGGGGCGAACGGCTGGAGTTCACTCCGTTCACCCTGGCTTCCCCTACTCGTAAGACGCTGACAAACTACGAACGGGTGAGGGCTAAAATTGCACTTATTATCGATCATTGTCCATTGCATACTGCATACATAGATATAAAGTATGGTAGCCATAATGGGAAACGAATTTAATCTTAAATTAGCATGCCAATTGCATCTACCTTCGGTGCCGCATATCCTTTATCAGCGTCTTCAGGGCTATATGTCTAGGGCTGATGTAATTACATTACTATAAATACACATGTTTCTGCCCTTGTTTCACAATCTACTCATTCCAAAGAATGCCATAGGTAAAAAAGATTAACACTTTTCGGTCGAAAAATACCACAAAATCTGTCCCAAACACCCCCCTCCTCCCATAGTGTTTACACAGCGCCGCAGATTCTCGCCCTCACCAACATGGCGGCCGCTGCTACGTATTCGCGAGTCGCTCCCGACATGGGGGTGCCCTATCTAGTCTTTATATCTATGGTGAAAGTCCATTTTATTTTTTTAAGAACTCACCGTTTTACTTGATAACATTGGTTAAAACATAAATCCCAAAGCTTTTTTTTGTTTTAGATCAATGTTCACAGTTACGTTACGAACCAGTTTCTCTAAAAATTTATCTTGATGAAGGGAGGTTTCAATGCATTTTCATGGCCTAACATAGTTTTCCTAGCAATACTACCATATCCTAACCGTTTCAATAATAACGCTCTTCAGACATTTTAAAGCTGTAGTAGAGTTTGCTTCGCAAAAAAAATCCCTGAAATTTATCAGACAAGTGGTTCATTAGACAACATATTTTTGTTTTAAGCTGTTAATATGGCCGCAAGACGATTAACAATGTACCTCGGTCAATGTCTACCTTCAAATGTTGAGGGCTTAGCCAAAGTCACGGTTCGAACCCTGAAGAGAGACGAAATACTGAATGCGGTAAGTACTAAGTTGTCTAATTTTTAATGTTTGTAAGTTGCCTTATTTTTAATATTCGTTCCCACTTCTACTAAGCACACACTAAAATATGAAACATGATATTTTCTTCAAGTCCACTCATCTCTTTGGGACTCGTCCTCTCTGCCGACTACCAGTGTGTACCTACTGTGTATTGGTATTGGTATTGCATACCTAGTGGATTGACTGCAGTGGTGCCATGTTGATGTGCTCGCACACTGTCTGTGTTGTCCGAGAAAATGATGCAGGAAAATGCTGCTAGATGTGTTGTAATAAGTGGTCTTATTGCAGTTGTATTTTCACAAATGCACACACCTAAATAGAAATTTAGAAATCTTGCAATACAAAATTCAGCAATAGAACTGCAGTAGAAATGTTAAGCTTGGAATGTGCTGGCTGGTGTAAATTTGCTGCCTAGTTAAGGTTAGAGTGGGATCTGATTCTGATGCTGTTACATTTATTTCTATGCTCTTTACCCTAAAAGCATAGGCTTCTTGATTTCATTTGTTTCTTTGCTTCTTGCTGCAGTTGTCAGTTCAGTTGTCTTGTTAGAACTTTTAGTTGATTTCAAAGTTTGTAATAGAAAGATTGGAAGCACCTGCCAGCTCCACCATTAGTGTTGGATAACCATTGATCTCTGGGCTTTTAGGCTGCAATTTTATTCTGTTGCAGATATCTTTCAGCTAGAGATAAGGAAACTAGGCATCAGTATTAATTATATTAAGTTTTTTTTAAACTTGGACTCTTCATATTTGTCCTCTTTCTTCATATTTTGATGTTTTAGAGCCTTGGTTGTTTAGTGACTTTGTCTTCATCCTACATTCCCCCTTTTTGTCTAGCATCTATTGCTGTTATTTTGTACTTTTGTTGATAATATTGGATTTTATTGCATTTATTTGCCATCAGATATCACATAACTCTATCATTTTGCTATAGCACTGTTGTTCATCTTATTTAACCTGTGTTCGGTGCCAGTTTTTCCCGGAGAACACCACACTGGACGTGCGGGACCCACAGCACCAGTGCCGCGCCGGAGACACCGTGCTCATCGAACAGATGCCCGACGACGCCCTCGGCAAGGTCAAGTTCCAGCTGCTGAAGACGGTGTACCGTTACGGCGACAACAGGGACCCCATCACCGGCAAACTGGTCATGGGAACGGAGTACAGGTGCGTGCGTCGTACCGCTGGGGGTTGAGAGGGGCACGGGGACGGAAACTGAGATGGTGCATTATTCATTACTACACAGGGAAGCACATTTTGATGTCGTAAAATGATTTTGAAACTAGGTGCTTATTTTAATGAAGCTGCGCTTTTAATGTTTTGAATGGCAATTGGCAAGTATCTGGAGACATTCGCGATCATTCGTTGCTTATCGTACTGGCGATCTTGATTGCTTCTGAATGACAGATTGGTGTGATCACCCGAATCGAATCAGTGAGTTGTCACCACGGTTCTAATGCTTTGATTACAACCTCTGCCTTTACTTGAAATGTCAACCCTCGCTTTAGTTCACATCCTTCTTTAGCATGCCACTCACTCTGCTGTTGTACTCCACAGGGAGCACGTGGACCTGGAGGCCCAGCTGGCGGGGAAGGACGGTGGCGTCACCTTCGACTACGAGAGCGCCCCGCCGCGGGGCTGGCAGGAGGGCAAGAAGGACTGGTCGCACCGCGAACCAGAGGTCAAATGGCACGACGACGGAAAGTGGGAGCCGCACCAGTGGTGACTGGTGGTCTCATACCAGACTTTGGTGCCGTCGGGGCTGTGTGTGAAGTGAGGATGGATGCGAGGTATGCTGGGGTGGTGTGTTTTTTAATAGTCGTTGGATTGTGAGGATGTTATATAGTGTATTGCATGGTCATTGTGTTTCTTAAAATATAGATATGCAGAAGTGCGGTGAAGTTTCGTTTAGGTTCGAATGTAGGGACTTTTCAATTCTTAGTGGTAATGACTCAGGTTTCAAGTGTGTGCTAGGCACCTAGTGGACCGTATTTGCCCATTTTGTTTCACGCTTGTGTTACTGGCTTTTATTTACGACGAGGATATCTCGTTAGACCTCGGGTACAATGTTGAGCATACCTATAGGCAGTGGGACGACCCACGCGTGGTTACATGGCACATAGGCACGTAGCAAAAACATGCATTATTTATCACAAATGTGGGAGCTGTCGTCAGTTTTGACGAAACATCACAGCTCCCGTCACACTCATTCACATCGGCACAAGATGCCGAGCAGAGCAGGGACCCGCCGCCACTCCTGCTGTCACCTATTGTGAATTACAAAAACTCGTAATTCTTTTTGTAACCAGCAGGTGGCGCTGTTCCATCTGTTCTGAGGCCACCAGCACATCGCCATTCCAAAATCCACATAAATCGCAATCACGCATGCATCAGATAACACTAAGCACAACCTCTCATCTTCAGAAGCCGTGCTTATGATATTAGATGGACATAACTTGTTTGTAGCGGCGCTGGCTCTGTTGCTCGGCCAAACCGTGGGCAGAGGACGGCCGCTGCCCCGCCGACCGGTTTCGCGCCGGTCCCGTGCGGCCAGCGATGACCTTGGTGGTCGGGCGGCTGCCGGCAGGCCCGGGCCGTGCCGTCTCGGTCGGGCGATTCGCAACAGCGCGAGTTCTGTTGCCCAGCGGCCGGCGCACTCACGAGTCACGGGACGTGGATGCTCATGTCACGGTAGAGTCGCTTGCACGGTAGTTTCTGTACGGCGCACTAACAATCTCACACTCACAATATGTTCGGAAACGTACTTGCGACGCTATTCACACACCAAATCCACGCTAACATTTATAGCAGTAGGTATCCATGGAAGCCTAGTCAAGGCACCGTCCAATATTTCGTCCATGGCGGTCTCTAAACCACTACCACCCGCTCTCAGGCGTCGGCTCGGCACTACGTAACGCAGAGATTCTTCCACAGGTGTTTCTTCTTTTGGAAACGCCTTTTGCCAGTCGGGTGCAGAGAAATAATGCCAGTGTCGTAATAGCCCGGCTTGCCATGGAACTTGTAACCGGGCGAAGCGAATATGCCTGAAAATGAAAAAGAACCGTTTTAAAATGTAAAACACATTCAACAACGAACTGGGAGGAAAAATGAAAGTAATTGTCTTCTTCTAAATTTTATCCTTTCCAGGCTACAACCCGGTCCATTCAAACGCCTCATTCAGGTACAGCACCAACCAAAAACAACGTGGAAACATTCCTAGATCCACATTTCCAACCGAACACAACACCTCCTCCACGGTATTTCCCGTCCGTGTCCTTTGCAGGCGCCGCCACATAGCTGGGCATCGTCCCATCTATACGCTGTGTCATTCCCGTTCTTTGGCGGCCGAGCGGACACGAGGCGGCATGTGAGTGTGGTAAATGAACACCCGATAGAAGCCGACATCGACACGGCACCGGACAGGATGGGACAAATACCGACGGTGGTGTGGGCCGCCCAGGTGTTATAGAGACATCGGGAGTAATAAAAACAAGGGGTTTGAAAGGTTTACAGACGTGCACAGCTGGGAAACGTATTAGCTACATATGACATGCCCTAGTTTTTTTATGGTATAAAAACGATAGAGGCGCAGGAGTTAGCTCATATTATACAGTTATCCTCAAACCATTATACTCCAGTGACGCCATTGACCACCAAAAGACGTCACTATGTTTCACTCACTGGTGGTGATGACGGGTCGGGGCGGGTCGAATTCCTCCTCCTCCCAGCTCCTCATCTCTGCCAGGTAGCGCTCGGCCAGGTATGTGAACACCTGGCTAACGTTGAGGTCCTCCTTGACGGAGGTACGGTACAGGCGCACCTTCAGCTCGCGCGCCAGCGCCTCCGCCTCCTCCCTGAGGGTGGAGAGAGGGATCGGGGATTAGTTACAAGGGCTTGTAATTTTTATTAGTACTTCGTTAAGTTAGAAAGTCAAAGATAGGAAAAACGGAAACGTGAAATACGACGTATAGTGCATACATCTTTACTTTACAGCATACATCTTTGCGTTAGCGTTAGCCCAAATGTCTGATTATTTTTATATCTATCGTTCCAGTCTGGTTACTGTCATAGCCGGTCATTTGAGTCTCAGACTACTGTCTTTGGTTGGTGCAGCCTCTGGTAGTAACCATAGTCAGTCGTTGCAGTCTCCGATTAGTGACATTGTCGGTCGTTGCAGTCTCCATGCCTATTGTCCACTGTTGCAGTCTCTGGTTACGGTCATTGTCGTTAGTTCAGTCTCCGGCTATTGTCACTGTCGATAGTTGCAGTCTCCGATTGGCGTCGATAGCAAGTCGTTAATCGCAGTCTATGGTTATTATATAGTCGATAGTTGCAGTCTCTGGTTATTGTCATAGTCGATAGTTGCAGTCTCTGGTTATCATAGTCAATAGTTGCAGTCTCCGGTTATTGTCATAGTCGGTAGTTGTAGTCTCTGGTTATTGTCATAGTCGATAGTTGCAGTCTCTGGTTATCATAGTCAATAGTTGCAGTCTCCGGTTATTGTCATAGTCGGTAGTTGTAGTCTCTGGTTATTGTCATTTTCGATAGTTGCAGTCTCCAGTTATTGTCATTAGCAGTAGTTGCAGTCTCCAGTTGTTGTCATTATCAGTAGTTGCAGTCTCCAGTTATTGTCGTTGTTAGTAGTTGCAGTCTCAAGTTATTGTCATTGTCAGTAGTTGCAGTCTCCAATTATTGTCATTGTCAGTAGTTGCAGTCTCCAGTTATTGTCATTGTCAGTAGTTGCAATCTCCAGTTATTGTCATTGTCAGTAGTTGCAGTCTCCAGTTATTGTCATTGTCAGTAGTTGCAGTCTCCAGTTATTGTCATTGTCAGTAGTTGTAGCCTGGTTATTGTCATGATTGTCATAGTCGGTAGTTGCCGTCTGCGGTTATTGTCGTTGTCGGTAGTTGCAGTCTCCAGTCCGCTTATTAACACTGTCGGTAGGTCTCCAGAAGTTGCAGTTATTGCAGTTCAGTCTTTCAGTCCCCAGTCTCAAACATTGCTCGGCGTTGTAGCCTCTGTCGGTGGCAGTCTCAACGTCGGTGCTTATTGCTTAATCTAAGCTCCCTTTGCATTCATGGATAAAAATCGCAAGCCGTCAACGATGCATGACGGTCGATTGATCGGTCATGAGATGCCGATGAGCCCGTGTTGTGTTTTCAGCTACGGCGCTTGCAATTAGAGTCAAGCGTAGATTGTCACTACGGGACATCAACACGCTAATGCAGTTGAGCAAGCGAAAATCGTTTTTGCGTTGCAACTATCGAGGGCATCGAATATAACAATGCCGTCATGACACAACCACTCGACTGAAATCACGGGTTACTGCCATACCGCAGCGTTGAAATCACCATTCACCGAAATCCACGGCAGGAATGGCACAGGATAGTGGCGCTAGAATGCTCAGCATACACTCACGCATCAATGGTGGCCCGGTCGATCAGGTCGATTTTGTTCTGCACGAGCACCATGGGAATCGAGCCGCATTCGTCCTCCACCTGAGAACGGAACGAGGTCACGTCAGGTCATTGCACTGAGCGAGCTGCAAGGGGATTACAATGAGATAAAGTGATGGAGCAGTTATTTTCGCTTTCCGGTCTCACTCTCTATTCCTACTTTTCCTTATCGCTCCTGGTATATCCCTTTTCAAGCAGTCATTCAATAGAAACGCACATTCTATTTTGACTCCGTCCAAATATGATGGATCGATTCGCTGAAACAGAGGCGTCATTGACATCGCTCAAGTAAACCACAGCCTTGTCTGGTGACTTTTCTTACATCGTCTCTTGCAAGCCCAGTATGATTGAATGCCTCGCGGTTTCCCAAAAGCCACAGAACACCACCAGAACAGACCGATCGAAAAGAAAGCGACCCAAACATGGTAAGTGTTCGACCGCGCGATCCGAATTCAATCGTGGGGCTCAGCGGGCGTTTGTTGTCCTGGCACCGGGCCAACTCACAGCGGTATACCTATCGTTGGATATACAGAGGGTCAGTGTGTAACTGTGTATGAATCTACCAAGGACATGGCGTACGGTTGGCGCGTCTTCCCACAGCAAACCACCCGCTGACATTTATTTCCAATCGAGGACAACGCAGCAGTCATTGCTGCAAGTGACCAATCCGATCAATTTGACGATGACACAGCTCTGACCCGACAGTGGTCAACCAATGACCCCTTGGCCACTCGACGACGGTTGACACAGCGAAGGGTCACCAGCATTCGTCCGGCAGGGTCAGGAAGGTCAGGACACGGCGCGATGGCTATTATTTCCGTCCGGGACAGTGACATATTGCTCAGTAGGGGTTTATCAACAGGTCACCGTCGGTTATAGGGGTCATCTGACCATGACTGGACGGGGCAGCAGGTTACGGCATCCTGAGAGGAGGCAACAGTAGCTGTGGTTGTTATTGGGGATACATTTCGTTCTATGTTTAATTGTATTAATAGTTGTCTTTTTATTTGACTGTAAATGAGACGTTTGAGTAAAATATGATTCACGAAATAAGTTGAGTGTGGCTAGTTGGCCAGTGAGCGCGTATTCTTGTCCTTGGGCTTGCATCACTAGTCGATCTATTCAGCCGCCGTTATCCGCAAATGATGACTCGATCATTCGTCACAGATCGTTAGCGATCTCTGCAGATCCAGAAATGATCGGTGTCCGCCATGACAGTTGAAAGAAATTCCTCCTCTCGGGACGGCTGGGAACGAGAAATCATGATAGCTAATTGTCCCCGCCATTCGGCCCCTACAGCGTATGATAGATGGACCTGAGCCAAGACTGCAATCAGTAAATAATCAGCTGCAAACGTGCTGATGGGAGATTTGGAATGAGCAGGTGAAAGGGTCTGATGAAATCAATATCGTAACACTTAACAATACCACGTAAACGATAATACCACGTACAATGATAAAAAATCACAAATGTTGCATTCTTGGTGCTTTATAAAATGTGGTAAGCTCATGATAAATAAACGTCTATTTCCCTAATCGAATCCTAATGGTGAATGCCCTCTGTGCTAACCAACAACCCATGCGCCTTTTAGCATGTCAATCATCGTCTGAACAATGCCTCCTAATCATGTGCGCGTTCCCGATAGTGCGTGCCGTTCCCAGCGACAGCCCTAGTCAGTGCACTGTGACTGAGGTATCAGCCCGGCCCGGGTCGACAGAAATGACCGATCCATTAATGACTGCGGTGGGAGGCAATTTTCGGCCATTTCGTACCATTAGCCAAGCGGCGTGTGTGGCAGGCGGGGAGGGAAGACAAAATGAGGCAGTGAGTGGAGGATGTGGCGCATGACAAAGCTGGAGGTGTTTGCTTCATGGCTGTCGGGCCATGAGCGCAGTATCTACGAGATGCTCGTTATATACGATTAGGTCTTATTTTTTATCATTTAACGACCACACATATTTTTCATTAATCTGAAGAATGGCATATGCCCCGCCTTGGCAGCCCCCGCTGACTCTGCTACATGTGACTATGTGTAACTGCATGGGTTTCAATGGCTCTGAACATAGCGTACCACTATCGAAACATCTACATATACCGTATTCGCATTGACCTTTTTCTTCCAGTGCCGGACGGCCTGGAAGGAGGCGCGGTCTACCGTTGAAAAGGTGAGCACGCACGCCTGCGCACCGCGGTAGTAAGCCTTAGTGATGGCGTCAAACTCCTCCTGGCCGGCGGTGTCCCAGAGCATCAGCCGCACCGGGTCGTCGTACACTCTGTGGGGGAAAGGCAGAGCATCACACATCACATCACATCACACAGCGTCACACATCAGCCGCACCGGGTCGTCGTACACTCTGTGGGGAAAGGCACAGCATCACACAGCGTCACACATCAGCCGCACCGGATCATCGTCGTACACACTGTGGAGACGGGGATTGAGAGTTTAACACTGTGGGGAGGGGGTCATCAGACGCATTGGGTCGTCGTACACCCTGTGGGAAACGACATTATGTGAACTCCGCACTGAGAGAGGGAGTCATCAGCCACACCGCGTCATCGTGCACATCCTGCATAGAAGGGAGAATGTGAGGTCTGCACAGGGGAGAGGCCGCGCCCGCAAGTCAGTCGCACGGGGTCATCGAGGAAGGAGGATAGGTAGTTTGTGCGCTTGGAATGGTCGAGGGGGGTTTGGACTAACAGTGAGTCAAATTATACAGCGGCAGAGAGCGTTTGTAAGACCTTGCGTACATGCCGGCCACAATACCGTTGTAATGAGGCTGACGCATTTTATTGCACAATGGACATAATCCCAAGCTTGGATTGCATTTCAAGAACGCTTTTCAAGTCGATTTTTCTGCAATTGAGCACACGACTGTGTTCAGTCGAACGGTGACAATTACACAACACATAAAAATGAATTATTAGGTTTTATTTTTATATGCACAGAAAGACGCACCGAACCGAAACATAACCGGTTTGCAAGGTCGTAGATCACTTCTCGCCCCCTAATTGGCGGCTACTTTCATTGCTGTAGACGACCGCTTCACGTGGCACTAATGGTATGAACTGCCACTATCAGAGACATTGATCAGCCGTCGGATAAAAACTGGACTCGAGAATGAAATGTTTATTGCTTTTATCAACGTGGGAAAAAGGGCTGCTCTCATGTGGAATCGAATTTTGGTAAAGTCACCGCTGCACCAGGGCAATAAAATGTAACAAGAAAAGGATTATGTCAATTGTGAATTATCATTTTCATTGCCAATTACCTTAAGTTAAATTTAATACTGAAAGTAAAACGAAAGCACTGTGCTGAAATCAAAATGTCCTTTGACCACAGCCGTTACTTTATGTTTCATTCCTGTTCACAAACTGTAACCAAGTGATATTTTCACTTATGCTGGAGACCAGAAGGTGCTGATTATTTAGGGACATATTTGTGTTATGAGGTTATCGGTGGAGCCAATATTGGCTCCACCTGCTGCTAGCGCATTCCCGCAAAACTGAAGCCCCATCCCACCTTGGTAAATGGTCAGACTCTTCCATGTGTAGAACCATGGCGTTACTCAATCGATGGTCCCGTATATCTCTTTTGTGCTCTGTCAGGCGAGTTTTGAGCCCCCTTCCCGTCTCCCCTATGTATTTCTTATGACACCCCCCACATGGTATTTGGTAAACTACGCTGATCTTTTCTACGTTGCCGGTCGTTGGTTTACTTCTGATAATTTCGCCGCTCTTCTTTCCTGTGGTTATTACGACTCGTATTCCTGTCTTTTCCAGGTTTTGAGCAATGGTGTCGACCCCTCTGAAATTAGGGATGCTGATGTGCCTATCTGGCTTGTTCTGTTTCACTGTTTCACCTTGGTTTGATCTGCTCTTGGGTGGGCGTTTCCAAATTCCTTGTGCCTTCGGTTTGAAACCGAAACGTCAATAAAAGTAAGTACATTTTGTTATTTGTTGGCTCCACCGATAACCTCATAACACAGACCAGAAGGTGTCTATCTTATAAAAAAGGAAGAAGCTCAATTCCCGGTCCTACCCATTTCATCAAGCAATAGCACAACAATATCGTTCGTTTATACATATGCTTTACTTTGGTGTCACCTGTTTATCAACGTGTCAGCCGGTTGCGAGACTAAACATAATTGTGCTCCGTAACGAACATTTAAAGACTTCTGTGCAATTATCCACTGCAACTTGAACTGTCCATGACCCAAATATATACGAGGGGGAACTTCTTGAGTAATTCAACCGGAAAAGATCATTTGACATGCCATACCAGACGTAAGTCATAAATCATTTACCGATTTCCATACAAGTTGTATTAAAAAAAAAACAGACGTCCATTGACCAATTTATTCCGCATTTACAATAAGTCCCGTATTATTAATTAAAAAAAGAAATGTTATATATTTGATATCGCTTACTTTCACCAGGCATTGGTCACCTGTATCTTTCAACGGCATGGACATTGCACGCACGAAACGAATAACGTACAACGTTATGTATATTTCGATACGTTTATCCTACAATGCTGTTCTTCGTTCCGAAAAGTCAAGTAATAAGTTACCACCGAACAGCTCACGTTCATTGTCACCGTAAGCATAAAACCGTCGGTGGGAAAACTGACAGCTCTGTCCGGCCTTACATCAGCTCCCCGGGTATATATAGCCTCCTCGTCGGCCGGCGCTGATGCTTATCTGTGTTTACGGTTCCAGCTGGTCACCAATTACTGGAGCGAGGGAATACCGGCACTGATCGGCGCTCACTTCACAGCCCGTTTTTTTTTTTTTTTTAGTTCGCAAGGAACTGGTCTGCTTAGGCTTTTGGGATCGTCTTTTTTATTTGATCGCCAGAATGGTTGCAAACTTAGCTTGAAACATGCTTAGCGATTAAATCAAGGCAGTCCAATGTTGATATTTATACCACTGTTGTTTCAGCCTCTAGAAAATGCTAACCATGGATAAAACTTTAATGCCTTTTTATGATGTGTTAACCTTTAAAGTTCAAGTTCGCCTTTGTATACGGCTTACAATTGTTAAATGACTCTAGCTCAGACTCCAGCCTCCACCCAGCTGAGTTCGCGCTGTCTCGGGACCCTGACCTCATCTGGAAGCCGTGCGAACAGCGTAGATCCCGCTACCTGTACCTACTCGTACTTCCCCAGCGCGACCCGCCATAAACGGTGGCCACGGTCAGCGGTCAAAAGGCCTGTTCCCTCCGTCCCTCGTCCGCGCCATAGCCCCAGGCCGTGCTACTCACAGCAATAAAACCCAGCGTCTCGCATCACTTGGGACAGGGAGGGGAGGGGAGAGCGGGAGGAGGAGGGACCGAAGGGAGAGGGACAGGGTACACGACGTCAGCTCTTCACGGTTGAACGGCGTAGTGCTCCATGGACCGAGTTCACACCTCAAGGTTATGCGATGCAGATGCTAAGTTGCAAAAAAAGTTGCAAGATTATCGTTTAAGCATTCTTCTTTAATAGAAAAGCGCCTAATAGAAATATGAAGCCAACAAGTGCCTAACTCTTCTCTGTTTCTTCTATTGGGCATAGAAGAAGCAGAGAAGAGAGCGACCTAACTAACGAAAAATCCAGGCAAAAAAGTGAGTGACGAATAGGGAGGAGAAAGAAACAAAGAAAAGACGAAGAGATGGAGTGAGAGAGAGAGAGAGAGAGAGAGAGAGAGAGAGAGAGAGAGAGAGAGAGAGAGAGAGAGAGAGAGAGAGAGAGAGAGAGAGGCGTTTACTGGACTAGGAACGGTAATAAAAAAAGATGAGATGACACGAAGTTCACAGGTCACGACGAAGCGAGACATTCAATCCATATCCATGAATACCTAAAAGAGTGTCTAGGTACAAAAGTTGAAGCTGTCGAACCGTGTCCATTTCCATACAACACGGCGACCTCCCCGGCAATTCAGTGTAACCTCGTCTTAACCGTATAATGAACGTCAGTAACAATCCCAAGAAATAGCGGATCGCCGCAGTAAGAACAAACGTAAAAGCTCAGGATAATACATTCAGACGTTCCCAGTTTTCCGTCTCCGAGGCAACTGCTATGCAAATGTCCAATTCTGTGCTGGTCGGGTCGCCGGCCTTTCTGTTCTGAGAGCTGGTAAAGCCCACATGCAAATGAAACATTATACAGCCATGAGCTGGAGTATTTCGTTTGAGCTGGTGAGGAGGTCGAAGCATTGGACGGTATTCAATGTCCCGAGTTAGCAGCTCACGGCTGACCCCGCGGGCAGTGTCGTCGCCTGCTGTTCAAGGTCGAGTGAGGTCAGCGGTAGTGCGGTGACTCGTACCGGCGAGGTGACCTCCATGCAGATGTGCTCTGCAGATCGGATCGGCTGCTCGAGTGTTTAATATCTCCGGCATTCAATGTTCCGGTCGGATTAGCAAACGTTTATAGCTGTATTTTCGTCGTAAATGGGATATAAGCCGGCTGCTTTGTCTGTGAGAGCCTTTGTTAAAAACAAGTGGCCGGAAAGTTGGTATAATTTGGGATGTTCGATATAGTGCGAAAGATAATTCTAAAAAAGGTTGCTTATGCAACTTTGGCCAGAAAGCGCTAAAAATTGCTATACCAACGTGCTATGAAAGTTGGAAGATAGTTGGCATCCTTATGCGAAAGGAAACACCCTTGGAATAATGTTGCATAGTGTGACTTCCCAACCGTTGCCATGCAGCCATTAGCTCGTGTTCGTGGCGTAGCCTTCTGTACTCACTCGATCATTCTTTCCAGGAAGTCGACACCGATGGTTTTCTTGTACTCCTTGGTGAAGGTGCCGCGGCAGTAGCGCTGGATCATGCTCGACTTGCCCACGGCGCCGTTCCCCACGATCACAACCTGACGGCACAAGAGGGGTGGTGATTAGCAATTGACAGCAACTCAGCACCAAAGAGCATCCTTAAAGTCAAAAGGGTCGACCTTTTTCAATCTTCTAAATAAGCCATTCTAAGCTTTTATATATACTATGTTTTGCAAGTCTGGCCGCGAATCGAGACATCTTGACCGGGGCCTAAACGAATCGCTCAATTTCCGTAAAAAGTTCAGGGTATGGGCTCCCGGGGGCGATCTACCTGATGGCATCGGTCGCTACTCGCTTAAAACCTCGTGGCACGTGGCACGTGCGATTCCATTTTCCCCATGTTAAGTCAATGGGGGTTTGGGGCACTTTTTGCGCGATCGGGAATAGCGGAAAAAATCGCGGATCAAGGTATGGTATGTAAGGGTATTAATCATATGTAATCAATTAATCATAAGGGTATCAATCAAGGTATGTAATCATATTGATCGGTCTATGGGAGACTATTTAATTCTGATATGGACTGGACCGTAGAGAAACGTGCTGGCAATCTTGTAAGTTCCAAGTACTAAGGAAGTACAGACAAGGTGGTCGAAGATAAATCATTTTATTGCAATCCAGGAAGGATGAAGCGAATGGCCTCCCTATACATGCTGAACAACAATGACCCTTGCCACATAACAGCAACCACTGTCATTTACCTCGCTGTGTGCACGTCATTTCGTTCCTACAAGGAACATCAAATCATTGTGTTGAAATCTGCGCGAACACTAGGTGTTCGGTCAGACACGATTAGTCATTGAGACCCACCAAGGCGAAACGTAGGGGAGAGTGGGGTAAGATGCCCAGGGTGGGAAAGACGCCCCACCCCCTCTAGCGGCGAAACAAAGAATCGAACCTGGAAATTTATGTTCTTAGCGTAAAGCGGAAGCCTGCCTTGTTGACTGCACAAAAATTTGCGAAGCTCAGTTGGGCAACGGCTGGCTGGACGTGATTGCATGTTTTTTATTTGCTGCTTTCAAAAAATATTTTGGTGTCAAAACATTGTAAATATCAAAGAAGGTAGATAATTTTTGAGTCCCTTGCTATAGTCGTGATACATTAACATGCGTGTACTGTGTCCTGAACAGTTTGTTTCAGGGTGTAGTTTTATGGCTAACAAATTGTACTGATTTAATGTTGCTTCGGTACCTTGGGGTAAGATGCCCCCTGTCCTGATGGGGAAAGACGCCCCCCCCCCAAATCCGTAGACTGTCCTTCAAGCAGCCCGTCAAATCATTTATTACATACTTGTGATGAGAGACAAAAGCCGATCTGGGACTATTGAGAGTCCAGTACGGTTGGGTGCTCCCCATGCCGGTCTCTCGGCACACACAGCGACTTTTTGGGCGGCATCTGACTCTGAGAGCCCTCACGACGGCCTCTGTGGGCCCCATTATTGGCTCCAGGGCCCCTCACGACATCCTTTGAGGGCTCCCACGTTGGCTCCACGGGCCGCGCTGGCATCTGAGGTCCCCACGATGGGTTCGAGGGCCCTCAAGCATCATGAAGACCTATAAGGGCCCCACAGTGGTCTCCGAACGCCACCACGGAGGCTTGTTTGGCCGCGCTGGACTATGATGGCCCTAACGATGACCTCTGAAGCCCCTTACGACTACTTTTGAGGGCCCTTACGATGACGTTTGGTGTCTACTGCAGTCTCGAAGGGACTACTGATTCGTTCAGGCGATTCACGTGCCCATTTATGCCACTTATAGTGCAGGGGGCATCTTCCCCAACGCCAGGGGGCGTCTTTCCCACCCTGTGGGGTAAGATGCCCCCTTTCACTTCTTCAGGAAAATGCTTAATAGCAAAAAAAGTTATCATATTTCAGGCACGAAAGTGTGATATTTTTGGAGAAAAATGATGTCGGCTTCCGTTGAAACTCCAAGTTTTTGCTTTCCGATCGTCATTTTCGAATAATATATGACAAAGTAAAACCCTGGGCATCTTTCCCCACTCTCCCCTACAGACTTCGACTAATCCCATGTAGCCATCTGTATGGATGATCACCACATTCATTTATAACACTTAACCCCGAGCGATAATCAATATAACAGCAGAACGCTATAACCACTTTCGCCCTGAGTCTGACACCCCGACTGGCACCTCCCCCCTCCCCCTACCCCTGTCCGTCGGGCTGGGGTCGCCGACCTCAGCATATACCGCCCGAGGCGGGCCGGCGCGGCGCCTCAGCCGATCATCCCGGCCGCCTCGAACCAGGCGCGGATACAAGGGGGGGGGCCATGGGGGCCATGGCCCCCCCTTGGCCGATTTTTTTCAAAAATAAAATAAAAAGTTAAAAAGCTGAAAAGGGGGCCTCCTGAAAATAAAGTGGCCGAAATCCGATGAGTTTTTTTTTAACCTACCCACTTAGTTATTTCTTAGAAGACTAGCTGAGAAGACTTCTTTGTTAGAAGATTGGTAAAGCTTTTCATAACTTGGAGGTCTCTTATACTCACAGAGATGACCACTTTTACAGGGCCTCCTAACCTGCATAGAGGGCCTCCAAGCCTGCACAGATGTCCTAACAAACACAAAATCTCTTAGCCTACACAGAGGCCTCCACTCGCATCCGAACAAAGGGCCTCCTAGCCAACACAGAGGGCCTCCTAACTCACACAGAAGGTCTCCTATCCTGCACAGAGGGACTCCAAGCCTGCACAGATATCCTCTTCGCCAACACAGGACCTCTTAATCTCCACAGAGGGCCTCCACTCGCATCTACACAAAGGGTCTCCAAGTCTGTACTGAGGGCCTGCGCTCGCATCTGCACAGAGGGCCTCCTAGCTATCACAGAGGGCTTCCTAGTTCACATACAAGGCCTCCTAGCAGGGGCGGATCCAGGGGGGCGATAGGGACTATAGCGCCCCCCCGGGCGACTTTCTCATTTTCTTTTTTTTTTTGCAAAAAAAGCATGATAGGGGGCCCCCAAAAATAAAGTGGACGAAATCCAGGCTTAAACTTTTGGGGGTAGGTAGGGCCCCCATCGATGGGGGGCCCCCGATTCGGAATAGCCCCTCCCTTGGCAAAATGCTGGATCCGCCCCTGCCTCGAACAGGCAGCAGTTTTTGTGCTGCGCCATCGGTAGGGATTCGACAGGAGGCGATATAAACAGATGTGCTGGCCAGTGCACCGGCTGGGCGCGGGCATTCCGGCCACCTGGCCATCGAGATCGGGCGACCATGACCGATCACATGACAGGAGTAGCGAGAAGAGGCTAGACCATCGGAGGCTCGTGGAAACGGCGGAAAATAGATGGGAGGCTGAAGTGGGATATCCGTCGGGTTAAACACAACGAACATTTGTCTCAAGCAAACTTATGGGAATATATCAGTTCTTTAATAATGATTGATCATCTGTTTGGAACATTTACCCAGAACACAAAGGCTATTAGTCTGCATCTACATTACGGCAAAAATGCAGGCATTTTAAGGCTATTAGTCTGCATCTACATTACGGCAAAAAATGCAGGCATTTTCAAGTCATGTCCCGGATTGAAAACGGATGAATGAAACCAAATGACCAATGGCCATTAACTAAACACCCATTTCTACATTCTAATACATTCTAAATCGCATCGATCTAACACCTATCACTCCTCTCATTTGTCAACTCATCGCTTCAAGGGCTGGGGAGTGTGACGGTCATTTTCCACCACCAGCGCCTTTTCATTTCGTCCAACACCTCCTCCGTTCAGCGGTACCTCTTTCTGCGACCTCTGGCTCTTTTCACAGTCGCTGCCTCTTCTGACAGCCCCCGGCTGGCCGTTCGCGGGGCCGTTATGCATCAGCGCACGCTCCGACATCTCCGCCCATCCCGTGGTCATTCAGGCGAGACGGCCGCGCGCGACCCCTGGCTCCTCCCGAGGAGCGGCCGCCGACTCCTGACTCCGGCGCGCGGCGCGGACTCTCCTGACTCCGGCGGCGCCCCGGCGCCCCGGGCGTCCGGGCGTCGGGAGCAGTGAACTGGCCGGCTGACGCCGCTGCGCGGCCGGGCGTCGGGTTGCACCGCGCCCACTGCACGGAGCCAGCCGTGCGGAACGGACACGGCGCCTGCAGAGGTCACTGCCGAGGCCGGTCACTTCCCTGTCTCTCTGTTGAAACTCACCAACTCAGCCGGATGAGCCCGTGAGAGGGGGAGGGCGAGGAGATGACCGAGACTGCACCACGGGGATTGGGCCGGAGGGAGCTATGCACGCGGTTACAAGGATGGCCTTTGGTGATGGTTTATGGTCAATAAAATGATGCAAGGCGTTGAGAATCTGCTTCTTTGCAACACCTAATGCAAGGAAAGTGTTTCTTATAATACGGGGATAACACAAGTTTTAATGTCAAGCCAATTATTCACTAAAAAGTTGTTCAACAAAGCAGAGAATAACTTTCCCTTTAGCACCGTGTTATGAATCATATATCAGCAGCACAGTTCTGTAGAAACCATTCAGGAAGTGCTTACACGCGTGACGCGAATTTAGTCACTAGTTCCAACTTCCAACCACTTTCATTCGTGGCTTCAGAACAAACATTTTTGATTGTTCTTACGGAATTTATTTATATTTGTCTCTTTCATGGAAGGCGAAAGCATTGCTTTCTTTAGTCAAAACCTGCGCCTAGCATACCGTTATAAAGGATAGATCGACGTGATTTGACATCACCGGTCTTATCTATGCATGATGGACACGACCACCACGACTTTCTTATGGATGGTGGCTTTCAGACACTCTCTGAATCTGATGAGTGAGATCCGCGCTTTGGACGCCCTATGGCCGGTGCGGCGGGGTGCCGTGGTGACTTCAAGGCATGCTTGCCAAGCATCGGATAACGAAGCAGTAGAATCAAATCTTTCATACTGGGAAGACGTGTGCACGGTTTTTTGGCATATCCTCACGCTGAATTAAGGATTTGATCTCTGTTACGCTGTCCATTGTCACTGCGTGGTTTCACTGCCCATCGGATAAAGTTGACTTGAAGAGAGTGTTGTCACAGGTCAGGCATTCGTTCGCCCACTTCACCAAGACTACATTTTTGATCGATGGGATTTAAACGACTCTCCAACAAAGCAGATATTAGCCTTCCATAGTCCTCAGGCTGGAGAGAAGCCAACGTTTCACAGTGAGACTTGGGTCTCTATGACAGTCCCGATGCCAGACGTAGCTCCTACGCCACAGACACGTAGGCATGCCAGGCATCCACTGTCCACAATGCGTTCCTGATCACACACGACCGCTCCATTCGTGACGCAGACGCCGCGCCGCCAGCCGAGCGCACTGCGCCAGATTCGTCTCAGACAGTGAAAACAAAGCACCGCGAGCGCCACAAGTGCGGCAAACGAGGCGCGCAGTGCGGCAGATGGCGCGGGCACAATCACAGGCTCAAAGCGTGTCAAAGTTGCCTTTGTGCGCGCGATCAGCGGCCGTTTTAGGCTGCCATAGATCGATTTAGTTTGACGCGCGCATCACTCGGCCGGCTGGGTGATGTATGATGCGACAGGGAAGGTGCGCCGAGCGTCGCACGCGCGCCAGTTTGGCCGCGCTCCAGACGGCCGGGTTGCTGCGGTGCGGTGAGTGCGGCTGTGGTGGTATGTATCGCGGCTAAAGTAGCCACCTTGTGCACTGTGCAATGTGCATGTGGAGGAAACTGTTTGAACAGGCGGCTGTTCGTGACGCTAAAGTGATTAGCTGCGTGATGCTGGCTGTTATCCGTTGATCAGGACAGGCGCGAGAGAAAATAAAAAACATTTCCGTTTCGTAGGGGGCTCAAAGTTTGTGGGAAATGCTGTTCAGATTCTCTGTTACATGATGGATAGATAAATGTGATAAAGGCTTCCTGCAGTCGATTTCTGAGATGTTGCTCGAGCTTTGAACTATTGAAAGCAGAAAATTGAAACCATGACCATCAGATTATTTGAGTGCCACATTATTTTCAGTCCTCGCCGTACGAAATTTGATTTGGTCTTTTCTATGTATAATGCCTATTAGGCAGCGCAACTTCAGCCAAAAATACACCAGCTTCCTCCTTTTCAGTACAGGGCGGATATCTTCCTATACGAGCAACTGTTTCATTCTCTACCAATCTCGTGGAATCCGGTAATACCCACTGGCCGTATCTGATCTGTCTGACAGCTAAAACCACACCTGTCAGCGGCCTATTTCCCCACTCCCTCACATTGCAAAGACGTCCCCGTCTTGCCCACCACCCCGCTGCCAGCCGCCCGCCCGTCCGCTGCGGCCGCTGCCGTCCAGCCTACCATCGTCAGGCGGCGTTGGGCCGGTCCGCTGCACTCCCGGCAGCTTAGCAGTCGCCCTCATGGTCACCATAACCGGTTCAACAATGACGCGTGCTTCGCCGCCACCGCGACAGCCGGCAGCTCTGCCGGGCCCACTGCGGGCCGCCGACAAATAAAAACGCGACAGCTGAATGGATCGGAAGATATGGGCACAATGGTGGAGCCGCGAACTGAACGGGCGGTGCAAAAGTGCAGAAGCTTGGCACCTGGATGGATGGTGAAAATCGGACGAGAAATTGCAGGGTAGGAGGAAGAAACATTTTTAGATTAGCGCTTAGCGCAGCAACAGGAAGACACAGCTATTTACAGGGCGGCGCAATGTGTGACTCAAGTATTGTAACGCGTCGTTAAAAATTTCAATCACATTTAAAACCACCTGCAATGGGCAGTGCGAGCTTGACGGATCGGAAATATGCCTACAGCAGAGAGTTTGAATACGAGTGCATTTGATTTATCGTCTGTAGCCCACTACCTAAGTTTCTTCTTCCTGATTTCAACTTGTTATTAATTTCCTTGTAGTAAAATAGGAAAATATTATTTAGTAAATCAGTCATCATCTGCCAGTGATGTCACTCTAAATATGTGGCTGATCACACACATCCTCAGTAGTTACAGATCTAAACAGCCCACGACGTCGTATCACCACCGCCCTGAGGCACACGCCTGGACGCGCCCCTGCTCTCCCCTGCCGCCCAGACGCCCTTCCCTGTGACGTGACTGGGCGCGCCCCTGACTGCCGTGCATTCCTCACCGATTCGACCACGGAGCCCGGCAGGAAACCGCCCTTTTCCTGGTGGGTGTGTACTGTGTACTGTGTATGGCCACGGGCTGGGTTAGCAGTTATAACGAGGCTGCCTCAGCTGCCACAGAGAGGTGTGCTTACGTTGAGGTGATTGCGGACCTTTGACATTTTTTGGCTGGGCCTAGTCTATCGTGGGATCATCGTCCCGAGAAGAGTTGATAACGGGCTAGGATGCATTTTCAGTTATAATGTGTTTGGCACGGAACAGACGGTGATTGATATCATATCTCTATGTGGATACATTTAGTGCTAGACCTTCTGAATAGTCACAAGGCTCATGTAAATATTAACAAAATATTGGCAAGGATTGACCGGAACCAGAACTTAAATAATCAGGTCAAAGATACTTTTATGTTCTCTTAACTTTGGTGAAGCTTGCTTAGCGTAGTTTATGCTATCCTGCCAATGATCAACATTCAAAAGAATGTTTTTATTGTGACACGGTTCTTGTTATTTCTGGGTTTTTCCAACTAGATAATACCTATCTCAGGTAAAATAGATACATGTAACGTAGTTTATAGCCGCGAGGAAGTACCACCTTAGCCACCGCTTTCCTTGCCGATACCACGTCAGATTTGAGGTACAGAATCCGTGTTCTAGCCACCAAGCAACGATAAGCATCCGGTTGGCACATAGGACAAAATGCTTCAACAAACAAAAATAATTGTGCTCTCACGCGACAGCACAATGCAATTTCGGGGAGTTGGCGCGCTTTATCAGGAGCAGGTGCAAACAAAAATGGGGGAAGACAGACATACATTTTCCATTCATGGATTGTTATGAATTGAAGGCGTTGTCTAGAATAGCAGGGCAGGAACAGGGCAGGACGGCTAGACAAGTTGGATATTTCTGGACTCCTTACATTTTGTTTCGACTAACTTACTAGGCTAATTCTAAAACATAAGTACCTAATGCTGGCATAATGGATTGTTCAATCACATTTGATCTCGATTTAAGTTAGTACATACTTTTTCAAGCCAATATTTACAATTGCATTTCAAGCCATTACCTTCTTCCGCGACCCTGTTCTTTGTTCCGGTCCCAGTAACTTTGTGACCAACAGTGCCACAAAACTGGTCTTTTGGGGCTCCATCCCAAGCTAGCACGATCCTGCTGGACCGTTTCCTAAAATAGTGGATCCCTGGAGTGAGACCAGACGGGGCCAGAGGAGAACAGAACAGACCACCTGGCGACTGAAGGTCAGCAGAGACGGAGGACCACCACCAGAACTACTACTGAGGGGTCACACCAAAAACGATATACGGTTCAACGGTAATTTATCTCGAGAGACGGTTATGATGTAATATCCACACTCGTTTTGCTCGTGCAGCCTTATACAAATTTTCGCCACATTCCGAAAACAAATATTTTGTTTCGTGTGTTTTCTTTTTTCATATAAACAAACTTAATATGAAGATATTCTTCCCTATAAAAGAAATGCACCTCTTTGCAACTTTTAAACGTCTAGAAACAGAAAATGTTCCGTGATTTTGATCGGCAATTGCTGCTACGGTGGAAATGCACAATTAAACAGAAAACGTTTGAGCTGCAGAGCTGCATAAGAACTCCCATAATTTGTGCTTGGACCCAGTCATTCCTTACTCGGCTTGATTGTTGTGACTATTGATTTCACACGTCAAGTCAACCGGCATGCTCTCTGAATGCTACCTATACCCACACTGAATTACTGACGGGAGACTGCAGTGCTGTGTTGAGCACTAGCACTACAGGAGACTGTAACGCCGCATACAGCAGAGTCACAAGCGGAGACTTATGTTTATGAGTAAATGAATGCTGGAAACGTTATATCAAAGAATGCCCATTTCGGACAAGCTCCGCACAGACCTTTGACGCAACGTCAAAGCCCGATGGACGTTTCACGACCAATGCCTCCTCCTTTGACATTTTCTCTAAGGGCAAACCAATAAATTACGATTAGTGTTGAGCAAGCTGCAGGGAGTTTCAGCCTCACTTTCTGTCCAGCACGGTCAGAAAACTTCGACGCTGTAAATCTCTTTGACAGCTTTGACAGAAAACTCTCAAAGAATGTCGCTTTTCGTTCGTCTCCGCTCTGTTCTCCTGGACAGAATCCATACATTTCTTCCGCTGATTTGCATGAATCAGACCTAAACGAATGCAGCACAGAGCGCACGCGACAGTGCACAACAACAGCGGTGGGCTGACCTCTGGGCTCTATTGTGTGACCTCTGGGATGCTCTGTCCGGGCGGCGATCGACAGAGTATGAGAGGCAGCGGCTCCGAGGGAGGGTCATTCACATCGGCCGCCCGGACCGGCCGATCAGCCGTCGACTTCACGAGAGGCTCTAATGATATGCACCGATTGTCGGCCGGCCAATGAGAGGATGCCACATTCGGCCTGCTGCAGATATCATCGTCACGTCTCCGCACTCCTCTGTACACCATCTGTTCAATGTCCGGGTATAAATGGTGGTCGTGACGGCTCACTTTTCAGCTTCTCAACAGTAGCGGCGGAACACCTTCAATTAGGGGGGGGGGGGCACTGCCGACTTTTGGTCCCATTCTTTCCATGCAACGCCCAAAGAGCTAATGTTAAAATGCCAAAATCAAAGGGGGCACGGTGCCCCGGTGCCCTCCCCGTTCCGTCGCCTATGCTTCTCAAGACCATTTGGTTGTTTGGTCACCCTTGCCCTAACTTTGAAGAGTAGGGTGAGGAATATTTTTGACAATACACTTAGTAATACACTCACCTTATGATTCACATCAATAATGTGCTGGTACGGGAATTTGGCAAAAAAAACAAAACATAAAATGCTCTTAATCAATAGTCAGAGTTGTTATTTGGTAATATTTTACTTGGGGCAGCCGTACTTACCACATTATGATGAAGTTCACTTTCGATCTACATGTCTCCGTTGACAGCAACCGGTCAATTTAAGTACCAATTAAGATAGCATGCACCACAAGACCGAAACAATAGTCTCGTGATAATCACAGACGGCGAAGTCCGCCGTATGACATCGAAAGTGAACCGGTTTCCCATGTTGTTGAGCTGCTTTCGATTGTTCCTTGTTATTTAATACGGAAGTCGTACACCAACAGCACAAGCAGTGATCACGGTAGGTTCGTAACTCACCTTTACCGCAACTTCCATTTCTTCGTCCCTCATTTTGAAGATCGTAGAGTTTGCGAAGGACTAAATGACTAGCCGGAGACCCTCGACAGCGGCACGAGCACTAGTGGCACCAGGACACCAGTGGTTACTTAGGCAGTGGTGGACGGTTGTGGACAGCGATTGAAGTCCATGACAACTGAAACAAAATGCACACACCAGTTAATAGAAACACGATCAATGGCATTTATCAGACACAAAGGACTAACAAGTCACTGATACATATGGATGTTATTTTGTCACATAAAATATTTGTTTTCGCTGAAAAGAATCATTATTTTGATCCCACGTAATTCTGTGCTGACGTCTTGCGTTTTCCGCCGATCAATGCCCACAAAACTCCATATACCGCCCTATGCATAGGCATGGCGTGAGGTGCCGTTCATGCAGTTTATTATGCGGGCTCATGCTTTGCATCGGAAATGCTACAATAAATTAAAGAATTGCAAAGGCAGTGATGGACTACTTTGCGTGATGCTAGCAATCATCGCGGCTTTTGAGATACGTGTTCGAAATCTTAAGACTTGGATCGCATGTAATCCTGTTGCAAGGATGGTTATTTAGTTGCACGAAAGGCTCCTTCAACAATGAGCAGGCAAATGTACAAGGCCGCATACAACTTAGGGATCATTTCAACGTTCATTTCACACCATCAAATGCAGCTAAGCAAGTGTACAAGTATGCAAGCGATAAACACTTCACCAAAATCCACAGAGGTGAGCGCGATACCGGTGTGAACATGCTCACTGACGATTGATATGAACCCGGCTCTAGGATAATAACAGACGTCCGCAGTCACATTTCAGTCCGATATGGCCAGTGCAACTCCACTGCGACGCTAATGCTGACTTAGATGGGCGTGTGAGGGTGCAAGGCGCCCGTACAAGCCATTGCAGGTGGCACCGCTAGTTTATGGTGACTGGAAAAATAACAATGTGTGGACTGAATGGGTAGGCGTGATCCTATTGATATGCAGCGACCGGCCAAGCGCTGGAGCACGAGCTAAGCACACCTTCCTTACATTACAATGGTTTTGGTAATGGTACTGGGAGCTAGAAGGGGGAGATGGAACTGGACTGGGAACTGGGCGACGGCAAGGCGACGGTATGGCGGTCCTTTGCACTTTGTGGAAAATAGAGCTATCTGTAGCAAAAGTGATGCTACTGCTGCTTATGGGAAAAGTTTGTGAAAGTTTTTATTCATACGGGGGATTTGCATTGCTTAACCGGCAAATGTGTTACGAAAATCGCAACCAAACTCATTCAATAAACTTTTCTCGCTGCTAATTAGCCTGTAATTCGCGAAGTTTTTTTTTCTGCGCATCGTCGTTTCACCAAGGCACCCCGCAAAGTCGTGACCATGAGGGCCAACGTCGCGCGAATGTGCCACCCGAGTCCGGCTGAAGCAGGTAGCAATTAGTGCCCTGACATTTTTATAGTGCAGCTCGGCAATAAAACCTGGCTACTAACAAACCCCCACACAGAGGCTCGCATTCCATTGGCATGCATGGACGCCAGTCACGCAATGCGTCGCGAATGGGACCAGCGCGCCATAACCGTCTGCGTCACAAATGGACCGGCTGCGCCACGACCGCCGCTCCGGCCGGCAGTGGCCACCTGTGAGCCTCTGACGTGGTTTTTGCGCTGAGGCGGCATTCTGGAGCGATCTTAGGGTGCGGTATTCTCTCGATCACGCGATCGGAATATTTCTTACCGACCACAGCTTCTGAACTAAGCCCCACATCCGCTGCAATAGACGAGAGTCTGTACTGGTGCCGATTTGGAGAACGATTGCTATGAGAGATGATGTTTATTTTCTAGAAAGGCAGATCAAAAGTGCTTAAACTTTTTAGCGAGTAGATATAATAACGTTCATTTTCATTTTTGCGCCTGAAAAAATAACACCTACTGTCAGTAGCACAACCTTTACTCGAAAGCTCGAGTCATCGTATGATGTTTACAGCTTCCTTATGAGCTATTTGCAGCTCACAACAGAAGCCTAATAATGCTATTGTAATACTGCTGATCACCTCGAGACTCATTATCACACCATAAACTACATTCCAGCATCCATCAAATCAGATTTTTTTTGTCTGCCTCCATCTCCCTCTCCTCTCACCTCCTCCCCTCTCCTCTCCTCTCCTCCCCTTCCCTCCCGTCCCGTCTCGTCCTGCCCCGCGGCCGGCGCCGTCTCCAGTCTTGGCGCACCGTGTCATCAGCCAATCAGCGGGCTAGGCGGCGCAGCTGACCCCACTGACCCCTAGCCGCCCCCGGCAGTAATAACTCGGGCGGACCGCCCGCCGCCGCCCGCCGCCGCCCGCCGCCGCCCGAGCGACAGACCATTTGGCCGAGAACAGCGACTGAGGCGCGCAGGGTCAACCGCGGCCGTATGGCCACTGCACTGAGAACTGGTCAGTTGTGCACCAGTTCTGCGGACACCCGTGCCAGCCATGGGGAGGTTCCCAGGGCCGGGCGGCCGTCAGAGGCGCTGGGTCGCGGTTATCGCGGTTATGGGTCGTGGGGTGGGCGGGTGCAGGCGGTCGGGTCAGCCTTACACCCGGAGTTTATGGGAGCCCCTGCGGAGGTGGACAAGTGCGGACTTCCCTTGGATAGTTACGAAGACATTTAAACGTCCCCCACTATTTCAGACAGCGGCTCGGCCACGAAGTCCTTGACCCCGTGCGACTCTTCTCAGAAGACAATGGGATTCTTACTTTGTGACAACTCCATTGTAGTTTCCGATGAATAGCGCTCGTATCTAATTGACAGGAAACGCAACCATGGCCGGCCATGGTTGATTTCTGGCAGATCTGTTCACTCGCGAGTTATGAAAATTCTGGACGTGAAGCAACAGAGTTTGGACGGTTTTTTGCCATGAGTTTCATTACAGCTGGTCAATCAGCAAATTATGACAGCAAGTTATAAAACTGATCAGTGAAGACACTTTATTTAAAATTGTTCTAGCGCAAAAACTCGTTTCTTACTTTCCAGACAGCCAGCATTGGTGCTACCTCAGTCACTAGATTCACCCTTCGTTAATCAGACATTAAATGACTCTTCCTTTTCTAACTGTTTCAATTTGGATGAAGGTTAGGAAACGCTGCAAACGCTGCATTTGGATCCTGTTAAGTCTTGTGATAGTCAGCCAAATAAACTTTCGATGCCCTTGGTGACCATTGAATAGCCCTCGAGAGTGTGATGAAGACGATTATTGACAAATGCCAAAGATCAGTGTAGCTCTAATTCAATAGCCAATATACCGTAAGTGTAACTATGATTCGTTATCCATTATCTCTATAGCAAAAAAAAAAAAAACAATTCGCGCCGAAAACCTGGAGCGCTAGTAATGCAGCAGGAATAACCATGCACCTAGACAAGCCATTCGAGCGCGGGCCGTTAGTAAGTAGGGGAGACTCGGGAGGTATGGGCCGGTTTTGTGAAAAGGCAATTTTCTTCCAGTGGGCAGTGGCTAGCCGGTTTTTTACCCTGTGCATGTGAAATTGCCTTTCGCCTACAACGTGTGCCTGACATTAGGCATCTGGGACCAGCTATTTTGTCTCCAGATAACTTCCAATAAATCATATGCTTTTTCGATCCATCAAAATACACCGGGAGGTATGGGCCGGTGCCAGGTTTCATATTCTTTTCTCGACAATGAGAATATACTTGTAGCTGGTATCTACCTTGATCTCTCTTAGAGCCCAGGAACCGCATAAGCGGCCAACAGCTTACTTCATAGAGGTCACTTGGGCCCATATGTATTTTGGTTAACTCAAGCATGCACCATGAAATAAGATCAATAATATTTTTCTGTTCAAATGAAATTTGAAGTTAAATTTTCGACCTTGCGCGACAAAAATAAAACTTGTTGACGGGGACATTCAATGAAATCAACATTTTTGTTTATTTAGGATCAACGGGGGTGGGTGGCCCGAACCTCCCGATTAGGACGCCAGAATGTGCGTAGCATCTCAGCTCATAATCTTGCAAGAAAGCTTCAAATTGTCTATCCAGTCTTAATTTGCATGCTTAAAACTTTATGTTAGCGATGGTCTGACATCATAAAACGAGCCTGGTTCAAATTTATCACGAATTTTCTGTATGTACCGCATTTTACTCGACGAGGGCAAAAACGCTTTATCACCGCTCATTGCCAAAGAAGACTGAGGAAGATTTTGAAAATCACGTGGGATGTATAACAGAATGGCTGCTACCAGTTTACTCCATCAAATGCGTAAAAACACGCAACACTTCTTCAAAACTGCGATGGCCCATACCTCCAGGGGGCCCATACCTCCCGGGTCTCCCATACAGCCGGGTTCATTGCCTTCGGAACTGAGTCGAGGAACCATCTCTATAGCCACCGTCCGATTAGACTCCAGGCTAATCGGAGTCGGACGCCAAATTGACCCATCCGCCGCGCCGGTGGAGTCTGCCCCGCCCATGGATAGAGGAATGTGAGCCTCACTTATCGATGCGGGCGTAAAGCGTCCGACAGTATTTTACAGAAGGGGGTATTTCATCAAGCGCACGATAGTTCGTGTCAAGGCCCTATATACCGTTCGTGTCATAACCAGCAACTGCAGCACAGTTATAAGGATTTGGATTCTGTCGAGTTGAGACTCCTCGAGGTCTGTTATTTTGCATGCCACTTGTCATCTAGTTCGAAATCCTACATCCAGTTTCGTACTTATCTTTGTCCAAGGTCGTAGATTTTCCTCAACCTTGTGTCACGTCTTTCTTGTTTTCGCCAAGATTCCATACAACTTCGAAATACAATTCTAAGCAAATATATTAAGCGGGGAAGGTCCAGGGTTCTTGGCTCATGGCTTCCCGCTTCCAAATCCCTCCACCATCATTCCTTCACCCATCGTCCCACTTCGCTGTGCCCGAGCATCACAACAGGTACAGTTCGCGTGCCTCGCGCCGTGGGAGGGACATCCTGGCCGGAATACCGTCCTGTACTCCCCCATGGTGCGGTGTGACCCTTTCTCAGGTGCGACCCACACGCTCCATCACTTCCCAGTTCCTCGGTCGGTGGCGAGTGAGCACAGGACAATGCCGTGACGGTCACGGAACGGATGGCAGTCTGAGGGGTGGGGACATTTGCATAGAATGGAGCCGGGGTGTGGAAAATTGAGATGACTTGAAGGAACGGACTTTGGTTTGGCGACTCGATGTAGGGTATGATGCTGGCGCAATGGCCGACGTATGCAGCGTAATCACTCGAGTGTTGCGTATTGCTAAATACGAGGTTAACATGCCTAAATCAGTCCTGCGCACGCGTTTCAAACGGCTATCATCGTCAATTTCATCCTTGCATAACATCAGCATAATCCTTGCTATCATCAGAAGATCCTCTTAGTGTGACACCAGATACCAGTTGACAGCTGCAGACACCCACGCCACGCACAGGTCCTCTGCACGCACCCACTGACCCTCTATCTCCAGCCCACCCCCTTGCCGCCCGCGCGAGCTGTCACCGTCAAACAACTCCTCTGAGAGAAAGACGATCGATATTGAAAGGCCCGGCCGCAATCTGGAGTCAATCCATTGTCGGGCCGTCACAGCGATAGCATCTACATCGTGATGCCGCGCTTTGTTCGACAGAAAAATCTATTTCACGTCATTACGTCCACTTTAGGCACGTCGCCCTTGCTATCTAGGGCCGAGATCGGCGGCCGTTTTGTGGAAAAGTCATGGTGAAACTCATCCATCTCCCGCTGGATTTGCGAAATGGAATAAATCGATCACCGGCTGGCGCCCAAAGTAACCTGAGGTCAAAGAGTGAGACATCGGATAGCTCTCTGAAATACCCGTTGCGTTCACCGCTAATTACAGCGGAGACACGTATGCATACACAAATAATTGTCCACTGTCCATATAGGTAAACAGATTTTGCACAGAGCATCAGCCACAAGTCTGTCTAGAATAGGCGTTTACTATGCCCATTTTCGAGGGTCAACTGTTTCTTGTTTGCAATTTTCCCAAGAAGTGCGCAATGCGCATGCATTGTGAAAAATTACAAGGGATTTTGCGAATAATTAGGTATGCTGATGTAGTTCCGAACGTCTTTTTAGCACATTAGCACATTACGCTTCAAAACATTGCATTGGGCATCGCACAGACAAGCATGCGCCAAACTTCTGCTGGAACCCGGACTATTGGAGACACAGAGATCTTATGCATCTTATGTCCCCTTCACAATGCGCTTTGTTCTTTGTTTCTATTCGACCGTTCCACTGCCGATGTCTCTGCGCGAGGTCTCCACTAGGGTCTGTGCGTGGGCTCACGGCGCTCTCCGCGAGTCTGTGTGTCCGCGTTTGTGTGACCCCTGAGACCTCAGTCACCCCTGGGCCGACCAAAGCCATCAGCGGCCGGGCCCAGCCGCCAGACGCCATCATATTTCACGCTGATTGGAGACGCGATCCTGCGGCGCGCGCGCGGCGTGGGCGGCGCAGTGTCGCAACGCGGCGCAGCGCGTCACAATAACGGCGCGGCGGTGACGTGACCGGCGCGACCGCCGCCGCCGCCGGCGACCGACCGGCCGACCGACCGACTGCGGACGCAGGCCTGAAAACCGGCTGGGTGGTGTATGGCTGATACAAGGACCGGAGTTTGGCGACCCAGGGATGGACAGAAACGACCGATCGCTAAAAGAGACAGTCTCGAGATGGCAGCTTCAGATAGGAGCCCCGAGCCTTGGACAGTTTGGCTCTCAACAGTCTGGCTCGTCAGCGACTGACTGGAAGGTCGCTATGGTCAGGGGCGCTTGCGGGCGAGGCTTTAGACAGGCGTTGGGGTGAGGCGATTCGGACGTGATGTGAACAGATAAGGTCATGCGCGGGCGTCGAAGGCCGTTGGCACGTAACTACATAACAAGGACGCCTAACTGGCTATGGCGCCGAAAACGCCAACGCTAAATATGTATGCGGCTGATGAGCCAGATGGATGAATAAACGACATCCTGGTCTATGTCAAAAATACAGGATACGTTGTGGAATGAACTGTAGGTATCCAATAGCATGGGGTTGTCCTTAAGTTACCTGTTCAACCGTTTCATACACAAAGGCAATGAGACCTCAGCTCTTGCTAACGGCTGGTAAAATGCTGCCAGTTTGGTTTTCTTCGGACGACAAAGCATCACGCTCACCTCATTAGGGGCAGGTCATATCCTGATTTTATATTCGGCCCAGCGTTTTCGCTTTAATTAGCCAAACGACAGTGACTAATGAACCATCGCTGATAAAAAAAACATTTACATTTCTCACCAACAAAATAAGTTTCAGCTGCATGAACCGGTGTGTTATGATGCATTTTAACAACAGCTCGATTAGCAGCACATGACCACATCACGGTCTCTCTAGCTGACCTTTACGTCAAACGAGAGCGACCCATTTCATCACATCACGCGCCGCCATCAGAGCAGGGACGCCCGCGGTCTGGGCGAGCCGCCTCCTCCCCCGCGCGTCCCGCCTCCTCCCCCGCACGTCATGCCTCATCTCAGTCTCCTCACGAGAAAGGGGATGTCACAACGCATAGATTCTTCGGTCACGGGAATCCGCTGGGACCGGGCGTGGAGCTGAATACGTTTATCTCAGGTTTCCCGTGCTGGAACTCATATGCAGACGAGGTGTCGTCGAAAGTGCATGGACCCAAGGAACGTGGATGATGGATCGATTACCTATGGTGACAGATTTGAGGACAAGCCTATTATTCACACTGAGTGGTTGGCATTAAATTAGATGTGTGAGTGAGCGTGTAATCTGCTAGGCTTCACTGTGTGAAACTTCGCGCGTCCGTTCTCAGGCTCATCAGGCGGTCCAAGTTGTTGACTATCTTTCATCGCTTTGACTTCGGGTCATAACAAACTCATTCACGTGATTCGATTGGTTATAACGAAATCGCCTAAATATTTAATTTCCAGCATAGACGAATCGTTCATATTTACCAGCAAACTGTGAGGGTGAATCATAAAAGATTCACCTACGATTCTAGACGATGGGAAGATAAAATAATTGCAACACATTTCGGCTATTTCGGCTATTCTGGTTGCTGCAAATGTTGCTTTTAACGTGTTACTAAAGTTCATATGTTTGAATGCAACATATTCGAGTTTTTTTGACCTCATATGTAGTAATCTTTCATTGATAGACATGCCTCGAAATAACCTTCCAACAGCATCGTTACATAATTTATTACGCATAATTACGCTTGTTATGAAGGCTGTCGATGCAACAAGATAGGTGCGATGAATACAAGATAGAAATTTGCAGGCGCATCGAAAGTGGGGATATGATTTAGACCGACCTTTCGATACATAATTCAACCGAGCAAACAAGTGGAACACAGAGCCAGCGATACTTGAGTCTTGCCGGCATGATAAATCGCACAGATGCATGCATGTAGTCTCAACATCAAAATGACAAAGTCAAATTTCGTCCAATGCATTCCAGAAGTGGTTGTAAAAAGATACACGTCATATTAATATTGTGCTAGCGATCACAAATGCAATTGTTAAACAAGACGTGATTGTAATCCTTCACTTCCATACCAGCAGATAGAAACAAAAAATTGTTAGACAAGAGTAAGACATGATTGTAATCCTTCATTTCCATACCAACAGATAGGAACACAGCAATGATGACAAAATAAGAGTATATAATCTATACCTATGCGTTGATTTCACAAGATAATCGAATAATCAGTGAGCTGGTGCTGACCGATGACTTTGAAGGTGCTGATGTTTGACAAATGATGGGCGGTGGCGGCTGCGGCGGGCGGCCAAGGACAGTACTCTGACCAGTCCGTGACCCGCGCCTCCACTGCCGCCCCGCCCCCCCCCCCCCCGCCAGGATTTCTCACCCCCTCCCCATCTCCAGTGTATGGCCCTCCGCAAAAGAGTGGTTGGATAGCCTATGTGCTTTTGGTGTAATAACTTTAAATGACAGAGACACTCCTGTAAAATGATTCAATAGAAATTAGAAGAGGGTTCGTGCACGCATTTCGGCAATGGTTTTCAACAGCCATTAGACGTATTCATCAATGTAGATCGATTATTGTGATGTCGGCAACCAACCACTAAATGCCTGGAGGGCCATACGTCCACCATATAATACCAAGTGGAGTGGAAAATAATATCCGTGCAACTGCAGATGGCAGCGAGTTATGTTGTGCTGGGGCCTGGGAGTACACCATGCAGAAATGGTTGACCGACCTAGAAAGATATTCATTAAAAAAAAAAAAACATTAAAACAGCGGAACAGCTTCTTCAGAATAATATTTCCTGATATCGAAGCATCGCAAAACGTAGAAAATAGAACATTGGAGTAAAGTCCCACTTGGGTATTCACCAGGCTAGTTCAGATAACTGATGGCTTTAGTTGTCCGTATTAATGACCGTTCTCCCCGCCCCAGACTGATGTTCCTACCAAGCAGCCATACCAAGGTCGCTGTAAACAAGCTCACCGCTCACGACTTCACGAGTCGCTGACGTGACTTCGCAGCAATGTGCGGTGGGCGGTTAAATTGTTAGCCAGGGTCTGTATACGTCAGGATGCAGAGTTCGTGATCGAGGTGTTATTTCTGGAGCCGCGATTTCACAGCGCCGTAGACAAAGAGTTCAAAGGAAAATGCCCACGATATTCGTTTTTAAGGCGGATTTCTGAAATGCTGTATATGACGTTTCACCAAGTTATTGATTAAATAAAGCTAAAGATTGGTATTACATATAATTAAAGCAGCAACAAAAAGTGTATTATTTCATCATACATTTACTAATAGGGACCGCCCCGGCCCCAGGTCCCTATTGCGTGCATAAATTGTGACTTTGGATTATGTTTAATTGTAACTTAATGGTAAATACAACTACAACTAGAAAATAACGTCTATAAGTAGCTGTCATGCACCAGAATCTATTTCTGTTTCACATTGATCGCTTAGTTTACTTAAAAAATGATTTTTTTTCAGAATAAATAAACAGTATTGCATGCCAATTATTAACGTTTTATACTGTTTTTTTTTTTACTGCCCATCAATACATAAAAAAATGATGGCTGTCTGCATCCCCCCCCCACGCTGTCATTCCCTCTATGGCTGTCGCCTTACGAATTAGCACTGTTTTTCTGTGTCGTCAATATAAATCAACCAACTGTTATTGGCCGTTTTCACGACGGGCTATCCGGCGAGTGCCCCTGATTTGACCAAATCTGCACCTAATCTCTTTAACAGCAAATATCTTTATCTTATTAATTTATTTCAGTGTTTTAATCGATGATGCTCTCTGATAATATGACAAAGCAGGCATATAAGAAATTAGTGCAGACCTAGCTGATAGCTATTAAGAGACACACTGAACCTAATTTGACCAAATCTGCACCTAATCTGCACCAGATGTGCACCGAATGTGCACCAGATGGCCGTCGTGAAAACGGCCATTGTCATTCATCTGCCGCTGTCACCCTTGTCGCCTCCCCTAATTGTCAACTTTGTCACCCTTGTCGCCTCCCCTAATTGTCACCTTGCCTGCTGTCACCTGTTCATCTCTCACTGTCACCTGTCCATCCACCACGGTCACCTTTATTCTCACTGTCACCTGTTCATCCACCACAGTCACCTTTATTCCCAGTGTCACCTGTCCATCCAACACAGTCACCTTTATTCCCAGTGTCACCTGTTCATCTCTCTGACAGTGCCACCTGTCCTTAAGCCACTGTCATCTGTTCATTCCCCAGCGACACGTGCCCATCCACCACTGTCACCCTTATCCCCAGTGTCACCTGTTCATCTCTCTGTCACTGCCACCTGTTCATACACCACTGTCATCTGTTCATTCCCCGTCACCTGCCCATCCACCACTGTCACCTTTATCCCCACCCCCCAGTGTCACCTGTTCATCCCGCTGTCACTTTATTCTCCCACTGTCACCTGCCAATCTATCCAATCACCACTCCTCCATCGGAACCGTCTTATTCAGATGGGTTGTAGCCCCTGGCCAGACTCCCGCCAGCCTGTCGCCAGCCGTATGCATAAATGCCGTGAATATGAAGGAGTTCGGAGATTTCACCGAGAATACCATATCATTATCCGCCCAGACTGGCAGCAGACTGTGGCGGCTAGGACTTTGAACTGCCAATAGTCTAACTTGCCCCCGTCTCTTTTACAGCAGCGTCTACATTCTGAAGCTTACGGCTAACGTTTGCTTACATAGTTTAATTTCAAAAGGCGCTTTCTTGAAAGGTTAAAGTGGTTACATCACATGCATATCGGTTGATGGACAATCACGGATTCAGGCAAAATTAGAAGTCAACATATCTTTGAGACCTTTGAGCGATAGGAGTGACCGTCCCATGGATTCTGGACGAAGGCATAACTTTTACTCGCGAAACGTATTTTCTTGAAAAAAAAAAAATTATATGCCTGGATAAATCATAAATTGAGAACTCTAGATTTTGGCGTTCAGTTTTCAATATATAATGGAAGGCCGTTGTTTATATCAGCATGCACAGATGAGATAACAGTAGTACTTCTGTTATCTGTGCAGCATGGCTAAATACCTACGGTTCAGAAATATTTAGACGGTTATACCTACTATACTATAGCAGTTTGTAAATCAGGTTAAGATTAAAACATTTCAACTGGTTCCATTACATGAATCAGATGAACTTCGCATACCAATGGCACAGGGTTTGTGCTCTAGCAGAACATGCATGCTCATTGCTCGTAAGTAAAGAAACAATAAACAAATCGTAAACAACCACATAAACAAATCGGAATCATCGTTCACTAACGCCACGCATTGAACACTCACCTGTTCTCCAGTGCATCCGCCTTCCCGTCCCGATCGTCTGGCTGTGCTCACTATTCTCCTACCGAGCTCACCATGGAAAGAGCCGGAGTCACGCACCTCCCTCCCTCACCGTGGCCCGTCGACTGGGGCCCACCTGGGGTTGGACGCCGCGCCGCAGAGGAGCCGGCGTGGTCTACGCCGGAGGGTGGACAACTGGGCGTCGAGGGCGCCCTCCACCGGCCGGTCAGGGCGCCCTCCACAGGCCGGCACCGGCTCGTGCTGACACATAGAGCCGACATGAGACGACCCTTGTATGTAAGTACATACGTCCCTATCCATTACCTATAGCTGAGTAGAGTAGTAAAGTAGGTACCTATAAATCTTGCCTTAGCTGCCTGCATGACTCTTCAAGAGACTGGCTTTGGCTCGGGCTCACAACTCGGTGCAGTTTCCTAAAAGAGGGCCAGTGTGGGGACCTCAGATGTCATAGGACTCCATGCCCTCATGGCTTGGGGCTTTGAAATATAAATCCACGATGGAGGCTCTCCTCATTTATTCCGGCCTAAGCGGTAAGCTTTTGTCAACTTGTAAAGTTGTAAACTTCTAACTTGCAAACTTTGAGATCGGCGAGGGAAGTCAGAGGCCGGTGGGGGCCTCGGAAGGGTCGGTGAAGCACTCTCGAATGACAGTATGGGCCCTCAGAGATCTGCATTGCATAATCCTCTAGAAGATTGTCATTGGCCCTCAGGAATCTGCATTCTGCAAGGATGATGAAGGGGGCATGGCCTCAAAGGTCGACATGGAACCCCTATCCTCCGTGAACTGCTTGGGACCCTCAGCGCATAGGCGGCGGAACGAGAGGGCACCGGGACACCGTGCCCCCCTTTGATTTTGGCATTTTAACATTAGCCCTATGGGCGGTGCAAGGAAAGAATGGGACCAAAAGTTGGCAGTGCCCCTCCCACTGCCCCTCCCAAAAGTTGGCAGAAGATGTTCCGCCGCCACTGCCTCAGCAGCCAGCGGGGCCATTCGATGACGGTATTCGATGACGGCGTTCAAAAGCTGGCGAGGAGCTGTATAGACCGATGTGGGGTCCCTTAGCTTAGATACCAATATGTGCCCTTCCGAGCAGGGGCGGATCTAGGATTTCGATAGGGTGGGGGCAGTCAAGCACAGGGGCGGCACATTTTCCGCCTAAGGGGGCGGCATTTATAGGGTCTGTTCCAGTCCAGTGGAAAAAAAAACGAGCTTGACGGCCGTCACGAGACGCAGCGATTGATATTCAAATTTAGGGTCTCAGGTCAACTGGTGACCTCTGGTCAGGTAAATTACCCTAAAGTCGGGTTTTTGTTTTTGGCAAATAATTTTGCAAACAAATGGCCATAGAGCAAAAATTTAGGCATAATCGTATTCCGCTCAAGCTGCGTCGAATGTTGTGGGTACTTTTTGTTCGGTAAAGGTCAAAATCAAGATTGGCACAAAGGTCGTCAGGTCAAGCCCCCTCAGGACACTGTTCGGACTAGGTCAGGTTGCATATCAATCGATTTGGAAGCTCATTACAATCACAATGGTGCCTTTCCCGACTCTAGCTTAATTTGGTCGAAAGTTATTAACGAAAAACGATTATGACCCAAAAGAACGTCCTCTGTGACGTTCTCTGTGGCGTCATACAAGTAGGTACAAAATGCCAAAATAAGGCACGGAATCCTTTGACGAGCGTATGAAAACACATTTATTTGCGTCTTCGGGCGGATTATATAACAACTATATGTTCCAAAAAGAGCAAGTTCAGTAGTTCTCGCATAGGTTTATAATGGGGGAGGTCAGGTGACTGACCTGACCCAAGATGAATTGTACGAACAATCCAAGATATGCGAAGTATGAGTACCCGGGAGCTTGTTACTTTCTGAAAGTGTCATCATCATCGCCGACACTTTGCCTGGCGTTGGCGGCGTTGCGAAGTTGCAACATTTTTTGACAGTGCAGACTGCAGAGTGCAGAGGTTTACTTATAACCTTTAGAGGTTTATGCATCGGTCAGTGACCTGACCATAGTTGGAGAATTGAACTGAACTGTGGGTGCACGAGCTCTCCCAATTCCACGCCGGCTTGGCTTTGGAGCCGCAACAGACTGTGGAGGTCAAGGTCACCGCTAGGGCGGCGGCGGATTTGCTGCGCCCGAGCACCCACCGTTCGGCACAATTATCCACCTATGGACCTGAACTAACCTGGAAATGAATCAGGTGTCATAAGGTCTGGTTTGGATGGGGGCTCACGTAGGCCAAGTTTCAGCTCTCTATCGAAAACGGCTCCGGAGCAGTCACGAAAAAATCGTAAGGGGTGCCCCTCCCCTCCTCCCTCGGCCCGCGAGGGTTAAGAAGGGGGTAAACTGGCTTCAGGGACGTCGCTACGAGTTCAGAGGGAGCTACTTTCATTTCAGACTTCAGAGGGCGGCACTGTATCTCAGGGTCTTGGCTAATGAATTTCGACTAAGGGGCAAAGATTACGTGACAAAAGATCGTAAGACAAAAGATCGTATGGAAAAAAATCGTACGAAAATGATCGTAAGATAAAGATCGCATGTTGTAAAAGATCGTACGGTAAAAAGATCGTAAGCAAAAGATCGTAAAGCAATTGATCGTAGGCAAAAGATCGTACGAAAATGATCGTAAGATAAAGATCGTATGTTGTAAAAGATCGTACGACAAAAAGATCGTAAGCAAAAGATCGTAAAGCAATTGATCGTATGAAAAAGATCGTAGGAAAATGATCGTAAGATAAATATCGTATGTCGCAAAAGATCGTACGACCAAGGATCGTAAGCAAAAGATCGTAAAGCAATGGATCGTACAAAAAAGATCGTAGGAAAATGATCGTAAGATAAAGATAGTATGTTGTAAAAGATCGTTCGACAAAAGATCGTAACGTTACGTTCGTAAAGTAAATAATCGTATAGAATAGTGTTGTTACGAGCGAGCGAGCGCAGCGAGCGAAGCGAAGTCTTTTGAATATAACGGGAAAATCTCAGTATGAGCGGCCCGCCCCGGCCTGTAACGCTTTTGAGAGGCTTATATCTCAGCAACCGCTGAACCGATTGGCCTGCGGTCTCTTTTGCTGGGTAGCCCCACATCCCTTCTTCCCCGTAATTGACTACTTTTGATACATCTCAGTGGCCGTCGTGGCACGTGCCACGTGAGAAGTCAAGGGTGTTCAAGCAGTTTTGCAAAAGTAATGATTTTGAGAGGCCCATATCTCAGCAGCGGCTTGAGCGATTGTCTTGCGGTAATTTTTATAGGGTAGCAGCATCCCTTCTACCAAAGGTCGGATACTCTTGATCTATGTGAGTGCCCCCCAATACACGTGCAAAATACAAAAAGAAGAGGTGCCAAATTTGTTCCCATTTCAGTAACTCGGTAATTACTGGGGCGATTTCGAACCAATGATGGACAATTGACATCTTTAACCGGCCTTCGATAACAATGACTCCTATAACTAGGATTGGATTGAAACCAGGATCCTATAACTAAGAGAATTGCGACTTCGATAGTGATAACGCGATAAACATCTGTTGATGACTCGTAAAGCGATGTTAATGACTCGTAAAGCGATGACGATTCAATATGAAATTGTAACAGTGCGAAGGAAAAAGTATTTTTAACGCCGTTTACTTCAGCCGCTTAAGCAACATTTTAACCTTCCAGGCGGTGGGGGGTGGGGGGGGGGGGGACATGGGTTTAGTTGTATTCACTTCAAATAGGTACATGAAAACGGCAGCACATACATTCATTTATTCGGCACATATACAACGCGTTGCTTTTAGGTGTCATTGAGCCATCTAAGCTCTGAAGTACAGGGTGGGGCAGAAAGATTTACCTTCTGATTTTCTTAAATATTTCGGTCCTGAACAAAGATATCAAATTGATTTCTGGCACATATATGCAGTAACATGTACACATCTCAGCGACGGCATTATGACTCAATATGGTCACCTTTGTCCGTTACCACTGCCTCGAAACGTTCCTCTGCGGAGGGGCACGAGCGCCGCACGGTGTCCCCGCCAAGACTCGACGGTGCCGTCTCGAGGGCCAGCTTCAGGGCGGCGATTCTGCTGTGTTCCGCTGCACACACCCTCCTCTCCAAGATGGTCCAGATTGCAAAGTCCATCGGGTTCAGGTCTGGACTTGATGATGGCCGAATGTCTTTGTCCCAGAACCCAGGCATGTGGGTCTTCCATCACGATTGAGCGATGTTGGCCGTTTGCGGCGGCGCACCGTCCTGGACGAAGACGTATCCGTCTCGGAACGACTGAGTGACCCAAGACAAATTATGTTCCTCCAGCAGATGGACTTAAACCTGTAAATTAACTTTCACAGCCTCCTTGATGAAGGCCAAGGTTCCTTTTGAGCCGTCGGATGCGACGGCAGCCCAAACCAAGACACCAGCAGGCTTCTGGCGACGAAAAATGGTTCGAATAGCAGGATCAATGCTGGATGGGCTATCTGTCAAAATTATAACGCTTTGGGAGTGTCTCTGGGGCTCAAGCATGAAAATGGTGTCATTGGACCAGAAGAATGTCTTGTTACCGGCGCTCCTGATCTCCTCCAATGTCTTTTGGGTCCTGTGTAGCCGCTTTTCCCTGGATGCCGCCGAAATTAGGTGCCGATGTTGCATCCTGTATGACATGAAGCTCAAGCCATCGTTTACGATTCTCCTGCCGGTTCTTGGCGAAACACCGAGTTCCCTTGGCAGTTTGCGCAATGCGCATGCTTCGCCTAGAACTTGAAACACCTTCTTGCGCACGATATTAACCAGCTTTTTGAGGCAGATATCCCTTGTTCTGCCTGGCATGGAATTCGTCGACACTAACCCTTTCTTTTTAAGTCATTTTATTACACTGCAAACAGTTCTTGTGGCAACACCGAGCTGTTTGGCAACGCCTCAGGAGCTATGGCCAACCTACTTCAGTGCCGCTATTTGGGCTCTCTTAGTCATTTTCCCCATAGCTCACCAACAAATATTACAAAATGCAAAAACGATCTTAATGTTGATACATGAGTCGGTTGGGAAGCTGCATGCAAAATTTTATCAAAATTCGTTCATAACTTTTTGAGTAATGGACTGAAAACAAACAGGTAAATCTTTATGCCCCACCCTGTAACATCAATGTATGGTCGAGCTTACGACGGCCACTTACTACGCGAACACAGAAATTGATAAGCTTTGTATGCGCTGGAGTTGGGCTGCACCATGTGAATACCATATTTTGACTGTACGATCTTTATCTCATACGATGATTTGGCGTACGATCATTTTCCTTGACGATCTTTAGCGAATACGATCTTTTGTCCATACGAGCATTATGTCGTACGATCTTTATCCATTACGACTTTTTGGCATACGATCATTTTCCTTGACGATCTTTAGCGAATACGATCTTTTGTCCATACGATCATTATGTCGTACGATCTTTATCCATTACGACTTTTTGGCATACGATCATTTTCCTTGACGATCTTTAGCGAATACGATCTTTTGTCCATACGAGCATTATGTCGTACGATCTTTATCCATTACGATATTTTGCATACGATCAACTGCCTACGATCTTCTGCCATACGATCTTCTGCTTTACGATCTTTTGTCCGGTTACCGGGGCAAACCAGACCTCAGAAGCCAGAATGACACCACGTAACATACATATACCGTATACACCGCATGTAACATGAACAGGCTAGGATACAAAATTTCTGCCCAAACATAAGTATTCGTACACCTACTTCTACCGAGGGGTTAAGACTTAAGAGGCCAGCGTAAGGCGCTCGAAGGCCCAGGACGAACCCTCGGAGGCTAGCATGGGGCACTCAGAGGCCGCTTTGGGGACCCTAAAAGGCCAAATGTGAGGGGGGCGT
This sequence comes from Amphibalanus amphitrite, assembly GCF_019059575.1. Taxonomy (NCBI): domain Eukaryota; kingdom Metazoa; phylum Arthropoda; class Thecostraca; order Balanomorpha; family Balanidae; genus Amphibalanus; species Amphibalanus amphitrite. Next base: position 673,269 of record NW_024881781.1, read on the forward strand.
GTGGCGTTAAAAAGCCCGCACGTAGGCCTTGTAAGACCAACGGGGTAGGGCCTTCTGAGGCCATATAGGGCCCTATGATGACAATTTGGGCCCTCTTAGGCCATGGGCCTGGTGCCTTCTTTGGTCGGTGTGGGGGCCCTCTGTGGACAGCGTTGGACACTCTGAGGCCAGCGTGGGGCCCTCTGTCTTCTGAAAACTGAGATTGGTGCTGACTGCTGAGTCCTCAGAAGCCAGCGCGGGGTCTTCATAGACTGGTGCTGGGCCATCAGTGGCCACATTGAAGGCCTCGACAGGCAGAATTCAGCACTTATGCATGATTGGGCCTTAGAGGTCGGACCGAGGCCCTGGAGGGCGACATGGAGCCATCAGAGGAATTCATAGCCCGAGTTGGACCCTCCTAAAGCTTAGGGTATCAGCCCTCAACCAGCGCAAGACTCTAGGCAGATCGATATCTGCTCTTTGAGGCTGACGTGGGGCTCTCGAGGACCATCTTGAGCCCTCAAGGATCTAAGACCGGAGATAGGATCTTCAGGGTCCGATGTGGAGCCTCCAAAGCCTGTGCAGGGTCCTCAGAGGTCGACGACATGAAGCTCTTAGAGACCGACCTATGACCAGCGTGACCTCTCAGTGACCAGCGTGGCCTCTACCGGTCTGTGCAGGAGCCTGTAGAGTGTAGAAGTCACAAGAAAGGTCACCAAAGGCACAACAAAATTCAACAATAACTTTAAAAGAAGACATAGTAGAGTGATGAAAGAGTGTATTATGTAATGCCTTCAGCCCAACAACACAGATCAGTTTATGTACAGCATGACCTTTTTCGGTTAGAGCATGCAACTGACTATAGGTCATACTATAGATAATTTAACGCCTCTCGATACGAGAGACACAATTACGCTAAAAACTGTGCCTACCATACGTGGAGTGAGTAGATATATGTATAGTACGTAAAGAAATGGAACAAATGCTTCTGCAAGATCCGTCTATTTTGGCAGTTTTTGCTCTCAGTGTGGGCCAAATTGTCGAACTGAGCTCGAATCTAAGGACAACGCAGTGGAAGCTTCCAAGGATCTATCAAATGCATTGTTCCGTGACGCTGTAACACTTAGGTACGGTTCACGAGCTAATAGCTATGTGCCCGGATGCGAGAGGAAAAATTGGCAAAGTTGGCTAGGAACCGCACCCGGTCTCGGGTAAAGTAGGTTACCACTGGGGCCCCTAAAGTTAAGATAGGACCCCTTCTTAACCCTCGCCCGCACATGCCATTTTCCCATCCTAGAACGCACATGGGGGGGGGGGGTGGTTGCCACCCCCCCCCCCCGCGCCATTTCGTTCCTGTTGGAGATAGAGCTTAGCGGTAAAGACCAAAAAGATTCTTTGGGAAGAGACGAATCCAATGATACCCAGTTTTACCTTCTCAGGTCAGTCATTGACCTTCCAGGTCAGGTCAAACTAAAAAATGTTGCTATTTTGGGTCACCGTTGGATATCAAGTGCGCTGCCTACCATATACCGATGACGATGCTGTTTTCTGGTGCCAAGCCAGCTAGAACCTCTTTGTCACACTACCCGACCAGATTTTTGCTGCTGAGGTCATGTCAGGTCAAGTTAGGTCAAGGTCAATTATACATATGTGTTTGTATGTCTGTGTGTGTCTGTGTGTATACTGATGTGTGCACCGATTGTTTTTGTGTCCATATTACATGAAATCATGATCTGAGAAGCTTTTACCAAAAATGCAGTCAAAAAACTTCACAAAAAGTACCTAAAACTTAGTAAAAAGTACCTAAACGCTTACTTAAAACGCAATTAACTTAGATGACCTAGGTTGACCTTGACCTTGACCTTGACATCTGTACATCGTCGAACAACATGTTCCATGATAGTTGGGAGGTAAGACTGGCAAAAAAGCCGAAATCAAGGTGTCAAAAGCTCACAAGGCCCATAGCCAGCGCAGGATGTTGAGAATTGGCCATTTGGGTCATGACATGACCTGAAAAACAAGGTCATATCTCCGAAACCAAAAATCACAGAAACTTGAAATTTTCAGTGGACATCAAGAAAGGATAGAGGAGCAGCTATACGAAAAATCAGCCTTCTAGCTCTAAAAATGTTGAGTGCAGGGCAGAAAGACTACCGGGGGGGGGGGTGGCAACCACCCCCCCCCCCCCCATGTGCGGGCGAGGGTTAATTCCCATGTTTGGCCTCCTCCCCTTTCCAACATATCAATTCGCCACTTGATGACCTGCCCTACTATAGGTATTAGACGAATGGCTATTGGCCGTGTAAACACTGGCGCCTAAATGAGAAAGTGAAACAGCAAATTTGTCAGGCACCGGGTTCAACAACTAATTTTATGCTGGATAATATTTGAAGCGCCCTTATTTACTCCGACTGGGTGGGAAATATCTCGTCACTTCGGGACAACCGGAGGGCGGCACTATGACTTCAGAGGTGGCACTTTGAATTCAGAGGGCGGCACTATGACTTCAGAGGGCGGCGTTATGACTTCAGAGGGCGGCGCAATGACTTCAAGGACCTTCACGAAGACTGGAGGGCGGCGCTATGACTTCAGAGGGCGGCACTATGACTTCAGAGGGCGGCGCTATGACTTCAGAGGGCGTCGCAATGACTTCAAGGAGCTTTACGAAGACTGCGGAGGGCGGCACTATGACTTCAGAGGGCGGCACTATGACTTCAGAGGGCAGCACTATGCTTCAGTGGGCGGCACTATGACTTCAGAGGGCGGCACTATGACTTCAGAGGGCGGCGCTATGACTTCAGAGGGTGGCACTATGACTTCAGAGAGCGGCGCTTTGATTTCAGAGGGCGGCGCAATGACTTCAAGGAGCTTCACGAAGACTGCGGAGGGCGGCACTATGACTTCAGAGGGCGGCACTACGAGTACAGAGGGCGGCACTATGACTTCCGAGGGCGGCATTTGGACTTCCGAGAGCGGCACTACTACTTCAAAGGGTAGCAATATGACTTTAAGTAGTGGTACTTCGAATTAAGGGGCGGCACTCTGACTTCAGGGAGAGAAGCGACATACTCTGAGGGTTAAATATAAATTCAGATAGTTACTACCAGAGATTATTATGAAATGAGCTTCAAAGAAATGCGGGTCATTTCCGTAAAATGCACTTCATCACGTATGGAAAAAATCCACCCTCCGCCGCCTTCGGCGGCGGAGGGGCGGCATTTTTCGATAGGCTAGGGGCATCGGCCCCCAGATGCCCCCCCTGGATCCGCCCCTGCTTCCGAGGTGGTCTGGAACCTCGAAAGTCGGTACAGACGATGAGGCCTCAACTCTCAAGCCTCATGGTCATGGAGCTGACGCGGGAGCTCTGAAAGGAATCCGGGTAGAGCCGAGCGAGGGCCGAGGGGGTCCAACGACGTTTTAATCACGGTAACTATAAATAATTTTATTTATAAGCTATATGAACTCCCAAATGCCGGACCCACTGAAGTGAGAATTACGTCATTGCTGCCAAATCCACTATAAGGTGCTGCAATATTGAATTATACCAGACCACCTTATGAAAAATTACAACATGCTACGTCACGAGACCAAACAAAATAGCTACCTTTATCCAACAATACCACAATGCAGGGTGAAAAATCAAACTTTCGCATTTTGTTTTGATGACAGTTTAGAAACGTAGGCACGTTGCGTGCGGAATAAATAGGCAATATAAATAAATTTTTACCTCGTTTTTACCTTTTTCATTGGTCCCAAATTTAAACCAATGACTGTCTTAGGTATGATGACGTCATTGTTTAATGAGTTTTTGATTTTGTTATTAGTTTTGGACCATCCTTGGTTTACTAAAGGTAAAAAACGTGAGGGCGATCGTTTGTTTACTTTCGTAAAAATGGCCTCGGTTGGCGTCCGTGCGGTCTGCGCTCTACGTGCTTTCACGCCAACATGCTTCAGCAGATTGCAAAATGGACTCTCTCGTAATTTCCAATTCGCGGTTCAGAGGAACTTGTCTGTGTCTCACCGCGTCTTCGCAGGTAAACTTTTAATTGTGCGTCGTGAATGTATTTACTGCGTTATGTTCTGTTTTAGATGGTGTTTTGCCATGCTAGTACGATAGTTGTAAGTTTTTTTACATTCAAAGTGTTCCCTGCCCACTAGCTTATTCAGTACTCTCAATATTTTTTCTTATTGGGGTTCATGGTGCCAGCTGCAAGGGTTTGTACGCGGTTGCGAATCTGTACGAGCACACTTGACAGGTGTGAAGCGCTAGTGCCGTAAAATGGGGTTACTTTAAAACCCAGGGTAACATTGGCATACCATGGTAACTTTGCCCCAAGGGGATAAAATCTCTCCACATTACACACCTAGGATGCCTCTCTGCCTTTGTAAAAACAGAATGTTGAATGGTTTTATCCCCTAGGGGCAAGGTTACCACGGTATGCCAATGTTACCCCTGGTTTTAAGGTAACCCAAATTTACAGTGCTTCCTGGAAATGTAAGGGATGGGCTGAAAAATTGCTGTGCTGCTGCCAAATGTAAGTTATCTTCATACTACCAATCTTACTTCACTTAATAAAACATGCTTAATTTTCAACTAACCTACAAAGTTTGAGATCAAAGTGCAGTACATGTATGATTTTTTGCTCTTCTTGCAGACTTTAATTCCTGTATTCACAAATTGGAAGTGCTTAGATGATGTACCCTGAGACCTAAAAGATCAAGATGTATACCTGTATCATCATGCACAATTCATTTCTCTGCTTATTTAGGACGGAGAACTTGACATGTATTCAGGTTGATTGTCCTGGTCCCGGTCCTTCATCATCCTGGTTGATCTTCTCTGAACTATGAAATGGAGGTGTTGTATTCAATTTCAGTCATCATATCAACAAAAGAAATATAAGATATTAGTGTACATTATATGATGTTACGTTTGACTGTGGTATATTGCACAGTTGAGATACGTACGTCCCGCCAGAACCCCTGGCGCAGACGATTTCAAGCCGGGAATATCGGAATGACACTGTTCGCGGGGGAAGGGGAGACGTCCCGCCAGAACCCCTGGCGCAGACGACCCTAACACTAACCCGAGGTACTTACGTGGCGAGAGCTATCCTCCAACTGACCGACCGTCCCGGTCACCGCCCTGGCGTGACCTCGTATGGGTCATACAAAAGTAAACCGAGCGCCTATTGGTGGAAGCCAAATGACGTCACAGGCCCAAGCAATGCAAATCCACATAACACTGCCCCCCTCCAATATTTTTTCCCGCTTGGAAAAAACATTTACCGAAAGCCACAAGGGCAAAATAAATCAACAATTAACAAAAAAGGCAAGCACTTCCCACTGCAACCTATAGGCAGATAACTACACCTATCACTCGTCTTCACGTGATGCCCACGTAAGCCAGCTTGGCAGTTTGTCGAGCACCTTTTCGTATCCGCGGTGGGATAGATGAATGCCGTCGGATGCGAAGTAGATGCTGACCGACGGCACTAACGCTTTGCATTTGCCACGAGTGACAGTCAGAGTCCGTCCCAAATTCTCGAAGCCTACGCCGGCACTGTCACAGAAAGTGTGCTTTAGGCTTCGTTCAGCGTGAAACGCCGGCGTCTGGGTCCAGGTCTTGTTAGTGTCGAATTTCCATCTGGGTAACGGCCCCAAGATCACCACCTCCTCAGTCACTTTCCGCAGGGATCGAACTACTTCGGTCGCGTTCCTCTTGAGGTCGTCGAGGTTCATTCCGGAGATGCGGGTACCGTGCCGTGGGTAAATGTCATTCCCCGTCATCCAGACTACAGCTCGGCCCAATGGCCGACCGTAGCCTTTGGCCGCGCGGCACCACAAGTCGATGTCCCCGTCAATTTCCATCGCCAGTCGTGCCCAGCTGTGTCCGCCCTTCTCGAGACGAAGAAGAAGGTCTGGAGGCGAGACGCCCACCGGTGCATCTCTGGCGATCGAATCGCCTAGAAGCAGATGGGTTCTCCCCTCAGGTGCTGCTTGTGAAGATAGCTGCTGCACTGCTTGACTGAGGAACTCCTCCAAGTCCGAGTCCCACAACACTGCTTCGTCGTCCATCTTGCGGCTTCCAGTCTCGGATCCCCCGAGAGCCTGGCGACAACCGGTCAAGATGTCAATTTCGAGAGTTCTGTCATCATTGCCGAGGGCACAGCATGTCTGTCAGCAAGATCTTAACGTCTTTAGACGTCGAGCACAAAGTCAGCAAGCCATGCCGGTGCTCTGCGGACTCTGGTAGCCCTATCAGTCTGCGTTCTCGTCCTGATGTCGCCCATTGTCGCAATCGAATCGTCACCTACCCCGGTTCCCCCGGCTGCGGGTCTGTCCAAGAGGTGCCCTGTCGCGTGAGTGATCGTGTCAACCAGGGGAGGTCCATTGACAGGGACAGAGGGACTCTTGGGGCCACCCGTGATTCCCATCAGGTCAGGATCACCACCGGATCCTGTTTGTGCCGCTGCTTCTGTGCCGGAGGTGGAGTCTTCGGTCGAGTGTTCCGTTGTGAGGGCCTCTTCCGTTACCCTGGTGGGGTCTCGTGACCAAGTGAACTTTGCGTCCTCATGCCTTTTCCAGAGCCTGTTGATGTGCACGATTTTTGGCTTAGATCGCCCTTCTCCTCTGATTCGATAAATGACGTCGGACAGCCTGTTGGCAATAATGAAAGGTCCTTCCCAATCAGAGGCTAGTTTCGGGCACATGCCTTTCCTCCTCTTTGGGTTGTAGAGCCACACTTTGTCCCCTGGCTCCAAAACTTTCTGTGTGGCCTTGGCATCATGCTGTAGTTTCATGGATCCTGACGCGATCTTCAAGTTCTCTCGCACATGCTGATGTATGTTGATAAGACTTTTTCTCGTCTCTTCTACATACTGAGGCAAGTTATCGGTTACAGCGTCGGCTGGAGGTACTCCGGTGGTCACATCGATAGGAAGGCGGAGTTCTCGGCCACTCATCAGTCTGGCTGGCGTATATCCAGTCGATTCATGCTCCGCTGAGCGATAGGCCATCAGCATCAAAGGGAGCTTTTCATCCCAACTGGCTTGATTGTCCCTGCAGAATTTAGCCAGTTGCTGTCCAAGTGTTGCGTTAAACCGTTCAACCATTCCGTCCGATTCTGGATGTAGGGCCGTCGTCCTCGTTTTTCGGACACCCATCAGGCTGCAGCATTCCTTGAAGACGGCACTCTCGAAATTTCGTCCTTGGTCGGAGTGAAGCTCATTCGGCATCCCGAAGCGCGCGAAGAACTCATCGACCAGTTTCCTTGCCACGGTCGTAGCCTCTTGGTTTGGGATCGCGTACGCTTCCGGCCATTTCGTGAAATAATCCATTGCCACCAAGATGTATCGGTTGCCTGACGCCGTGACGGGTAGAGGGCCTGTGATGTCAACGGCTACCCGTTCCATGGGGGCGCCCACCTGGTAGAGCTGCAATGGTGCCTGGATCCTCCGTTGGGGACCTTTCTTTGCACAGCAGATTTGACAAGCCTTGCACCACTCTGTGACATCTTGACGCATGCCTACCCAGTAAAACCGCTGTCTCAAACGCTGCAGCGTCTTCTTGATGCCGAAGTGGCCACCCGTCAAGGCATCGTGGGTTTCTTCCAACATCAAGGGGCGCAGGCTCTGTGGGATCACAGTTAACCAACGCTCGGAGGATCCATCCACCGACTCCCACCGGCGCTGGAGAACCCCTCCATGCACCCTCAACATGTCCCACTGGCTCCAGTAATGCTTGGCTTCTATGCTGCTCGCAGACATCCTCTCCCACGCAGGTCTTCCAGTTTCGTTTTTGATAGCCGCTATAATAAGTTCCAGATCCTTGTCCTCCAGCTGCGCCTTCGAGATGTCTTCAACATCTGGTGCATCCTTCGGTGCACGCTCCACAGACCGATCACATGTGACCCCAACGGCCTGTGACTCCCTGCGCGGAGAACCGGTTTCTGTTTGAGCCATCAAACAGCGCCCATGCTCAACCACCTCTTTCCTGCTGCAGTAGTTGCATTCAGCTTGGCAGGGGCGCCTGCTCATGCTGTCTGCATTGGTGTGTGCAGATCCAGGTCGGTACTGAACTGTGAAGTCGTACTGGTCTAGTCGTGTCAACCAGCGGGCTAGCTGACCTTCCGGATCCTTGATGCTCCTCAGCCACCTAAGGGCTGCGTGATCCGTGCGAATCACAAAATGTGCTCCGTAGAGGTAATGATGAAAGTGCCTGGTGGCGTCGACCATCGCCAGCAATTCCTTTCTTGTCACGCAGTAGTTCCTCTCTGGTCGAGTTAGCGACCGGCTAAAGAAGGCGATCACTCTTTCTTCCCCATTGATCTCTTGCGAGAGCACCCCACCTACGCCGCAACTGCTCGCATCGGTGTCTAGAATATATGGCTTTGCAGGGTCAGGATAAGCCAAAACTGGGCTTGAAGTCAGCTTCTCTTTTAACATTTCGAAAGCCGCTTGACAGTTCGTGTCCCACATGAACTTATGTCCCTCCTTCGTTAGATTGTGCAGTGGTGCAGCGATTGTAGCAAATTGGCGGATGAATCGCCGGTAATAAGTGCACAGTCCCAGAAAACTGCGAAGTTGCTTCCTGTCTTCTGGGACCGGCCAGTCCCTGACCGATGCACACTTGTCCGGGTCCGTGTGTATGCCAGTTGCAGACACGACATGTCCGAGATACTGCACTTGCCTTTGAAACAAGTTGCATTTCTTGGGGTTGAGTTTCAGGTTTGCTCCTCGAAACCTTTCGAACACCTCCCCCAAGCGCTGAAGTTCCTGTTCGAAAGTTTGTCCGAAAACAATAACGTCGTCCAAATAAACCAGCAAGGAATTCCAATGCAGCCCGCTTAGTACCGCTTCCATCAGCCTTTCAAAAGTAGCAGGAGCATTGCAGAGGCCGAACGGCATCACGCGGAATTGCCAGAGCCCACTGCCACATGAGAACGCCGTTTTCGGTTTGTCCTCTTCCGCCATTGGTACCTGGTGGTATCCAGACTTGAGGTCCAGTGTTGAGAACCACTGGGCTCCTGCGAGTGCATCTAGTGAATCGTCTATGCGTGGCAATGGGTATGAATCCTTGATGGTTAGTCGATTCAGAGTTCTGTAATCAACACAGCATCGCAGGGAACCGTCCTTTTTCCTTACCATAACTAGCGCGGACGACCATGGACTGGCACATTTTTCTATCAGACCGTGATCAGCCATCTCCTGGACCACCTTCTCTGCTTCTGCGCGCTTCGGTACTGGCAGACGTCGGGGCGGTATTTTTACTGGGCGATGAGACCCGGTGTTGATGTGGTGTTCTGTCAGCTGAGTACACCCCAGGTCACCGTCTCCACTTGAGAAGACGTCAGCATGTTTCACTAGCAGGGCTTCTACGGAACGTCGTTGGTCTGAGGACAGGTGCCCACTGCACCTATCGATCAAGCATTGCAGATGCGATGGCAGTTCCGTGTGCCTGGGGGCCTGGTCGTCTCCTCTGGTAACTTCTACTTGTACAGGTTCGCAAATGCCAACCTCAGAGTGAGGTTTGATGCGTTTCGGCTTGTCGGTGAGATTAGCCATCAGCACTTGGAAAGACTTATGCGATGCGTCCACCAGTGTGCGTGCCACAATCACTCCCTGTACCGGTCCAGCCCTAGCCTCGATCATACCTGGTGCATCAAAAGTGGACCCCAATGACCTACAGGTTACCATGGTTTCGGAGCGAGGGGGTAGCGTGACTGACTTCCTCACTTGAACCCTGAAAGCTCTGTACTCTTGATTTCCTGATCCTGAGCCGGAAAATGCAGGAATATCTGTCCCATCCACGTTCAAGATCATGTTACCCACGTCCAGCACACATCGGTGTTTCCTGAGGTAGTCCAACCCCAAGATGCAGCGCTCGGTTAGCTGTTCCGACACATAGACACTGTGAGTCGACTGGAAATGTCCTATTTTTAGCTGTACCTCCAGCGGCCCCCACAGTGCTGAGCAGCGCCCCGTGACGTCGTTCAGTCTCTCTTTCGCTGGAGGCAAATCCTCCACTTCCAGGACGTCCCTGCGGATAATAGTCTGGTTCGCGCCAGAATCGACAATCACCGGACAGGGTTTGCCGTTTATTGCTCCGTCCACCTGAACACTGTCCATGACATTGAGACCTCTTACCCTGGGGGTATAAGGTGGAGCTGCAGCCGAATTCCTCGATTCACCAGCCGGATGAGCTCGTTTTGGCTTACGACAGTCACGTCGTAGATGCCCCATCTGATCGCAATTCCAGCAGGGGCCCGTCGCTGCAGATGCTCGACTGCCTCTGTCGTTGTTGGTTGGCCTTCTGGATGATGTGCGAGCTTGCTGGGCCTCCAGTTCTTCAATCCTCCGCAATATTTGCTCCATCACATTCTCCTGTAAAGGACGTTCAGCATTCTGAACGTGGGTTTTCCGGGCTGCAAATGCGGACCCAACAGATGCTGCCCGCCTGATGGACTCGTACTCCAGTGCGGATGCCAGTGCCTGCTGAATGTTTCCGGGCCGTCCCTGTCGTACTGCTACTTGCATGTCGACATCCTGCAACGCATCGATAAACTGGTCGCATATGATGGTAGCCCGGAAACCCTCCGGTGCTCTGGGATATGCACAATGCGCAAGTCGTTCCACGTCCTGCGCTAGCGTTGCCAGTGATTCGCCGGCACCTCGGATTCTAGAGCGGAGCTGGGCACGAAACAGCTGGTCTTGGTTCGCCGTTCCAAACCGCTGTTCTAATGCCAGTACTAGCGTTGTGTAGTTCCTCTGCGTTTCGGGCGAGAGGTGTCCCAGAAGTTCGAGGGCGGTGCCCTTCAAGCTGCCCGCCAAATACGCTGCCTTTTCAGCGTCTTCCCAGCCGTTGTTTGTCGCTATCAGCTCGAACTGGGCTCTGTATGCCGGCCAGGACACCGTACCGTCAAATTCTTGGGGCTTCATTTGATGTGTTCTCGACGTTGCTGCCTCCGACACCCTGTGTGGCACCACAGTTTCCGAAACCGTGTGTTGCGGAGCTGGTGCGCTCACTGCAGTCACTTCCGATGTGATGGGGCCGCTGGCGCCAGGAGGAGGTGCCGCAGACACATGCTCCTTCAGATCTGAAACTGCCTTGATAACCGACAGCATGTTGTTTTGCATCAACTCCATTTGAGCCCCAAACATATTTATTTGTTCTTGCAGCACCTTGGTGTTCTTGTCTATCCCACCGTCCTCTTCTTCCTCGCTTACCGGATTGTCGTGTCTAGCAGCCATGAGCTCAGCACGCTCCTGATTCCTACTCTCCCTTTTGTTCCTCCTTTCCTCCCTGTCATTCATTCTTTCCCCGAGATTAAATACACAAAGAGTCAGTGCCTATTAGCAAAGTCACAAATAAGATTTATGCAATGCAAGGCTTAGAACTGATTACAAAATATTTATCCCACTTCTGACACCAGTGTTACGTTTGACTGTGGTATATTGCACAGTTGAGATACGTACGTCCCGCCAGAACCCCTGGCGCAGACGATTTCAAGCCGGGAATATCGGAATGACACTGTTCGCGGGGGAAGGGGAGACGTCCCGCCAGAACCCCTGGCGCAGACGACCCTAACACTAACCCGAGGTACTTACGTGGCGAGAGCTATCCTCCAACTGACCGACCGTCCCGGTCACCGCCCTGGCGTGACCTCGTATGGGTCATACAAAAGTAAACCGAGCGCCTATTGGTGGAAGCCAAATGACGTCACAGGCCCAAGCAATGCAAATCCACATAACAATGACGTTAAAATTAGGGTATATACTTGTTCTGTCTCTTTATCTCAAAGCTGATGCTTGTAACATTATCTGATAATTTCTCTATTGAAGCTCATTGCAGGGTGAGAAAGGATTATACCTAATTACTTTATTATTTAAACCATTGTTGAGCTTGATTCATGGACCATCATTTCTTTTAATAATAATGGTATTAGTGCCAAATAAGTGCAGATGAAACAAGTTAAGAATAATTGAGAAAAGTTGTATTTTATGACATTATACGTATGTAATCATTTTAGAGGATTTCCAATGAAGGAGGAATTCCATAGTGATATCAGTTTCATGTTATGTTGACTGCCATCCCTATTAGTTAAGTTGGTGATGAAGTTATTGAGAAACACTGATCCAACTCTGGGAAAGTTGTGATCAGTGAAGCAAAACCACTAAATTTTGGGTAAGGTTCCAGCAGCCTGGTTGGCAAGGAATTTAACTCTGGCTTTGCTCACCAGCATTAGAGTTATGGATGCATTGATGGCCACCAATTTTACTGTTAATGGGATAAGGTTAGGGATTTAGAAATTATCCCTATGTCTTACTTCCTTGATTCTTCCATGATCTCTTATCTCCATGGCAACTGGGTCCAGTCAGCCAGACTGTTTAGAGTGGACGGTCGTGGATCAAATGGCTTCTGACTCAGTCCTTCTGCTTTGACAGCATACGGTTTGGGGTGTGTCTAGTGCGGCACTGCAATTCAATCTGAGTGCATGCTGTTAATAAGCTTACTGAGGTGGCTAATGTTTAGACTTCTGTAAATAAATGCTGCAGCCAGTTGCACGGAAAACCGTTCACGTTCACGCTCTCTCATGGTGCAAAATACTGAGCGCAGCCAATATGCCCCAATGAGTTGAAGTTGTTCATTTTCATTTCATTTTATTTTAGAGCTAGTTAACCCGCGCCCCAGTGGCGGTCTCAGCCAACTTCGCCCTAGTGGGGGAGGGGGGGGGGGGCATATGTTACCACCCACCTCTAACTCAAAAACTAAGAGGGCTAGAAAGACGCGGTAAAAAGCAGTCGATAGCTCTCAATGCGTACGTTTGAAAGTATTTCGGTCATTTTTCACCTTAGAGCAATATTGGGGTCACCAGAGGTCATCAAAGGTCAAAATTTGCCAATTGTCATTATATTTTTCAGAAAACATGCCGCTATCTCAGGAACTATGGTAGCTAGAAAAACGCATGGAACAGCAATCGATAGCTTTTGGACTCGTCTTTTGAAAATGTCATTATCAATATTGACCTCAGGTCAACGGTTTAGCCTCCAGAGGGCAAAAACTCCAAAAATAGCTGTTTTTACGAAAAGTGTTTTTCGACAATAACTTTCGACTACAAAAAGCCACGACATTTCTTTTGCCAGAATCGTGTTCCCCTCGCCGAGACGCGTCGAATGAACTATAATTTGACCTTGAAAGGTCAACTTGAAAATTTGACCTCAGGTCAAGGTCATGACCTAACCGGAAAAGGTCATGTTGCATATCAGTCGATGCGTCTCAACAAGACAAACACAATGAGACCATCCCTAGCGTTCTATCTCTTTCCAATCGCGAGTTATTGGCAAAAAACTGTTTGTAGCAGCCTCAAATGACCTCGGATGACCTTTCTAGAGGCTATCAGCAAAAATGACACCTTGGTCATCACGACTGGACTAAATCATTGTGATTCTGAAATATTTGGACTGTTCCTATGCGTACACACGGATCTAGAGGCATTTTCATTTTTCTCCATTGAATTGTAATGGAAAGGTCACGCCACTGACCTGACCTTAGGTCACGGATATAAAAAATCCGAGATATACAAATTGTAGGCGCCCATAACAGCATGCAATTCACCAAGTTTAAAACCTTTCTGACAAACACTGCAGGCTGGACATGATTGCAAACTTTTTTAGGCTTGGTCAGTTAACTTGACCTGGTGACCTGACCTGACATGACCTGGGGTCAAAAATTTCACACATTGTCCAAAATTGATGTACCAAAAGCTACCCCAAGCGGCGCGGCGCTACGCGCCGCGGTTTTTTATTTACACCCAAAAAACGCGACAGGGTGGTAACATATGCCCCCCCCCCCACTGGGGCGAAGGTTAAACTAGGGAACAGTTCGGCCGTCATGTCAATCTTTGTAATCGTCTATGCGTCCGGCCCTTTCGCTAGATGGGGAGAAGTGCGCGAGTCGGGCTGCTCAGAATCCGGGAGCCCACAGCGGCCCGTGGGTTACAGTCGGGGACTGAGGCCCATAAACAATAATAAATAGAGGCTATCTGGCATCTGTGTCAGGATTCAATGAGATTTATTGTACCTTGGCTGTGCCTAGCAGTTAGCGTCATCAGAGCAGAGGAAGGTTTCTGAATTACATTTGGAAAAAAGAAGGGATAAAAAGTGATTTTTTTTTCAGTTCCTCACTCATCGTCATCATGTCAGTCCATCCCAATCCAATCTACTCCAAGTTCTAGGGAATCAGCGCTATACGGTGTTTTCCAGCTCTCTCTCTCACTGAGACACACTGACACCGCCTACGTGCAATAGTGTCGGCGGGGCTGGAGTCTCGTCGGTGGTCTCCGGTGTCGGTCGGTGCGGTCTGAACCCCCCCCCCCTCTCCCCCCACTACCACTACCACTACCACCATCCTGGCGTCGTGTCGCCACAGACGCCGGTGCGCCCCTCTGGTCCCGCTCGTAAGCCACGTGGTCGGGGAACTCTGATCGGCGTGTATGACCTAGGTTGTAATTTGTTTGTAGAATGGGAACATTTTGCCATTGTCATAGATAACATGAATCTATGTTATCATGATTCATGTTATCTATGCCATTGTCCATCTCAAGAGATGTAACTATTTTCCAATTAGGTATTTCATTGTTCCTACATTTGGCGCCTATTCTTTGTGGAAGTCGTTATAAGGCGCCTTGGATTTTCTGTCGGCAGTTGCTAACGTCCAATAAGTGGTTGTTGCTCGTCAGGACCCCGTCGATCCCAGCGTTAGCGCCCGATGCCCTGTACCTACAAGTGTACATTTATGTAACTCTGTGTATTTGTACTGTAAATGCTGCGGTCTACAGTCATCCGACCCTAACCCCACTCCTGCCTTGGCAGATCTCAAATACACGGAGCAGCACGAATGGGTGCGCTTGGACGGAGCCGTGGGCACGGTCGGCATCACGGCTAAAGCGGCGGTAAGTGGCCTCTCCCGACACTGGAGACCGTAGCCACTAGTCAGGACTGTCCAACCCAGGGACTAACTTACAGCACGGTGACTTACAGTAGCTGGGATTGTAAGTGTCACTGCGTCCCGGTCAGTGTGGTCAGTTGTGATTGTTCTAGATTAGCCGCAGGACGTCATAAAACTTGTTTATTTATGTTCACTGCTACTCACTACATTCGCCTCATCCCGTACTTCCCCAGCGTTCAATCAGTGTTTTGCCTCGGCACCCGCATCGCTGGATGGATGCCCATCTTGCAGCAGTCCTGTGTCCTAGTCCCTGTCCCGACCGACCCAGTGTGCTCGGCGCCGCGACCGAGCGGCAGGCACACAGGCTACGACAACTGTCAGTCGATCGACCCGGTCGTGCATTAATGATGGTAGCGATCAGGTGATTGTTCCCGGGATGGATGGATTGGTGCGTAGGGCGTGTGCTTTTGTTAGGCTGGTACAGAGGCTTGGCAACTGGGCGTTTTGCCAGGCGGGATGGGCAAGAATAATAGCGAAATGCCGTAGACTACTGTATTGCCGATATGAGCTGCCGATATAGACTAGTCTGTCATGCAACGGCATATGGTAGGAATGGCTTGGTCGTTATCAAATGCCGTGTGATGAAATGGGTCTGACCATTCACGGGCCAATCCGTTCAAGACTTTGAAACAAAACGGCATGTTGAGATATCAGAAGGCACTTTCGAAATCGATCCACATTTCGAGCAATAGCCATTCAACATCGAGCTGAATTAATGTACCCTTTGCTGTCCTTACTCCATCTAGTCGGTACGCATTAGGCCGTCCTCATTCGCTCCGCCTGTCCGTCTGTCCATCGGCGTCCCCGCCCGTCACTTGGGCGCGTTTGCTTACAGTACATGTGGCCGTTGTTGGCTGTTGGAGGCGGCTGGGTGCCTGGCCAGCGTCACCCAGCCCTCGCCGGTCGGTTAGGACCATCTTTGTGTGTTTAAGTGTGCGTCTAGCCCACTCCACGCCGCCTCATTGGTGCGTTGGCATGGTGTCCGATGAGACACGCCTCCAACTCCAACCCCTCCCCGACCCTCGTCGGCCCGATATTTGGGTTAATATTTGGGTTAATAACGGTCTTTGGGACCGGGTTGTAGGGTATGAAATGATAGTGTCCGGATAAACAGTGATCGTGTACATGCGCTCTTCTCAATGGATGTTGAGTCAGCTTAAGTTTTGCATAAAAGAAAATCTGTATTGGATATCTTGTTTCGTAATTCGAGATACGCGTTCGTTTGGCCATTATATGCATAGTCGCATTGTTGATACGAGGTATTCTATGTTTGTCATTGTATATATGTCA
The DNA here is from genome assembly GCF_019059575.1 of Amphibalanus amphitrite. Classification (NCBI taxonomy): domain Eukaryota; kingdom Metazoa; phylum Arthropoda; class Thecostraca; order Balanomorpha; family Balanidae; genus Amphibalanus; species Amphibalanus amphitrite. The sequence continues at coordinate 689,547 of NW_024881781.1, forward strand.
GTGAAATGCGGAGGCTTTCATCTTCCCCATCCTAAAAAAAGTGTACGTGGCGTTGCACTGTGCCCTAGGCCCCTAACTAGTGAGCGCTGCACTGTTGATTATACCCGACCCCCGGTCGGCAGGAGTCTACCGTACGAGTATATTTTCTGGACTGGTCGGTGATCACTGTCGTGTGCGACTGAGGATTCCTTGCTGACTATACTCTTTCCCCATCGACAGGAGTCCATGGGAGATCTGTACGCGTGGCTGGTCTGTCCTGTGACAGTCTGAGGGCTACCTCTCTGACCGTGCCCTATCCCCCATTGACAGGAGTCCATGGGCGATCTGGTGTACGTGGAGATTGCTGAGCCCGGACTAGAAGTGGATCAAGGAGGTGAGCACTATAGTTATATCCGAGGAGGGAAGGTCAAAGAGTTTTAACATCTGTGCCTAATTATTTGTGGACTCGGAAGCAAGTGTTCTGCGTCGGCTATAAAGAAGAAAACTGCGCGGACCCCTCACAGGACGTGCACAACTAGTCACTTTTCATGCCTAACGTTAACACTATTTCAGCTGTAACTGTCACTGTAACGTCCAGAGGATGCCTCTGGGAAGCCCCTAGAACACTGATCTTCTATCTTGGCGTCTCCCCATTGCTAATGCACCCACCCTCTGTTTATTTTTATTGAGCGATGGTTAATCTAGACTTAATCGCCGCGCTTTGTTTAGTTAGTGTTGCCACCATGGGATCCTGTAAGTCCCACCATGAGTAAGATAGCCACTCTGACCTCCCTCTCTCTTTCGCTCCCCTCTCTCTCCCCAGATGAGTGCGGATCAGTGGAGAGTGTCAAGGCAGTGAGCGACATCTACGCCCCCGTCTCTGGCAAAATCACTGATCGCAATACGGACCTCTCTGACACACCAGAGCTGGTCAACCAGGACCCGTACGGCGAACAAGGTCAGCTCGCAGATGACGTCATCAGTGTGACGTCACGACGTGTGCTGCCCGTGCCCACAGTGTAGGTCGTGCCACGTTTGTTTAGAGAAGTGACTGACATGAGCGACCTACTTTTGCTTGTGACGGCTGGAGATTTGATGTTTCGTTAACATGGAATCTACATACCGATCGGGTTCAGCCATGTGAAAACATGGCTGAAAACTTATTTCCCATTGAAAATGAAATAAGTTTCATTTTAAAGGTAGTGTGCCAGCTTTCTTGGACCGTATGGAGTTAATGGCCCAGATAAGGAGAACCGGATTTTTAGAACTTATCCATACCTTCAAAACTCATGGAAACGTCTTAAATTCTTCAAATTTTGAGTACCCCAGTGCGAAATTCGCCCCGACGGGTTGTCGGTCGTACCCCAACCACATTTCACACCACTATGAACAATAAATGCACACACTGAAATCGCTATTACCGATATGCTCATCCAATCAAGTTTCGATAAACCCGTTCATCATCATCTCCTGCGGTTTCGAACACGCCTGTTAGGTGGCTTCTGATGCTCGTCGAGGTCGGAATTTCCAAATACGCGTGGTGCGTCGGGCAGCGCGCTCTGACTTCGGCCAAGAAAAATGCGTCAGCTGATCATTGTCATTTCTGCCACTTGCGTGTGGTGAAATGGGGTCATAACTTATAAGACGGCTTTTTCATATCAATTATTTTACATAAAATCATATTTCAAACCATAAATAATGTTCGACAGCCAAATAAAAGAAACAATACCAATACGGGCTTACAGTTTAAGGCTCGACATTGTGTTGTCTACGATTAGACAGCTGATAACTCATTCCCGTACAGTAGGTCTATTAAAAAAGTCCCCAGCACCAGTGGGCGCTGCATTCGCTTAGCCGAACCCCCGTCTGCCTGTCCCATATCGCGCCGGGCTCAGGTCAGGTAGGGTCGGCGGGACCGCTCGGTCCGGCCCGCGGGCGGTGGACGGGCGGCCGGTAACGCTTTCCGCCAGCCAGCTGTAGAATCCAACAAGCGGGACGGCCACCGCTCAGCGCAGCGAAACCGGTGTTAAAGAATGGCAGTTAGATGTTCATGGTCACAATGATTATGAGATAGTCATTGTTAGCCCGTGCCCCACAGGAATGCCTAGACTCTCACGCCCTCTTGGAGGGGAAATGGGGATTGAGCATCATTCTTATAACTCAGCTTTGGGCATTTAAGTGGTATTCGAAGTAGCGTCAAAAGCAGCAAAAAGAAGAAAAAATACTTCAGCCAATTTTGGATCGGGTCAAAGCCAGAGGTCATGTCACTAGAGGTCATCGATGGTAAAATCTTGCTTAGACGGGGTGCGTTCCGCGCATCGGTGCATTGGTTTTCCAATTTCCATGGAAACATCAACAGACTCGGAACCTCGCAACGCTAGCGTGGAGCCGAATTCATATCAACCGCCGCAACAATGCAGCAGCGCAGCGCAGCGTGCTGCAGCGCGGGGCCGTGGAACACCGCCCAGGGCTATCCATGTGTCAAGGCAATCCAACCCACGTGATGGGCTCGGCCCCAGCGGAGCATGAGGTCCAGGACTCCCGCCCAGTCCCCCTGTCTCTCCCTAATTCCTATCATCCTTCCCACTCTGAAATCGACCGAAAGAGCCTAACCTAACACAACAATCAGCTCGTTGACCGCTATGTCTGAATAATATTGTCAGATTTAATTAAGGTCAACTGCTTAGCATGTAAATAACAACAACTGCCACCATCGGTATTATGAGAAAACCAATTGCTTTTCCACAAACACTTAAAAGTTTTTAGCTTAAAATTTGCATGAAATTAATTTTACCAGCCTCGTGTTCCTCTTATCAAAACGCTTCGAATGAATCAAAAGTTGATCTTTAAAGGTCATTTGATAAATTTGGCCTATGTTCAAAGACATGACCTGACCAGAAATGGTCATAATGCATAGCAGGATATTAGATCCGTATCGTGGAACTTTATAAACTCTTCAGATGATTTCATAACTTAAGCATGTCTATCAAAAATAATTATTACATGGCTCATATGTAAGCTGGGTGTGTGTGAACATGCTTACGAGTATGTTGAACGCAACTGATAATGTTCTGTTGGCCACAATTTCTATATTTACTGTATCCTCCCGGATTTCATATTTTTGTTAATGACACCTTGACGATGTCGAGAAAAAACGCTTAGGAGATTTAACAGCCTGAGTATATATATATGAGTATGAGTATTCAGTATAAGGAAGGTTCAAGGGTGCTAGATTCCTTCCGTCCTCGCTAACCTCAGGAAAAACCAATCCGCATCGCCCCTAGTCTTCATGCTTCCCTCTCTGGACTGGAGGTCACCCCACCAGCCAACCTGTAGTTCATGTCGGATCCATTCCAGGACACATAATCCTCTTCGGGTGACCGTTTGGGAGACGGCTGGACCGTCCCGACAGGGCAATCGTCCCACGGGAACAGTCTCGCTTCCGCAGATCACTGTCGCTGGCTCGCACAACCCAATTACTACACCAGAGCATAGTTATGTCATAGCTCTGCAAGGGCCTTTTCAGACCGAAAAAGATGGCCCCCAACAAAACAAACAATTTTCTCATTCAGTATTGTATCTCATCAAGTACCACATGTTTTCAGAGTGTTTATTATGCGTTCCGTCCAAAAAAAGCGCAGTTCAATTTTTTCCCATTGACTTGAGCGATCTCAAAATTGACCCGGGCTTTCTGTCAACAATGTCAAACTTGCAAAGTAAACGTTTCAAATACATATACTGTTGCCCATGAAAATCGCTGAAAGTTCTGAAGCGATCGGATAGTCGGTGTATTTAGATTTGATGAGCACAGGAACTTTCCTTGAGGTAAGGTCACTTGACGTGACTGTTATGACCTTGAATTGAAAGACTTGGGCGGGAAAAAATGGGTCGTTTGAAATCTTAAAATGCTAGATTTTAGCAATAATTGCAAACACTACCCCGGCCAAATAGTGAGTGAGAAGGGAGCGATTCCCCGACCCCATGTTTAGCTCCTATAATTGAGCTAGCTGCTAGAGCCTCGCGGAAAAAACGAGCGCTTGCGTCGTTACGTGACGCAGCGACTGGTACCCCATTTTAAAATATCTGTGACCTCTTAGGGCAGGTCAAGGGCCCCAAGGCATTTGATCGGTTTTTGGTAAAAAACTAAACGCATTATCGTCATTTCGATACAATCGTGTTTTCTGTTCTCAGACGCTTCGATTTATATGTTTCTTTTTTGTTTAGGTGAAGCAATTTAGGATGTTTACCTCAGGTCAATGTCATGTTAGAGCAACGCAGGTCACGAAGCTGTTGAAAGGAGGACATGTTGCATAACGTTTGATTCGGCAAGTCTTGCAAAGTCCATTGATGGCTGTCCCGACTGGCTAGCTCATTTTGATCGGGAGTTATTGACGAAGCACTCGTATGACCCTAGTGACGTCATAAATGACGCCACGCAAGGTGAACAATGCAAAAGTGAAGCATTAGACCTTGCCAAGAATGTATGACGTCACGATTTCATGTGCTTGAGGTATAGTTTCAGATCATTTCCGACGCCAAATTAACAGTTTCCATAATTCCCCATTATGCTTATATGACACTAAGTGCATTGCGGATGCATCATTTTATAACCGACAACCGTGCAGAGGTTTACTTAAGACGTCATAGTTAAGTGACCTGACCTGAAAACGTGGTTGATGTCAAGTGATCCGGCTTGAATGAAATGTAAGGCATGTGAAATGTCAGCCTTCTATCATCATTGTGCTTTGAGCTACCGCAAAAAAAAAAATACATGGTGGCTGCATCCACCCCTTCTTCTCGGCCGGCGAGGGTTAAACCTCGCTTCGAATTATTGCAGATAATGATGCGACAGAAAACAAAGCATTTATCTGTGTCTAGAACGGCCACTGACTTGTTGGACAAGATTCCCGATCTTAATTCGCTAGATGGGAATAAAATAATCGGTATGTGATACATATAGTTATACCCCTCGATTTGCCCTCGCGCTAAGTCTATTCTAATCATCACTGTCGCATTTTTTATCCGAGATGATGTCGCCGCAAAACGGGTTGTTTTGTTTGCTTGCTTGCGTTGAATGGTCATTACGGATTATTGAAGGATTATGATAAAATAGGAATGGGGCAAGGGAGGATATGCACTGCAGGTGTTTAATTTAGATCACAAAGGCATCATTTCCGGCATCGTGCAGTCATTATCTTCCCCTCCTCTGCACTGCGGCATCTCTGCGCCCCACACACGGCGTCCTTACTCCACGGCCGGCCGCCGCCAACTGACCCACTCGCCGGGCGCCGCGACCTGGCCCGTGTCGCTGCCGCGGCCTGCGCAATAAAGTCGGGGCTGGAATCCGGGGGTTCGGCCGGCCGGCCGCCTCTGGAACGGGGGACTTTTTTAGTAGACCTACTGTACGTCGTATGGTCGTAACACTATAATGACCTTTGCTTATTGTCACAAGTGCGCCGCATTCGCGATTGTTGCCCGACGCCTGTTTGCAGGTGAGCCCACTACAGTTGTTATACATATCTAAAAACCGAAAAACTTTTAGGCGAAAAAGGCACTATTCCAGGCCCATTTTTGATTTTTTTGCGATATTATGTAAAAACAGAAGCTTCTTATCCTAGGAAAAATAAAATGGGAAATCTTTCAAAGGTGGCACACTACCTTTAAGTAATCCCAGTAGGTGAATTGATTGCATAGTTCACAACTAAGACCCGAACTAAAACAGCAGCTTTTTAGTGCAACGTCTGGATAAAAAGATGGGTTTTGAGTTTAATTCAGAAAGTTTCCTTTTTGACCTTTCATTATAGAACTTTTTAAGTCGGGAACAACGACATATAAATATTTTCACCCTCTGTAATTTTAGCACAAGTCTGATAAAACTTGCCGATCCGATGCCGTATAAAACTTGCCGAAAAGCATGCGGATGTGTCATGCAGATTGTCGATCCCACCATAAAATCTCTGACTATTCCGGTGAATACGGGTGAGCACGGGCATCTATTGAGTTTCCTCTAGTAATAAAGGTGTATTGAGGGAGTGGCCCGACCCGGCGGTCGGCACTGTTTACAACGCTTTTGTGGAACTCGCATCTCCGCAGATACGTTTAACAAACTATTTTCTATGTCGGGCGACTCCATCCCTTTTACCCCTACACTGACTATGCTCGATGCATCTGAGTACTTCCATGGTACGTGCCAGTTGTTCTGTCAAGGGTATTCAATGTCCAAATTTTTACATGAATGCTGCAATGCATAATCAAATGAAATTCAGGCATTTGAATGTCACGTGAATTTGACATTTCAAAAAATCTTAAAACCAAATGTCAATGAACTCTCCGGGAACGCGCAGCTCCTTGTTTTCCCATTGGTTTTCCCGTCGTCTGAAATTCATGGACCTTTTCACTGATGACTGAATAGATTTCACCTGATAGATTTCAAATTAGGAACCGGATAGATTGGTTACCATTTAAGCAGCTATTTGGGTCTAGCATTGTGCTGCTCACATGCAAGATCCATTTCGCACCCCAGGATGTTGTTGGATTATATTTTGTCGGAGATCTGCGGGCATGCCTCTCTTTAGTCCCATTCTGTTTTTGTTGCATACCAATGGAAAAGAGCGATGTCGAATCAATTAGTTTACTATAGATTAGCGCTGAACGTTTGGTGACTATGTAATTATGCGGAAGGGATTACTTTTTGTTGGATTAGGCCCTTACGGTCTGACAAGACCATTTCAGATCCGGAAGGATGATAGGAATTAGGGGGAGACCTTGGTCTGGGCAGGCACCCTAGTGAGTCACCGGGGCTGAGCCCGTCCTAAAGGACAGGCCGACCAGCCCCCCCCCCCCCCAAGTACTCGCTGCACCCGGCTACGGGTGTGCTCCCCTGGGAGCAGCGGTGCCGCTCCAAGGGAGCAGCCCGCATGAGATAAATTTGCCTGTCCAGCCCGGACCAAGGGTTGCAGCGTGGAGGAGAAGGATTTGAAAGTCCTGAGGATGGAAATGACGGACGGGTGAAAAGGGTTTAACGTCCTCTCACCACTTCTTGTGGATGGAGTGTGACATAGCGTTGAGTGTCTTCTCGTCCGATTGTATGCGACGTGAATCTCATGTTTTGGAACAATTGGAGATGTAAAAGGTATTGGAAATAAGTGCGCAAAGTTGAGCTCATGCTTAAGTTTAAAGTATGTTTATTGTTTTAAGTATTAAGGACGTGGTATAAATCCTTCTGTCTCGCTAACAACCGGTCCGTCTCCCGCGCCACCTGCCGAGTAGTTTTGCTAACTACAGGCTCTCATAGTGGGCGCCGTAGGCTGACTGGTGGCAAAGAACGGTTGTAGAATCCAGATCAAAGGACTGACTCGTCGCTGGGCAGTACTCGCTGGGCAGTACTGCTCTACGACCATTGTATACTGACATTTGAAAGTTCCAAGTTTTGCTAACAAGGCAGCCTTTGAACCAGTGTCTGGAACTAGTGTGTCGGTTCGTACCTCACCGTCTTCCTGTTCGGTTCGCAGGCTGGCTGTTCAAGATCGAGCTCTCCAAGCCGGAGGAGCTGGACGCGCTGATGACGGAGGAGCAGTACACGGCCTTCATCACAGAGGAGTGAGTGGCCGCCGCGGACGTCTAGTGGTGCTACTGAGCGTGAGATGGAGGGACGCTCAGCCCGATACAGCGCGTCAGCACGGCGGGGCCCGCGTCCCGCGCGCTGTGACCCGGTGCCAGTGATGTGGGGGCTTTTCGATAGCTGTGTTCAGGGACGGCAGTCCTCAGAGTAAGTGAGAACTTGCGCTGAGGCACTCACGAAGCTGCATGTGCAATACGATGGTTATTTGAGTACGCATTTTTATCGTGCGCTGAATGACAATACATTGAACACATTTATGCTTTCCTAAAAGGAGCGTGCAAGTGTTCACAACCTAAATTCCTTCCTGTTTATTGCATTGCGTTAAGTATCGCTTGCATACGCTTGCATTACACGACAGAAACTTCGTTTGCCCTTATCGCCTTTTTCACGATCCCGCTTCATACATAGCACAACAATCACGAACGTCGAACAATCGACACACAACATATCACTAAGAGCTTATCTCCACATGGTCCACTAATGCAACTCTTTTGGCACGTGAATGTACCAGTAAAGCCAGACGAACATCATGTATCCGCCGAGGTAGATCCACTGTGACCACTCCTGGTAGAGGACCAGCGCGCTGAGGAACTTCTGGTACGTCTCGCTGGTGTAGATGCTGATGTCCTCCAGCATGGAGGGCGGCTGCGGCGCCTGGCTGGCGCGCTGCTGGCGGAGCGCCGCGCTGGCCGACGGCGAGGCGCTGAGGCGCCGCATCTCGTGCACAGCCGAGCGCACCATGTTGCTGGAGATCTCCGGCTCGACGTGGCGCATCTCTCTGCCGAGCCAGTTGTCCGTGTTGGTGACCAGATGCAGCACCTCGGTGGTGTCCGGCTGCTCGGGCTGCTGGCGCAGGTTGAAGGCCAGGTACAGCAGGCGGATGTCGATGATACTGTCAATGGTGCAGAGGAACTGGAACACCATCGAGAAGACGACCCAGATGTCGAACGACTTCAGGTGGCCGCCCTGCGGACTGTAACGCATGTAGACGGACAACATACTGATCAGCGACAGGTTGGTGGTGCAGTTGATGATGCAGCGGCCCTGCGACACCTCTTTAGGCAGGAAGAAGGCCAGCCACGCGATCATGAAGTGTAGTATGCAGGGCACGAAGACGAGGAGCGTGTAGCGCAGCCGCTGCCTGCTGATGATCAATGTCATGACCAGCCGCGGAAACGGAAAACCACTGTACATGACAAAAGCCGGGCTACCTGTCACCACAGAGATCTTGTAGCCTTCCTTCACGAATGATCTGGACAAACGGACGCCGTGCTCGCTCCAGAGAATCGCCAAGTCGTCGGCGAACATCCCGAAACTCTCTATTGTTATGTTGCACTGATGGGAGTCAAAAGGGAACTTCGAAAAGTGCATTGGGCACATCAAACTGAGAGTGAGTGTCAAGGTGCTCTCGACAACGTAATTGTCTCGAAGGACCAAATCTTCTGCTGTCAGGCCGACTTTTGCGACGTGTATTCCCATCATCCCTTTCATGTAGAAATCAGGCGTCCACAGGTCGTTCCGGTATTTCACTGACGGGGTAAGATGTATGAAACTTTTCCGAGTGGAGTTGTCGACACAGTCTGGATTCATGTGTGCTGGGAGTATTATTCTCCTGTCTTCCCACTGTTCTTGATATGTCATCATCATTTGGATTGAACCTTTAATACCGTCAATGTCAACCAAATCTATCAATGTAATGGTGATTTTCACTGGTATGGCGCAGGGTCTCGGGGCCGGCATGTCTGGATTTGGTCGTATCATTTCTTGACACTTCTTGATGGCTTCCATATCCGGTATATCGTTGGCCACATAAGATTCTTCAACTATTTCCATTCGATCGAGATCACAAATGGACAAAGAATGATCGTGCAATGTATCCGTGTCATTGTGAGCCGTTGCATGCGTTGTGTTTGTGTCGTTATGAGCCAACGTTAGACTGAACGCTGCATACAAACATGCACAATGAAGGTAGTACCGCATTTGATATTTCCATGAGTTAAATGAGAAACTCATGCTTTTACGTTGTTTGATCTACCTTCGCTGATTACTTTCAGGTCACATGTTGAACGTGCGAAAGCAGTCCAAAATATTGATTGCATTTCATGAATGACACATGTTTGGCGATTGTGGGGTCATTTTCGTACTGACTATTTGAAGGCTCAGTTGCAGCAGATCGCTGCGACGCCCTCACTGATGTCTTGCAAACTCGCTTGATAGCTTCTTCTATAGCCAAAACACTGCCGGGAATGTAAATTGGTCTGAAAAAAACGAGATGGACGGCAAAGCTTTTACCTCTCTCAAGTAAGTGACGGACGTCTTTTCGAATGTTTTGCTATGTCCTCTAAGTCTAAGCCACTAATTAGCTTAGAGATACACGATACTTCACTACTGTCTGGATACAAACCAAACTGGAACAAAATTGTATACAAATTTGACGCATCATTTTTCACTTCATCGAAATAATGCGAAGCGTGCTCATCATTTTGTACGTCCGCCGCGTGCTTATTTTATTTTTGTCGCGCGTTACAACGAAACACATTTATGCGACATTTGTACATTGCGCATACCTATACGGTCTTGGTTTAAATGTTATCTTCGTGTAGGTACATTGTACATATAGGTACGCATAGTTTGTGAATTTTGTCGAATCAGCAAATGCTTGCATCAACCTTTTATCCCGAAAAGCTAAGGCTCATACAGATAAACAAACACGGGAAGGTCACCGACCTCTAGGTATAAGGTCTTATTCATGTTATAGGTAACCTTTCGACATGTGAATCATTTTGACCGCTGAAACTATTATAAACGGGGTTGCGAAGGCGAAGTCGGAGTCAGAGTCGGAGTCGGTCGGAGTCGACTGTTGTGACCGGAGTCGGAGTTGGTTTTTGAAAGCTGGAGTCGGAGTCGGAGTCTCCGAAAATCCCAGAGGTCGAAAAAACAGTAATACTTTCTCCAACCGACCTAAAATTTGCTCCACAAGAAAAATGATTTGTTGCACAGCCTAAAGCACGGGTCAACAACTTGAATCCCTCTCGCGTTTCCATGGACACTGAGCACCAATACAGTTAGCGTCAGACAGCTTCAATGCGCTGAAACAAAGGCGTGCAAGAGTTCATGACGTGCCCGTGCTTCTAAGTTCTTGCTGTTCGACACGTAGATGTCGCTGGATATCGCGGCCGGACCGCAGCGACATCTATTCCACGGACCGCACGCTCTAAAAAACCGCCACCTTCTACAACTGCTGTAAGGGCGAAATTCCGTTCGCGATAACGGGAAAAGCAGCCTTTTTGACACCGACTTGCTTCAGAAAGATGGAAGCAACTGGGAGCAAGTCAGCCAGGCCGTGGGTAGGTTAGAAGGTAGGGGAGAGTGGGGAAAGATGCCCAGGGTTTTGCTATGTCATATATTATTCGGAAATGACGATCGGAAAGCAAAAACTTGGAGTTTCAAAGGAAGCCGACATCATTTTTCTCCAAAAATATCACACTCTCGTGCCTGAAATATGATAACTTTTTTTGCTATTAAGCATTTCCCTGAAGAAGTGAAAGGGGGCATCTTACCCCACAGGGTGGGAAAGACGCCCCCTGGCGTTGGGGAAGATGCCCCCTGCACTATAAATGGCATAAATGGGCACGTGAATCGCCTGAACGAATCAGTAGTCCCTTCGAGACTGCAGTAGACACCAAACGTCATCGTAAGGTCCCTCAAAAGTAGTCGTAAGGGGCTTCAGAGGTCATCGTTAGGGCCATTATAGTCCAGCGCGGCCAAACAAGCCTCCGTGGTGGCGTTCGGAGACCACTGTGGGCCCTTATAGGTCTTCATGATGCTTGAGGGCCCTCGAGCCCATCGTGGGGACCTCAGATGCCAGCGCGGCCCGTGGAGCCAACGTGGGAGCCCTCAAAGGATGTCGTGAGGGGCCCTGGAGCCAATAATGGGGCCCACAGAGGCCGTCGTGAGGGCTCTCAGAGTCAGATGCCGCCCAAAAAGTCGCTGTGTGTGCGAGAGACCGGCATGGGGAGCACCCGACCGTACTGGACTCTCAATAGTCCCAGATCGGCTTTTGTCTCTCATCACAAGTATGTAATAAATGATTTGACGGGCTGCCTGAAGGACAGCCTACAGATTTAGGGGGGCGTCTTACCCCATCAGGACAGGGGGCATCTTACCCCAAGGTCCCGAAGCAACATTAAATCAGTACAATTTGTTAGCCATCAGACTTGTGACAGCTCAAGAAAAAAGTGAGCTCGCTCAGCTCAACTCCGTTTTATCCGCTCCCGCTCAGCTCCCGCTCAGTTTAACACGGCTCAGCTCAGCTCACGCTCCGCTCAAACCGGCTGTGCTCCGCTCACGCTCAGCTCAGCTCAGCTCAGTTTCCGCTCAGCTCAGCTCAGCTCAGTTTCCGCTCAGCTCAGCTCAGCTCAGTTTCCGCTCAGCTCAGCTCAGTTTCCGCTCAGCTCAGCTCAGTTTCCGCTCAGCTCAGCTCAGCTCAGTTCCCGTTCAGCTCAGCTCAGTTTCCGCTCAATTCAGCTTAGCTCAGTTTCCGCTCAGTTAAATTCACGCTTAGATCGCTCAGTCGTTCTTTTTAAATCGGACATGCTTAACCCTCGCCCGTATAGGGGGGGGGGGGGGTCGAACGGACCCCCCTCTGTTTTTCGCGAATAACTCGCGTAAAAAGCGGCCGATCGCGACGAAACTTTCAGTACCCTCGCGATAATCAATTTTACACCTATCTTGAAAATTTCATGACCCTGACCCTAATGACCTTTGACCTGTGACCTACTTTTCGAGACCATGTTTGGCCGGAATCGCGATTCGGCGTATGTCGGCTCGCATTAGCCGCGCGTTAGCAGTCTTTTTGTGGTTTCAAGTGTTCAAACATGGCATATGATGTTGCTCCCATGCATTAGGGTGGGTGTCAAGGTCACCGGAAGGTCAGGTCAGGTCATTGACCTTTGATGACCTCGGTTCACTTTTTCGAGTTTTACATGTTTCTAGGCTAGTTTTTGGAGCTGAATTCGAATTTAGCAACCATTTGAACATTTACGAAGCAGTTTTGGTGCCTTCGTAACATGTTACGAAGCTGTCAGAGGCTACTACGAATACCCGGCAAAATCCTTACTGGTTGACCTGACCTGACCCGACCTGGCCTCAATGCATAAAGACATCATCAGTGATAATAACTAACATGATATTCGTGATCAGCACCCCGAAAAACCCCATAGCAGCCACGTTTTACGACGTTCTAACAGGTCCCGATTTTCCCGACTTTTGGGTCATTGACCTGACCTGGAAGGTCAACCGATAACCTAGGACCTTAAAATTGGGTATCATCGGCTTCCTCTCGTCGCGGGCAGCACGCTCGTTTTTTCCGCGAAGCTCTAGCTCGATCAGGGACGAAACGGCAAGGGGGGGGGGTCCAACGGACCCCCGCCCCCTTATACGTTCGCGGCTGGAAAAACACCAATACGGGCGAGGGTTAAAAAACAGACCAACTCTTGGCGCATAAGTAAGTCTCCTCTAACAAGGAGCGAGGCAACTTACACAATGGGCAAAAGAGATAAGCTCATTAAGACCTTGAGACTTTGCGAGTCGTGCGTCTACTTGGACTCAGACTATAGTTACATGAAATGGACTGTTCTTGGCAGTGTTATCACATGTTATCAGAGTGTGCACCCGCGATGTTAGCATAACATATAAGTTCAAAATATACGAACGAAAAAAGTCTGGACGAAAAAGTTTACAGACGAAAAAAATGTACAGACGAAAAAATGCCAGACGAAGAAAAGTCGGACGAAAATCTGCTAGACGAAAAAAAAAAACGCCATGGAATCATCTCAACTAGGCGGTGTTTCACGGCCGAGAGCAGCACGCCCACGCCGCCATCCGCTCTTGGCACCCTGCCAGGAGCTGACGTTACATTTTGGGGTAGTGTTGGAACTTGGAGATAAGAGTTTGTTTATATCTCCATGGAAACCCCATTTGACACGTGTGATAGCAGCGTGCTGTTATCAGTGAAACCTTGAGTGAAACCAAACACCACCCTGATCTCAACCAAGGCAATGTCAACACAATTAGAATTCATAGTCGGCGTGTGAATAAGGGAGCTTTTCCCATATTATGGACATCAGAAGGTGAGAGTTCCAGTTAGCGCCTCTGCCCCACCCCACTTTCAATAGGATATGGTTGCTTAGCCCACATTCAACCAACGAAGAGGAACATTTGCTAATTCCTAATTGTAAATATTTTATGCAGAGGTAAGAACCCTTATCGATAAAATTAATTTAAATAACTGCTTAAATAACAAAGTGAAGAATGCTGAATTGTACATTGCGGAGCAGAGTGTCAAGGCGAAGCATCAAAGCCTGACAGTAGGTATTCATCTTGCAGTCAGACTTGAAACTTGAGACTGGCTGTATTAGCCTGTAAATTGGCCAAGACCCTGGTCTTCCAATTTCCATGCAACATGGATGAAATAAATTAAGCTTGATTAGTGATTAATATTGATTTCTTTAGAGTTTTGATATTTTTAAGTGCGATCACGAAGGCAGTGTAATTGCTCACTCCATAGCTAGCTCATAGCTGAAGCATCAAATCCTGAGTTAATTTCCAAGCATGAACTGAAAAGAATTAGAACTGGATCAGCTCAGCTCAGCTAAATCAGCTCAGCTCAATCAGCTCAGCCCAGCTCAGCTCAGCTCAGCTCAATCAGCTCAGCTCAGCTCAGCTCAATCAGCTCAGCTCAGCTCAATCAGCTCAGCTCAGCTCAATCAGCTCAGCTCAGCTCAGCTCAGCTCAGCTCAGCTCGCTCAGCTCAATCAGCTCAGCTCAGCTCGCTCAGCTCAGCTCAGCTCAAGCTCATTCAGCTCAGCTCAGCTCAAGCTCATTCAGCTCAGCTCAGACAGCAGCTCAGCTCAATGCATTACTGAGCCGGCTCAGCTCACAGCTCAACAATTTGGCAAAATGTTGAGCCGGCTCATGAGCTGAGCTGATTTTTGAGCCGGCTCAACTGAGCTGATCACAAGTCTGTTAGCCATAAAACTACACCCTGAAACAAACTATTCGGGGCACAGTACACGCATGTTAATGTATCACGACTATAGCAAGGGACTCAAAAATTATCTACCTTCTTTGATATTTACAATGTTTTGACACCAAAATATTTTTTGAAAGCAGCAAATAAAAAACATGCAATCACCAGCCAGCCGTTGCCCAACTGAGCTTCGCAAATTTTTGTGCAGGTAACAAGACAGGCTTCCGCTTTACGCTAAGAACATGAATTTCCAGGTTCGATTCTTTGTTTCGCCGCTAGAGGGGGTGGGGCGTCTTTCCCACCCTGGGCATCTTACCCCACTCTCCCCTACTCACAGTGGATCATTGGCTGAAGCTTGAAATTGCACATGGATGCAAGGAATGGCCATGCAGGTAAAATATTCTGTGTTTGATCATTGGTGATCGATTATTTTCCGTTTGCATTGATATTCGGTCAATTATTTGCTCCAACACCGGTTGGAGGGATGGGCAGTTTTTCGACCTCTGGAAAATCCATCGACTCCGCAGCCCTGATTTTAAATGCCCGGCTTTTATAAAGCCGGGCTATGTAAATGTAACTACCTAGGTATTGCTTTAAAAGCCAACTTTAGAGTCAGGATTGCAGGTCTTTTGAATGCTTGCATAGCCGTCCGCTTGCCAAACTGGCTATCTCACTGCCCAATTCTCCTCGAACCGCCATTGGAGCTTGATCAGTGATCTCTTCTGTTTCATGCAGGAGTGTCATTGTTAAACAATAAATATGGCTGTATCCTTCCTACGACCTTGCACAATATCCATTCTCGCGCGATTGCTCCGGCTCCGCTCACGCCCCCTTTCACCTACCCTACGTGGGATCCTGGACGCGCCTTTGCGACCATGCTCGCTTTCCGTAGCACTCCGTGCCATGCCAAGCTAACGGAACCGTGTGGGAGCATGTCTCAATGACGGAACGTTCGGCCGGCGCCGCGCCTCCAGCCCAGGCGAGCGCGGCGGCGAGGGGGGCGGGGCGGAGGGGGAGGGGCAGCCGTGTGGCTGCGCCGCCGCCGCGCAGTCGCCGGTCGCCAGAGTCGGTTGCGTTGCGTCGGTAGTGCTCGTTGCAGTGCGGATCTCGTTGGTGTGTCGCGTGTGGTGTGTGTGACGGGTTGGCGGGGTGACGAGCGTGTCGCGTAGTTCGACTTGTCATCGCAGGGAAAACCATACAACAGGTAGGTCGGCTCACGGCTGTTTTCGTGACATAACTGGCATATGATACGACCGAAGTCTGCTCACGTTCAGTCAGGCGTGATACCATTTTCCTGCCAGTGAAACGCTCAGGGAAGTTCCGTCAAAAGTGCTCTGGTGCTGAACTCTACAGCTCAAGCTTGTATCAGTCATCGCTCTCTCGAACATTTTGAACGTCCATCCGTCGCTGATCTGTGTTTGCATGCACTGACCGTGATAGTGAGAGCATACTGATAATGTCATCGCTATTTTGGACGTTACACGCCATGTCCGCGGCTCTGGCGCGTTGCTCGACCCCCTGTTGTACCCCTACCGCCTACGTTCCCTCTACCTCTCGCCAGCTGGCGCCAGTCACGTGGGTGTTGGGGCCGGGAGTGCCGGCCGCTGAAGGTGATGGCCCGCCCAGTCACGTGCTAGCGGTGCCGGCCGTTGACCCACACCTTGACGCTGGGCCCGCTCGGGGTCATGAACAAACGGACAGGTGTTGGGGTAGGGGACGCTATTGTTGGTATGTACAGATAGGGCCGTGACAGGTGCTGTGGGGCACGATGTGAATACATATTCATGGAATAAATAAATGTGGCTAAATAACAGAAGGCAGTCGTGGAAATTCGTATTTTTCAGCACCGCCGAGTGCGAGTGGTTTCTGAAAGACGTCAACTGTATATATGGGTGAGATGTGGACGCATCAGTATTTTCCTCATCGATGCTGTTTTACTCAAGTTATATTAGGACGGTATTTACGTCTTGCGTCTTATTTTCCTCATTTTCATGTTAAAGGGACTATCCCACCTTTAACATGGGGTTTGAGTTGAGATAGCCAAGTTTGCGGCGAGGTTCAGAAACCACTATCTATCTAGGTTGGAACCCCCGCGGCCTCTTGGTGTTGAAGAAATTCGTTCCCTTCATTTGAAAATGGGCCTTGTACAAGGCCCTATCTTCAACATGGAGCGACCGTTAGTGTGACGTCACCTCGTTTAGTCATTCTGATTTAAATGGGTTTGTTCGTTGAAAAATCGCTTAAAACTTGGTCTGAACTTTGTTGTGGTGCCTACAGAGTCAGCTTTATGACAGTAATGTGGCCTGGGGAAGGAGATAATTTTGGGCTGTGACGTCACATATTTGAAAGTTTGTGTTTGGAATATGGGAAGCCTAAGATGTTTAATGAAAAATAAATGCCAGAACCGTGTTCCTGGTCATCCAATCTATAAAGTCGGGCACAATTTAACTGGTTTTAACAACATTTTAGAAGGTGGGATAGTCCCTTTAATTATTATTTTTTCTGCCAGTGTTTTGTTGCGCGGTGGTACTGTTTACTTGGCACAAATCTGCAACTTTGTCGGTCGCGTCACGTCTCTTACTGCATAGTGGAAGGTATTTACACTTTGCCGTGCATCTCGCTCTCCAATGGTGTTCCTGTTCCAGTTCCCATCCATTCGGCTGTCCTATTTTGCTACATTGCTGCTATCCCTTCCCGCTACGTCAAAGCCAAGGTCACTCGGCCCGCCCTTTGTCGAGCGCGTTGCTCGATATCGTATACCATCCATGGACACAGGCGCATGCAGGGCTAGTGAGTGACGTATATTATAGATCAGTGTGAGGACCACCACGGCGCGACGCATTCCGATACCAAGGGCAGTCTGAATCACATAGCCTGCTGGGCGGATGCTCAGTATTGGATCTGCCTGTGCACGGGCTATATGGGCCACGCGGCGACTTGTGCATCGGTGAGGGTGACCGCAGCTAGCTCTAGTGATGTCATGAGATAAGGACTAGACGGACGATTGTACAAGCTGCTGGACAGTGTATAAGCTGTTTGTGTTGTGAATGTGATGCGACGATGCAGGTTCGACTAAGTAAACTGCTCAAGGACAGCTGCAAAAGCTGATGCTGTGAAGTGAATAGCGTTTTGGGCTGAAACCGGGCTGACTTCAGCGAGACTTCGCCATCGCCGCGGCCCGCCGCCTGAGCCTTATAGCGTCCCACCCCGCCGCCGCCGCCACCGCCAGTCCCGCTTTGGAACAAAGCCTTTGACTGGTGGTGAAAAATGGACGGCCGTAGGACCACGGAGCTCCCATTTCTGGGGCTCCGAGGCGGAAAGCCCGAGCGCAAGTACTACTGGTCAGTGGATTTAGACAGGTGTAGGGCTGGGTGCTGTGTGATCGCCATCTCCCTAATGGTGTAGTACGATGTGGGACGGCCCTCCATCGCTGCGCCAATGTGTGCTGCAATATATCGTGGAAGGGCTATGTGATAATGGCCTGGGGAGTAATAGTAGCGTTTATTCTCGAGTGCCTCATCCCTGGCTGTGGTCATTCGGGGCCGCCGTGGAGCCCATTTGTGCTCCACGGCCGAGTGCCACCGGTCTCTGGGCCCCTGGTATACAGACTCATAAATAATGCATCGGTGGGACGGCCGGCCGGCTGGCCCAGTGCGCTCCGACAATAACTGGGCGCGCACAATTGGGAGGGATGATTGGAGCAGCGCTCCATGTGACACTGCCTGACACATCTGTCAATTTGTGGGTAATATCTTCAAACCAACAAGAACTGCAATAATTGTCAGTCAGATGGACATTAGACTGATAGACAGTCAGATGGACATTAGTAGTCATTAGACTGATGTGTAGTTATGTCATTGAGATAAGAAACAAGATGCTGGACGCTGGTATTGATCTTTCGATGTATAACAGACGCGCAATCAGGCTCCATTGATAAATTATCGCCTGTGACACTAGAAACATCTGCACGACGCACACCACTAAGAGAGAACGCACAGTGCACACCTCTTTGCCACTAATGGTAGAGTGATGGAGAATGGAGATGAAGAGTGTTTACTTTGTCTAATTGCCTCATTTTAGCGTTTATCGTCAGCTACCTCGGCATACGGCTAGGAAATTAATGCCACTCTTAGGATCGTGGGTGAAATGTCACTCAGCAGCCTTTTCAGTGTTGTGTGACTTTTCCATCTGTGCAAATATCACGTTTTGGCGATATCAACAAACGGCACTGATCGTCAGTACGTCACATGTGGCCATAACATGATGCCATTGTCTTGTGACGCATCCACTACGTGCTCGGTGGACGCTGGTGCTAGTTGGGGCTCATTGATTACTCTCGTATGAAAATAACTTCTTAACTATTTCGGGTATAGACTACGTGGAAAAAGGATATTTAGTCATACCCGAACCGTATGATTCGGTATGATATCGGTACGGTGATTGGACATCATGTAGGTATGGGTTGTAGTCATTAGATTTTAATCGCAGACTAGAACTACGACCCTGTGCCAAAATGACGGCCACTTTTCACCTGATCTTAGCCGCTATGTGGTGCCAGTCTGATTCTATTTTCTGTCTGGCTTTTTATCAGGTCCTTGAAGCAGGTTCTAAAACAAAGAGATCTCGCTGACTGGAAAGATAAGGGAAATTCTTTTCACTACAGAGATGAAAGCCTTTTGATGTCGACTGGAGCGCCGCGGAAACTTTCTGTTAGCTGATAATGAAACTATAAAGTTTAGGCAAAAGGTATCTCTATCCGTTGCAAAATACCTAACTGGATAGTGGATTGCATGGCTTGAGTTGTGTATTGCCCTTGGAGAATTGGTGACCTGTATTAGCATCGCTTAACCCTCGCCCGCACATGGGGGGGGGGTTGCCACCCCCCCCCCCCCAGGTAGTCTTTCTGCTCTGCACTCAACATTTTTAGAGCTAGAAGGCTGATTTTTCGTATAGCTGCTCCTCTATCCTTTCTTGATGTCCACTGAAAATTTCAGGTTTCTGTGACTTTTGGTTTCGGAGATATGACCTTGTTTTTCAGGTCATGTCATGACCCAAATGGCCAATTCTCGACATCTTGCGTTGGCTATGGGCCTTGTGAGCTTTTGACACCTTGATTTCGGCCTTTTTTACCAGTCTTACCTCCCACCTATCATGGAACATGTTGTTCGACGATGTACAGATGTCAAGGTCAAGGTCAAGGTCAACCTAGGTCATCTAAGGTAATTACGTTTTAGGCAAGCCGAATTTACTTTTTGTGAAGTTTTTTGACTGCATTTTTGGTAAAAGCTTCTCAGATCATGATTTCATGTAATATGGACACATAAACAATCGGTGCACACATCAGTATACACACAGACACACACAGACATACAAACACATATAATTGACCTTGACCTAACTTGACCTGAAATGACCTCAGCAGCAAAAACCTGGTCGGGTAGTGTAAGAAAGAGGTTCTAGCTGGCTTGGCACCAGAAAACGGCATCGTCATCGGTATATGATAAGCAGCGCACTTGATATCAAACGGTGACCCAAAACAGCAACATTTTTTAGTTTGACCTGACCTGGAAGGTCAATGACTGACCTGAGAAGGTAAAACTGGGTATCATTGGATTTGTCTCTTCCCAAAGAATCTTTTTGGTCTTTACCGCTAAGCTCTATCTCCAACAGGAACGAAATGGCGCGGGGGGGGGGGGGTGGCAACCCCCCCCCCCCCATGTGCGTTCTAGGATGGGAAAATGGCATGTGCGGGCGAGGGTTAAGGGGACAATGCCCTAGATTTTTGCAGACGCTAAAAAGGCTGCATACAGGATCTTCAAATGATCAATGATCATATAGAATATTGACGATAATGCATGTTTCATCGAAGGAACTGATCACGATCACGAGTCCCATTTCCTTGCTCATTATTGCACGCAGTTTGTTTTTCGGTCAATTACTGTGCATTTATTCCGTTCTTATTAGTTATTGCGCATTATTGCCGTTGAATTAGAGTATGCCATATAGCAAGTCGCGTGAAAGTCACCATTGTAACCGTCTTTTGCGTCGCGCCAACTTTGAGCCCCATCGATCCAGTCATTTCCGAGGTTAAGAAACGACCCCTCGTGCACCTAGCCGTGAACACACGCTTCTACACCCACGCTTCTTTGCCGGTTAAGAGATTGCAGGACTTGGAATTGGGCGAAGAAGAATGGATATGGGCAAAAATAAAACTGACAAATCTGACGTTAATTATTTGTTGTATTTACTTGCCTCCAAATTTACCTGCTGAAAGACTGCAAAATTTTATTGAACATTTCACTGAAAGTGTATCACTTTCGCAACGATACATGCCTGCTACAATAATTCTTATGGGTGACTTTAACACAGGAAACGTATATTTAAACAATGAGACAGCCTGCAACAACAGTGGTATTACGACATTTGACCATAAACTTCAAAACACCGCCACCATGCTGGAACTGACGCAACTCATCACACAGCCCACACGAATATCGGAAAACAGGAGTAACCTACGAGACCTGATTTTCACAAATAACACACAAATAGTAGAAGACAGTGGAACATTGTCCCCATTCACAAACATTGACCACTTCCCCATCTATGTTTCTATTAAAACGTCAAATACACTGTATACAAACAAAGACACTGGCGTGACCATGTGGGACTACTCAAGACTCGACTCAGATCTACTAACAAGGCTGTTGCAGAACACAGACTGGGAGGACATTTTAAATGACGACATTGACAAAGCGACCGATAGATTCATAGCCACCCTTCTCTCTGCAGCAAAAGCGTCCATTCCACAAAAAACGATCCGACATAGACCCGACCAGAAACCTTGGATGACCACAACATTGAATAGAAATATAAGGAAACGCGACAGACTCTTCAAACAAGCACGAAAATTACAGACACAAAGCGCTTGGGAACGCTGGAAACATCAAAGGAATTTTGTTACATCTCTGAACAGGCAAATTAAGAAACAGTACATAGAACGTAAAGTGACAATGCTTATATCCCAAAGACGTGACCCTCGGAAGTACCACCAGACGTTACGAACCATAACAGGCCGGACACGTAATGACAACATCCCACCTCTTGAAAGGCCAGACGGAGAAATAATTACTGACGACTTCGCAAAAGCAACACTTTTAAACAACTATTTTTCAGACCAGGCCAAACTCGACATAGACACAGAGTTGCCCACACCAAGAGATGAGCCAGAAATAATGCCGGTGCCCACTCTAGGAGAAATAAAAACATCCGAAAGAGAAGTCCTACAGTTCCTAAATTCATTAGATGTAAACAAAGCAACCGGACCTGACGAAATACCTGCAAAACTTTTAAAACTAACAGCCGTACTAATCGCAGAACCATTGTCAAAACTGTACAATAAATCACTTGCACTTGGTATTTATCCCTCTAAATTCAAAGAAGCAAACGTAAAACCTATATTCAAAAACAAAGGCTCTCCATCTGAAGTCAGCAACTATCGGCCTATTAGTCTCTTGTCATCTCTATCTAAGGTTTTCGAAAAAATAGTACACAAACACATCTACGACCATCTTTCCCAAAACAACCTTCTAACAGACAAACAGGGTGGGTATCGGAGAGGCCACAGTGCCGAACAACAGTTGCTTTATTTCACTCATAACTTGTACCAATCATTAGACTCAGAACACGACTTCACAGCAATCTATCTCGATATATCAAAATACTTCGACAAAATTTGGCATACAGGACTCCTATACAAATGCAGACATGACTTTGGAATCACTGAATCTCTTCATGACTGGCTTAAATCATACTTATCAGACAGACGGCAACGAGTAAAGATTGACGACACTTTTTCAGCAACCGAAATTATAAACGCTGGCTGTCCGCAAGGATCCGTCCTTGGACCACTTTTAGCCCTTATATATCTTGACGGACTTTCGACGAAGACACATAACGACATTCTCTTCTTTGCTGACGACGTCTCTATTTACACATCCTACTCAACAGCAGACACTATCAAAGCACAGGCATCATTACAAAAGGACCTTGATGCAATATACAAATATGGACAGGACTGGGCAATAACTTTCAACACAAACAAGACAAAACAACAAACATTTTCACTAAAACAAAAATACACTTCGCCAACCCTAACATTTGGAAACGATAGGATACCACAATGTGACAATCATACACATCTCGGAATGACATTTTCAAAAGACTTGCGCTTCCACCAGCATGTAAATGAAATTTGCAAAAAAGTACAGAGAACATTGAGTCCACTCTACCCAATTGCACCATACATTCCCAGAGACATTCTTGACGACGTTTACAAAACATATGTGAGACCTCACTTTGACTTATACGATACCATATATGACGGACACTTGACAGCACAGGACGCATATAGACTAGAGACACTTCAAAACAGAGCGGGAAGACTAGTTACCGGTACACTATATAGAACACCAACAGATAAATTATTATATGACCTGGGGTGGAACAGACTCACTATTCGAAGGAAAATACACAAACTATCGTTGTACCATGCATTCACACATAGCCAACATACACCTGCATATATCAAGTTAATCATACCGGCCACTCGCATCCAACAAACTGGCAGAACGCTAAGAAACGCGAGTAACCACACGATCACAGCAAACCGTACCACATCCTATCAATCCTCATACTTCCTTTCAACCGGCAAACTATGGAACGGGCTCCCAGAATCAATTAGGTCATTACCCCATACATCCTTTAAGCGAGCGATTACCGAGCGGCTGGGAGTATCCAAGCCTCCAAATTATTACAAAATTGGATCCAAGGAAGGAAATGCCCTCCACACCAGATTAAGAACAGAAATGTCATTATTAAATTCACATCAGTTCCAGATAAACAAGTGTTCGACCACTGCTTGTTCATGTGGTTACCCGACGGAAAACGTTCGTCATTTCACATTATTTTGCCAAAAATATGAACACCAAAGAAATCAACTCTTTCGAGACGTTTTGCATATTCTCGGCAATGTCACTAACAACCAACCACTCGATTCCAACCTGACACTTCGGTTGCTCATTCATGGAGAAACTCTTGGCGACGGGGATGGGCGGCGGGTGGCACACCACTTCCAAAGATTCTTGATTAACTCAAATAGATTTAGTCAACAATAACACTTTCTTTAAAATCAACCCTAGTTTTTCATTGATTTTCAATCTGTGACCTTGGTGCTGTCCCCGCGGGCCGGCGCGCGGTCTGCATTCATCCCAACCGCTCATCGGTGACCGGGTTGGCGGCGGCGGTGTGATTAGCAGCAATTAATTTCATTTCCTTTACAGAGAGGTGCCTAGAATTAAGCGCTTGGCGCTTTTGCACCAATCTGCTATTATTTTTTCGAAACGCCTTGTATAACTATTTGTTTCCTACTTACGTTTCTCTTTTTGGTAATACGTGTTGATTAATAAACATTCTGTGTGTGTGTGTGTGTGTGTGTGTGAACCATGGAAAGACACCGCCCGGTAAGTGCCATTGGACAATGTTTCATGGCAGTCGGCTAAGCCACTGCGTAGGTCTTGTAAGCGAAGCAATGTGGTTTAGCGAAACAAACCCCTGGTTTAGCAAACGGCACGATACCTTGGCGGTGACCTAGAGGCATGAAATCAACAGCAACTTCGACGTAGAAGGGAAGGGACGGCCAAGCGCATAGACTAGCTGGCTGCCAAGTGGATGTGCAGTTGCGGAGATTGTGCTCGCCTTTTAATAACTAGCTTTACAGTTGGTGGGACTAGGCATTCATCTCAGGTACCGCTGCCGCTTTATCAGCTGCTTTCATGCTTAAGTCATGAAACTACTTGTTGAAAAAAGGTTAGGCTCGGCGAAGGCGCCATCAAAATTGCGCCAAGTACTTTTCATCAGTCACCTTTCACGTTTGAAAGACTTCTAGCCAGGCTCGTTCCTGCTCACGATGTAAGCTGAAAGCAAGGTGCTACGAGAAGCCAGAAAAGGCTGTTCAGTGCTCACACAAGTCTTTGCAGTTCAGCGTTCTGTTGGCTTCTTTACTTTGAGAGCCAGTCGGACTTAGTTGACTTCTCAGTAACCTTCCCCTGAAAACACATTTTTTTATTCAAAACTGCATCATGAAGGCTAACTGTATTTCTATTATCTGTGTGGTAGTCTTCAATGTTACCCACTGGCGTCTCGCAGAAGCCGGCCCGGACTTAGCTCGGAACGCTACAGCAGCAGCATCAGACTTTGCAGCTCTTCTGGGACAACTTCTTGGACAAAGTCGAACATGCACTGTCGTATCACCACAAATATACAGAAAATAAATGAAATGCAGCATTATTTAATTGTATTGCTTAATGATACAGTTTAAAAACTGCCCGGGAGACTATCTCAAGCCCAAAGTAACGATTATCCGCCATATCTGACAGCGGGACAATGACTTAGTCGTTACTATCTTTGAGTGTTAGAAGCACGAAAGGGTCGGCTTCGACGGCTCCGACAACTGGAGTTGTGAACATTCAATCCACTCCTCCCCTAGAGTAAAGGTGACAGTGAATTTCAATGCTGGCCAATTTTGCCACAGTTACATAATGTTTTCGTAGCGTATGGTCTCTATTCATACAGGCTTTCGCCAATGCCTGTTGATGCCGTATCGACTGGTTCAGAACAGGTGACACTATTTTCAACCATTCTATTGTTGGATACGGGCGGTACATCGTTTGATTACCTCACGTTAGCTATTCGTGGCCTCCGATATGACAATCATAGCTCCCCACGAGTGCTGACCTTTTAGGTAGCATTGATGTCATCCGCTTTGGTTGATATGTAGCCGCTTGACATTTCCCTCGTAATTAAAACATTTTCACCAAATAATAAAAATATTTTGAACTTGACAACCTCACCATGGTTCAAAAGAACCGTAGGCAGCAGTTGTGAATGAACTGTGCCTTGTGTGCAGTGTTGAATGCCCCGCGATTACCTAAGTATCAGCTTTTTCTTCTCTCGCGAAATGTCACTGTGTGATAGTTATGATTTAAATCTTTCTCAGTAGACAATGGAGATTGGAGTTGCTACCCTCTCTAGATACTGTTCGTGTCTTCAAATATACATATTCACTGATTGCCTCATTTCAAAGTTTCATACCCTTTCCTCCCCTCTACCTTACCCAACATATCTTCTGAGTAGGGGTGCCCACCGGGTAGCACCCTCCCCCCTCACCCCCTCACCCAGCGTCCACCGGTCACCACCAAAGGCATTTGCCAGGCGTCCAAAATCGATACGGCGTGCGAACTCGGACTCGGCGGGCCGACGCAGAATGCTCGGCCATCTCCGGCGACGGTCCGGCCCCTCCTCCGATCGCTCTGTTAGAGCGCGGCAGACGTGTCGAATGGTGGCCGTGCTGTCGCCTTAGTTTCCGCCGGCCTGATGAAGGATGTGGTTTAGGAGGGAGCCGTTGAGGCAGCGGTGGGGTTGAAGCTTAACGGGGAGAATTAGCAAGGTTCGTTGTACGGTTGCGCGAGTCCATGGTAGGTGGTGTCGCCGTGCGGCTGCAACGGTAGAACTGTGGAGGTGGACCGCAACTTCGTCCCGACGGGAATGACTCGATGATGCCAAAGACGTACCGTTGCTATGGGACGGTCACCTCACAGGCGATTTACGAGTTAGATACCAGCGCGAACGCCCATTACGATTCGGGCAGCACCTCGTCGTTTTATTCATAGCTCCAGCGCGATTTATTTTACGCTCCGCTGGGCCTTATCCACGGGCCTAGTGAGCTTATTTATCGAAGACGAGGGCTCAGTCCCGGCGCTGGCAAAACTCCCAAGGGAACATCCCAGAGTACCGCTTGTCTTTAGTGCTGTCTGGCGGAGTCTGCTCCCGGGGGAGGCAGGGTGTCGGAACTTGTTTTTGTTAAATTGCGATGTTTCACCACGCCATTTTCGAAAAGGGCTGTAGAAGAGGCAACGCATCCGGCCGACTTTTGCAATAAACACGGTGCCAGGTGCTTGGAAGCGAAGAGAACTTCAATCATTTTGCTCGGGACAGGGCTGACAAAGCATGTTTTATGTGCAGTTCGATAGACCATGCTTTGCATGCATATGCCGTATTTTGAATCTATGAGTAGGGCTGAATGATAAGTAAAGTACCTAATTAGAAAGGTCCCAACTCCCAAGTCTCTTGAATAAGCTAAACCACCTACTTCTTGAGATGAGGTTCGGCTTTACCAGCATTCAACAAACATAGAAGGTCTAATGCATGTACGTTGTACGTTTAATGTTTATGAAAGAGCGTTGTAACCAAAAGTATGGTGCAATTTCACGTGAATATTCAGCAAATGATTCATACTATCATGAAAATGACATTGCATGAAGTAACTCTGCGTTTGCAGCAATCACTCCCTTCATACCTACATTAGACACTTATGGTATCCTGACAATATCACGGAGGCGTGAACCACTTCTTGTGCTGCTCATTCATGTAGGAGAGTGATCAACTGCCGCTCATTATATCGTCCATCACGTCGCTAAGCCCCCGTTCTGTGGTCCAATGGCGGCCTTTCCAAGCCGCCGACACATATCTGAAGAATTCCCTGCCTGATGACGTCTTTCATACTCACGAGACCCATTCAGATGACGTCACCCGTCTGACGACCGAGAAGACTGATGACGTCATCTATCTGACGCCGGAGGAGGCTGATTACTGATTAGTCACGAGTCGCGCGACGTTGTCGGCTGCTGTATCTAATCGCGGTAGTGTGCCGTCAAGTTATTGGATGGTCGGGCATATCGTACGCAGTCTAAGTGAGCGTGCCGTCTGCGGTGCGTCTGTGCCGTGTGGCGGGCTGAGTTTGAGTCAGACGTGAGCTGTGTGGCGGAGAATTCGGACTACTGCAACACTAATTTAAATTGTCAATCAGTGCCGTGATGGGCATGGAATTTTTGTACAGCTAACGACGAATCATTTGTGCACCGCGGAGTGTGAGGAGATTCTGCCACACGACATAGCCAGTTTGCGCACATTATGGTCTCTCCATTCATGAAGCGTCAAGCGCTGCGAAGTGCGAACCCTTGATGATTGCGCAACCCTATGACTCAGACGCCGGTCCCTGGAATTTGGGGACGGCGCGGTGAAACCCCGCGCCCGTCACCCACATCGGCTGCCCTTGTAGTGACCTCAGTTCGCCATCCGGACGGCGGGATAACAGTGCTGAGTGCAGTGTGTTTACCGCTCGTGAGCGCAGCACATCAAGAGCAGCTCCTCCGGCGCGTTCAGTGATCAGTGGCTGATAGAGTGGGCGAATCAACCTCCGGCTGGCTAAAGAGTGCAGCGGAGATCCAACCGGGACTTACAGACCCAGCTGAGAACTCGAACCTGTTCGCGCTACTTCACGTTTCTGAGCGCCGATCACCTGGTGGCACTCCTGGCACTCCTTGATCACTTCCGACGTCTCCACCGGCCTCATCACCTCCTCCTTCACCATGTCCAGCCCTCGCGCTCCGCTCCTGGTCGACTCTCCCCGTCGTCTGACGTTCGTGACACGCTCACGGCGCGGTCCGTCCGCACCTCTCCGTCCACGGAGACGCTCTCTGCGCCGTCCGTTCCCGGTGAACGCCGTGACCCCGCTGATGGTCGACCTGGCCCGCAGGCGACGCCGTGCCATGTGGCAGACGGTGGTCGGTGACGGCGAGGGCCGCCTGCCCTGCGCGCGCTCCAAGCACGCCGTCTGCCTACTCAACACGTCCATCTACGTGTTGGGAGGGCGGAACGGAAACCTACCGCTGCGCGACTTCTGGAGACTGGACCTCGGTGAGTACTGAGATGGTTTTGCTTCTTTCTATATGTGTCTTTAATCGTTCAAGCGAACATAGTTTGGATATTTGCAATTTTAGGTGAGCATGCCTTTTGCTTCCACGCATTATCATTCCTGATTTGCCTAAAATCGTTGAGCTCAGTCGCGCCGATAGCGCTAATTCGTAATGTTGCCATGACCGCTAACGCGCTTTCAATCAATAACCCTGTTTGGATACAGTCAGAGCGATGCCGTGGCATTCTGGCAAAACTTTTTTTTAGTCTCCTATCGACGACATGCCTGTGTGTGTGTGTGTGTATTTGCGTCGTGCAAAGGTCACTTGGGTGAAAGGGCACGTAATCGATAATCGATGGTCAATGTCTACGCCCAGCTGCTTCAGTCATTCATAGCGCTGCTTCAGGGTTGAGGTCTGCTTTTTGGAGGGATGATGCGTGAATCAAAAGGAACAACCATAAAACATCCAAAAGAGGTTTCAGAGGTATTTTACCAATAGGCAACTGTTTAGTGAGTAGTTCTACTCGAGCAACTGGCTTGGCTTTTTTGCATTGCGCTGGAAGGGAAGATTGTACGGTGGGTTCATATCAAATTCACCTAGTGAATTTGCTGAACTTGATGTGGATTTTGTTAATCATTATGTTTTGCTGCATTCAGTGCTGTTTCGCGTACCTAAGCAGGATTGTTTTTCATAGGACTATCTATGAATTTTATAACAATACCTACTATTAAAATTTTAATTCCTTCCTTATGAAACATTTCCCATTTTCCTTCATTGGACGTCGCATAAATAGACGGCTGAGATGATTGCTTAATTTTCCACGCTCATGCACTTCTGAAACAGCTGTCGAACATTTCTGTCATCAATTAGCTGTTCACTGTTCACTGTTCACTGCTTGCTGCTCAGAGCTCAGTGCTCAGACCGTAAGGCAATAGGAAGATAGGGAGGGATGTAAAGAGAAAGAGGGGAAGAGGGGGAGATGGAGAGAGGGTCATCAGTCGCGCGTTGTTTCCGAGGATATGGCCGCTGGAGCCTAGGATTGCCCACTACCCGGATCCGCTAATGGAAATGAGTTCAATTAGAAGCGGATGAACATGTCAGCCTGGGTTTTAAATGCAAGATATGAGATAACACATCAGCAAATTGGAAAATTGCTTTCAGCAACAAAGCCATAGCGGTAATCGTTATGACATAATTGTGGTAGCATGAAGTCTTTGAGAAAAAATCGGCATTGTGCTTGCATGAGGAGAACATAATTGCAATGCTCAGAGATCAGTGAAATAGTATTTCGGGCTGATAAGGCTTCCATAGGCTGCTGAATTCGGGAAACTGCTCTGATTGAAGCTAGCATAGCACCCCAATCCTTTGAAGGCCGATTCAATTTTATTCTTTGATGAATGCGCAGCACGTTTGACCTGCGATTATCCGGATCGCTAGCGCTGCTCAGAGGCTCGGCGGGCTGCTCTGCTGCGGGCCGTCTTTGTCAGCGTGTCGTCAGCAGTATGTCAGAGGCTGTCAGCACTGCGTCAGCGTCCGTCAGCAGCGCGCTCCCACCGCAATCTAAAGCAACGCGGTGCCCAATACTGCAGACTGGCGTCCCAACTCGGAAAAGGTTGCAATTGCTTGTGGGTATGACCGATGACGGAGGCCACATGTCTTATTTTTAGATCCCACTGTAAATTCTTTTTTTGCGACTTTTTACAACATTTTAGGTGCAATAGTCGATGAATGTCTAGGTCTGGTAATCAACCGATACACTGCCTATCGGAGTCTCGTTTTTTCAGATCCACTTGATTTCGGTACTATCATAATATCGACCCAGCTGTTAGGGACCATTTCGGACTGATAGTGCAGTGGTGTGACGCCGACTCATCAGCCTTCATTGTTATTTGTTGGCCACCGCTGAGATTATCGAACGCGCTACTTCGTTATCGCCCCGTCTCGCCCCCCCCCCTCCCCGACGCAATTTCCATAACCTTACCACGTTCCGTCATCTCGAGTTTCTCATGGGCGTATGTACTATTTCCGTCATGTTCGATTACCAGTCCCTTGTTACCAGTCCCTTATTATTATTAGGTACCAGTTACCAGTCCCTTATTTTCTTGCCCATTGTCCTTACCGTCATCCTTGCCATTTTTGTTGTTGCGATTCTCGTGTATGCCTTTGTCGTCTTCGTATGAGCAATCTTCTCGCACATTCTTACATCATCTGATTATGCGGTTATTACCACGATCAATGTGCTTATGCACGATACTTAACTACCTGCATTCCTCGTGTTTCCATCTACCTGTGCCCGGTCGTTTTCCGCATCCCTCATTGCCCTCCTCATCTGCTGATTTCACACACCGCTGGCCACCCGCGAGGGCCGCGCTGATCTTACCACAGCAGCAGCCAGCACCAGCCGGAGAATCAACAGTTCCCGCTGACGTGTCGCCTCCCCTCCCTCCTCCCCCACCCCTCCCCTCCCGCGGTGGGGACTGGGCCTCCCCCCCAGCAGCCGGCGCCCGAGGCCATATAAATGACCTCATTAGCCGCACTGTGGGGGCAGCCTGCCGGCCCCGCGAGGCCGGAGACGAAAATCAGGGGAGAGGAGAAGCACAGCTCACCACCAACGGTAGCGGCTAGGGAATAGACCAAAACAGACACAAAGAGGGGCACTGTTTGCAGGGTATGACGCGACGCGAGCAATAGTCATGATTAACTTCTTCAGCGGGGCGTGTTCTCTGGGGATCTGCTGCTGCTCGCCGGCTGGGAACGGCCTATCGTCTGGATGGTGCCGAGTACAGTCACCAGCAGTTGCTACCCATCACCCCCGGACGGCGGGGGAGCAAGCTACCACCGCCCCTGCGAGACTAGCGCCGCCATGCGCCAAGAAGTGGAAACACCACGTGACTGAGGCCACGTGAGGGCAGGGTCACGTGATAGAGGGGCGGAGCATAGTAGCTTTTGCGCCCGACACTAACTGAAATGCGGCGCTGTGATTGGGCGCCTTAGCATGAATGAAGCCCAGGCGCCAGAATCAGCCGTTCGCCTTATATGGAAAGTGAGCCTGTGCGTTTCACTGTTCTATATTGGTTTGAGAGCCACGGCACCATACGAATTGTGAGCCCCTTTGAACGGGTCATGGCCCGAGGCACTGAGGCGATGGCTGTGCCGAGCAAAGTCTAGCATGGTGGGAGAGGTGAGCCAGGGAAAGCGCGATCGAGCAGCCACTGGGACGTGGATTGGTATTATCCAACCGCGGCAAACGATGTCAGCAGGCTATTTTCGTGTCATAGACAGTGTCTATGACACGAAAAGCTACGAGACAGACAACGCGGGCAGTGCCCAATCAAAAGCTACTAAACGATTCGGTTAAGAAGTTGGCGAGAAAACCAGACCAAATAAAAAGTTTTTAATTCGATTTTGGTTGACAAATGACATACAAGCCCGCTGTGATGGACCGAAAAAGGAGCTGAACAGCTCATACAACTTCTAAAAAGCTCAAAGGTTTAAAAATTCAAAAGTTAAATGTTAAAATTCAGCCTGCATGTTTAAACTCTGGTCCGGGGCTGGCAGGAAGCTTATACTGCCACTTGCAATTCCACTATGTTGTAATATAACCAAGAGTT
This sequence comes from Amphibalanus amphitrite, assembly GCF_019059575.1. Classification (NCBI taxonomy): domain Eukaryota; kingdom Metazoa; phylum Arthropoda; class Thecostraca; order Balanomorpha; family Balanidae; genus Amphibalanus; species Amphibalanus amphitrite. The sequence goes on from NW_024881781.1 coordinate 721,599, forward strand.
CTGTGAGAGCAGCAACTGAAAGCCTCGAGCCCCGTTGAGGGGGGGAGGCCGGCGCGAAACGGCCCCCTCTCTCCTTTCAAAAGTCGATATCTCCTAAAGTATAGCAAATGTCGCCACCAAACTTTCAAGACCCCTCCGGGCATCATTTTTACACCTTGTGACCAAATTTTTCCGGAGCTCTTATGAAAGGTAGTCACAAATGACGTCAGAGTGATGTCATTTTCTGTCATTTTCGACCCAAATGAAAAGTTTAGCAGGAACAGTTGTCACGCTTACAGTTTTGAAGATGACGAAAAATATTCAAGACCAAAAAGATGTAAAATAAACAGCGCTACCAAACTGCTAACTCTTATTTCTAATCAAAAATTGATTTTGACCATCAATACTATAGAAGTATAACAACCCGAAAATACCAACAGCTTTCAAAATTAAAACTGGAATATATCTTATAGAACTATCTGCTCTAGATATGCCAAACTTAAACTCGATAGCTCCATTTTTAGCAAACTTATGGCAAAAAAATATACTCTTAATTTGTTACGTAAAATTTTCAAATTCAATTTTTAGCCGTCACAGAACACACAGAGCAAGCCAAAGACCACCATTGGATATCCTGTGGTGAGCTGCATCGAATAGATACCCCTTGGCCCTTTTATGCAAACTATCAACTTTGAAATTTAACCTTCTTTGACCTGACCTTGACCTGACCTCCACCAGAATGTAATCTAAACTGGCCCCAATGGCTTTCTAGCCCACACCATTGAAAAAATTGGCCATAAAACATGTATCACACGACCCTAGCATAGTTGGGTTCACTTCATATTGTGACCCTTAGTGACCTGACCTCTGTGACCTGACCTGGCATCAGTGACCTCTTTAGGCAACATATGTATTAGACAACCAACGCTCCATCGATGTTTTTCGATAGCATGCCTTTTATTTGATGTGTTAAGTGTTAACTGACTGTAACGCATTCCTTAGACTAAATCGGTGAAAAAAAATGCGACCTTTGACCTGACTTGTGACGTCATGGGTTGCACCTAGGTCAACGAAGCCTGGTAACAAGGTAGTTCCCTGGTGGGGCTATCGAATGCTCTTTGAATTTTCAGAATCGGTTGGTAAATTTCCGAGAGCTCAGGTGGAAGGCGAAACGGCTGCACGACCCGATCAGGTGGTAGGTTCCGCCAATAGCCCAAGGGGGCGCGGATTATTTATTCACTCATACAGTGTCATTTATTTTGAGAACACCTTTCTCGCGTAATGACATGGTCCTCTCGTAATAGATCGCAATAGCGGCGGAACACCTTCAATTAAGGGGGGGGGGGGCACTGCCGACTTTTGGTCCCATTCTTTCCATGCAACGCCCATAGGGCTAATGTTAAAATGCCAAAATCAAAGGGGGGCACCGTGCCCGGGTGCCCTCCCCGTTCCGCCGCTTATGATATATCGAGATGAGGAGAGTGTTTTACGCCTCCTTATGCACGGCTCTAGTGTCATTGAGGCAGCTATCAACTGTCAGCGGTTTTCGGACAATGAAGTTCTTACTGAATCCAATTTGATTTCAAGCGATTGTCACTGTGCTAGCTTTCTTCTAATACGTTTTTGAAAAAGCGCAGAAGAAGTCTTTGATAGACGAAACCGGTCCGCTTTTTCTTTTTTTTAATTGTTTTTTGAATATATTCGTAGACTCTTTGCTACAAAATTTGATAATGCTTGGTATTACTTTGACCCGAACGATGTGCAGCTGATTTTGCCTCTTGAATGATTATGGACAGCTCGTGAAATTGACTTCATCCTAAACTAACAAACAGAAGAAAAATCCGATACAAGCCTTCCTCAATCCTCTCACCTTATTCAACCATTGAAACGTTAAAGGCATTTGTTCAGTCCGAGTCGCTATGTCGACCAACCGCGCCGTGCTGCAGCATGTGCGCCGTGCTGCCCTCAGGTTTTTCGCGAATATCTAAAAAACGGCGACGCGTAGCGCCGGTGTTTTATATACACCTGTTCCGACATCTTTTTCGCACATCTTATGAAAATTTCAGAACCCGGTCATCCAAGGTCAGGTCACCAAGTGGCAAGTAACGTCAAGTGACCTTACCTCTGAAAAAGTTCGTATACACCTGTTCCGACATCTTTTTCGCACATCTTATGAAAATTTCAGAACCCGGTCATTCAAGGTCAGGTCACCAAGTGGCAAGTAACGTCAAGTGACCTTACCTCTGAAAAAGTTCGAAAGCTCGCTGTAGCTACACCGACAGAGCGATCACTTTGAAACTGTTAGTAATTGCTTAGGGCAACAGACTGACAGTGTGTATAAAATGGATACCTCGGATTTTTTTTATGTCTGTGACCTAAGATCAGGTCAATTATGCGACTGTTACAATGGGGTGTAAGTCAATGGGAGAAAATTGAAATGCGCCTCTTTTGGACGAATTTCGTTCTACACCCTCTCAAACATCGGTCTATAGGTAAACATCACACACTGAATCGGAAAATTGCACCTGTGTGTGCCCCTGAGGTCATTTTAGGACATAAAAGGTCTTCAGCAGTTTTTTTTACTTTTGACAGAGACGTGCTAGAGCGGTAAAAACACCGTTGATCTGAGGTCAAATTTGAGGTCAATCAAAACGGTGCCCTCTAGGGGTTAAACCGTTGATCTGAGGTCAAATTTGAGGACACGTTGACGAAAGAGCGTTAAAAGAGCTATCGAATGCGCTTTTCTGCGGCGCTGTAGCTCTATTGGTTCCTGAGTTAGCCGTAGGGTGTTCAAAATCGTTGAAATCAACAAAATTTGACCTTTAATGAACCCTGGTGACCTGACTTTTGCACTGACCTTAAACTGACCGAAGTGTTTTCCTCCTTATTGTTAACGCTCTTTCGATTGCCGCATACCGCGTGTCGCTACGTGGCCCAGGAGCCGAGTTAGACGGAGGGGCGTGAAACGCCCCCCCCCCCCCCAGCACTCGACGGATAGTTCATGCCACCAACACGGCACGGGTTAATTGTTATGTTAGCTAGCTCCTGTTGTAAGCTGTGGAGTCGTGGCCCTGATCCTGAAGGAACTGGGCCTAACATTTTCATAGCAAACGTAAAAAAATGTTTAATAGCTTGTGCAAAAAATTGCATCTCTTTTATGAAATATTTGCTAAACCCTCAACATCATCTCCATTCAGTAGCGGGGAACACCTTCAATTAAGGGGGGGGGGGGAGCACTGCCGACTTTTGGTCCCATTCTTTCCATGCAACGCCCATAGGGCTAATGTTAAAATGCCAAAATCAAAGTGTCCCGGTGCCCTCCCCGCTCCACCGCCTATGTGACTATGTCCCCATTAGTGCCGAGGTCTCAACGACGACCATAAAAACGTCCCCATCCCGTCAGCGTGGGTTTATCATAAGGATGCTAAGATTTAATTTCCAATCCGAAGCTGTAATGATGGAAAGCAAATTTACATTTTACTTGTGAAAGAAGCTGACACAACGAAATATTTCCTCTCTCGCTGCCTCTCACTGATTTACCCATTGCCCTCTTTCTCATTTTACCCTCTCTGGTTTTCCTTTTCTGTCTCTCTTTTCTCTTCTCCCGACTCCCGTCCTTATCACTTCCCTCCAGTCTTTCTTAGCGCGCGCTCTCTCTCTCTCTCTCTCTCTCTCTCTCTCTCTCTCTCTCTCTCTCTCTCTCTCTCTCTCTCTCTCTCTCTCTCTCTCTCTCTCTCTCTCTCTCTCTCTCTCTCTCTCTCTCTCTCTCTCTCTCTCTCTCTCTCTCTCTCTCTCCTCTCTCTCTCTCTCTCTCTCTCTCT